>NC_136411.1:230631439-231306439 GCF_051521515.1 Lactuca serriola
CACAGTAACCTCTGAATGGTTAAGACAGCAAGCCTCTGAATCGACACCTTTTTCACCAACATAATTTCGTTAATTTTGAGTATTTGATCCAGGCACTGAATTCGCATCTAACATTCCCAAACCTGCTAAAATTCTCATAAAATATTTTTCATCAAGCGGTTTAGTGAAAATATCAGCAAGTTGATTAGTAGTTTTTACAAAATGAACTTTAATGTTACCGTCTTCCACATGATCTTTTATAAAATGATAACGAAGAGCAATGTGTTTTGTTTTCGAATGTACTAGATTATGACAAATGCAAATAGCACTTTGTGAGTCACGGTACAAAGGAATATTTTTCATATTAATTGCATAATCACGTAATTGGCTTTGAATCCAAATGATTTAAGAAGTGCAAGTAGCAAAAGAAATGTACTCAACTTCAGCAGTAGATATAGTTACATAAGTTTGTTTCTTTGACTGCCAACTCACCAACTTCCCATCCAATAACTGACATCCTCCACTACCGCTTTTCCTGTCGAGAGTACATCCACCAAGGTCTTAATCTGAAAAGGATTGAATGAAAAATCCAGATTTCGAAGGATACCATAATCCTAACGAAACTATTCCTTTGAGATAATGAAAAGTATTTTTCACAACTGTTAAATGTGGTTCTCTTGGATTTGCACGATACCTTTCACAATTGCAAATAGAAAAATGATATCAGGTCTACTTGCAGTTAAATAAAGTAGAGAACCTATCACGCTTCGAAATAAAGTAAGATCAACAACAGGTGAATCCAACGAAGGTGTTAACTTTGTTCCTACAACCATTGGCACACGTAGCTTCGTGCTATTAGTCATCCCAAGGAAATTCCTTGGGATGACTTGGTTAATGAAAATTCCTTCTCTGCTTTGACGTATATTTAACCCAAGGAAATTGTTGATTTTACCCATCATGCTCATTTTGAATTTACTCTTCATCAAATTCTCAAATTCACTAGACAAATGTGACAACCCAAAATTTCCACTCTGAACAAACCACACCAAGCCAATAGAAGTAGAACAGTTACAGTGAAAACTCAGATTTCGAGTATAAGTTTGGCAGTTTTCAGGATTTTACATCTATGGAGATATTAGGAGAGTGGATGCACTAGGATTTTGTGCAAACACTGTAATTCCATTTCTCTCGATCATTAGAATCCATTCCGAGAATAGAAATATTTTCTGCCAAAAATCTCAGGACTATAAATAGAATTATGAACCAAATTGGTTCATTAGTTGAATTCCAATTAGAGAAAAGCCAATTTCTCTCTCACGGATCTTCGGGTTTTCATCCCAGATTGTGAGTCTACTTTCCTAGATGTGTTTTAATACTTGTTATATGCTTAATAACATTATTTACATGTCCAAAATACAAGATCCGGGAAGGGATAGTATTGGTGCGGTGCACAAGGCTTGTTTGAGCGTTTGGAACGCTCTTTCTTGTTTCTCGTCCCAGTTAAAGGCCACGCCTTTCTGGGTTAGGGGTGTAAGAGGTTTCGCTATTCGAGAGAAGTTCTGAATGAATCTGCGGTAGTAGCCAGCGAGACCTAGAAATTGACGAATTTCTCTAGGCATCTTAGGTGCTGACCAGTTCTCAATGGCTTTAATTTTGGATGGGTCCACGTGGATTCCCTCTTTGCTTACCACGTGTCCTAAGAATTCGACTCTCCGGATCCAAAATTCACATTTTGAGAACTTCGCATAAAGCTTCTCTTTTCGTAATGTCTCTAGAACTTGTCGCAGGTGATCGCCATGCTCTTTCTTACTTCGGGAGTAGATCAGGATGTCGTCAATGAAAACGATGACGAACTGATCCAAGTAAGGTCGGCACACTCTATTCATCAGATCCATGAAGACTGCGGGCGCATTGGTCAATCCGAATGGCATCACCACGAACTCGTAAATGTCCGTAACGAGTTCGGAAGGCTGTCTTCGGCACATCCTCCTCTAGCACTCGTAACTGGTGATATCCGGATCTCAGATCAATCTTAGAAAAATAGTTTGCCCCTTGCAGTTGGTCGAATAGATCATCTATGCGAGGAAGAGGGTAACGATTCTTGACTGTCAGTTTGTTGAGTTCTCTGTAGTCAATACACATACGGAATGATCCATCCTTCTTCTTAACGAACAGGACCGGTGCTCCCCAAGGTGAGAAACTCGGTCTTATAAAGCCCTTGCTGAGCAGTTCGTTAAGTTGACCAGAGAGTTCCTGCATCTCAGCTAGTGCTAAGCGGTAGGGCGACTTGGCTACTGGGGTAGCTCCTGGGACTAAGTCGATTCTGAACTCAACCTGTCGTTGCGGATGTAACCCAGGTAGTTCTTCTGGGAAAATGTCGGGGAAGTCGCTCACTACAGGGATGTTCTTTAGTTCTTTCGTTTCGAGGCTCGTGTCGACGACGTGAGCAAGGAATGCATGGTATTCCTTACGCATATATTTCTGTGCTTGAATACTTGATATGATGCGAAGACTTGCACCGGGTTTGTCGCCGTAGACTATAAGAGTTTTGTTAGACGGAAGGTTTAGACGGACTGCTTTCTCGTAGCACATGATGTCGGTGCGATGAAGACTCAACCAATCCATGCTGACTATGACGTCGAAACTTTTAATTTGGACCGGCATGAGATTGATTGGAAAAGAATGGCCGTCTAAAGTTAACGTACAGCCCATGTATATGCAGTTAGTGTTTTCGGTTTTTCCATTGGCCATCTCTACAGTGAATGATTTTTCTAACTTGCTAGGTTTAGGTTTAAGTAAATGAATAAAGTTTTGACTCACGAAGCTTCTCTCCGCTCCACTATCGAATAATATGCATGCATATGAATTATCGAGGAGGAACGTACCAGCAACTATAGTTGGGTCAGCTACAGCTTCGTTGTGGCCTATTGTCAAAACTCGTCCCACACCGCCGGTGCCTGCTGCCTTAGGACAGTTCCTCTTGTAGTGGCCCACCTCGCCACAACCGTAGCAAGCCTGCCCTACACCCGCACTGGGAACTTGAGTGATCGGCTTTGCGGGGTCTTTGCAGAAATGGGCTGTGTGTCCCTTTCTGTTGCAGTTGGCACACTGCATTTCCCAACAAGGTCTATGGTGGTGGTAAGTGCATTTGGTGCACTTTGGACGGTTACCTACATAAGGCTTTTTTGGGTAGGTATTTGTAGGAGCTGTAGTAGGTACAGTGGCAGCATTCACTGAAACCAGTTGTTTCTTTGCGGGCTCTTGGGAAGACCCACCCTTCCCTTTATTCCATACCCTCTTCTTGCTATTGTTGTTGTTGTTGTTGTGGTAGTTGTTGTTGTTTCCTTTCTGTGGTTATGGTGCAGAAGTGGTTGCGTTCTGATGACCTCCGTAGTCAATCAGAGATTGTGCCAGTTCCTTAGCACTTTCAAAGGTGTCAGGTTTGGAAGCTAACACGCTTGATCGTATTTGGGGCGTCAGTCCCCAGATGTACCTTTCTATTTTCTTGCTCTCGGGAGCAATCATATCTGGACAAAGGATTGCCAGCTCGCAGAATCTGTTGGTATAAGTAGCGATGTCGGTACCAACCATTCCGAGAGTCCATAGTTCGTGTTCGAGCTTTTGAATCTCTCCCCGTGGGCAGTATTCTCTCATCATCATGGCTTTTAGGCTCTCCCAGCTTATGGAGTTTGCCACTATCAGGGTAAGTACTTTAACGTGGCCATTCCACCAAGTCAAAGCTTTATCAATAAAGGTGAAAGTTGCAAATTTGACTTTGCTGTGCTCGGGATAGGAGCAGATTTCAAAGACTGCCTCTGTCCTTTCAATCCACTGCCTCAGGGCCATCACACCACTAGTTCCATAAAACATCCGGGGCTTGGCATTAGTGAAGTCCTTATAGGTGCATTCTCGAGGTGGTCCATGACTCTCGCCATGGTTAGATGGGTGTGTGCCAGATCCTGAGCCATTAGTACTCGAGTTACTGATCTGTGACATGGCAGCTGCCACCGCTGCGGTGACTGCTGCTTGGAACATAACAGCATCAAATTGAGGTGGTGTAGGTACAGGTGTTTCCCCACCGTTGTTTCGCCTTGGGTTCCTACGTGGAGGCATTCTTCAACTATAGGTTGAAAAGACAAGGATAAGAATTCCATAGAATAGAAAATGTATGTGTCTCATGAACTAAATCGCTATAGTTCAACAACAGATGATAGTATGAGTCTTAAAATAGAAGAATGAAAGTTATTTACAAGACTGAAAGTATGAAACAAGTATTTGGTTTCTGAAAGACCTTTCAAGGTTTGAACGAAATACTTAACGTAGTAATAATAGTGTCACTTATATTAATATAAAAGTTGTTACCACGATCATGAAAATTTGACCCCTATAAGGGTCTCCGATTACAAAGTTTGAGAAATTTAAAGACTTTTAGCCGATGTCCTAAGCTATAACAAAATTTGAGTCCTTGACAAGCACTACTTGCGACGTAGGTTGCGCTTGGAGCTTGACTCTGCATCTGATTGCTTCGACTCCATTAGACGCCTATCAAAAGCGGCTTGTTGTTCCCTTAGTTCAGCGAGGGCTGCAATCATTTGCACTTGGAATGCCTCGGTTTGGAGTTGAGCATTGTCTTGTATCTTGTCCAGCCTACGGATGTCAGAAGTGTGAACCTGCACTTCCACATTGACATCCCGGAGTCGGCTAGCTTGAACTCCGGACTGATAGGACTGATTGGCTAACTTACCCACCATTACCAGGAGTGCCCGATCAGCCGAACCTCCACCGCGGACATCATAGAAGTCCTGGCACATGCCGTAGGGAGGGCGTATGCCTTGTTGTTGGCTCCAATAATGGAGGTGACTTCCCCAGACGGGAGTCGGTCCTTGAAAGTTCCTTACGAAGACGGGAGGTTGAATGGGTGGTGGATCGATCACTTCCGGCTCTGAGTCGGTACCGGAGTCATCACCCACTTCTATGGGTTCCTCGTCCTCTTCGGGATCATCTTCGATCCATCCTCCATTGCCTTGGTTGGGAAAGTAGGGGTCGCCAGGGTGGTGAAATCCAGCCATTTGACTGTACGAGAAATAGGGTTATAAGAATTGAATAAAGTTGGAACATGCAAAGCGTGTACATTAAACTAGTTTAGATAGCAAATACTCCTATAGTATTTAAATTATTGTGTTTGATTCTTGTAATGGTTTGGTAAGTTTTGACTTGTTGCTTACTACGATCATTCCTCGATATATGTTGGTCCAATCTCGGGCAAATATAGTTGATCACACTATATTTGTCCAAAATCTGATTACATATATCGAGTCTTAATCGTAGTGTCAACTTGTCTAAATACTTGTTGTATAGTTAGATATCATGAAAATAATTTTTTGTATGCATGTAATTGTACTTAAATGAACTATCAATTTAAGTTAAACGTAACGCTGCTTCAGCGTAAAAAGAAAAAAAATGTTTTGTCAGAGAGTATTAGTCCCTTGAGCATTTATAGTTTGTATATCTTATGTGGTTCGATATACTTAGTTCACTATAAACATTGCTCTGATACCAATTTGTCACACCCCCAAACCAGAACGGCGGAAACGTTCGGGGGCGGATGACTTCATGTGGTAACGTAACAAATGAATACATAGTAAAGAAAGCAATACAACCATCATATATATAATTGAAAGTTTACATTTGTCAAAAGTTACATGTTCAAAACCAAGTACAATATGATGTCAAAATATGAGATTAAACTGGCGCCGCAGCATCCCTTCATCAAAAGCATAATGATACCTGAAATTACTGATTCCCTGGAACATACAAGTAATTTTGAAAGAGTAGATCAGCATTTAAGCTGGTGAGTTTCATAAGTATTTGAATGACAATGTTTGTATGAAATGAAATGTTTTGTCCTTGTTTTGTTTGTGTTTAGAAAATCCTATATTTTCTACTAGTATAAAAGTAGCCTTCTCTAAAGACCAATGTTTGTTTCTAAAATGCATTTTTAATACCCCATGTGAGTTTTATAACCATACTATTGACTCGGAATGCCTATACACAACGTTCTTCAGGCGTTGGAATGTTATGACGTTTGTCACCCCAAACGGTGGACCGTAGCTAACAGTCAGGGCGCGGGTTGTCAAGCCCGTATAGATCTATACACAAACACCATGCCCCCCCCCCCCTCCAAGGGATTCTGGTATATAATACAGGACTTGAAATGTGTACTCGAACGTACGTCAAGTTAGTGTCTCACATAAACCGTGGTATAAAAACAGATCTACTTGTTAAAATGTTACGTTTGTTCTTGTATACGAAAGTGACTTCTTGAAATTCATGTTTCTAGTACATAAGAGTTAGGAATTTATTCGTAAAACTATACCTATTATAGTTTTCTAAAAGCGTGTCTCGTTTGTTTAGAAATACCTAGAAAAGGAATCATTTGTTATGAAAGCATAGATTTTTGGTGTAGTGTCTAAGATAGGCAAGTATACATATAATCTAAGAAAATGTTTAGTTATACATGCATTACAACAATGTATATTTCAAAATATGGAATATAACATGTTTTATATATACATATATATATATATATATATATATATATATATATATATATATATATATATATATATATGAAAGTTCCCTATATAGTTTATAAATCACATATGATTCTACTTAATGAAAGTGTATAAAAATCTTTATATATAACACCCGATAGTAGTCGTGTGTTTTACTTGTATTTCCCCCCCCCCCCTTAGAAAGCATATAAAAGCATTTAGAATATTTAAAAAGGGTTAATTAAGGGGTATGAACTCACTTGATTGATTGGGGAAAACGAAATGAAAATCGAGCAGAACTTCGGCTTGTGAAAGTCGATTTTCTCGGGATTATCGGGAATCTCGGGAATCTCGGGAGAGTAGAACCTTCCTTCGGAACTTGATTGTGAAAACCGGGGCTTCGGGAGGGCTTCGGGAGCTTAACCGCAGAGTTTCAGCACAAGAGAGGGAAGAATGGAGCACCTAAACCCGGCACCCCAAGAGTTCTATTTATAGGGGGTATTTTTGAGTGCCACGTCGTGGCTAGGGTTGGCCACGTTGTGGGGAGAAATTCTATCCCCTTCCATTGATTGGACGCCCTCAGTCACTTGCCGGGTCGCGGCAAAACAGTGCCACGTCGTGGGGAGGCCTGACAGCCTCGGATGTTGGACCCCGAACTTGTAAAATCCATAACTTTCGCGTACGAGCTCCGTTTTCGACGTTCTTTATATGCACGCGTAGCTGAAAATATGATCTACAACTTTCGTTTAGACTTCATTGGCAAATTTTTAATTTATTTTTAATTATTTATTTTTAACGGGCCGGGACACGAAAAGTCCGTATAAAATCCATAACTTCTTCATCCGATGTCCGTTTTCGTCAGACTTTTCGCTGTTGCGCTACTAATGTTGAGACCTTCGATTCTCATTGAGGTTGTTTTGGTCAAAAGTCTCTCGAGCTCTATTTCGAGTTTTTAGCTGTCTACTTCTATATTCGGATCTTGGAAAAATCATAACTTCCTCATACGAAGTCAGATTTGGACGTTCTTTTTGTGTACGCTCACGGTTTAATGTTATCTATAACTTTCATTTAGATACCTAAGGCTAAATGCTATCATATTGAAACTTCGCGTTTTTCGTTTAATCGGTGTTGCCGGTTTTGCCGAGAATCTTCGGTTGGTCATAACTTCTTCGTTATAACTCGGATTTTAGGGTTCTTTTTATGTACGAAAACCTTGATACGATTCCTACTACTTTATTTAACCCAAATAAGATCTTAGGAACATTATATTTTGACCTAAATTTGATTGGTTTTACATTACATTGTCTCGAAATATCGGGTTGTCACAATATTGCCCTCTTTGTCAGTTTTATTTTTGAAAATCCATTTTAGTCTGACAATCAAAAAATCATCAAGTTTTGGAACAAGTCTCCAAACCTTGTTTCGTTTGAATTCAAAAAGTTCAGATTGCATAGCAACAATCCAATCTGAGAGTTCCATAGCAACCTTAACTATTTTTGGCTCTATTTTAGAAATAAAAACATTAAACATGCAAAATTACTGATTTGTATTGAGTACCTCATTTTTCGCACGAATTTGAGCTCTTGTTAAAACTCAATCTTGTGGATTTCCTATGACCTGATCTTTTGGATGACTCTTCTTCCATTTCTCAAGTGGTGGATAGGCTGGATCAAATTCCAATGGTGCATCTTCATATATTTCTTCAATCTCAGTACCTGCCATAGAAATATTATCATCAATTTCATGACATTCATCATTTTGATCAAGATTAATTTCATCTTAATCATCATGCTCCCCCTCAACATGATTATCATTTTGATGCTCCCCCTCAAATTCATGATTCATACTACCCTTCTCCCCCTCGAAAGTATGTAACCCCTCAACATTTAGAGGAATATACGTATGCTCCCCCTGTTGGATAAGGTGTCTAAGCCCATAACTATTTCTGGTAAATACTTGACCCGACCCGACATGGTCTATTTGGGTTGCATGGCACCATGCAATTGGATAAACTAACTGAGAGAAATAACACATATGCTTTATTAATATATTATAAGTTCTAATATATTAATAATATTATTTAATTAGTTTTGATCAAGAATTAATTTAGAATTAATTAAGTGATCAAAAGAATAACTAATTAAATATATGGGTAGATTATGTAAATCTTCCATATCTTATATAGTGGGTTAAAAGGCTCCATGGATTATCAAGTTGGGTTCCACCCATAGGATGCTCCATGGATGCTCCATGGAGCTAACCCATGGATTGAGAAATGAAGAGTCATGTTACATTAGGGTTTTACCTAACGCAACACACTATATAAGGACCATGTCTCTCCCCAAAATCGGTTACACAAGTGAAATAAGAGGGCTTGGCCGATTTTGAGTGTGTTAGAGTATTCTCTCAAGTTTATACTTTGCATTTGGTGTTGTGTGAAGCATTTGAGGCATCACACTTGAGGTGCTAGGCTCACAAGGTTTCAAGGAACACTTACAACAACAAGGTATGTAGTTCTATCTTTAATTCAAGTCAAAAATTGTTCCCCATGTATGCTAGATAGGTTCATAACCTTGGAAATCAACTTTGCATGATAATTAGAAAAACATAGATCCAAGTTTCTTAGGGTTGCATGTACACATAGGAAGTGTTAGAATGCTCAAATCCCAACAGTGGTATCAAAGCCTAGGATATTTGTGCTAAATAGTTGAAAAAAGTCGATATTTTTGCAATCTGACTGATGAACTCGCCGAGTCCATGTGGGGACTCGCCGAGTTCATGTGAATCTTCAACCTACTCACCGAGTAGGTTCTTGCACTCGGCGAGTAGGAGCCTCAGAATGTAGATTTTCAACTTTAGTTGCTGGAAATGGACTAGAAACATTACCCTAAATTGTTTTGGTACTTGAAAACCTATTTTAGATGGTGTAATGTCTTTGCTAATCCATTTACAACAACAAGTTATCAAAATTACAAGTTTTTAAGTGTAATTTTTGATTCATGAAAGTGTTCATATTTATGTTCTTGATCTTATGATGTTTAGATGATCATAGGAATTATTTGTAACCTATGTGGTAGATTAATTCATGATCATTATGTGTTTTAATGGAGTCCATAACTTTTCCTCAAGTTATGGAAAACCAAAAGTCACTTTATTTAAAAAACCATTAAAAGAACACATGGGTTATAAAAATGAAGAGTCTTCATTTTTAATACTCTAATTAACTCAGATGTTACAAGAAATGAAAAGTTTTGAAAGTTTACAAAATTTGCCCTCAAGTTTCGGAACAAGTAAAGTCTTGATTAAAACTTTAGTTCCAACCCTTAGAATTTTAAAAGTTAAAATTCAACCCTTATACTTATAATATTATAAGTTAATAATAATATATGTATGTATACGATCAAAGTTGTCTTACCGCTAGTACGCCTCATTCACGAAGCCGGTCTATAAAATGGCAACTTAATGGGTGTCCACTCTCACCCACTGCTTGCTTGACTGGTGGAGGGTCGTTAGCCGAACTGGTAAGACAAGGACTTATAAATTCTCATTAAAAGTATGATGAATATTATAAAGTAACTAAATGTTTTATTAAATTCCTAATCTTAGTTACTTTAGGAAAAATGTGAATAAGGTGCTAATCCATGAAATTACACTTTACACTTTGTCTAAGTCGTTAGTGGAGCATGTGTGGTTAACCGGCACACTAACTTGGACTTAACAAGGTAAGTAAAGGGTGACTTAATATTTATCATAGTATCGATGGAGCGTGTGTGGTTAACCGGCACATCGATTGAGGGTAACATTAACGGTACCAAGTGATTTGCATGGTTACTTCACACCTCGTTTTGTGATCCTCGGCATCCCAGTCACAAAACTTGGAGGGCACACTCGAGATTGAAACATGCCTTTGAAAAGTTCATTGAATCTCAAAAGAATCTAGGAGTTTCTAAGAACCAAATTAAATACTTTTAATATTTCGTCTTTGGTGCAAATTTGTCGCACCCCAAAACCGGAACGGCGGAAACATTCTGGGGTGGATGACGTCATGTCAAGTATCACAACACATGCATTATAGTAATCAAAGTAGAACAAAACATTGCATTAATAGTAATAGTTTTACATGGTTTACATTTCAATACATCAAGTAATACAAGTAAAATCTAATAAGTACAGCATGGTACTAAGCTATCTTAATCAACAGCTCCGGGGATGTACCTATCTAATGCTGACCTGAGAATACAAGTTATTTGAAAAGCGAGTATCAGCATTTTTACAAATGCTGGTGAGTTCATAAGTATTTAGTGGCATTTTATTCAAATAACTTAATAAAAGTGGTAGTTTCAGTGTATCCATTACATTAGTGTCTTTTCTAGAAAATCCTATATTTTCTTTAATAAAGGCAGTCTTCTACCAAGACTAGACGAAGTTATGTGGTAAAAAGTAGTTTTCCCTTAATCGCTATCATTATCAAAATACAAAATTTGATTATTAAAGAAAGCAAGAGGTATCAGGGAAAATAACATATGCCTCAGCAGTGAGGACTGCTAAGTAAGGCAGAAGGAATCATAGACTCCATGAGAGTATCGAACAAACGACACGCCTGGCTCAGTCTAACAAAGGGAGACACAGACCCCAGATGGTACCAAATGAAAGGTACGGCTAGTAAGGTCTAAAAACAGTGAATACAGACCCCAGACAGTATCAAATGAAAGATACAACTAGCAAGGTCTAAAAACAGTGAATACAGACCCCAGAAAGTATCAAATAAAAGATACAGCTAGCAAGGTGTAACAACCCAAAATTCCGTATCACTTCTTGTAACTCTTTTCGTAATCCAATTCGACCAACCAACCGTCGTTTTCAAATTCGATTCCGATTTCGTTGTTTAATTAAGTCATTAACGTGTATTGATCTAAAACGACTTAATGGGTGTCTTAATGCAATTAGAAATCATTCTAACACCCCAAATTAGTGATCGGAACATTTCTAGAATCGACCATATCGGGTTACGGCAACTTGATCGGGTGCGACCAAAAGCATCGTTTAACGCCGGTATCGGGTAGAATTCTGCCGTGTCCAATTCCTGAACACTATTTAAAGTGTTCAAAGCTTCCATTTGAAGCTTTTGGCTCTCTCTCACTACTCTCTCTCTAACCTCTCTCCTCATCATAGATTAAGGTCCAAAATCAAAGGTTTAAGGCTCCAAATCAAAGAGGTAACATTCCTAACTTGTTATTCAACCTCTTTAGCCTTCAAATCCATGTTTAAATTATGATTTAGGACCTGGAACATGTGTTTACGGCCAAGGAGTATGCTTGGGCCGTAAATACATAAATATTGGGGTTTTTGAGCAATTTAACCCTTCCAAATCATTGTTGGGACTTAGATACGACCTTGAGGCTTACAAACCGGGACTTGGAACACCTTAAACTTGGATTTTGAGGGATTAGCATGAGTTTACAGCCAAGGTATGTTCTTGGGCCGTAAACCCCTCAAACATGGGAGTAAACTCACTTTTACATGTTAGAATGCCTTGTAACTTAACCAATAGCCTTGTGGTAAATCCTAGAACCATCTAAAAATAGTTTGGAGACCTTAAACATAACAAAACCTTACATATGAGAGTTTACGGCCATAGAACATGCTCCAGGGCCGCAAACGCCTAAATATATGTTGTTTGATGCCCTAAATTCACCCCAAGGCATGGAAAATTAACAAGAATCACATGTGATTGCCCTAAACATCACAAATTAAATATGGTTTGAGCAAGGGAGAGTTTACGGCCGTAAACTCCAAGTTTACAGCCGTCAACTCTCAAATGTGATGTATATGTTGATTCAATTAAATCCATGGCATTAGAAAAATCCATTCCAACATTCCCTTGTCCATTTAAGCCATTTTAGTACTCAAAACCACCCAAACATGAGTTCACGGCCGTGAAATCATGTATGTAGGGTATATATGGCCGCAAACTCCATTAGGGAGTTTGCTCTTGAGGAGTAAACTCAAATCCCAAGTCCCTCGCTTCATTTCAAGTCTGTAGATGTCACCCGGGTCACTCCAAACACTCGTTTTGAGGTGTTTTACCTCGTTGGAATGTAATGTTCCATCTAATTAGTGATTGTAAATCTAATTAGATATATATGGACATTATTTCATTTTACATAGGGACATCACGAGTAATGAAGCCCCGAACCAACGTCTAGTGTCCGAAACAGTTGCATTTCCTCGTCTGGTGAGTTCATACCCTACCCTTTTTCACTGTTTTCACTGTTTTTCAGGGGGGGAACACAAGCAAAGTACAAGGGATTACTTGTACTCTAAAAACTTGTTTTCATGTGTGTGTTTCACATTTTATATGCTTTTAACGCTGATTGATACAACTGATAACCGTTTGAACATGCAGATCACGTAAACATATTATTTATGAAATGGGTTTATAAACTATTATGTTTTATATATTTCACAAATGTAACAACCCGATATTTCAACTCTATGTATTGACCTAAAAAGTCGATTATTGTAACCGCTTTTGTGATAATGAAATTAACTTTGAAAATAAAATGTCCAAAAAGTTTCTATTCAATTACCTACTATGATAGATGTCATTAAACCGTGATTGTACGTAAAAAGAACGCCCAAATTCGACTTCGTATATTGAAGTTATGATTTTTTCAAGTTCGGCTTAGCAGCAGGGAGCTAAAAACTCGAATCGGAGATCGAGCGACTTTTGGCCGGAATGACCTAAACGAGAATCGAAGGTCTCGACAATGGTAATTCAGCGGTAAAAAGTCTGGCGAAAACCGACGTCAGATAAAGAAGTTATGAATTTCTAAAAAAATTCCTTAATCACGACATTTTAAAAATAAATAATAAAAATAATTTCGAAATTTGCCGACGGAGTCTAAACGAAAGTTGTAGAGCATAGTCTCACCTACGCGTGGATATAAAGACCATCAAAAACGGAATTCGTATGAAGAAGATATGGATTTTAGAAGTTTATTAATTAAATTAAATATAAATTTAATTATAAATGTTTGGTATTATCCGAAGGGAGTCAGCAGATAGGGTCGAAGTACGCCCTGCGTACCCTCGTATGCCCCGCGTACTCAAGGCCTAGGCCTCGGATCGTCCACGTCCCGACCTATGCGAAGCTACCCCTTGTCCCATCCGAAATCTGAGGCAGTCGAGGACTCGGTCATGCATGACGTACGCGTACGCCCCGCGTACCTAGGTGGTTCCAGCCCCTATAAAAAGGATGCGAGGGTTCCGAAGAAAGGGCTCCATTTCTCTCCTCTCTTGTGTGTTCTTGCCTCGTTTTCCGTGGCCGTTCTAACCCGAAGCCCCGGTCATTTTGCTCAAGTCCCAAAGGTCGTTTTTACTCTCGAGATTCCCGAGAATCCCGAGGAAATCCATTTCCCGAGACGAAATTCTGCCCAGTTTCCGTCTCGCTTTCTTCAAACCTTCAGGTGAGTTCATACCCCTACAACCACACTTTAAATGCTTTTAAATGCTTTTTAAACACATTTTAAGGGGGGGGGGGGGAATACAAGTAAACACACGAGTAAAATCGTGTGAAACATTGATCTTTTGCTATACTTTTCAAACTGTTGTTTTATATATCTTATGAAGTTATTATCATGCAAAACACCTCACAACACAGCTTTACCCTCTTGGGATGCAATATGTTTTATAAATAGAAATAATGTTTTATTTATACGTTTACATACAAATACATCATATCAAGGGTAACATTCTTTACTTAATCATTTTATGCATTCAAAGAACTTATGATTTATGTTTGTCAAACATTGTGAAAAAGGATAATCTTTGCATACAAAACTATTTCTTTAATACTGACTTAGTTGAGAATCCGTGAGACATGTACATCTTCAAATACTGCCTTTTGCTAGAAGGTATCGCTACATGTCCTGTCTATAACCAGAGTCTCCCGTTCGGAGAACGTGTCAAATGTGTATAGATCTATACGGGAAGTCATGATCCCGCGCCTTGACTGTTAGCTACAAACCGTCCTTTGGGGTGACAGTTTGTCATAACGCTACGACGCCTGAAGAACGTCGCTACAGGCATATTATGTTTAGTATGGTTATAAAACTCATTGGATATACAATTATTATAGTACTTCTGATTGATGAATGAGTAGCTATTAAAACCATTCTTCATCTAACAAACTGCACTCTTCTAATAGGTTTTATTATATAAATCTATGCTTCAATCTTCTAAAGCATGTCATTTGCTTTCGGTTTCTAGCCTGGGGCATTAGGCTAACTTTTACTTTAGGAAAATATGGGATTTTCCTATATAAAAAAACAAACAAGTAATAGGAAAATAAGGGATTTTCTTGATTCAACTATCCACATTATTCAATACAAATATTCTCATGCATTTCACACTATTATAAGAAAATAAGGGATTTTCTTGGAAAACATACACTCAATTTGGAATGGCATACAAATTTTCTAAACCACTTATGAACTCACCAACTTAATTGTTGACACTTTCTCTTTGAAATAACTTGTATTCTCAGGGAACCGCTAACCAGGTTTGGAAATCAACTTTTGGGGATTAACGCGCTGGTGTTAATTACTTCTTTTGAAAGATGTTTATGTATTTATCTTTTGAACATGTAATGAATACAATTATGTAAACATTTTTAAAACCTTTATATATGTATGGTGGTGTGTACTTTCCTTTCTATGAACTGTTATCATACTGAATATGACGTCCTCCGCCCCCGAACGTTTCCGCCGTTCTGGTTTAGGGGTGTGACAGATTGGTATCAGAGCATTGTTTATAGGGAATTAAGTATATGAAAACCATTTTTGGTATACAACTATAAACACTATTGGGCAAAAAGACTCTGAGAAGAGTCAAACTTTTGAAATTAAATTTATTTAGTTTTTGTAAATTAAATTTATTTAGTTTTTGTGCAATGCAGGTACGCCCTGGGACATGTAATCGGAACTAGGAAGAATATAGCCTGATCAACTATATTTGTCCGAGAGCCGACTAACGTACGCCAAGGAGTGTCTGCAGTGGACAACAAATTTAAAACTTATCAAAACCATATCGTTAAATAATACTCAGGGAGTATTTGAGTATCAACAACCATTAAACTTAAGGGTAAATTTCATGTGCTCTAGCTTATAGTAAATTCTTAACCCTATTCTCGTTCAGACTCAATGGCTGGATTCCATCACCCCAATGACCCCTACTACCCTAACCAAGGTAATGGAGAATGGATCGAAGAAGATCCCGAAGAAGACGAAGAACCTATAGAGTTGGATGAAGGAGATGACTCTGGTACAGATTCAGAGCCAGAGGTTATCAATCCACCGGCGCCACAACCTCCCGGCTATGTGAGGAAGTTCCAAGGACCCACTCCTGTATGGGGGAGTCACCTCCACCATTGGAGCCAACAACAAAACCTACGCCCTCACTACGGCATGTGCCGAGACTTCTACGATGTCCGCGGCGGAGGTTCAGCAGATCGGGCACTACCAGTAATGGTGGGCAAGCTAGCCAATCATTCCTACCAATCTGGAGTTCAAGCTAGCCGGATTCAGGATGTCAACGTAGAAGTACAGGTTCACACTTCTGACATCCGTAGGCTGGATAGAATTCAGGACAATGCCCAACTCCAAACCGATGCATTCCAAGCACAAATGATTGCAGCCCTGGCCGAATTAAGGGAACAACAAGCCGCTTTTGATAGGCGTCTAATGGAATCGAAGCAATCGGATGCGGAGTCAAGCTCCAAGTACAACCTACGTCGCAAGTAGTGCTTGCCAAAATTTCGAATTTTGTTATAATTTAGGACTTCGGATAAAAGTATTATTTTCTTTAAAGTTTCTGTAATCGAAGACCTTTAGAAAGGTCAAAAAAATTTGTCTAAACTCGGATGTAACACAACTATATGTTTAATATATATAGGACATATCTCTTTCGTATGTTACTTATGTGCAGTTCATTCAATTCATAAGTATATCTATTCAAACTCCATTTGTAAATCAAGCTTCAGACCATGTGTTGGTCAAACCAAATTCTTGAACTATTAAAGAAAGTTAACTCAATATCATTTAACTCTCAACCACCAAAACTTATAATCTCTCATTTTCTTTTGGCAGCGTGATGCCTCCTCGTCCAAACCTAAGGCCTAGACCAGGCACGGCGCCACCACCACCTCCACCCCCAATGTATAATCCGGCCATGGTCCAGCCTGCTATCACAGCAACAGTAACAGCAGCTCTATTGCAAATAAACTCCAATGGAAATGGAGGTACAGGAAGCAGCACAAATCATTCCAATCGTGGTACTTGTCATGGTCAAGTAAGAGAATGTACTTACAAGGAGTTCTCCAACTCAAAGCCAATAACTTTTAATGGCATTGGGGGAGTCATTACACTAATGCAATGGTTCGAAAAGACCTAAACAGTCTTTGAGATCTGCTCATGCCAAGAAGCTAGCAAGGTTAAGTTCGCTGCTTGCACCTTCATAGATCGAGCCCTCACTTGGTGGAAAACCCATGTGAATTCTGTGACTCTCATTGTCGCCAACGCCATGAGTTGGGAGGATCTGAAGGTCCTACTACTGGAAGAATACTGCCCAAGGGGCGAAGTGCAAAAGATTGAGCAAGTGCTCTGTAATCTGAAGATGATTGGGTTTGATCTAGTCGCCTACACAGCTAGGTTCAACGACCTCGCTACATTGTGCCCTACAATGGTCAACCCAGAATCAAAGAAAGTTGAAAGGTACATTTGGGGGTTGTCACCCCAGATTCAAGGGCATGTCCTAGCTTCCAACCCTATTACCTACAACAACGCTAAACACCTGGCTCAGCGACTCATCGACCACGGGGTAAAACAGGGTACCATTGCAGCTACCGCCAATCCATCTAAGGAGGCACAGGGCTAGAGTAGGCCTTGGAACAAGAGAAGGGGAAAAACCCTACAGGAGAACCCCAAGAAACAACAAGTCGTAGCGATCCACGCTATTACTGTACCTACCAACACTGCCCCCACAAGCTCATACAATGGGAAACTTCCGAAATGCAACCAATGCAACTTCCACCACCACGGTCTCTGCCGTGACCTCCAATGCACTAGGTGCAATAAAAAGGGGCATACAGCACGCTACTGTAAAGAGCCGACACAACAATCCGCCCCCGCTGCTAATACCGGAGTAAGTCGTGCCTGCTTTGAGTGCAGAGACACGGGGCACTACCGTAGGGACTGCCCGAAGGCAAACAACAGGAACACCGGCGGAAGGGGCCGATTATTCGCAATGGGACAAGATGAAGCCGTTGCGTACCCCACTGTTGTTAAGGGTACGTTTCTTCTCGATAACTCGTATGCATGCATTTTGTTTGATAGTGGAGCGGAGAGAATTTTTGTGAGTCACGATTTTAAAGGCCTGCTAAAGCCATTACCACAATCATTAAGTGAACCGTTTATAGTAGAAATGGCCAACAATAAAACCGAAGGCACTAACGAGATATACTTAAACTGTACCCTAACTCTAAATGGTAATCCCTTTTCAATCAACCTCATGCCAGTCTCGATTAAGAGTTTCGATGTCATCATTAGCATGGATTGGCTGAGTTCTCATCATGCGGACATTTTATGTTACGATAAGGTCGTACGCCTTAATCTGCCAACCGGCAAAACTTTCATTATCTTGGGCGACAAACCCAGTACCACTCTTCATATCATCTCAAGTATCCAAGCTCAAAAGTGCCTACGCAAGGAATGTCATGCGTTTTTGGCACATGTCGTGGATGTGAAACGCAAAGTCCAGGACGTTAAGAATGTGCCTGAAGTATGCGATTTTCCTGATATTTTTCCCGAAGACCTTCCAGGAATACCACCCGCAAGACAAGTTGAGTTCAGAATCGATCTGATTCCCGGAGCTACCCCAGTAGCCAAAGCGCCCTATCGATTAGCCACAGCAGAGATGCCGGAGCTATCCAGCCAACTGAATGAGCTACTCGGCAAAGGATTCATCAGGTCGAGCTTCTCGCCTTGGGGAGCACCCGTGTTATTCGTGAAAAAGAAGGATGGATCATTCAGGATGTGCATCAACTACTGAGAACTCAACAAACTTACCATCAAGAATCGATATCCCCTACCCCGAATCGACGACTTATTCGACCAACTCCATGGGGCCAACTACTTCTCCAAGATCGATCTGAGGTCGGGATATCACCAGCTGCGAGTCTTGGAGAGTAATGTTCCCAAGACGGCCTTCCGAACAAGATACGGGCATTACGAGTTTGTAGTAATGTTGTTCGGACTAACCAATGCCCCGGGCGTATTCATGGATCTCATGAATCATGTATGTCGTCCATTCTTGGATAAATTTGTGATAGTATTCATAGACGACATACTCATTTATTCAAAGAGTAAAGAAGAGCATAGCCAACATCTGAGACAAGTCTTAGAGACATTACGAGCTGAGAGACTTTATGCGAAGTTCTCAAACTGCGAGTTTTGGATTAGAAAGGTGGACTTCCTCGGTCACGTGGTCAGCAAGGAAGGAATCCACGTGAACCCATCTAAAATCAAGGCTATCAAAAACTGGTCTGCACCAACTACACCAACAGAGATTCGCCAATTTCTAGGTCTTGCTGGTTATTATCGAAGGTTCATTCAGAACTTCTCCAGCATCGCAAAGCCTCTTACCGCCTTAACCCAGAAAGGTGTGACCTACAAACGGGGAGAAAAGCAAGATGCTGCATTTCAGACTTTGAAACAGGCCCTTTGCAGTGCACCCATCCTTTCTCTTCCAGAGGGGACCCAAGATTTTGTGGTGTATTGCGACGCTTCGAAGCAAGGGTTGCGTTGTGTACTAATGCAGAGGGGAAAGGTTATTGCATATGCCTCACGACAACTGAAAACGCATGAAGTCAACTACACTACTCATGACCTAGAACTTGGAGCGGTGGTCTTCGCTCTGAAAATCTGGAGGCACTACCTATACGGGACCAAGTGCACCATCTTTACAGACCACAAGAGCCTTCAACACATCTTCGACCAGAAGGAGTTAAACATGAGACAACGACGTTGGGTTGAATTGGTCAACGACTACGAATGCGAGATTCGCTATCATCTCGGGAAGGCAAACGTCGTCGCCGATGCCCTTAGTCGTAAGGAGTACTCTGGTCGAAGAGTGAAGTCATTAACCATGTCGATCCATTCGCACCTGTCAGCACAAGTCAAGGAGGCTCAACTAGAGGCCTTGAAACCCGAAAAGGTGACAGGTGAGACCCTTAGGGGGATGGACAAGAAACTAGAAATCAAGAGTGACGGAGTACGCTACCTCACGAACCGAATCTGGACACCCAAGTTTGGTGGGTTCAGAGAGGTGGTTATGAATGAAGCACACAAGACTCCATACTCCGTGCACCCAGGGTCAGATAAGATGTATCTAGATCTCAAGCAACTCTACTGGTGGCCAAACATGAAAGCAGAGATTGCTACCTATGTGAGCAAGTGTTTGACTTGCGCCAAGATAAAAATAGAACACCAAAAACCCTCAGGTCTACTCCATCAACCTGAAATACCTGATTGGAAATGGGAACACATTTCCATGGACTTTATAACGAAACTGCCCAAAACTTAGGGTGGCCAAGATACTATTTGGGTGATCGTCGACAGACTAACCAAGTCCGCTCATTTCTTACCGATCAAGGAAACTGATAAGATGGAAAAACTATCGAGAACCTACATCCGGGAGATTGTACGACTTCATGGAGTGCCGATGTCTATCATCTCAGATAGAGATAGCAGATTCACTTCCAGATTCTGGCAATCATTGCAAAAATCCATGGGAACAAGGTTGGATATGAATACAGCATACCACCCACAAACTGATAGACAGAGTGAGAGGACGATCCAAACCTTGGAAGACATGTTGCAAGCATGGGTAATCGACTTTGGTAAAGCGTGGGATGTTCACCTACCTTTAGTCGAGTTCTCCTATAACAATAGTTATCATACTACTATCAAGACTGCTCCATTTGAAGCCCTTTACGGCCGTAAGTGCAGGTCACCTCTGTGCTGGACGGAAGTAGGCGACACACAGTTGGCAAAAGGTCTAGTCCCTGATAGCACCCTCACTGGCCCGGAGATCATCAGAGAAACGACTGAAAAGATCGTTCAAATACGAGAACGACTGAAATCCTCAAGGGATAGGCAAAAGAGTTATGCCAACAAAAGACGAAAACCCAGTGAATTTCATATTGGAGACCGTGTACTGCTAAAGGTCTCACCTTGGAAAGGCATGATACGCTTTGGAAAGTGTGGGAAACTAAATCCTCGGTACATTGGACCCTTCAAAATCATTTCAAGAATTGGTCCAGTGGCTTACAAACTCCAACTTCCAACCGAGCTTAATAAAGTACATCCAGTATTCCACGTATCGAACCTGAAAAAGTGTTTGTCCGACGAAACACTAGTAATTCCACTCGATGAAATCCAACTTAACGAAAATCTTAACTTTGTGGAAGAACCCGTCGAGATCATGGATAGGGAAATTAAACAAACTAAGCAGAGTCGAATACCAATAGTAAAGGTTCGCTGGAACGCTAAGCGAGGCCATGAATTCACATGGGAACGAGAAGATCAGATGCAACAGAAGTATCCGCAAGTTTTCCTCAGCCCCTAAAACTCTTCTTTAGTATTTAATTTCGGGGCGAAATTCCCTCTAACGGGGGGATGATGTAACAACCCGATATTTCAACTCTATGTATCGACCTAAAAAGTCGATTATTGTAACCGCTTTTGTGATAATGAAATTAACTTTGAAAATAAAATGTCCAAAAATTTTCTATTTAATTACCTACAATGATAGATGTCATTAAACAGTGATCGTACATAAAAAGAACGCCCAAATCCGACTTCGTATATTGAAGTTATGATTTTTCCAAGTTCGGCTTAGCAGCAGACAGCAAAAAACTCGAATCGGAGATCGAGCGACTTTTGGCCGGAATGACCTAAACGAGAATCGAAGATCTCGACAATGGTAATTCAGCGGTAAAAAGTCTGGCAAAAACCGACGTCAGATAAAAAAGTTATGAATTTCTAAAGAAATTCCTTAATCACGACATTTTAAAAATAAATAATAAAAATAATTTCGAAATTTGCCGACGGAGTCTAAACGAAAGTTGTAGAGCGTAGTCTCACCTACGCGTGGATATAAAGACCATCAAAAACGGAATTCGTATGAAGAAGATATGGATTTTAGAAGTTTATTAATTAAATTAAATATAAATTTAATTATAATTGTTTGGTATTATCCGAAGGGAGTCAGCAGATAGGGCCGAAGTACGCCCTGCGTACCCTCGTACGCCCCGCGTACTCAAGGCCTGGGCCTCGGATCGTCCACGTCCCGACCTATACGAAGCTACCCGTTGTCCCATCCGAAATCCGAGGCAGTCGAGGACTCGGTCATGGATGACGTACGCGTACGCCCTGCGTACCGAGGCGGTTCCAGCCCCTATAAAAGGGATGCGAGGGTTCCGAAGAAAGGGCTCCATTTCTCTCCTCTCTTGTGCATTCTTGCCTCATTTTCCGTGCCCGTTCTAACCCGAAGCCCCGGTCATTTTGCTCAAGTCCTAAAGGTCGTTTTTACTCCCGAGATTCCCGAGAATCCCGAGGAAATCCGTTTCCCGAGACGAAATTCTGCCCGGTTTCCGTCTCGCTTTCTTCAAACCTTCAGGTGAGTTCATACCCCTACAACCACACTTTAAATGCTTTTTAAATGCTTTTTAAACACTTTTAGGGGGGGGGGGAATACAAGTAAACACACGACTAAAATCGTGTGAAACATCGATCTTTTGCTATACTTTTCATACTGTTGTTTTATCTATCTTATGAAGTTATTATCATGCAAAACACCTCACAACATAGCTTTACCCTCTTGGGATGCAATATGTTTTATAAATAGAAATAATGTTTTATTTATACGTTTACATACAAATACATCATATCAAGGGTAACATTCTTTACTTAATCATTTTATGCATTCAAAGAACTTACGATTTATGCTTGTCAAACATTGTGAAAAAGGATAATCTTTGCATACAAAACTATTACTTTAATACAGACTTAGTTAGAATCTGTGAGACATGTACATCTTCAAATACTGCCTTTTGCTAGAAGGTATCGCTACATGTCCTGTCTATAACTAGAGTCTCCCGTTCGGAGAATATGTCAAATGTGTATAGATCTATACGGGAAGTCATGATCCCGCGCCCTGACTGTTAGCTACAGTCCGTCCTTTGGGGTGACAGTTTGTCATAACGCTACGATGCCTGAAGAACGTCGCTACAGGCATATTATGTTTAGTATGGTTATAAACTCATCGGATATACAATTATTATAGTACTTATGATTGATGAATGAGTAGCTATTAAAACTATTCTTCATCTAACAAACTGCAATCTTCTAATAGGTTTTATTATATAAATCTATGCTTCAATCTTCTAAAGCATGTCATTTGCTTTCGGTTTCTAGCCTGGGTCATTAGGCTAACTTTTACTTTAGGAAAATATGGGATTTTCCTGTATACAAAAACAAACAACTAATAGGAAAATAAGGGATTTTCTTGATTCAACTATCCACATTATTCAATACAAATATTCTCATGCATTTCACACTATTATAAGAAAATAAGGGATTTTCTTGGAAAACATACACTCAATTTGGAATGGCATACAAATTTTCTAAACCACTTATGAACTCACCAACTTAATTGTTGACACTTTCTCTTTGAAATAACTTGTATTCTCAGGGAACCGCTAAGCAGGTTTGGAAATCAACTTTTGGGGATTAACGCGCTGGTGTTAATTACTTCTTTTGAAAGATGTTTATGTATTTATCTTTTGAACATGTAATGAATACAATTATGTAAACATTTTTAAAACCTTTATATATGTATGGTGGTGTGTACTTTCCTTTCTATGAACTGTTATGATACTGAATATGACGTCCTCCGCCCCCGAACATTTCCGCCGTTCTGGTTTGGGGGTGTGACAACAAATGGTTTCCACATTTTATCAGTTAAAAGCATGTCCTTAGAACTTTTGAAACATAAAACTTGTACACTATTTTGTCCTCGATAACACTCCACATAGATACGCGAGTGGAGGATTATCATATTATTACTAGTAAATTTGTTAGTCCTGTATGATTGGAGACACGTCCTCGGTGAACACTCCACAGAGATACGCTAGTGGAGGACTACACCTGTAACCAGAATCTCTGGGATTAGAGAGCGTGACTTGAGTGTATAGATCTATACGGGACTGACTACCCCACACCTGGCTGCTAGCTACAACCGAACCGAAATGGTTCAAGGGTGACGAAAGTCATAAGGTGATGTGGACTACTTATTGCCACAATTAGTCTATCGTATGGTTATGGAACTCGCAATTAGGATAACAGAGATTTACTTAATAGTAATAATGTACAACATAATACATCTTTCACATTGGTAACCAACATTCCGGAAAGTATGGGACTTTCCTGGGAAAAACATTAAACATAACCACGTGTTACAGAATACATCTTTAACATCTTTTACATCGATAACCAACTATTCAGGAAAGTATGGGACTTTCCTGGGGAACATTGAACATAACTAGAAAAGTGTAACAAACCGGATAACTTTACATCTTTTACAATTGGTAACACACAATCGGGAAAGTATGGGACTTTCCTGGGAATACATTGGTACATAACAAGAATAGTATAATAAACCAGATAACCTAACTGTACATTTTCACATGAATAAATGTGTTTCAGTGTACAACTTCACCTTACTTTACATGTTGAAAAACAGTAGCCAACCTTTTAAGAAAATATGGGATTTTCTTGGTGTGTGTGTAACATTTTCATAAACAGATAAGAAACTTGAACATTTTCACAAAACAAAAACCGCTTATGAACTCACCAACGTTATGCTGATTTTCAAAACCGCTTGTGTTCTCGGGTCAACGTTAGAACAGGTACCCGAAGATCGTTTTGTTCAGGATGGAGTACTCCGAAGACTCGCTCGTTTTGTTATTATATACTATGTATCACAACTGTATAACTGTACTTTTGAAACAATTGTAAAACTTTTCCTTATGCAATGTAATGGTTATTTTACTTTACTTACTATGTTCATTGGATTTGATACTCAACATGGAGTCAACCCCGGAAATGTTTCCGCCTTCGGTTTTCGGGGTGTGACAGATTGGTATCAGAGCCCTTGTTTATAGTGAATAAAGTATACCAAACCTTACATGGTATAAAACTATAAACACTAAAGGGCCTAAGTGCTCTGAATTAAAAGTATCTTCAAACTATAAGTATTTTCAAAAGTATATAAGTATACCGAACCGTCGAGATCCATAAATACAAGTAGAACAAAACATAAGTAAATGGGTGTTGTGTATTGTGGTTAAACCTCGACAGTTATGTAGTCGTGTCTAGGATCAATATAGCCAGGCCATCTATATTCATTTGAGACACGGCCAACATGTGCTTGGGAGCGACTGTGGTATGCAGCATGCCTAAAACTTACCCTAATACCACAAACATCGAGCCAGTGTCGTAGCGAATCATGAAATACTATGGGAGTATTTCTCAAGCCAATTCTTTGTAAAAATCCTCGGTCACGTATAGATCCTTGATCATTCCATTAGCGATAATTTATCTGCTACGATAACTTCTTCCTGTTTTATCGCCTATTCAGAATATTTGTATATCTGTGATATCTCTTGATTCGATTCAAAGTACTTACCATTTTCTCTCTCTTTCTTGATCTTATTAGATCAAGATGCCTCCCAAAAGAAGACCCAACTCCAACAACCCTCCGCCACCACCTCCTCCTGAAATTAACCCCGTGGTATTTCAGGCAGCTGTTACCGCCGCGGTGGCAGCTGCTATGACTCAATTAAACACCGGTGGTTCCGGTGGTTCGGGAGGTGGTACTCAAACTCAGGATCCAGAAATTAATCAGGGACACCGAAAGGAGGGTTCCTATAAGGATTTCATGAATGCAAAACCAACATCCTTCGATGGCACTGGAGGTTTCATTTCCTTATCCCGATGGTTTGAGAAAATCGATTCCATCTTCGAAATTTGTGCCTGTGCTGAGTCCGATAAAGTCAAGTTTGCAGTCTGTACCTTCATTGATAAAGCCTTGACTTGGTGGAATAGCCGAGTCAAATCCCTGACCTTACCCGTAGCCAATGCCATGGGCTAGGAAGCCATGAAAGAACTCCTCCTTGCTGAGTACTGTCCCCGCGGTGAAATGCAGAAACTAGAGCACGAGCTCTGGAACCTGAAGATGAAAGGTTCCAACATTGCTGCATACACTTCCCGATTCGATGATCTCGCACTTCTCTGCCCGGGACTAGTCACTCCTAAAAGTAAAAAGATCGAGAGGTTCATGTGGGGGTTAACTCAACCAACAAAGGGTCATGTCTTAGCTGCTCGTCCGAATACCTATGATAGTGCCAAGACTTTAGCCCAAACCCTAATTGATCATAGTGATGATGTCGAGGAAACCACCACCGCTTCTGAGTCGACTAAAAGAAGTGGTGAGAAGAGAAAGTTCTGGAAGAAGAGGAAGAGTCAATCTTCCTAAGAATCCTCCAAGAGACAGCAAACTGTAGCAGTCCATGCTGCTACTACTCCTGTTGCTGCTGCTTCTGTTGTGGGATCCACAGCTCCAACTGCTACCAGCCGGTATGTTGGTACTCTCCCTCTGTGTGACAAGTGCAAATATCACCACAACCCCGGTCCCTGTCGAGAACTATCCTGCACCAATTGTGGTAAGAAGGGGCACACCGTCCGATTTTGCAAGGCTCCGGCTCAATCGACCAGTCAATCTTCTGGAGCAGGCGTCGGTCAAGCCTGCTACAACTGTGGTGAAGTTGGGCACTTTAAAAGAATCTGCCCCAAGAATTCTACAGCCGATAACACCGGGAGAGTCCTAGCCATAGGACGGGAGGAAGCAGTCGCTGATCCCACTGTTGTCTCGGGTACGTTCCTTCTCGACAACTCGTATGCTAGTATTGTTTTCGATTCGGGTGCTGAAAGAAGTTTTATTAGTCATGCATTCAAACATAACCTAAAACATAATTCCCAACCTTTAACTGAAACGTTTACCGTCGAGATGGCGAACGGTGAGAAAGAAAGCGCTAGCGAGGTGTTCGTAGGTTGTACCCTTACCCTAAACGACCATTCATTTCCTATCGATCTCTTGCCGGTTTCCATAAAGAGATTTGATGTCATCATTGGCATGGATTGGTTGAGTCCCAATCATGCGGATATCCTTTGTTTCAAAAAAGCCATCTGTCTCAACCTTCCTTCGCGTCAAACTCTCGTAATTTATGGCGATAAACTCAGTTCCAACCTTCGTATCATTTCCTGCATCAAAGCTCAAAAGCTCCTGCGAAAGGAGTGCATTGCATTCTTAGCCCATGTAATCAACGAGAAACAAGAAGTTAAAGACCTCGCGAGCGTCCCCGAAGTCTGTAACTTTCCTGATGTGTTTCCCGAAGAGCTTTCAGGAATTCCTCCCGAGCGTCAGGTCGAGTTCCGTATTGACCTAATTCCCGGAGCTACCCCTGTAGCAAAGTCTTCGTATCGCTTAGCTCCAGTACAGCTGCAGGAGTTATCCAGTCAACTCAATGAGTTGCTCAATAAAGGATTCATTAGACCGATTTCCTCACCCTGGTTAGCTCCGGTATTAGTTGTCAAGAAGAAAGATGGATCATTCCGGATGTGTATCGATTATCGCGAGCTGAACAAGTTGACTGTCAAGAACCGATATCCTCTCCCGCGAATAGATGACCTCTTCGATCAACTCCAGGGAGCCAGTTACTTCTCCAAGATAGACCTTCGATCAAGGTACCATCAGCTACGAGTTCATGAGAGTGATGTTTCCAAAACAGCTTTCAGAACTCGGTATGGACACTACGAGTTTATAGTGATGCCCTTCGGTCTAACCAACGCACCGGCGGCGTTCATGGATCTGATGAACCGGGTGTGTCGTCCTTATCTGGACAAGTTCTTCATTGTGTTCATTGATGACATACTTGTCTTCTCCAGAAGCGAAGAAGACCACAAATGTGACAACCCGAAATTTCCATTTTTGAACAACCCATATCAAGACAATAGAGCTTAGATCAGTTTCAGGGAAATTCCAGACTTCGGGTATAAGTTCGGCAGTTTTTTAGGATTTACACTTAAGGAGATATCAGGAGAGTGGTTGCACTAGGGTTTTGTGCAACACTGTTATTCCAACACTCTGTTATATGAGAAATCATTTTAGGAATAAAAATATTTTCTGCCAAAAATATTTCAGGACTATAAATAGATTTCTGAACCAAATTCATTCATTATTCACATTTCCAACTAGAGAAAAGCCATTTTCTCTCTCATGGATCTTCGGGTTTTTATACCAAAACGTGAGTAACTCTTTCTAGTAGTGTTAGAATGTTTATTATGTGCTTATAACATGATTTAGATGGCTAAATCATTAGATCTAGGAGTTTACTCCCCAAGGTGTTCTTGGGGGGTAAACTCCCGAAACAAAGCCAAAACTGACTCTTGTGTTATACAACTGCCTTAGACTCATATGTATGTGTGTTAGGGACAAGAAAACAACCATAAATCACCCAAGTTTGGGAGTTCATGGCCCAAGACTTGCTTAGGCCGTAAACTCCCTTTTTGAACTCAAAATGATGTTTTAAGGCCACAAAAGCTTTAAGACTTTTATCAAGACTACTTCCCATTTAATCTAAGGCCTTAAGCACATCAAAGAACACAAAAAAATGAGAGTTTGCAACCCAAGTGTTTCTTAGGCCGTAAACTCCATAGAAATGGACTAAAGGGTGTTATTAAGACACCTAAAGCCCTAGACCTTTACATGGAATTGTTCCCCACTTAATCTAAGGACCAAAGCACATCAAAATCACATTTCAAAGTGAGTTTACGGCCATGAAATGGTTCATGGGCCGCAAACTCATTAAAGGGGCACCAAAGTGTGTCAATGGTCTTCATATGCTTGGAATAAAAGTCTAGAACCTATACCACAAGTGCAAGAGACTTGAAAGCATCAAAAACACACCATACTTAGAGTTTACGGCCGTAAACTCTAAGGGGAATGGCCTTAGGGCCGTAAACTCCTAAATGGAGTGTTTCTAGACCTTAAACCCTTCCAAGGACTTAGCCACCAAGTTGGAATAATTCTAGGAATCATTAGGGACTTCAAAACACACCAAACCCCCATGGTTGGGAGTTTACGGCTGTAAACTCAAGAGTTTACAACCGTAAACTCCATGTGTGTTAGTATATGAGGAGTAAACTCATATATGGGGTCCTTTGGAACCCTAAACACAAGTGCCTTGTCCCACAATAGCTTAGATGCAATCCTTAGGGCTTAAAACACTTATATAAAGTGTTTATTATGTCTAAGATGTCTTAGCTTTATCAATTAGTAACTTAAGACTAATTGAGTGCATATATGTGTGATTATATGTTCATTAGGATCGTAGTGTGTGTACAAGTCCTCGCTTGACATCTAGCAATCCTATATCGTCCGGTTCATCCAAATCACCATCTACAGGTGAGTTCATACCCCTTAATCAATGTTTTAAATGATTTTAAATGTTTTAATGGGGGGGAATACAAGTAGAAAACAGAATGTTATTAAATCAATCTTGTGTATTTTATAACTGTGTTTTCATTCAGTAGATTTCACATATTTCAAAAGGTGACACATGAAGTGGTTTTCTATCTTAAAATACCTTGATAACAAAAGTATTAGTTTTGAAATGTTTATTAAAATGACATCAAGTCATTCTTAATTATTGTTCAAAACTCCTAGATATCTTGCAAAACCATTAATTTACCTTCTTGAATCAAACTATACTTATGCGCATATGTTCATATATATGTTAGAGATTATAGTTTTCACCCTTCATTTAGTTTCCAATATTCTTGGGTAGCAAGAGTGCATAAACCTACGTAAACAACCAATTACCTTCCAGTTAGCTATCATAGGGATAGTCAGAAGATATCAAACATTATTACTATTACATGGAATCACACAAGAGTCAGTTCATTCATGAGTCCATACCAATACCTTACATGATACGTGAGTACACTTACTTAGGATTACCTGATACATGAATACGTTTACATATACTTACCTGTTACATGAACACACTTACATGAATACCATACAGGAAGACTGTTACTTAGGTGCATTATCCTATATTTACTTACCTGGATACTTGTACTTAGAACTACGAGGATGATTTATTAGTATTTACTGTGTAAATTATCTTTCCTACCCCAGTTCAATGGGATAATTCGGCGGGACTAACCATTCCGAATCCCACTGATTAGCACCAGTGGTCGATGAATATCTACGGATGTTTAAGGTTGTCACTTATTTAGTAGTCAGTGACGGGACTAACCATCCCTCTGTCCACTGTTGCAACAGTGGATGAGATGTGAATCTTCGGAGGATCATTAGGTTGACGATCTGTATTAAGAGATCGATGCGGGGACTAACCCTCCCTCCATCCTGCTGCCGCTACAGAGGATGAGTGGACAATCTTCGGATGTTCATTAGGTTATATGTATTATGTTAGCCCTTGTACCTCGGGATAACAGTTACATTCGTCTTGTTAGCACCAGTACCTCCGGCTAACACTTACATGATTATATTTTTCCTGTTTACTTTATTTTGTGATACTTCCACATAAACGATGAGTTAGACTAAGTACTCTAGTACTAGTCAATAGAAAGGAAAAGCTATCATATTACTTACAAAACATTCGGGTCTTGGTAGAAGACTACCTAGTCATTACAAAACATTCGGGTCTTGGTAGAAGACTACTTAGTCATAATAGAACATTCGAGTCTTGGTAGAAGACTACTTAGTCATAACATAACATTAGGGTCTTGGTAGAAGACTATCATATCATTTTGCTATTTTACTTTATTTTGTGATATATTCACATAAACGATGAGTTAGACTAAGTACTTTAGTACTAAACAACCAAAGGAAAACTATCATTTTACTTACAAAACATTCGGGTCTTGGTAGAAGACTACATTTCATACTTATAGAAAATAAGGGTTTTTCTAGGGATTTCATACTTACCTCAACATTTTCATTTAAAGGTTTACATGGCCTTCATAACAGATTTTCATAAGCAAGACAACGACACTTAATTTCTTATGAATTCACCAGCTTTAAAGCTGATACTCGCTTTCAAAATAACTTGTATTTTCAGTTCATCAGTTAGACAGGTGTGGTGGTCAGGTTTTTGAGAAGATGGAGCACAGACAAGACTCGCCTTATTTTGATTATTCATTTTATTGTTGTACATTATGAAAGAACACACATGTATTGAAACTCTACTTATAATGCAATGGATGATGTTGTTGCTTGTTTATTATATTACACTGTTGTGATACTGTACATGACGTCCTCCACCCCTAAACGTTTCCGCCGTTCATGGTTTTGGGGTGTGACAACAAACAACAGTTGAGGCTAGTGTTGGAAACCCTTAGATTCGAGAAGTTGTACGCGAAATTTTCCAAGTGTGAGTTCTGGATTCGGAAGGTAACTTTCCTCGGTCATGTGGTAAGCGAGGAGGGTATTCATGTAGATCCTTCCAAGATCAAAGCGATAGAGAATTGGTCAGTAGCGAAGACACCCACAGAAATCCGGTAATTCTTGGGCCTCGCCAGCAATTATCGGAGATTTATCCAGAACTTTTCCAGAATCACCAAACCCTTAACCACTCTAACACAGAAAGGTGTACCCTTTTGTTAGAGTGATAAAGAAGAAACCGCATTCCAGATGCTGAAGAAATCCTTGTGTAGCACAGCTGTTCTGTCCCTACCCGAAGGGACAGAGGACTTCGTTGTCTACTGCGGTGCGTCTACTCAAGGCTTAGGTTGTGTGCTTATGCAAAGAGGAAAGGTGATTGCTTATTCCTCTAGACAGTTGAAAGCGCACGAGGTCAATTATACCACACACGACTTGGAGTTAGGAGCCGTAGTCTTTGCATTGAAGATTTGGAGACATTACCTCTACGGAACCAAGTGTACAATCTTCACTGACAACAAGAGCCTGCAGCACATCTTTAACCAGAAAGACTTGAACATGAGACAACAGCGATGGGTAGAACTACTCAGTGATTATGAGTGTGAACTCCGTTACCATCCCGGCAAGGCCAATGTGGTAGCAGATGCCCTTAGCCGAAAGGAAAGTTCAGGCCGCAAAGTGAAGAACCAGACGATGACTATCCATTCCAACTTACCCATACAAATCCGAGAAGCCCAGTTAGAAGCCCTCAAAGCTGAGAATGTGTCGATCGAAGCCTTGAGAGGAATGGAAAAGAAACTTGTGATCAAAGGTGACGGAGTCTACTGTCTCATGAATCGAATCTGGATTCCAAAGTCCGGAGGATTCAAGGAGATTGTCATGGAGGAAGCACACAAAACCAGATACTCTGTTCATCCAGGCTCTGACAAAATGTACTTGGATCTCAAGAAACAATACTGGTGGCCAAACATGAAAGCTGAGATAGCTACGTTTGTGGGCAAGTGCCTGACTTGCGCCAAAGTTGAAGTTGAGCACCAGAAACCCTCGGGTCTGCTCCAGCAGCCCGAAATACCCGAATGGAAATGGGAGATGATCACCATGGATTTCATCACCAAACTATCCAAGTGTCCAAGTGGGTACGACACTATTTGGGTAATTGTCGATCGTTTGACAAAGTCCGTTCACTTCATTCCAATCAAAGAATACTGCAAGATGGAAAGACTCGCGCGAATATACATCCAAGAGGTAGTCCGATTGCACGGTGTACCTGCGTCCATTATCTCTGATCGAGATAGCAGGTTTACCTCTTGATTCTGGCAGTCTCTCCAGAAAGCCCTTGGAACCAAACTAGACATGAGCACGACGTATCATCCTCAAACCGATGGACAAAGTGAGAGAACAATCCAAACCCTAGAGGACATGCTTAGGGCATGTGTCATTGACTTTGGAAAGTCATGGGATACACATCTACCTTTGATCGAATTCTCGTATAACAACAGTTACCACACCAGCATTAGGGTTGCCCCGATGGACAAAGCCCATGTTATGTTTTATATATTTCACAAATGGTTTCCACATTTTATCAGTTAAAAGCATGTCATTAGAACTTTTGAAACATAAAACTTGTACATTGTATTGTCCTCGGTAACACTCTACATAGATACGCGAGTGGAGGATTATCATATTACTACTAGTAAATTTGTTAGTCCTGTATGATTGGAGACACGTCCTCGGTGAACACTCCACAGAGATACGCGAGTGGAGGACTGCACCCATAACCAGAATCTTTGGGATTAGAGAGCGTGACTTGAGTGTATAGATCTATACGGGGCTGACTACCCCACACCTGGCTGCTAGCTACAGCCGAACCGAAATGTTTCAAGGGTGACGAAAGTCATAAGGTGATGTGGACTACTTATTGCCACAATTAGTCTATCGTAAGGTTATGGAACTCGCAATTAGGATAACAGAGATTTAATTAATAGTAATAATGTACAACATAATACATCTTTCACATTCGTAACCAACATTTAGGAAAGTATGGGACTTTCCTGGGAAAAACATTGAACATAACCACGTGTTACAGAATACATCTTTTACATCTTTTACATCGATAACCAACTATTCAGGAAAGTATGGGACTTTCCTGGGGAACATTGAACATAACTAGAAAAGTGTAACAAACCGGATAACTTTACAAATTTTACAATTGGTAACACACAATCAGGAAACTATGGGACTTTCCTGGGAATACATTGGTACATAACCAGAACAGTATAATAAACCAGATAACCTAACTGTACATTTTCACATGAATAAATGTGTTTCAGTGTACAACTTCACCTTACTTTACATGTTGAAAAACAGTAGCCAACCTTTTAAGAAAATATGGGATTTTCTTGGTGTGTGTGTAACATTTTCATAAACAGATAAGAAACTTGAACATTTTCACAAAACAAAAACCGCTTATGAACTCACCAACGTTATGCTGATTTTCAAAACCGCTTGTGTTCTCGGGTCAACGTTAGAACAGGTACCCGAAGATCGTTTTGTTCAGGATGGAGTACTCCGAAGACTCGCTCGTTTTGTTATTATATACTATGTATCACAACTGTATAACTGTACTTTTGAAACAATTGTAAAACTTTTCCTTATGCAATGTAATGGTTATTTTACTTTACTTACTATGTTCATTGGATTTGATACTCAACATGGAGTCAACCCCGGAAATGTTTCCGCCTTCGGTTTTCGGGGTGTGACACAAGGTCTAAAAACAATGTGACTCTGAGAGTGGGTTCCCAGCATACAGTGTAAATTACTGGTCAAATGTTGTTACCTTAAGGCCATGAATTATAAGGTAACCTGGGATACTCGTAACCATACTAACCGACACTAGAGTACCTGACGCCCTACAAGCGTCTATAAATTGTGACATTTGTCACCCCTTGGCTTGGTAGGCCGTGGACTGTAGCTAGCAGTCAGGCTGCGGGGGTGTCAATCCCGTATATATTTATACACACAATGTATGCTCTCCCTACAGGAGACTCTGGTTACCAACTAGACGACGTAGAAGGCCGTGTCCCAAGATGAATCCCAAATAGTGGGTAGTGTGTTTCCAATACAAGTGTTGAACTAGAGGTAGAGACTCATAACTGAACTGACTAATGTAAACCCATATGCCTATGCTTGCATACATAATATATAATTAATGATCAAACGACCTTCGGACGGACATCCGATCCCACCAGACCACATCTCAATGAAGAAAAGGAAATAAGGCGAACAAGCCTTCCTAAGTTCATCAAACATTATTTATATGCATCTATACAAGCACAGGCATACATCTACTATGTGGAAGTGTTATCAGGTATAAGTGTATAATGAAGTGGGGGCATTCTCAAGTATAAGTGTATCACGAAGTGGAGGCGTCCTCAAGTATAAGTGTATCACGAAGTGGAGGTGTTCTAAAGTATAAGTGTATCACGAAGTGGAGTCGTTCTCAAATATAAGTGTATCACGAAGTGGAGGCATTCTCAAGTATAAGTGTATCATGAAGTGGAGGCGTTCTCAAGTATAAGTGTATCATGAAGTGGAGGCGTTCTCAAGTATAAGTGTATCACGAAGTGGAGGTATTAACTAAACAGAAATAACACAGTGGTATCTTAACCAAGTAGAAGTATAAAAACATAGACGAAAACTTTGGAAAAACCTATATATATTAGGAAAATCACGACTTTGTATTCCTTTGTAAAATAAGTTTGAAAATCTTTAAAAATCCTTTGAAAACCTTTCATAAACAAGTTTAAAATGAAACTTTGATTAATCATCATAAGTAAAAGCTGAACAAATAACTATGTTTTTAGAAAACCATCTATAGTGTCATTCTCGGTAAAACAGTTAACAGTGTTGTAAATCCTTGTGCATGCGGGTTATCAATCACATGTGATTGATATGATAATTGTCATGTTTAACTTGTATTCCCCTCCTATAAAACATGTAAAAACATTTAAAAGGTTCATTCAAGGGTATGAACTCACCTGGTGTAAGTGGATCCGACGTAGGTGCCGGTTGGGTGCTCGGCGTCAAGTGAAGACTTGGACACACATAGTGACCTTTTAACATATGGTAACGTATGTTTTCATACAATTAGTATATATAATACCAATTAAACAAGTATACACATCCTAAAGTGTGGAAAACACTTTGATTAAGTGTCTGGGGTGTCCCGGGTAACATTTAAGGGCTCAAATGGCTTAGGAATGGAGTTTACTCTTCAAGAGTGAACTCTATACATAGAGTTCACGGCCCTCGGACACTCCTCATGAGTTTACGGCCGTAAACTCATGGTGAGGGTGTTTTAGGATGCTTAAAGGCCTTATCTCAATTGTGGAATTTTGCTAGGTCCAAATATAAAAGGTATGAATGGATTTGAGGCACTTGAATGGACCAAATGGGAGTTTACGGCCCCAACCAAGGGAGTTTACGGCCGTAAACTCTTATGGGCACATTTCTTGGGTGTTTTAAGGGCCTAAGTGATAGAGAATAAATCCTATGTAATTTTCCAAGTCAAATGAAGGAGTTTGGGCACCATTTGGGCACCTAATGGGAGTTTATGGCCCATGAACCACCCCTATGGGAGTTCACGGCCGTGAACTCCTATCTCTTTGGTTTTAATGAAGTTTAAGGCCCTTGGTTCAATTCTAGTGATTTATAACGAAGTATGAGGCCATTTAGGGGGGATTAAAACTATCATTTGACATGGTTTGGAGGTGTTTATGGCCTAGGCGTGTGCTTGGGCCGTAAACTCCTTTTTACCCCTCAAATCTATGTGTTTAATTGTTCTAAACCCAAAATAGCATGTTCCTAATTTATGTCTTAAGCCTAAGGGTGGTTTGGGAGTGTTTTGGGGGCATTTTTGGCAAGGATTAGAGGTGTTTACGGCCTAAGTATGTGCTTGGGCCATAAACTCTATTTTATTCCCTAAAACTTATTGTTTTATGCTTCAAACACTCCTAGGCTAAATCCTTAATTGGTTCTTAGGCTCAATGGGACAAATTTGGGTCATTTTGGCCTCATTTAAGGGGTTTACGACCTAAGGAGGCTCTTAGGCCGTAAACTCCACTCTAACAGCTTCTAAGGTCAATTTTTGGGGTATAATCACAAGCCAAGATGTTTAGAATAGGTTAGGGTACAAGAACTTACGATCTGGAGGCGGAAACTTGCGGTTTTCGGGACGAAATCGGGTTTTATGAGAGAGAGTATAGAGAGAGGGTGAAAAAGGTTGAAATGGAGTTTACTCTCCCTTATATAGGGGTTGGAGTTGAAGCTCAGTGGAAATCTACCCGATACTGCTGTAACATGGGGCTTTTGGTCGCACCCGATTTAGTGGTCGTAATAATAAAAACTAACTTTTTTTTCCAAATTACTATGGAAATGTAAGAAATGTAATTTAAGTGTTTTTATTTACTTTATTATGACTATAACGACATAAAACATAAATAAATAAAACATTTATTTATTTGACGACCTCTTATTAACGGAACTTTTATACAATGGAATATTCCGTTAACGGAAACGGGGTAATGTAACGGAATAAACTTTGGGTTGTCACAAAATTGGTGAATCGTCATTCACCTACCATTCAAATATGTTATTACTTAGACTACGGCATACCTCTTCTAAGTATAATATATTGTGATTGGATCCTAGCCTTAATACTACATTTGGGTGTATTATTAAGGACTATCTCTATATCTAAACTAAATCCCTTCTTTCTTCTCTTTTCAGATGTCTACCAACACCGCTGCTTCTGGCTCTAATCCTAGTGGCTCCTTTTCTCTTATGAACTAGTGTGGGAAAGTCACTTTTGATGGATCCAACTTTAATGAATAGATCAGAAACATCATAGATTACTCGCTACGAGGACAAGGAATATGTCATCGATAAGGAGCTTAAGGAGATTGATGAGACAGTTGCTACTCCTCAAGAGATCGCTGAGTTGAGGGCACATGAAAGGGATGCCACCAAAGTGGCATGCATCATGATGGCCACTATGAGCGCGGATCTCCAAAAATCCAAGATTTCTACCCCTTTGAAATGCACCATGACTTGATGGAAAGATAGCATCAAAGTGCTCGTCAAGAGAGGTATGAAATCATCTCCTCCATGATAACAACTCGCATGACAGATGGTGAACCCATCACGGGCCACATGCAGAAAATGCAAAGATTTGTGGACCGTTTGTTGAAGCTTAATGTGAACTTCCCCGAGGAGCTTGCAATATATATCATTTTGCACTCTTTACCTTCATGTTATGATCAATACCGCATGACATACCACATGAATAAGGAAGAGGTCACTCTTAGCAAACTTCAAGGACTCTTAAAAACCGCGGAAAGTGGTCTTAAGGGTAAGGTGGTTGTTACAACTCCTACTCCTACCAACTCCGCCCCTGTCTTGGCAATCGGGAAAAGACAAGGGAAGAAGAGAAAGAGTTCTTCGAAGGGTACCAAGGTTAGGACCCTTGATGGCTCTTCTTCATGTGGAACCAAGAAAGGTTTCATCACTCCTTCTTCTTACCTAAAAGAGGCTGAATGCTTCTATTGTCATCAAAAAGCACATTGGAAGCGGAACTGCCCAAAGTACCAGCAAGATGTGAAGGATCGGAAAGTCAAACCCAACCATGAGGGTATTTACACTATCTTATCTAACAACTCCCCCCATTCTAACTCATGGGTCCTTAATACCGGTTGTGGTATTCATATCTGTTCTAATTTCCAGGGACTAAAAAGAAGTGAGAATGTGGAGCAAGGAAGGATAAACTTGATCTTGGGAAACAGGAAAGCTTCACCTGTCACCAAGATTGAATTTTATACTTTATCGCTAAGTAGTGGGTTTAATTTAGATTTGAATAAATGTTGTTACTCGCCAGAAATGGCAAGAAATATTATTTCCTTTCATGCATTGTATAAACAAGGTTTTACCTTTTCATTTAACAATGAAGTTGGTTCTATTGATGCTTTCTTTAATAATGTTCTTTATTTTAAAGCATTACCTTGTGAAGGTGTGTATGAAGCTGTGTCTATTGTAGATAACTTAGGAAATAATGTGATGTGTATTGATTCTATTAATAATAATAATAACTTGGATAAAGAAACATTATGGCATTGTCGTCTTGGACATATAAGCAAGAAACGCATAGGCCAACTCCAAAAGGATGGAGTCTTGGAGTCATTTGACCTAAAGTCAGATGATAGTTGCGAATCATGCTTACTTGGAAAAATGACAAAGTCACCCTTCACAGGTTCTTGTGAGAGGGGTGAAGGTTTGCTGGACCTTGTACACACAGATGTGTGTGGGCCATTCAAACATGCCACAAGGGATGCTAATCGTTATTATTTGACTTTTACTGATGATTACAGTAGATATGGATATATCTACCTAATCAAGCATAAGTCAGAGACTTTCGAAAGGTTTAAGGAATTGAAACAGGAAGTCGAGAATCAATTGGGCAGGAACATTAAGATGCTTCGATCTGATCGAGGTGGTGAGTATCTTAGTTCAGAGTTCCTCGACTATCTTAGGGAATGTGGGATTCTCTCACAGTTGACACCTCCAAGGACACCACAGTTGAATGGTGTAGCTGAGAGGCGTAATCGAACCTTGTTGGATATGGTTCGTTCCATGATGAGTCGAACTTCGCTACCAGTCTCATTTTTGGGGTATGCCTTAGAGACTCCCACCCATATCCTTAACCTAGTTCCTACAAAGAAAGTTGCCAAAACTCCTCACGAGATGTGGACTGGTAAAGTACCCAAACTAGACCACATCAAGATTTAGGGTTTTGAAGCTTTCGTGAGACGTGAGACTCATGATAAGCTTGAACCCTGAAGTGAGAGGTGTATTTTCATCGGCTACCAACAAAGATCCTTTGGTTACCTCTTCTACAGACCTAGTGATAATGTGGTCTTTTTAACAAGAAGAGGAGTCTTTCGTGAGAGAGAATTCATAAGCCAAGGAGACAGTGAGAGGCAAATTGACCTTGAAGAACTTCAAGAGTCAAGTCGTGAAGGAACTTCAAACCCTATCCCTCAACTTGAGGAGGAAACTCCTGTTGAGCCAATTGACGAGTCTGTACCTCTGAGGCGTTCCACGAGAGTTAGGTATGCACCTGAGCATTACTATGCTTTTCATATTACTGCGGAAGGTGAGACACTTATTAGTGATGAGACACTAGTAGGTCTGGATGAACCTAACAGTTACACGGAAGCCATGGCAGGCCCCGAGTCTGCGAAATGGAAAAAGGCTATGGATAGCAAGACACAATCCATGTATGACAATCAAGTTTGGAACTTGGTTGAGAATGTACCAGGTGGTAAATGGATCTTCAAGAAGACCGACATGGATGGTAATGTACACACTTATCAGGCTTGACTGGTTGCAAAGGGTTTCTCTCAAATTCCTAGAGTGGATTATGATGAGACCTTTTCTCCAGTAGCCAAGATTAAGTCTATTAGGGTTATGTTAGCCGTAGCTGCATTTCATGACTATGATATTTGGCAAATGGATGTCAAAACTGCTTTCCATAATGGAAAGTTGACTGAAGATGTTTACATGAGTCAGCCAGAAGGTTTTGTCAGCAACGAGTACCCTAATAGAGTGTGTAAGCTTGAGAAATCCATTTATGGATTAAAGCAAGCACCTCACAGATGGAATCTTTGCTTTGATCAAAAGGTCAAGGAATTTGGCTTTTCTAGGAGTGAAGATGAATCTTGTGTTTATGTCAAGGCTAGTGGGTGTATAGTTAGCTTTTTGGTATTGTATGTGGATGACATACTACTCATAGGAAATGACATCCCAACTCTGCAGGGTGTTAAGTCCTGGTTTGGGAAGTGTTTCTCTATGAAGAACCTAGGAGAAGCTGCCTATATTCTGGGGATAAGGATTTTGAGAAACCGGAGTAAAAGACTAATTGGACATAGTCACAGTACATACTTGGACAAAGTGTTGAAGAGATTCAGCATGCAGAACTCCAAGAAAGGAGAGCTACCTATCCAGAGTAACACCAGACCGAGTAAGACACAAATCCCTAATACTGAGGCTGAGATAGCAGAAATGAGTCGAGTACCTTATGCTTCGGCAGTAGGCTCGATCATGTATGCTATGACTTGTACTCGACCAGATGTAGCCTTTGCCTTGAGCATGGTTAGCAGGTATCATGGGAACCCTGCCAAGGCTCACTGGACTGCGGTAAAGAATATCCTTAAGTAGCTACGGAGGACTAAGGACCGGGTCCTTACCCTTGGTGGGAGTGATGACTTGAGAGTTGTAGGGTATTGTGATGCTGGTTTCCAAACTGATAGGGATAATTTCCCCTCTCAGTCGGGCTGGGTCTTTACCCTAAACGGAGGAGCAATCACTTGGAAGAGTTCCAAGCAGGAGACAGTGGCTGATTCTACTTGTGAATCAGAGTATGTAGCAGCAAGCGAGGCAGCAATGGAGGCTATATGGCCAAAGAACTTCATAGGAGACCTTGGAGTAGTACCAGCTATAAACGAGCCTATGGAAATTTTCTGTGATAGTGAAAGTGTTGTTGCCTTAACCAAGGAACCAAGGGATCATGGGAGATATAGACACATCGATAGAAAATATCACTTTATCAGACATCGCATAAAAGAAGGAATCCTCATGGCAAAGAGGGTATCATCCGATGAGAACCCATCAGATCCCCTCACGAAGGGACTGACTAGGGTTAAGCATCTCCAGCATGCTCGGAGCATAGGGCTGAAGAATGTTATTAGTTTTAGTAGTTAGATAATTATGAAATCTGTAAAGTGTATTTGACATTTGATGATGAATAAAAGTTTTGTTTATTTATGAGTAAAGTGTTACTATCTCTTGTCAATCGTTTACTATAATTTCTTTTGCATGTTTTTGACTTTCAGAATAATTATGTTTGGTATATCATATTATTCAAACCTCCACAGTCGGTCATATGTCGGAAGTAGCTATGAATCAAGACTGTCATGATTGGTTACAGAGGTCTAAGCTGTTGGACATGGCTACAACAATCATGAGTGCTCGTAAGTTCTGAGCATTGGACTCAACCCACGCTCACTGGAGTCACTTCATGGAATTTATCTTGAGTGATCGTGAGACGGTAATATCATATAAGTCTTCAAACTTTGAGATATGATTTGTTACTTACGAGTTGGTTATACATTGATTGTACAAAAACGCATTGGTATCTCGATGTTATAAAATGTGCTTTTGTGTGTAATTCAATGAGTGGTAGAACAAACATATGAGTCAAATTTTATCTGTTCCTTCTTAGATTAGAAGCTGATATCTGGGCCCCTTGATGATTTTGTTTTGACCTATGTACCGGGCCCGGTCAAAACTAAGTTGATGCGTTCAATTAAGTTCTTTGTCAAACAAATCGGAAATCAGGAAACAAACTGCTGGACAACAAGTAAGACATTGTTCCATGTATTTGTCTGGCTGATATCTAGAACAGAGGATTATATGGTCACTTATCTTAAATGGTGTATCAATATCTTCTCAGTTCCAAGAGACCTTGAAAGAGCTACGATTGTCGATCGGTTCCTGAAGTATTGCAGTTATAGTTATTAGACTTATCCAAGTGGGAGACTGTTGGATAAGGTGTCTAAGTCCACAACTATTTCTGGTAAATACTTAACCCTACCCGGCATGGTCCATTTGGGTTGCATGGCACCATGCAATTGGATAAACTAAATGAGAGAAATAAAACATATGGTTTTTTAATATATTATAGGTTCTAATATATTAATAATATTATTTAATTAGTTTTGATCAAGAATTAATTTAGAATTAATTAAGTGATCAAAAGAATAACTAATTAAATATATGGGTAGATTATGTAAATCTTCCATATCTTATATAGTGGGCTAAAAGGCTCCATGGATTATCAAGTTGGGTTCCACCCATAGGATGCTCCATGGAGTTAACCCATGGATTAAGAAATGAAGAGTCACGTTACATTACGGTTTTACCTAATGCAACACACTATATAAGGACCATGTATCTCTCCAAAATCAGCTACACAAGTGAAACAAGAGGGCTTGGCCGATTTTGAGTGTGTTAGAGTATTCTCTAAAGTTTATACTTTGCATTTGGTGTTGTGTGAAGCATTTGAGGCATCACACTTGAGGTGCTACACTCACAAGGTTTCAAGGAACACTTACAACAACAAGGTATGTAGTTCTATCTTTTATTCAAGTTAAAAATTGTTCCCCATGTATGCTAGATAGGTTCATAACCTTGGAAATCAACCTTGCATGATAATTAGACAAACATAGATCCAAGTTTATTAGGGTTGCATGTACACTTCGGAAGTTTTAGAATGCTCAAAACCCAACACCCCCTCCCTACGACATCTAGCATACATTAGTTATTTTCAGTAGTATCTGAAGTGAGTGTTGAATCATCAGTATGTTCTGATGTTTCAGGTGTGTGATTATCATTAGCATGAACTTCAGCATCAATTGCCCTTTCTGGAACACCAAAAGTTAAATCATAATCAAAATCAATAGAATTATCATTTTCAGTTTGATTATTTGATTCAACAAGAATTGGTTTTGTTTCAAACTTTATTTCTAGTCGTTTAACATATTAATTATCAAAGGTAAGACTAAAACTTTCTTCAATTTTCCGAGTTTGTTTGTTCAACACTCGATATGCAACAGAAGTTTGCAAATATCCTAAAAATATGCCTTCATCTGCTTTAGCTTGAAACTTTGAAAGATTGTCTTTAACATTCATGACGAAACATCTGCAACCAAAAACATGGAAAAATTTTACATTAGGTTTCCATTTATGTATTATTTCATAAGGAGTGAGATTGAATCTTCTATGAATAAAAGAACGATTCTGAGTAAAACATGATGTGGAAACGGCTTTAGCCTATAGATACCGAGGAAGATTCGCATATGTCAACATTTTTCTTGCAGCCATGCAAAATGATCTGTTCCTTCTTTCAACAACACCTTTTTTGTGGTGTATATGGTGATGAGAAATTATGTGAAATTCCTTTTTCAGTTAAGAACGAACCCAACATGTGATTCTTAAACTCAGACCCATTATCACTCTTTATTCGACGAACATTCTTTTTCAGATTCATCTCTATCTTTTTGATAAAATCAATCATTGTTTGAGCTACTTCAGATTTTAACCTGAGAAAAAATACCCATGTGAAACGTGAAAACTCATCAACTATAACCAAAATGTACCGTTTCTTGTTAATTGTTTCAACAGTCGAAGGTCCACAAAGGTCAGTATGAAGAAGTTCCAATGGTTCAACAATTTTTGAGTCTATCACTATAGGATGTCCTTTGCGATGTTGTTTTCCTTTTTCGCAAGCTGCACAAATATTATTATCAAATTTTAACACAGGAAGACCATGAACTAAACTTCTGTAACTAGCTTGTTTAGATTTCGAAAGTTTAAATGTCATAAATGTCTATGCCATAACCAACTGACATCACTTGAAGCTTTCGAAAGTAGACAAACAGATGGTTTACCCACTATTGGTTTAGTATCCAGTGTGAACATATCGACATATTGTTTCGATTTTAGCAATATTTTATTTGTCTTGACTTTTGAGATTATACTCCCTTCTTCGTTAAACACCACTTGATTTCTAGTGCCTACAACTAATTGTGAAACACTAATCAAGTTATGTTGAAGACCTTCCACATATGCAACCCGATTTACTATGAATTTCCCATTCGTTACTTTACCATATCCTTTCACTTGGAATTTTTTATTATTACCAAATTTCACTACTCAAGCATTTTCAAGACTTCGAAAATCTTTTAGGTTCTCCTTCCATCCAGTCATGTGACGTGAGCAACCGTTATCAATATACCACATCGTATCATATTGCTCGTCACATAGTACCTGCATTTAAGTAAAGAATTTAGGTACCCAAAGCTTTTTGGGTCCTTGGTTATTAGTTTGAAACAAGGAGTGAATTTTAGAACTAAAAGCCCAAGTTTCAACTTTTCCTGTTATACTATCAATTAAATCAACATCATTAAAGATATTGAAATATAATTTTTCGCTAATTTTGGATTATCATTAGATTGCACCTCAGGCTTCTCAATTCTTGTTAATTTGTTGAGTGGTTTCCATCTATGTACCGGAATATATGAATCATGAGAAGATAAACTGCCAGTTGTTGACTCATTCAAATATACTTCACAAGCTGTTTTCATCTAAATTTGAGAAAACCTCCCAGACTGATATCTTTTCCCTTGACCTTCAAGCCAATTATTGATAGAATGAATTTCTGATTTTTCATTTGAGCACAAAACTTTTGTTGGTTTTGTAGTTGAAGGATTTGGAAAATTTGGCTTTTATGGAGTAAATGTAACTTTAGATTTGAAAGTTTTGTTTAGAACTTGTTGATTATTCGTTGATTTTCGAACATTGTTAAGTTTTTAATCATTCACAACCTGATGTGATTTCTCATACTTTCGAATGTTATCAAATTTTCGAATATGTGCAACCTTTTGATTTATTGGAAATTTGTCAATTGCACTCATTGGTTGATGAAAAGACGTGTCTCGTTATTTTTCTGTGACAATTGGTTTTTCAAAACTCTATGTTTATGAAGAATTTGAGAATTTAGATTTTGAACCACTGATTTTCTCATACGAAACTTTGGATTTAGTCAGAATGGGATTTTTGTTAGACATTACTTGCCAAAAAATTGCTTTTCGTGCCTTTCTTTTTTAAATTTTGTGTTTTTTTGAAAAATTGTTAACAAGCACTTTGAATTTGTTTGAATTAAGTTTCACAATTGAAGTTGAATAAACAACATCTTTTTCTTTTTCTTATTTAATAACCCATTTTTGTTTTGTTTTTGGTTTTTGAAAACCATACGAATTCTTAGTGATGTTATTTTCAACTATGTTTTGATTTGCAAAGAATCCTTCATCAGTTGATCGCTTATTGTCTTTTTCGATCATTTTGTTGAATTCGGGCTTGACATTCTCAGCATTCCCAGTTGTGACAAATACTTGATTTGGAAAAACTACTTCATCTGTGCTTGTAAAATTTGGATACACGATAGTATGAGTTTCCAAATAATGAGCACCTTTTTCATTCATCACTTTGTCAAAGTTGTAACATCCGGATATCCAGGTATGGGAATTTGAGTATTTTATATTGGGGAATGAGGAGACTCAGCTAGTTGACGCCTCAACTCGTCGAGTAGGATCGCGTTTTGGGGACCAGTTTAATGAAGGGACTTGACGAGTCGGGTATTTGGACTCGCCGAGTCGTCGCTGTCAAGGAAAACCCTAATTGTCCGGGTTTGGGGCATATTTAAAGGCCCTTATGGCCTTCAGTGGCGGCCACCTACACCTTTGAGAGACTCTTATCGAACCAGAGAGCTGAGAGATTGAAGAAGAGCCATTTTGGAGCATTCTTGAGGTGGTTGTGCAATGGAGTACTCATTTCCATCAAAGGGAGGTCAAGGGGGTGTCGATTCAAATCTTTTGAGCTTGCATCTTCACCATGGAGGTATCAAACCGTTCTCCCTTTTCTATTTTGGGTAAGATTGGTGATTTTAGGGTTTTCTAGCTTCTTTTATGGAATGATTTGTGGAGTATAGTGTCCCATTGAGTGTGAAGCCATAGATCTGGACCCAAAGAGGCCTAGAGAGTCCCTTCCATCCTGCTTTATGCATTCTATTTGGATTTTTGAGCTAGGTTTGTTATGAATTGAAGGGTTTCACCCAAATGAGCTTGTAGAACCTTGCATGAGTGCCCAAGGTTCGACCTTTTTGTGGTTATTGGCTTTGAGGGAGTTAGATCTATGGTTTGATGAAACAGATCTGACCTCAGAAGGTCATATGAGGGTTGTCATCGGAGCAACTCGCCGAGTCGATAGGCAGACTCGACGAGCCGAGTCGGGGTAGCCCCGCGATTCGTTGCCGAGTAACTCGACGAGTGGAGAGGGAACTCGTTGTGTCTAAGAGGTTTAAAAAGGATTTAGAGAACCCGTATAGACTGGCCAAGCCACTCTTGTGTACTCGCCGAGTCTGGTCAGTGTTAACCGTTGACTAGAGTTGTCTTATGTTGACTTTAGGAGTTTTGGTCAACAGAGGTAATAGAGGTCAGGGAAGGGTAAAATGGTCTTTTACCCATTACCTGACTAGAGAAGGAAAGAGTAATCGCCGGTTAATTAGAGTTGGGACTGCGAGTATTAATTAGATATATTTGCGATATGTGTTAGGCGGTTGCGAGTCCGAGGTTCGCATGTGCAGATAATTGTTTTCTGATTGCCAGGTGAGTCTTCTCACTATACTTTACCTTGAGTAGGTAACCAGAGTTATGTGACAGAGTATTTATATGTTGTGTATCTTATGTGTTGTACTGCATTATTTCTATGTGATTTATGATGTGCATGTTTATAGAGTTAGAACTGGAAGGTTCCCAGAGTTAGAACCGGAAGGTCCACAGAGTAGGGTCCACGGACCCACAGAGTTATAGCCTCGAGTGGCTAATATATGTTATGTGTAGTATTTTGGGGAACTCACTTAGCTTCGTGCTTACAGTGTTTTGTGTTATGTGTTTCAGGTTTCTCTCAGGATCACGGGACGACACCGGCTCGATTGTACACACTAGAGAAAGAGTCATGTTTTGAGGATCCTGGTTTATTATGCAAGTGAAAATGGGGTTATGTTTTGTAATTTGATTATGAACGAGATTTTAAGCAAAGTGTTTTTAAGAATTAAACGATTATTTTTAAATGAAAAATTGTTTTGAAATTTTCGGTGTTACAAGTTGGTATCAGAGCCTTGGTTTGAGGATTCGGATGCGCCTTCGGGTAAATCTGGACACAAACAGAGGAAGTAAGAAAAGTTTTCAAAGAAATAATTTTCTAAAGCGAATAAGAGTTCAAAGAGAAAGCGAGAAAGAGCAGTGTGTACAATCAGCCAGAGCCTGAATGGTGATTTCTCAAAATACCCTTACTTTTGTGTTATGAGATATTTATGATGCACTTTATGAGATATTATTGCATTCTAGAGACAGGCTAGGTATTCCATATCTTAGGACTAGAGTGGCCTGATTTGTGATGCCTTAGCCTAGGAATTGTTGTTATATGCGATGTGCTTTTGAGTATGTGATAAGTGAGAATATTTAGTTGGAATCCTTTAAGGGATTTGAGTAGAGGAGTAATCTAGGGGAGATACCTAGATAAGTACCGTGGTACTTAGCGAAAGAATAGTTAGAACCCGCGAGGGGAAGAGTTGCAGAGTTCGGTGGTACTTTCGAGGATGAGCAGAGCAAGCGGAGTTATCACCCAGAGTGAGTCATATATATTCTTCGATGCTCGAATGCTGGTTGCGTCGTGCTTTGTGGATATGACAATATTCAGGAGGTAGATGGTTGGCATCATTAGGAGCTCTTCAGCAGCTAATGGCAGAGAAGTGTGGGAATCTAGGAAGAGCCTAGGGAGTAACTTTAGCTAGATGAGTGCGCTGGCAGAGTAGAGAATTTCGATGGGGAGCGAGCGCGCGATGGAATTGGTGAATGATAAGGTCGGGCAGCTACTTAGGAGCTCCGGGATAGTCCGTGTGGAAAGTATGGGTAGATGTGGTAGGTAGTATGGGCCTGTACAACTGAAAGCAGACGACCCATACTTGATACAGGGAGTATTCTGAAGGTTCTAATGAGCGTATTGAGGAGTGATGTTATGGTTCGAGTACCATACATCGGAGCGGATTGAGGAGTGATGTTATGGTTCGAGTATCGTACACCATAGCAGATGGAGGAGTGATGCTATGGTTCGAGTACCATACATCGGAGCAGATTGAGGAGTGATGTTATGGTTCGAGTACCATACATCGGAGCAGATGGAGGAGTGATGTTATAATTCAAGTACCATACATCGGAGCAGATTAAGGAGTGATGTTATGGTTCGAGTACCATACATCGGAGTAGATGGAGGAGTGATGCTATGGTTCGAGTACCATACATCGAAGCAGATGGAGGAGTGATGCTATGGTTCGGGTACCATACACCGGAGAATATTGAGAAGAGATGTCATGGGATGGGTACCATGGTTCGTAGTGAATGATGTTTGAGGTTCCCCGGTTATCTGGTCGTGATTGATGAGGTAGAGATTGGACGCTATGGGTTTTAGGCCTGTGGGCCATGATTGGGTTCGAAGAGGCGTCCCTTGAGAGGAAGGCTGAGAGCCTTTCAGAGTATTTTGGTAAGGGGTCAGAGGGAGGGGAGAATTTTGGTCTGAGTTGAGCAATCAATCGATAGAGGAGATGTCACCTTCTGTGACCTGGGTGGTGCCACTTATGTTCGTGTGCGGAACACAAGAGTCATGATGTTTAAGTTTTGGGTTTGGGGGTAAACCCTGCAGGTTGTCATTGATGATGATTTTCCATCAGACTATCAGGTAGCATGTGTGCCGCGAGGCAGTGATTTACCATGAGCAGATAGTCAGTTGCGACTGAGATATACGAGGACCACGTACCTATTTAAGTATAGTAGGGCGTATTGTAGAGGCATTAGTGGAGAGTCCAGTCGAGTTAATCAGTGCAGTGGTTTTTCTATCTATGTTGGGTATTGAATATGGGAGTGGGTCCCTGTTCTTGGGATGATCCATGTGTTGGAACGTCGGTTGATGAGACGAGGTGGGGGAGTATGATGATTTCGTGGTCCAGTATATGAGTCAGTGATGTTTTTTGGACAGTTGAGTTGTTTGGTATTGGATTGGTATGAGACTTGGAACGACTAGAGGCAGTCGTGACGAGAAGTTCTTGAGGATTTCATCTGAGGTTCAGAGTTATGAGATCGATTGATTTCCTCAAGGGGGATTATCGGGCGTTGCGTAGCACTTTCCAGGAGCAGGTGCGTTATTGCCGGTGAAAATAGTTTGTGAGGTTATTGATGTGTCAGATAGTGATGGTTCGAACCCTAAGTGGGGGAGAACCAGGTGGTTTATTAAGAGAACCAGGGATTTGTGCAAGAGCGGTTAGGGGTTGGATACAGAAACATGCGGCTTGAATTCATGAGATCAGGGTCATTGGTGATCAAGGAAAGGTGCAGGGCGAGATAATGCATGTGCTATCTGTCGGAGAGAAGGTTTGGTGTCTCCAAGGCGGGTGGTGAATGGTCAAGAATCTGGTGGTGGTCAGAGTCGTCTCAAGTGGAAGACTCGTAATGATGGTATGGGCAGTTGAGAACTTCTGAGTTGAATTATGGGTAGAAGATTGTTGAGTAGCCAACTCTCGGGCTGGGATGTGTATTCTTGCTTAGATTTTGAGCAGTAGTGGAAAGGGTTTCGGAGGATCATCAGTGTGTTCTGAAGAGTTAGCGCCTTCCTTGTATTCCAATTAAGTGTTTGGATGCACTGAAGTTGCGCATTGAGTGAAATAGGAAATTATTATGGGATTCAGTGGAAATGTATTGTTGTATGTGTATGGTGCTGGGAGTAAGGGGGTCAGTGGTAGAGGCAGGACATTGTGATGCTCTGTTAGGGTGTTCCGTGGTTTCCGCGTATAGCGTCCCAATTTCGGAGTTATTTAGAGTCTTGGGTTTAAGACGACTAGTGATGTATCATGTATCCACGGTTGCAGTGGGAGCCCTTCGTGTATTGTCATCAAGGGGGATTATTTAAGGAAGTGGATCTCCGCAGAGGTAGGTTCTATGTTATGGCGGTTGCCGCCAGAGTCTATAATGCATATCAGGGCAAGTGTGTGTGTGATTATCTATGATAGTCTTCGGTGCATGAGTTAGTGAACATAGTGGGGCGTTGTAATGAGAACGAGAGTATAGGGTGAAGCTACGGGGAGCCGTAGTATTCACCAGTCAGAGGGTGTTTTGATGCTATGGGGAGCCGTAGTACTTACAAGTGAGAGAAAGAGAGAGCCGTGATGCTACGGGGAGCCATAGTATTCACCATTCAGAGGGTGTTGTGATGCTACGGGGAGCCATAGTACTCACAAGTGAGAGAGAGAGAGAGAGTCGTGATGCTACGGGGAGCCATAGTATTCGCCAGTCAGAGGGTGTTGTGATGCTACGGGGAGCCGTAGTACTCACAAGTCAGAGAGAGGGAGTCGTGGTACTACGGGGAGCCGTAGTACTCACTAGTTAATTGGCGTTGTGATACTACGGGGAGCCGTAGTGCTCACTAGTCAGAGGCTGTCATAATGTTGCGGGAAGCCATAGTACCCACTAGATGGCAAGAGAGTGTGATGTTGGAGTGTTCTCCGATAAGTGCATGATGCAGAAGAGTTTTAGGCTTGAGTAGCCCTAGTGTTGAGTTTTTGGAGCCTAGTGGTTAAACCGGGGCGAGAATAGAGTCTCCGTCTCTGTCGGGAGGGTCAGCGAGGCGCGTGGGAGAATATGCGCAGCAGACGCCAGAGGTTAGAGCTGAGTCGATCTGCGATTGGATTGTATTTTTTATTGAGGAAAAGGGAATTTCATGACTTGCGTGTCACTGGGCCGTGATAATGGTCACAGGGAGGAAGTTAGTGAGATATTTTGGATCAGGTTATGTGTGACCTTTGGGGGTTCAGCTGTGGGGCCAAAAGCTGACCTGTTGCTCGGTATCGAAGATGAATATGAGAAATGAGCTAGAGTTTACCATGGTGATGTCTGTGGACACTTCAGAGCGAGCGAACGATTCAAACGCTCGAGGATATGTTTCAGGCAGGTGTAATAGATTTCGGGGGGAAATTGTGGCCCGTATTTGCCCTTTGCCGAGTTTTCCTACAACAACAGCCATCATTAGTGCATCAGTATGCCACCCTTTGAGTTGTTGTAGGGAAGGGGTATTGGACCCCATTTGCTGGGGAGAGGTCGAGCAACGTGTGATGGGAACTACAGAGATCGTGCTTCAGATGTAAGAGCAGATACAGCAGGTCAGACAGAGGTTTTTGACCGCTCAGAGTCGCCAGAAGAGTTATGCGGACAAGCGCCGGTCCGAGCTCGAATTTTTGGTCGGTGACTTTGTGCTCTTGAAGGTCTCTCCTTGGAAAGGAGTGATCCGATTCAGGAAGAGGGCCAAGTTGGGGCCCCGATATATCGGTCCTTTTCGGGTGATCGCGAGGGTAGGAAGGGTAGCCTACCGGTTAGAGCTACCTGCAGAGCTAGGTCAGATCCATGACACTTTCCATGTGTTGCAGCTGCGAAAGTGTATAGCCGAGGAGTCGGCAGTAGTGCCATTAAAGGGTATTCAGGTGGATGTGGGCCTGGACTACGTTGAGAGACCGGTGGCTATTCGGGATCGAAAGATCAAGGTTCTGAGGAACAAAGAGGTGCCTCTGGTGCAGGTCCAGTGGCAACACCGGAAGGGGTCAGAGCTTACTTGGGAACTGGAGCACGAGCTGCGTGAGCAGCATCTGGAGTTGTTTCCAGAGTAAGACTTCGAGGGCGAAGTCTGATTCTAGTGGGGAGAATTGTAACATCCAGATATCCAGGTATGGGAATTTGAGTATTTTATATTGGGGAATGAGGAGACTCGGTGAGTTGACGCCTCAACTCATCGAGTAGGATCGCGTTTTGGGGACCAGTTTAATGAAGGGACTCGACGAGTCGGATATTTGGACTCGCCGAGTCTTCGCTGTCAAGGAAAACACTAATTGTCCGGGTTTAGGGCATATTTAAAGGCCCTTATGGCCTTCAGTGGCGGCCACCTACACCTTTGAGAGACTCCTATCGAACCAGAGAGCTGAGAGAGTGAAGAAGAGCCATTTTGGAGCATTCTTGAGGTGGCTGTGCAATGGAGTAGTCATTTCCAGCAAAGGGAGGTCAAAGGGGGTGTCGATTCAAAGCTTTTGAGCTTGCATCTTCACCATGGAGGTATCAAATCGTTCTCCCTTTTCTGTTTTGGGTAAGATTGGTGATTTTAGGGTTTTCCAGCTTCTTTTATAACATGATTTGTGGAGTATAGTGTCCCATTCAGTGTGAAGCCATAGATCTAGACCCAAAGAGGTCCAGAGAGTCCCTTCCATCCTGCTTTATGCATTCTATTTGGAGTTTTGAGCTAGGGTTCTTATGTAGTGAAGGGTTTCACCCAAATGAGCTTGTAGAACCTTGCATGAGTGCCCAAGGTTCGACCTTTTCGTGGTTATTGGCTTTGAGGGAGTTAGATCTATGGTTTGGTGAAGCATATCTGACCTCAGAAGGTCATATGAGGGTTGTTATGGGAGCAACTCGTCGAGTCCATAGGCAGACTCAACGAGCCGAGTCGGGGTTGCCCCGCGATTCGTTGCCGAGTAACTCGATGAGTGGAGAGGGAACTCGTCGTGTCTAAGAGGTTTAAAAATGATTTAGAGAACCCGTATGGACTCGCCGAGTCACTCTTGTGTACTCGCCGAGTCTGGTCAGTGTTGACCGTTGACTAGAGTTGTCTTATGTTGGCTTTAGGAGTTTTGGTCAACAGAGGTAATAGAGGTCAGGGAAGGGTAAAATGGTCTTTTACCCATTACCTGACTAGAGAAGGAAAGAGTAATCACCGGTTAATTAGAGTTGGGACTTCGAGTATAAATTAGAGATATTTGCCATATGTGTTAGGCGGTGGTGAGTCCGAGGTTCGCATGTGTAGATAATTGCTTTCTGATTGCCAGGTGAGTCTTCTCACTATACTTTACCTTGAGTAGGTAACCAGAGTTATGTGACAGAGTATTTATATGTTGTGTATGTTATGTGTTGTACTGCATTATTTCTATGTGGTTTATGTTGTGCATGTTTACAGAGTTAGAACCAGAAGGTTCCCAGAGTTAGAACCGGAAGGTTCACAGAGTAGGGTCCACGGACCCACAGAGTTATAGCCTCGAGTGGCTAATATGTGTTATGTGTAGTATTTTGGGGAACTCACTAAGCTTCGTGCTTACAATGTTTTGTGTCATGTGTTTCATGTTTCTCTCAGGATCACGGGACGGCACCGACTCGATTGTACACACCAGAGAAAGAGTCATGTTTTGAGGATCCTGGTTTATTATGCAAGTGAAAATGGGGTTATGTTTTGTAATTCGATTATGAATGAGATTTTAAGCAAAGTGTTTTTAAGAATTAAATGATTATTTTTAAATGAAAAATTGTTTTGAAATTTTCAGTGTTACAAAAGTTTTCAGTTTCTCCATAAACTTGTTCAACAACAACTCTTGGAATTGAAGTTTCAGTTGAAACTTTCTTTTCTGTCTTACAAACATTCAAAGTTTTGATTTCATCCTCCTCATCATCACTACTATCTGTTTGACTGTACCGAACTTGCACATCATCAAACTCAAAAGATTTCAAAGTAGAGGGTTTTCCAATGTTATCCTCAACCATCAAATCATTAACAATTTATTTACCTTTGGCGTTAGATGTGATGTTAATGATAGACAATTGAGAACAATCAATACTTTCTTCTTCTTCAATTTCAATGATTTCGCTAAGATTATCCGAAAATTGAGTTGAGAATCAAGTTTCGAATGTTCAGTTCTTTTCAAAATTTTCACTTGTTCATCTTTTGTTCAATTTTCATTAACACTATTAACCAATTCATCAGCATTTAAAAACTCATTTATCTTAACAACACCATATGCAAACCTATTCTCTGCTACTTTGTTAAAATCACCTATTGTGTTTTCACAATCATATGACACGACATCAACTTTTTCTCTTTCGAATGCAATAAAAGGCAACAGTTTACGATGTTGTTCTTTGCTAATGTCATAAGAATGATGTAAAGCAGTTAATTTGCAATATAAACGTTTTGTAGAATTACAATAGATGTTACGTTGAGCCAACAACATTATTACATCTTTATCTAGATTCTCTCTATCATTATTGACATTTCCTAATTGCAACTCTAGAAACTCTATCCTGCTACGTTTTGTGTCTAGCAACTTTTGAGTCCCAAGCAATTTATTATTAAGTTTCTTTGCCTCATTACTAGCAGACACAACAATAGTATCATAGTAAGACATATTATCATCAAAAGAAATTATTTCAGAATCATATGCGTGTAAAGGAATATTGAAAGATTCGAGTATAGAATGTACCTTTGTTGTCATCGGAGATTTGTCACTTGACTTTGAAACGAAGCAATGTACAGATATCTCTTCTTCTTATCCATCCTGTAACACCGAGAATTTCAAAATAATTTTTCGCAAATTATAAAAACATTTCTCATTTAAGTTTCATAAAAACATTAAGTTTAAATCCCAATTCACATCATACAAAATCCCAAGATCACATATATATCAAAATCCCATGCGTGTGTACAGATCAAGCCGGCGCCTTCCCACGGTCATCGCTAGTACCTGAAACAACAACACTAACACTGTAAGCGCAAAGCTTAGTGAGTTCCCCAAAATACCACATAAACATATATTAGCCACTCGAGGCTATAACTCTATGGGTCCGTGCACCCAAGCTCTGGGAACCCTCAGGTTCTAACTCTGGGAACCTTCCGGTTCCAACTCTATAAACATGCACAGCATAAATCACATAGACATCATGCAGTACAACACATAGCATACACATAACATACACATATTCTGACACATAACTCTGATTACCTACTCAAGGTAAAGTATAGTGAGAAGACTCACCTCGTGTATCTCGATAACTCGCGAATCCTGGAAATCACTCGTGCTCGATCCTCCTAGCTATAATCCTCCTATAACATCAGATGTCTCTAATTAACACTTTTACCACTAAGGTTGACTACCCCTATCAAGTCAACACTGGTCAACTCTGGTCAACGGTCAACGGTCAACTTTGACAGGACTCGGCGAGTGCACTAGGGCGACTCGGCGAGTCTACACGTATTCACCAACTCTCTAGGATTCCCTTTTTGACACGTCGAGTACACTCCTGACTCGACGGGTTCCACCTGGCATGAATCGCGGGGCCACCACGACTCAACTCGCTGAGTCTTAAGAACAACTCGGCGAGTCCCAGCTCGACTCAGTCCACCTGTCAACCCTCGCTAACTCTCCCTGACTCACTGAGTCAACTCATGACTCGGCTGGACCACTCACTGAGTGGTTAAGGACAATCTTCATGCTACTCGCCGAGTCTGTTCTTCAGACTCGGCGAGTCCATGCCATGCATTTACTCAAACTAGCTTCTGAGGTCAGATCCGCACCATCCACTTATAGATCTGGCCCTCCTAAGCTTATTTACCACGTAAATTCTATATCTTGGTGCTCATAACACACCTACAAGGCTCTTTTTGGAGAAATAACTTCTAAAATGGCAACCCTAGCCTCTAACCCAAAAGAGAGGGCATAAAGCATGACATTAGGGACTCTCTGGACCTGCTAAGGTCCAGATCTAAGCACCATATCCCCATGGGACCTCTCATACTTCCATTACAAAGCAAATAAGGCATGAAGAAACCCTAGATTTGACCAAATCAACAAAAATACAGAAATAAGCTCTGAATGATACCTCAAGAAGCCTTCTTTGATGAAATGAAAGAAGATCCAAGCTCCACAACTCCTCTAGCTTGACTTTCCTCTTCCTTTCTTGCAAAACACACAAATTTGGTGAACAAAAGCCTCTTATCTCACTCACACGAATCCCTCAGCTGCTTTGGTGCTCTCAAGATAAAGGTAGCCGCAATGAAGGGCCATAAGGTCCTTTAAATAGGGCTTAGGACCGGGAATTTAGGGTTTCATTAAACAGCGAGGACTCGCCGAGTCCATTCCTTGGACTCGTCGAGTCCGGGCGCGAACCCGTGTCCTGAATCGCGATCCTACTCGGCGAGTTTGAGCTCTAACTCGCCGAATCCCTCACAAAACTCCAAAAAAAAATATAAGCATAAAAGATACCTGGAGATCCGGACTGTTACACATCCTCGAATCATGCAAATGTGGCACCATGAGTAGGATGCCTGATTTCCTCATCATCAGATCCGGATGACCAAATCTGATAAGTACCACTCTCTTAATCTTCATCCTCTCCTCTTGCCACAAGAGACATTCGTTTGGTCTTCGCACGAACTTCCTATTGGGTTTTGAGCATTCTAACACTTCCTAAGTGTACATGCAACCCTAATAACCTTGGATCTATATTTGTCTAATTATCATGCAATATTGATTTCCAAGGTTATGAACCTATCTAGCATACATGGGGAACAATTTTAACTTGAATAAAAGATAGAACTACATACCTTGTTGTTGTAAGTGTTCCATGAAACCGTGTGAGCCTAGCACCTCAAGTGTGATGCCTCAAATGCTTCACACAACACCAAATGCAAAGTATAAACTTGAGAGAATACTCTAACACACTCAAAATCGGCCAAGTCCTCTTGTTTCACACATGTAGCAGATTTTGGGGAGAGACATGGTCCTTATATAGTGTGTTGCATTACGTAAAACCCTAATCTAACATGACTCTTCATTTCTCAATCCATGGGTTAACTCCATGGAGCATCCTATGGGTGGAACCCAACTTGATAATCCATGGAGCCTTTTAGCCCACTATATAAGATATGGAAGATTCACATAATCTACCCATATATTTAATTAGTTATTCTTTTGATCACTTAATTAATTCTAAATTAGTTCTTGATCAAAACTAATTAAATAATATTATTAATATATTAGAACTTATAATATATTAATAAATCATATGTGTTATTTCTCTCATTTGGTTTATCCAATTGCATGGTGCCATGCAACCCAAATGGACCATGCCGGGTCGGGTCAAGTATTTAGCAGAAATAGTTATGGACTTAGACACCTTATCCAACAGTCTCCCACTTGGATAAGTCTAATAACTATAACTGCAATACTTCAGGAACCAATCAGCAATCGTAGCTCTTTCAAGGTCTCTCAGAACTGAGAAGATATTGATACGCTATTTAAGATAAGTGACCATATAATCCTCTGTTCTAGATATCAGCCGGACACATACATGGAACAATGTCTTACTTATTGTCCAGCAGTTTGTTTCCCGATTTCCGATTTGTTTGACAAAGAACTTAATTGAACACATCAACTTAGTTCTGACCGGGCCCGATACATTGTTCAAAACAAAATCATCAAGGGGCCCAGATATCAGCTTCTAATCTAAGAAGGAATAGATAAACTTCGACTCATATGTTTGTTCTACCACTCATTGAATTACACACAAAAGCACGTTTTATAACATCGAGTTACCAATGTGTTTTCGTACAATCAATGTATAACCAACTCGTAAGTAACAAATCATATCTCTAGATTTGAAGACTTATATGATATTACCGTCTCACGATCACTCGAGATAAATTCCATGAAGTGATTCCAGTGAGCGTGGGTTGAGTCCAATGCTCAGAACTTATGAGCACACATGATTTTTGTAGCCATGTCCAACAGCTTAGACCTCTGCAACCAATCATGACAGTCTTGATTCATACCTACTTCCGACATATGACCGACTGTGGAGGTTTGAATAATATGATATACCAAACATAATTATTCTAGAAGTCAAAAACATGCAAAAGAAATTATAGTAAACGATTGACAAGAGATAGTAACACTTTACTCATAAATAAACACAACTTTTATTCATCATCAAATGTTAACTACACTTTACAAACATAATTATCTAACTACTAAAACTAATATCATCCTTCAGCCCTATGCTCCGAGCATGCTGGAGATGCTTAACCCTAGTCAGTCCCTTCGTGAGGGGATCTACTGGGTTCTCATCCGATGATACCCTCTTTGCCACGAGCATTCCTTCTTCTATGCGATGTCTGATAAAGTGATACTTTTTGTGGATGTGTCTTGATCTCCCGTGATCCCTTGGTTCCTTGGCTAAGGCAACAGCACTTTCACTATCACAGAAAATTTCCATAGGCTCCTTTATAGTTGGTACTACTCCAAGGTCTCCTATGAAGTTCTTCAGCCATATAGCCTCCTTTGCTACCTCGCTTGCTGCTATATACTTTGATTCACAAGTAGAATCAGCCACTGTCTCCTGCTTGGAACTCTTCCAAGTGATTGCTCCTTCGTTTAGGGTAAAGACCCAGCCCGACTCAGAGCGGAAATTATCCCTATCAGTCTGGAAACCAACATCACAATACCCTACAACTCTCAAGTCATCACTCCCACCGAGGGTAAGGACCCAATCCTTAGTCCTCCGTAGGTACTTGAGGATATTCTTTACCGAAGTCCAGTGAGCCTTGCCAGGGTTCTCCTGATACCTGCTAACCATGCTCAAGGCAAAGGCTACATCAGGTCGAGTACAAGTCATAGCATACATGATCGAGCCTAGTGCCGAAGCATAAGGTACTCGACTCATTTCTGCTATCTCAGCCGTAGTACTAGGGCTTTGTGTCTTACTCTGTCTGGCGTTACTCTGGATACGTAAGTATCCTTTCTTGGAGTTCTCCATGCTGAATCTCTTCAACACTTTGTCCAAGTATGTACTTTGACTAAGTCCAATTAGTCTTTTACTCCGGTTTGTCAAAATCCTTATCCCTAGAATATAGGCAGCTTCTCTTAGGTCCTTCATAGAGAAACACTTCCCAAGCCAGGACTTAACTCCCTACAGAGTTGGGATGTCATTTCCTATGAGTAGTATGTCATCCACATACAATACCAAAAAGGTAACTATACTCCCACTAGCCTTGACATAAACACAAGATTCATCTTCGCTCCTAGAAAAGCCAAATTCCTTAACCTTTTCATCAAAGCAAAGATTCCATCTGCGAGGTGCTTGCTTTAATCCATAAATGGATTTCTCAAGCTTACACACTCTATTAGGGTACTCGTTGCTGACAAAACCTTCTGGCTGACTCATGTAAACATCTTTAGTCAACTTTCCATTAAGGAAAGCGGTTTTGACATCCATTTGCCAAATTTCATAGTCATGAAATGCAGCCATGGCTAAAATAACCCTAATAGACTTAATCTTGGCTACTGGAGAAAAGGTCTAATCATAATCCACTCCAGGAAGTTGAGAGAAACCCGTTGCAACCAATCGAGCCTTATAAGTGTGTACATTACCATCCATGTCGGTCTTCTTCTTGAAGATCCATTTGCACCCTACAGTCTTACGACCTGTTACATTCTCAACCAAGTTCCAAACTTGATTGTCATACATGGATTGTATCTCGCTATCCATAGCCTCTTTCCATTTTGCAGACTCGGGGCTTGCCACGGCTTCCGCGTAATTGTTAGGTTCATCCAGACCTACTAGTTTCTCATCACTAATAAGTGTCTCACCTTCTGCAGTAATATGAAAACTATAGTAATGCTTAGGTGCATTCCTAACTCTCGTGGAACGCCTCAGAGGTACAGACTCGTCAATTAGCTCAACAGGAGTTTCCTCCTCAAGTTGAGGGCTAGGGTTTGAAGTTCCTTCACCACTTGACTCTTGAAGTTCTTCATGGTCAATTTGCCTCCCACTGTCTCCTTGGCTTATAAATTCTCTCTCACGAAAGACTCCTCTTCTTGCTACAAAGACCACATTATCACTAGGTCTGTAGAAGAGGTAACCAAAGGATCTTTGTGGGTAGCCGATGAAAATACACCTCTCACTTCGGGGTTCAAGCTTATCATGAGTTTCACGTCTCACGAAAGCTTCACAACCCCAAATCTTGATGTGGTCTAGTTTGGGTACTTTACCAGTCCACATCTTGTGAGGAGTTTTGGCAACTTTCTTTGTAGGGACTAGCTTAAGGATATGGGCGGCAGTCTCTAAGGCATACCCCCAAAATGAGATTGGTAGTGAAGTTCGACTCATCATGGAACGAACCATATCCAACAAGGTTTGATTACGCCTCTCAGCTACACCATTCAACTGTGGTGTCTTGGGAGGTGTCAATTGTGAGACAATCCCACATTCCCTAAGATAGTCGAGGAACTCTGAACTAAGATACTCACCACCTCGATCGGATCGAAGCATCTTAGTGTTCCTGCCCAATTGATTCTCGACTTCCTGTTTAAATTCCTTAGACCTTTCGAAAGTCTCTGACTTATGCTTTATTAGGTAGACATATCCATATCTACTGTAATCATCAGTAAAAGTCAAATAATAACAATTAGCATCCCTTGTGCCATGTTTGAATGGTCCACACACATCCGTGTGTACAAGGTCCAACAAACCTTCACCCCTCTCACAAGAACCTGTGAAGGGTGACTTTGTCATTTTTCCAAGTAAGCATGATTGGCAACTATCATCTGACTTTAGGTCAAATGACTCAAAGACTCCATCCTTTTAGAGTTGGGCTATGCGTTTCTTGCTTATATGTCCAAGACGACAATGCCATAATGATGCTTTATCCAAGTTATTATTATTAATAATAGAATCAATACACATCACATTATTTCCTAAGTTATCTACAACAGACACGGCTTCATACACACCATCACAAGGTAATGCTTTAAAATAAAGAACATTATTAAAGAAAGCATCAATAGAACCAACTTCATTATTAAATGAAAAGGTAAAACCATGTTTATACAATGCATGAAAGGAAATAATATTTCTTGCCATTTCTGGCGAGTAACAACATTTATTCAAATCTAAATTAAACCCACTACTTAGCGATAAAGTATAAACTCCAATCTTGGTGACAGGTGAAGCTTTCATGTTTCCCATGATCAAGTTTATCCTTCCTTGCTCCACATTCTCACTTCATTTTAGTCCCTGCAAATCAGAACATATATGAATACCACAACCGGTATCAAAGACCCATGAGTTAGAATGGGGTGAGTTATTAGATAAGATAGTGTAAATACCTGCATGGTTGTGTTTGACTTTCCCATCCTTCACATCTTGCTGGTACTTTGGGCAGTTCCGCTTCCAATGTGCTTTTTCATGACAATAGAAGCATTCAGCCTCTTTTGGGTCAGAAGAAGGAGTGATGAAACCTTTCTTGGTTCCACTTGAAGAAGAGCCATCAAGGGTCCTAACCTTGGTACCCTTCGAAGAACTCTTTCTCTTCTTCCCTCGTCCTTTCCTGATTGCCAAGACAGGGACGGAGTTGGTCGGAGTAGGACTAGTAATAACCGCCTTACCCTTAAGACCACTTTCCGCGGTCTTTAAGAGTCCTTGAAGTTTGCTAAGAGTGACCTCTTCCTTATTCATGTGGTATGTCATGCAGAATTGATCATAACATGAAGATAAGGAGTGCAAAATGATATCTATTGCAAGCTCCTCGGGGAAGTTCACATTAAGCTTCATCAAACGGTCCACAAATCTTTGCATTTTCTGCATGTGGCCCGTGATGGGTTCACCATCCTTCATGCGAGTTGTTATCATGGAGGAGATGATTTCATAACTCTCTTGACGAGCACTTTGATGGTATCTTTCCATCAAGTCTTGGTGCATCTCAAAGGGGTAGAAATCTTCATAGGATTTTTAGAGATCCATGGTCATAGTGGCCATCATGATGCATGCCACTTTGGTGGCATCCCTTTCATGTGCCCTAAACTCAGCGATCTCTTGAGGAGTAGCAACTGTCTCATCAATCTCCTTAAGCTCATTATCGAGGACATATTCCTTGTCCTCGTAGCGAGTAATCATTCTGATGTTTCTGATCCATTCATTAAAGTTGGATCCATCAAAAGTGACTTTCCCACACAAGTTCATAAGAGAAAAGGAGCCACTAGGATTAGAGCCAGAAGCAGCGGTGTTGGTAGACATCTAAAAAGAGAAGAAAGAAGGGATTTAGCTTAGATATAGAGATTTTCCTTAATAAAACACCCAAATGTAGTATTAAGGCTAGGATCCAATCACAATATATTATACTTAGAAGAGGTATGCCGTAGTCTAAGTAATAACATACTTGACAGGTAGGTGAATGACGATTCACCAATTTCCACCAAAGACGAAATATTAAAAGTATTTAATTTGGTTCTTAGAAATTCCTAGATTATTTTGAGATTCAATGAACTTTTCAAAGGCATGTTTCAATCTCGAGTGTGTCATCCAAGTTTTGTGACTGGGATGCCGAGGATCACAAAACGAGGTGTGAAGTAACCATGCAAATCACTTGGTACCCTTAATGTTACCCCTCAATCGATGTGCCAGTTAACCACACACGCTCCATCGATACTATGATAAATATTAAGTCACGCTTTAACTACCTTGTTATGTCCAAGTTAGTGTCTCGGTTAACCACACACGCTCCACTAACGACTTAGACAAAGTGTAAAGTGTAATTTCATGGATTAGCACCTTATTCACATTTTTCCTAAAGTAACTAAGATTGAGAATTTAATAAAACATTTAGTTACTTTATAATATTCATCATACTTTTACTGAGAATTTATAAGTCCTTGTCTTACCTGTTCCGCTAACAACCCTCCACCAGTCAAGCAAGCGGTGGGTGAGAGTGGACACCCATTAAGTTGCCATTTTATAGGCAACAACCTTATACCCACCTTATAGACGGCTTCGTGAATGAGGTGTACTAGAGGTAAGACGTCTTTGATCTTATACATATATATATATATATATATATTATTAACTTATAATATTATAAGTATAAGGGTTGGATTTTAACTTTTAAAATTCTAAGGGTTGGAACTAAAGTTTTAATCAAGACTTTACTTATTCCAAAACTTGAGGGCAAGTTTTGTAAACTTTCAAAACTTTTCATTTCTTGTAACTTATGAGTTAATTAGAGTATTAAAAATGAAGACTCTTCATTTTTATAACCCATGTGTTCTTTTAATGGTTTTTAAACAAAGTGATTTTTGGTTTTCGATAACTTGAGGACAAGTTATGGACTCCATTAAAACACATAATGATCATGAATTAATCTACCACATAGGTTACAAATAATTCCTATGATCATCTAAACATCATAAGATCAAGAACATGAATATGAACACTTTCAGGAATCAAAAATTACACTTAAAACTTGTAATTTTGATAACTTGTTGTTGTAAATGGATTAGCAAAGACATTACAACATCTAAAACAGGTTTTCAAGAACCAAAACAGTTTAGGGTAATGTTTCTAGTCCATTTCCAACAACTAAAGTCGAAAATCTGCATTTTGAGGCTCCTACTCGCCGAGTGCATGAACTTACTCGGCGAGTAGGTTGAAGATTTACATGAACTCGGCGAGTCCCCCCATGGACTCGGCGAGTTCATCAGTCAGATTGCAAAACTATCGACTTTTTCAACTATTTAGCACAAATAACAAACAAACAAGCCTAGGCCCTGATACCACTATTGGGTTTTGAGCATTCTAACACTTCCTAAGTGTACATGCAACCCTAATAACCTTGGATCTATGTTTGTCTAATTATCATGCAAAGTTGATTTCCAAGGTTATGAACCTATCTAGCATACATGGGGAACAATTTTAACTTGAATAAAAGATAGAACTACATACCTTGTTGTTGTAAGTGTTCCTTGAAACCTTGTGAGCCTAGCACCTCAAGTGTGATGCCTCAAATGCTTCACACAACACCAAATGCAAAGTATAAACTTGAGAGAATACTCTAACACACTCAAAATCGGTCAAGTCCTCTTGTTTCACACGTGTAGCAGATTTTGGGGAGAGACATGGTCCTTATATAGTGTGTTGCATTAGGTAAAACCCTAATGTAACATGACTCTTCATTTCTCAATCCATGGGTAAACTCCATGAAGCATCCTATGGGTGGAACCCAACTTGATAATCCATGGAGCCTTTTAGCCCACTATATAAGATATGGAAGATTTACATAATCTACCCATATATTTAATTAGTTATTCTTTTGATTACTTAATTAATTCTAAATTAATTCTTGATCAAAACCAATTAAATAATATTATTAAAATATTAGAATTTATAATATATATTAATAAACCATATGTGTTATTTCTCTCATTTAGTTTATCTAATTGCATGGTGCCATGCAACCTAAATGGACCATGCCGGGTCGGGTCAATTATTTACCAGAAATAGTTATGGACTTAGAGACCTTATCCAACACTTCCTCCAGTCTTTCTTCATAATATGCTTCGTCCTTCACTCTATTCTTCTTTTCTTCTTTCTTTCGAAGCATACAATCAATTGCAAAGTGATTCGCACCATTGCAGTAATGACAATCTACACCTGAATCTCTTTTCAATTTCTTTTTTGCCTTAAACTCTTTCACCTTATCATCATTCTTCTCATTCTTTTCAAATTTCTTTTTATCTTCAACACCAGACTAAGTACGATTTCCTTTCATCTCACTCTGCTTTCCTTTAGGATTAAAAGGCTTTTTGAAAAACTTCTTAACTCGATTATTCGAGTAAAAAGCTATAGATTCATCATCCGAATTGAAGATAAAACCTTCTTCATCTGAATTTTCATTTTCAACAGATTCAACTTCAGACACTTTCGCAACCAGAGCTAGTGGTCCTCCTAAGCTCTGTTTCGCTTCTTCCATTATCTCAGACACTTCACTTTCGTGTGTCTTCAGCTGAATGTATACATCATTCAAAGAAGAAATATCAAAGCTTTGTTGATTTTTGATCATCATAATAAGACTCCTCCATTCCTTGCTAAGTCCCATAACAAAAGTAAGAATATACTCCATTAGAGACCTTGTGATTCCATAGTGATTGCATCTGTAGATCAACTCATTCAAACGATCATAGTAAACTTCAATTATTCCAGTTTCCCTTTGTTTGAACTCTTTTAGCTCAACCAAACATTGCTTAACAAAATTGATCTTAGTTTTCTCGCTTCCTTGATACTTTTCCTTTAGAGTATTCCAGATTTCCTTAGCAGTTTTACAACCATGAATGTAGTTATAAACAAAAGGTGGCAAATCACATCTCAATTCTCTCATACACCGCTTTTTGTGTTTCTCCAGTCTTGTTTGTTGTTCTCAAACAGTAGCAATAATTCCAGATGAACCAATATTTTGAACATTCAATGGAGGTTGAACTGTTCCACTGACACACTTCAACAACTCTTCATCTAGACCATTCAAGTAGTCTTCCATACGATCAACCCACTGATCGTAGTATTCTGGAATCAATATTGGAATTTTGGTTGATGATCCGAGCAGATGAGAATATGAAGTCATTGTGTTCATGTTGAAGTTCGCCATTGATGAATTTGAAATTTGATCAAACGAATTGATCAGAAACTTATAATCGATCACTCGATTATACAATTTGAATGCAGAATCTAATCAAATCTGTAGATCAGATGTGATTTTCAGAACCAAAAGTGCGGAAACTTTTGAGACAAGAAAAATGACTCAAAATCAGATGATTCAGAATGAAAATCAAATCAATGCAGTTTGATTCCTGCTCTGATACCAATTGTAGAAAAAATGTAATCGAGAAATCGATTAAGAACAATATTTATCAATGTAATGAACTCAGAAAGTAAATAAGTCTTTGAAATTTTATTACTCTCAATAAGCTCAGTTACAAAACATAGACTATGAAAGCTGGAAAACTTCTTAGTCTAAATCTAAGCTCAGTCCCTATTTATAGGAAACAAGAGAGTACAAAAAATACTATATCTGGAACCCTTATACTACGTACAAAAGAGACTTAGTAAATACATTACATACGAAATAGACTAAACACAATTCGACTCTTTTCAAGACTTCAACCCTTACAAAGTCCAAAGATAGGCCCAAACCAAGGCCAAAACATCGCAAAGCCCAAAACCTAAGAGTACGTTTGGCGTACTCCTCTTTACGCTAAGCATACTGCTGCATGGCTTGTAAGCTGCGCGTACTGGCTTGTACACCCAGCGTGCTACCCTGTTAAGCCATAAACTTTAAAAGTGCTTAAACCTTTAAGACGTTAAGCCTATACTACAGATCTGAGTCCCTTAGCATGTGTTAACTCCTAAAGTCTATTACTTGGTGGCTTGCAACCCACCAAACGGACCCAACCTTGGAATATATCAACTAACATCCTTGGAAATGGCTAGATTTCATGCATGGTCACGAAAGGACCTTAAAGGTCGAAACATTATTGATATTGGGACACATTTAGCACTAAGGGTGGCAACCCTAAGCCTACAAACGAAGTTGAACCATAAAAATCCATTCTTGGGACCTAAAGAGGTCCAAAAGTCCATCAACAAATATCTAAGCATTCATGAGGCAAGATGGTAGCATATTACCTTAAATGAATGCCAAAAGGTGGTGTAAACTCGGATCCTTGAGCTCAAGATACTCAATTACTTCTTTACTAACTCCTTCTTTTTTTGAAGCTTCTAAACACAAAAATGGACTTCACAAAGGAAAAAAAAAAAACACACACACAAGGATGAGAAATGAGAGTTTATCTAGGGTTTTTAAGGTTAAGAGGCTGGTAAGGAAGTTATGGTTTGAGTCATAATGTTGTATTTATATGACTTACTCCCTAAAAATTAGGGTTTGTAGTCACCTCACGTACACGCAACGTACTCATTGGGACACTGCGCGTACATGCATGCCTAAACCCAAAGCTCATCTATTCCCTGTGTACGCCAAGCTTACGCCCAATATATGTCTTTGGCCAGCCCCATTCTATTAGCCCGCTTGCTAAAGTCTACACAATAATCACTCTATTTAATCCTTAGTCCAACAATTAATTTAAAGAATTATTAAATGATTATTACCTCGAGTGAAGGATATTACAAGTAGATTTGCCAATGAATGAATTAGTCATTTATGCATGTCTAAGATAATAGATGATTGTCTATTTTAAGCAACAAATTTCTAAACTGATCCAAAAACGAGCACCAACTATTCATAGTCTCCTCATCAACAATAGCATACACAATTAGTAATATATGATTATTAGCATCTTTTGCAACAACAACACACATTTTTCTTTTGTACAAACCCTTCAAATGAGTACCATCAAAAGAATTAACAGGCCGACACAAAGGAAAAGGTGTAATATAAAATGATCATAAAGGGACGTCTTAGAGCCATAAGAACAAATATAATAGAATTTAACTGCAAATCATAAGACAAAATGACATAAATTAGTATCGTAAATTTAATGTTGACATCATTTATATTTGCAAAATATATAGAAATAAAGACATACCTTATGTTTGAGATAGAAATAGAACTGATAATACAAAGATGAGAGATGTACGAGAACTGAAAACTGAGGATGCAAATATGAGGAGAGAATAATTTGCAGGACTTATGAGAAAAACTCAATTTAGTAATTGGAGTTTATAGCATCAAAAACTAAATTGTCCCTGATTACAAATAATTGAGATGACAATTTATACACAATGGAGTACCAATTGTCCAGTGATAATTTTGGATTATTCAATTATTTTCAAATTGCTTTTGCAGCATTGTTAGTAATTAGAAAATCCATATATTCAATTTGTATATTTATTTATTTTATCTCTACTTCTAATAATATCCATATATTTATTTATTATATATAATTTTAATAATATTTAATATTGGTATTGACTAAAGGTAAAAGAAAATTTTAAATCGTATAAATTATTAAGGTCTATATATAAAATTTAATAACTTATTTATAACTAGGTGAGAAACCCCGCTCCGTGGGGTTCAGTTTTGAGCATAGTTTTCGTTTTTTCATAATCGAATCAGTCATGCGGATATCTGGAGATTGACTCTTCAAATGCTTTCTGTTTTGGGATACTCTAGTTTATAGTGGATCTCAGAAGCTGAAAGGCCTTGTGGTTTTTCTTGGAAAAAAGTCATTTAATACCCATTAATGTTATATTTTTTCCAAAATGAAATAAACAAAATTTGTGGTATTATTCCAAAAACATATAAGATAAAGTGATAAGGAAAAAAAAGGTAAAATGCAATTAAGTAATAAGAAAAAAAAACAAAAAGGTAATAAAAAAAAAAAAGGTAAAATGCTGCATTTGGGTAGAGATTTGTTAACGTAAAATGCCTTAATAAGGAAAATGAATGAAAGTAGGATGCTATAATACACCAATAAATAAAAGTACAATGCTATGTATTGCATTTAGCCAAAAGTTGATTAATCAAGTTCTTTTCTATGGTTAATAACATACAAGACCAAGTGTACTTTTGTGTGGCTTATCTGATAGGATTTCAAAGGACATAAGTAGGGTTTAATACGCCTCCTGCAACAATAAAAAAGATTGTAAAATTAAAAAAAAATACTATTCTTATAACAGTAAATAACTTCATATTTTCGTGACTCTAACCTGTAGTGCAGCCTTTGTGGGGAAACAGAATGTAATAAGAGAAGGTGTGCTGTAAAAGACAAATTTTGTTCTAGATATCTTCTTATTCGAATTATGAGAAACCTAGTCCAAATTTTGAACTGCAATCACAATATTCGCATGCAGAAAACGGAATTTTAAGTGATAATCTGAACTCAACAATCCAACATAAGCATGTTAAAGAATATCAATCTTTTATTCTCTCCCTGCACAATTAAACTGCAGCCCTGTTAATATAGTTAATAATTTACAAATTAAGATCTTCCATAACTTCTGACTGATAATAGAAAAACAATAAAGCACTGCAAAACTATTTTAGAAGGATGTCCCTAGTAGTGATATACTTATAGTTGCAATAAAAAGAAGTGTGGAATTGGGTAACTAAATAGCTGAATCTTGATTGTAACTAAATTTTCTTGATTTGTTTAATAGCAACCTACTTTTTTGCTTAGTGATTGGATGCCTAATAGGGGCACACAAAGAATTAGGTTTTATTGCGGATTATGGCATGGAGAGATTTGTGTTGTGTTAATTGTATGTGGTTGTATGATATTAATATGCAATCCATCTTCATGAAAAGCTTTGTAGCATAGGCTCTGAAAACTCTTTTGAAGACCTGCCATCCAAAAATCACATATTTTCAATTACTATAATAAACAATGCAATTTTAATTTCAAAAATAAAAAAACTTTAATATGCCTAAAAGCAAAAGAGTAATAACAGCAAATAAGAATATTTTAAGGTAGAAAATGTTACAGGATCATTATATAAGTTGTGCTTATATTAATAGTATTTTTTTTTTCAGTTTTGGTCGTTATTTGAGATATATTGGATATTTTTGTTCATGTTTTATGCAAAATGACTATATTACCCTTTTATTTATAACAAAACAGAAAGGGGTAATTATTTCAGATATTTGTGATGCTTTTAAAAAAGGGAGAATATGATAATACGACTTTCAGTAGTTGATGAAATTCGACTATAATTTTTCTTACAACATCCATTACATTCATCAAATAACCATGAATGTCACTTGAAAAACATAAAAGTATAATGTTTTCCTAAATTCCAAAATGAAGAATCGCCAAAAGTTACAAATCTTGAAAAGTTACACCCTATAAATGACATAAATTAGTCATTAAAACGATCAACCACTTCACTTTATGATATAAAATCTTAAAGAAATTTGACCAACAATAAGTTTGCGATTTGAAAAAATTGAAAGAAGGAATGAATTCAAGAAACTGTGAAAAGTTTGATTACACATAGTTCATAATTTATCCAACAAATTACCAAAACTACCCATTTTACATTATCAGATTGCCATTACTATAAAAATTAGCACATTCTAATTTAAGAACTTTATGTAAACTCCAAATACCCAAAGATTCATTGTACAAGTTCATAATAACATTTTATAGCTTAAAATTCATTAATGAAAAAGAAGAAAAATATACATACGAATTTGCTGAAAAACCACCATAAACATTTTGTGAGATGCGGTTCAGATGAGGCCCAATATAATGAAGAATAATGGACCTGCATATGTATAAGAAAAGGGTGTTCAGTGTTAATTTAAACCTCTGAAACATGTTTGGATTTAAGATTGTAAACAATATATATTAAAGAATAATTAAAAAAAATGTTCGTATTTGTCACCATCTTTGACAACTTTTAAAGCAGTTGACCTTTTTGCAAAATGAACAAATCTAAACTTCTGTTTGCCAACTGCCATCGAAATAATGCCCTGAGATGCTCTATTGATGTGCTCTCTGGAATATTGTTCACATAAAATGCCCTCACCTATGAAAAAAAATGTTGTTATTTTCACATTTTAATGTACATGAAACAAACAAAAGTTGACAATAATAAATGTATATGTTTCTAAAAACCAATTCAACGATGTTGGGTTCAGGTGAAAAGTAAAAAATATTAACATGTCAAAAGTCAGAATGGACGGATATCACTTTGCCCATATAGAACTTAACAATAAGAAAAAAATGGCATAATAGATGAGTATAACTGTTTAATATTTATTCATTAAAGTTTACCTGAACAAAACAAAATGATAAGGTGTTAAATAGCATGGTCATACTAAAATGATAAGGTGTTAAATAGCATGGTCATACTACACTTAATCCAGAAAACACCTATAGAGGAAAAAAGGATGAACAGCTTAGTAGTGTATTTGAGATCTTGAATATGTAGTCAAAAGATACTATAGATGAAAATGAAATATTATCAACAGTGTAAATTTTATTTTTATGCAGTTTTAAAAGTAGTTGTTATTGACTGAAGCTAGTGCAATGGATGATAGAATATAACTAATCTTACCAGTTCTTTCAAGCATTTCATCAAACACTTGATGTGCATCCTCAAATCTGCAAAGTTTGAACAACAAAAACAATCCAATCCTTCTTTAAGTAAGTACCTTTTTAAGTCACCAACATCTGAAAACAGCTGAACGAAATGTATAGGAATATAGGATGCTAAACACTTGACAAATCTATTGAAGAACATACAGAAAAGGAAATCAAATGTATTTTTTTACACACTATTCAGATTTCTGAACAGAAGAATTAACCATTGCCATAATTCCACTTCCGAACTCTCTCCTATGATTTTCGTAAAAAAATGGAACACAAACTAGAAAACCCAACAATTTCCTGTGAGCGCTGAGATACAAAAGACTTAGTTCGATCCAAATCTTGAAATCATCGAGAAATTAGGCGAGGATACTTGTTGATTATTTCAATGTTGAAAGTAGTCAGGAAATTGAGGAACGATGATGTTTTGTTTCATCCTCTCAATTTCTTACTACTCATCTTGAAGGGTCGCCACAGCAGCCTTTCAACCGGTAAGGAAAGTTCAACCCAACATCCCCTCCAGCCACTGCGACCGGCAGCCAATTCCGTCCAACCACCACCAGCATAGTGTTGATATGTGTTGTTGGTTGTTGCTGCTTCCCTGTCAAAATCGGCATTGTAGGTCGTTCTTTTCTGGTAAGAAGCAGTGAAATAGGATAATGGCGGTGGGAAAGAGAACAATGGTGAGAGAGAGCCGATATGGGCGTCCGTCCGCTTTCTTTGCCATCGTGTTCACCTATATTTGTGTACATCTAAAAATTGAAGACGGATAATGGATTTCAATTCCAGGCGGTGAGTTGGGGGAGAAAATCGATGCTTTTAGTGAGTTGGGGGTGTGTCGCAGACGATGCGCCGGGAGTGGGTTGCTGGTGGCAGTCGAGAGACATAGAAGATGAAGACGGGGAACACACGGTGCTGGTATAGAGGCGGTCCATGTTGTAGAGATGTTGGAAGAGGTTGATTGGAGGAAGAAGACGATGAAGCGAATGTGAGAACATGATCGGTCTGTTTGAGTCGGTTATTAAGAGAAGAAAGCGAAAGAAACAAATGGAAGAGGAACGGTGATAGAAAGAGAAAAGAAGACAGATAACGAAGTAGAGTAATAGAATGAAGTCCGTATTGGTCGCGGAAAAACGGTGAAAGAAATCAACACGTGGAAAAACAATATAGAAAATTGCAAAATAAACCTTGTAAAAGAAACAGACCAGCATTGTAGAAACAGAGAAAGACTGAGAACCAAATCTGCCAAAACCTTTGCAATTTTACTATAGCTAAGGTAGGAGAATTTTAATATATATAAATATATATATATATATATAATAATAATAAAATATTATTTATAAATCATGGTGGAAAATGAAAACATAAAATATAAAAAACAAAAATATAACTGAAAAAATGATAATTGCATAAAACCTAAAGGGCTATATATGTAACTTAAATCTAAACGTGTGGATATAAGTGGGGCCACAAACCTATTTTTAAAAACCAATTTGAATGAACCTCTTTCTACAAATAGTTTTGAAAAAAGCCGCTTTTTACAAAAAAAAAAAACTCCATGCATGAAGTATTGGTTCCCTTCATCTTGTTGTCTAGCTTTATTCTCCTATTTGTGCTCCTTTAACCTTTCATCAAAGACATTTTCCAAATTCTTCTCAGTATTCTTCATCACTTTTTTGTATCCAAATAGTTGAGATAAGGTAAAAAATTAGAAACCACAAATGACCCCATTAACTCAAACAATTTTCTTATTACAGCCTGAAATTGAACCCCTTCTTCATTTTTTGGCAAAAACCTGTTCCCTGTAATAATCCTAACAATAATGTTTACAACCAAGTTAACAAACCATTGACCTATATCCATATTTATCATTTCTGAATTTTGGCTAAGTTTGTTCTTTACCCAACCATCATATAATCTTTAATTGATGCTCTAGCTTCCGAAACTCGAAGATGTTCAATCATCCCAACTCTTCGTTGAGAAAGAACCTCCAACACGACCATCTTGTGCATTGTTCGCCACTAGTCCCCATATGGACCAAGCCCAGCCACGACATTATTATAGACCACGATTTTTATGCCATCGTTTTCTATCGACTTGTAAAGGCCTTGTCGTTGGTTGTAAAGCAGTCCTTTGAAATCGTTGCATCACTTACCACCAAAGCTCAATGAACACCATGCTTTATGGTAAATATAGGGCCATGTTTTTTTGCCATGTCACCTAAAACTGTGTGAAGTAGTTCATGTCCACCTAAAGGTGTAAGTGTTCGATTATCGGCCACGCCCCTTTTTGCTTGTGGTGGCTTTGGGTTCTTCCTTATGTTTTCCTTCTTTCTGAGGATAGGGAGTAATAAACGGTGTACAAGAATAGAGACAAATATTGTTTCAATAGTCGTAGATACTAAGAGGTAGAACTTTATGGCTGAGTGAGCAAATATATGTGGTTTTATAGTTGTATTTTTGGAAACTAAAAGTCTAAGATATTGTTTTTGTAACCAATAGATAATAGCCATCCTCATGGTGATCCTTAATTGATGAATTATGGCCAATCAAACAATAAAGTGGATCTCTATCGTTTGATATGATGTTGATATGAATATCATTATATTTATCTCTAAAATCCAGTATGTTACACATAAATTATACAACTTACACATATATTTTGTTAATTTATCATAAATATCACTACCACATAAAGCCCATATTATTGACAAAAATTTATAATTTGTTATGAGACAGATTGGTATTAGACAATAATAGTGTTGCACTTAGTTGTATATTTGTTCATTGTTCAAGGTTGTAAAGTGTAACTTTTATAATTTATATATTATCATCCTCTCCAGCACAACTTGGTGTGGAGAGTGTTCAATTCTCTTGCTACCATTTAATCTTTACCTTTTTATATTCTTCTTCACCTCTCATTCGTCCATCCCTTCCCCTTCCTGTACTTTAAGTTTCTTTCTTGTTCAACCTTTTCTTCTTCCAAAGTCGTCCTCATCTGCCGATTCAACCATACCCATGAACACCATTTTGCATCTGATTACAAAATGTATGTCTTCTTCCAACTACTTACTATGGAAAAACCGTATGTTCCCTCTCCTCTCTTATCAAAACTTGTTGGGGGCTTGTTGTTCGCTCTTCTTTAGTACCCCAATTAATCCTCTATTCACGAAAAACCTTCTCCAAATCCGGCTTTTTCGTCGTGGCACTGAGCTGATCAGTGTGTCGTTATTCTTCTCCAGGCCTCCTTGATTGAAGAAGCTTTTTGCAGAAATTATTAGTAACTCTACTGCACAGTAAATCTAGGTCTCTCATGAGGATGCTTACAGCCACAGATTTTGTAGGATTAGGTGTCTAATCCAATAACCATAATTGATATATACTTGAATTAATAGTAGCACACTCCTTTTGGGTTGCCCTCAAAACTAGCACTTAGACAAGACGACTTTTGGAGAGGGGTTAAGTTTATTATTTGATTAATAAATTGAGATAATTGGTTTATTAATGTATTATGAAAATAAAATATTAATTAGAAATCATATTATTTAATTAATAATTAATCAGAAATTAATTGGAATTAATTTTTGGATTAGTTGAATTAATTAAAAGTGTAGGGGTTGTTTGGCAATTTATTGATAGTTGAGGATACAGGCTCTAGAACCTCCCTGGAATGGGTTGGATGAAAACTTCTAGGAAGGCCCTAGAATTTTCGTCTGACGGCTCTTGGATAGGGATTCTAGGGCTGCTTGGGCCATAAGATAATGAATTAGGGTTTCCTATTTGAAACCATAGCTTTGGCTCTAAGCTACCTCACCTATATAAAGGGCCTTGACCTATCATATTTGCAGCCATCATATCGTAATAAAAGAAAGCCAAAATTTTGTTCTCTCCTTCTCTTCTCTTTCATCTCATCCTATTTCTAGTGTTGAGTGTGAACCGTTAGAGGCACGACATTTGTGGTGCTTCCTCTCTAAGCTTCAACAACACAAGGGTTTCTTGTTTTTCATCGATAAGAATCAAAGGTATCCCTTCTAACCCTTGATGTAAATTTCAAAAATATTATAGGACTCCTAGGGTTTCCTAATTGACGTTCAAATGTTGTATGTTGACTTAGAGAAAACATAGATCGAGAAATTAAGGTTGTGTGTACACATAGGGTTTTTGTTTGTTATGCTTAAAACCCATCAGTGGTATCAAAGACTTGGCTTGTTTTTCTATTGAATTGATTGCAATTGTTGAATTTGATCAATTAGGGTTTATGGTAATTAAGCCCTTTTGGCCTTAGGGAATTTCGAAATTAGGGTTTCCTTAAGCCCCAAGTTTTCAAAATTAGGAAAGGGTTTTAATCCTTCCCTTGCCCTACAAGTTTCGAAATTAGGGTTTCCATAACCCTCTAGAATTTCGAAAATGGCAAGGATGGAAATCCTTGCCTTCCTCCCCAAGATAAACATTTTCGAAAATTAGGGTTTTGATAGGGATCTTCTTATTTTTGGTCATTATCTCCTTAGTTGATTAATTGGATAATTAAAAAATATGTTTTATCCCTCCCATAAATTTGAGAATTAGGGAGAGAGGATTAGGATTAAATTATATTGATTAATTCAATGGATAATTCATAATTAATTTAATAAATTAATTAATTGTTTAATTAAAAAGATAATTATTAAATCATTTGTTTTTAATTTTTAAATTTAAATTAAATTATTTTAATTTTGAAATTTAAATTTAAAATTTAAAAGTATTTTGAAAAGTTTAAAATACATCCTTACGGATCTTATTATTAATTTAATTAGATGACTAATTAAAGGATAATCAATAAATCCATAAGATGGTATAAATTTAATTGAATTAAAAATTTAATTTATTAAAAGATTAAACCCTTGGAATTTTTATACACCTCACACTATATGTAAAATTAAATGTTTAATATTTACTATATGTATAAGACTTAGTCAGTCGAACCACTAGTACACCTCATTTACGAAGTCGATCTATAAAACGAGTTTAAGGAAGCGACCTATAAAGTGACGGCCATTAGGTATCCACTCTTACTCATTGCTCCCTTTATTGATGGATGGCCGTTAACCGAACGTGTTTGATTGGACATTAACTCATTAAAAGTATAATGATGAAAAGTAACTAAACTATTTTCTAAAATCCCACTCTTAGTTACTAAAGGAAAAATGTGAATTTGATGCTAGTCCATGAAATTGCACATTACACTTTATAAGTCCTTAGTGGAGCACGCGTGGCTAACCGACACACTAATATGAGACTAATAGAGGGTGGAAAAGGGTGTATCAAAAATCATCATTGATTAATGTAGTGCGTGTGGTTAACCGACAAATTAAAAGGAGATGATGATGAATGACATCGAGAGTATCAGGCTAATTTGCATAGTTATTCACAGCTTGATTGTGATCCTCGACATCCTAGTCACAAAAATGAGAGCATAATCGAGATTAAACATGCCATTGATTAGATTCAGTGAATCCCAAATGATCTAGGAGTCCCTGAGATTGAAATTGGTAAATGTTTTACTTACCTAAAATAGATTTATATTTGATTACGACATCCCTCTTCATTATTCAAATTGAAAATATGGACCCTAGCATTAATTTGAATTTATAGGTTAATAATTAGGGATTATAATCAACTAACTTGAATTCTCTTTTCTCCTATTATAAATTTCAAGTTCAGACAATAATGGTCTTCCTCGTTCTTCTGGAAATGTTTTTTCACTACCTTCTAAAGATGATCTTCCACATTTTGATCAAAGTGAATGTATGTTCCCTTCATCGATAAATGGTGGGAATGAAGGTCATGCTTCTTCAATTCTTCTTCCTCCTCCTCCAGTGACTCTCCACAACTCATGTTTCCTTCAAGCTAAAAAATTCAAAGTCACTCAAGCCTTGTTGTCATGTAAACATCAGGATGGAAAGTCTATGTGTGTGCATGTTTTGAAAATGAAATTTTAGATTGACGAATTAGGGATGTTGGGTTTTGTTTTCCCAAGGGAGCTAGCTATTGACTTGGATCTACTTTTGCTTTATGAGTCATATAGTCAGTTCATTAAATACTACTATATAATTGATCACGACATGACCCTAATTGATCTAACATATATGTTGATTGTTGTAACGCCCGTATATCAGAGCTAGTCAATTTAGAGACGATAAGCGTCAAAAATGACCTTTTGATAGAAGATTATTTAGAATGAATAATCTTAACTAAGTTTTAGTATATGTTACAAGGATTCCATACATATAAAGAACGCCGAAATCCGAGTTATAACGAAGAAGTTATGACCTTTCGAAGTTTCGCGACAGAACCGGCACGACACAGCGCGACGTAAAAAGTGAATTTACGTTAGAGCAATATTTAGCCTTTGCAATCTAAATGAAAGTCGTAGAATATGTTAAACCGTGAGCGTGCATAAAAAGAACGTCCAAATCTGACTTCGTATGAGGAAGTTATGATTTTTCTAAGTTTCGACTTAGCAGTATGCAGCCCGAATACTCAATTTGAGACCGAGCGGTTTTTAGCCGAAACAATCTAAACGAGAATCGAAGATCTCGTTAATTGTAGTGAAACGATAAAAAGATAGGTGAAAACGGACGTCGGATGATGAAGTTATGAATTTATAACGGAGTTTTCCTGTCCCGGCCTACTAAAAATAAATAATAAAAATAAATCAAAATTAGCCGACGGAGTCTAAACAAAAGTTGTAGAGCATAGTCTCACCTACGCGGGGATATAAAGAACGTCGAAAACGGAGTTCATATGAGACAGATATGAATTTTTGAAGTTTATTAAATATTTTCGATATTAAATTTAAATATAAATTTTCGATATTATCCAAGGAGGGAGTCACCGGGCTTATCCAGATTACGCCCAGTGTAACCTAAGATTACGCCCAGCGTAAATCGTGAATCCAGACCCTATAAAAGGGAGTCGAGTGTAGCCGAGTTCTTTGCTCATTTCTTCCCTTTCTCTCGCGTTTTTGCATCGTTTTTCGTGCAAGAAATATCTCGAATCCCCGGTATCATTCCCGAGCCCCGAAGCAAGTCCCGAGGCCCCGAAGATCCCGAGAAGTGAAATTCCCAAGCCGAAGCTCTGCCCGCGAGGAGCCCGGTTTTTGTGAAGATCTTCCAGATCTACCGAAGAATACTACTTTTATAAGCCGTAGTGCTGTCCGATCATCTTCTGATCAAGTGAGGGTATAGTTACTTTCTTCTAACACATAAATATAAAGTATTAACTATGAAATACGTGCTATGTGTTATATATTATTTGACTATTTGAGATGGGCTTGGAATTGATGTTTTTATACGGGTGTTAAATGATTTAAACTGTGCTTGTATTTATATCTACAAAAATGTTGGGTAGAACATGGGTAGATGGAATAGTTGGTGACGATGCGACTTCGTGCCTATTAAGTGAAGCTTTGGTGACGAGGCGACTCCGTGCCTATTAAGTAAATCTTTGGTGACGATGTGACTTCGTGCCTATTAAGTAAAGCTTTGGTGACGATGCGACTTCTTGCCTATTAAGTAAAGCTTTGGTGACGATGCGACTTCGTGCCTATTGAGTAAGCTTTGGTGACGATGCGACTTCGTGCCTGTTTGATAAACCTTGGTGATGATGTGACTTCGTGCCTGTTGTGTAAACCTTGGTGACTATGAGACGTAGTGTCTATTTTATGAACCCTGGTGACTATGTGACGTAGTGCCTATTGTATAAACCATGGTAGCAAATGGACCTTGTGCCAATTCCTTAGGTAAATCCTTAGGAATGAATGAATGAAGGATAGTGGATTCTTAGGGTAAACCCTTGAGAAAATGAAGGAGATATGGGGATGGGTATTTGGGTTGATTGTTTGATAATTGAATATAATAAATGTTATTATTTTGGGTTGAAAACCCTATATGCTCACCAGACTCCCAAGCCTGACCCACTTAGTTTTCTTTGCATTACAAGTAATGACACAATGGTATAAGTTGATGGACTTGACGAGAGATTTTGGATTATAGATCGGTAGTTATAAATAACTGTTGTAAGGTTTATTTTATATTGTTTATGCTTTTGGTCTGTATCGAACATGACATCCCGAGGTTTTATTATTTAAATAGAATACATTCTCTTTGAGAAATATTTTGATAAATGGTTATCATATTTTTGTTTTTGGGAACAAATTCCGCAACAGTTTTCTTTAAACGATTACTCTGATTTTAAAAATAAAGCATAAACAAATCGGTCTTTTCTGGCCGTGAAATTGGGGATGTCACAATTATTGCTGAAGTGGAAATGCTTAAGAGCATAAGTGAAGCAAAAGTGTTTCAAGGATTTGTCTCCCAAATTTCTATGAACATTGACAATGCCAACAATGGTAATCCAAAAAAGCTTTCTCTTCCCAATAGAAAGAGGTTGGAAAAGGTCAAACTGTTTGACCATATGGTCGAGAGAAAGGCTAGTTCTAAGATAGCCCCATGTGCTAATCCTAAAAATTCCACATATTTTTATTTCCAATTGGAGGGACGTTGTTTTCGAAGCTGCCTCGACTACCTGAAAGATCAAAGAGATGGTAAAGTCAAATTGTATTACTCCACTTCAGGTATATTCATTATCTAACTCCATTATTTTAATAAGCTCCTATTCGTAGATTCTTATTACATGATGTGATAATCACATTTTGAGGTGTTGTAGGATCTAAGAGAAAGAATGAAGCTTAAGAAGAGTGAGTTGAATCTGATTGTGATAGATAGATTTCGATCACATGGTTCGATGATCAGATTTTTGAAGCTATTCTTAGGAGTTATGAGAACTTAATAGATTGCATAGGAAATGTTTAGAAACATAATTTTCATTTTTTGCATTGTAAGGAAAGTTCCAAAATTTTCATTTATTATTAAAAATTGAAGTTTTTAGTTATCTAGTTTTCCTTGCAATGTCATTTATGAAAATTGGTGGTTACATTTCTATTACTAGCAATGTTAAATGAAGATTTGATTCTTAATTATATCATTTGTTATAATGTCATGGTTGACCAATTGAAAAGGAATTCTCATCACCTAAGTTTCAATTGGATAGAAACTTGGAATCATACAATTTAAATAGTATGATCTATGCGAATCTTGATCGTTGGAAGATTATGAATATTTCGTTCATCACATATTTATCTGAGTCAGGTGAATGACTAAAGGATCTAGTACACATTGATGTGGACTATTCAGATCCGCCACAAAGGATAATAACTTTATTCATCATGATTTAATGATGGTTTCAGTAAATATGGTTGTCTTTGTAAGATTAAGCATAATTATGATGCTTTGAAAAGTTTCAAAGAGTGGCAAAACAAATAAGAAGAATCTATTAGGCCGAAAGATAAAGGTTTCTCCAATCTGATAGGAAAGGACAATACTTTAGTATCATGTTATATGATCACCTTAATAATTTTGGAACCATGTCGCAAATTGATCCTCGAAGAATGTCTTAGTGCAATTGTTTGACTATGAAGAGGAATTAAATTTTTTTGAAATGGTTCAATCATAAGATGAGTCATACTTCGTATCCAATTAAAATTTTATAGTCATACTCTAGTAACTATAAATCGTATCCTGAAGCTTATTTCGCACTAAGTAGGTTTATAACACCTCATGGAATGAGGAGTAATAATGTTTTCTTACTCTAGCACATTGGAATTGGAAGTTGTGATGTTTTGGTTAAAACAAATGATAAGCTAACACGAATTATGTGAAGTGTTTTCTTGTTGAGAATCCACTCTGACTTTAGAATATTTTTTTAGCTTATCGAGGAATTTCCCTTAAAAGGAAAAATTATATGTCAAGAAGTCAGTGGGAGTCTTATTGATCTTGAATATTTTTAGGAGTCACTCAAGAATAAACCTTTTAGTTATCACTAGCAAATGACCTGAGGTTGATAACCTCTTGTGTTAAGTACACATTATTGTTTCTGTGCATCTTCCAGTTGGGTTAGCAATGCTTATGAGTTATATGGTTCTAATTTTACTGCAAAAGGAAGAGCACGTTGGTTAGTGAAAGTACATTGACCAATATTGATGAGCTTCTTAAATAACAAGGAAGCACTAGTAGGCCCTTGTTCTACTACAACGCAAGAAACTAAGGACAAATAAAGTTCAGTCCATGAAAGCTAAATTAGAATTTGAATTTGTCATAAACCTTGTCTTGTGATTGTAGGTTGAAAGTGATAGGTTCACATGGATAGGAACACGTACACCATAAAATCTAGGTGGTAAAAGGTTTCACTCCCATTCATGAAAATGATTATGAGGAAACACCTTTGCTAGTAGATTTTAAAGATTTGATAAATATCATTATAGTTAGTGGTTGTGATAATTGCATTCTCAAATTTGCAATATGATAATGGCATCCCTTTTAATATTTCGAATTGTGAGAAATGGAAAGGGACTGTTTGAACTTTCATGAAATAAAGCTATAAGTTCTAAAATATTTTGAACACACTCATATGCTATCTACTGAAAGGTGTATAAGCTTGAGAATTCTGACTAAAGAATTATAGAAGCGTCATGTGCCAAAGATTTTTACTTTAGTAAGGAAGTCAGTAGTGTTTATTTCTAGAAGTCGAATTGATTTCAATGTACATGTCAGAGCTAGTGGGAGCATAATTATTATGCTATGGAAGCATAATTGTTATGCTAGTGGAGACATAATTGTTATACTAAGTGTTGCAAGTTGGCAATACTAATTGTAGGAATCAAATTTTTCAAGATGAAAGTTGCAAAAATTTGGAAATTTTTTCGTTATAAAAGATTCAGTGGATAGGGCACCCATACTTCATTTCAAATCTACAAGTTTAGATTGAAGGATTTAATGGAACTTAGTCATGGTCATTTATGAATATTGTGTTGAAATAGTTCAATAAAGGAAATTCAATATGTGGAAATATTATAGCAAGAGACTGAACAAATATCAAGTCTTTGTATAAGACATAATGAATCGAGTCCCATATGCTTCAAAATTAGGATCGTTTACATGTGCTATGATATTCACTTGTTCTGATCTTTCCAAATGCCTTGGGCATTGAGAAGGAAAAGGTACTAGAACTTGATATGATTAAACTTGTTAAATAATTGTCAAGAACACTCTATGGTTTACTAATGATTCTTTGATTGTGGACAGTTGGAAGTATAGAATTAATTTAGACGAACCATATTGACATAATTGTGAATCAAGGTGACTCTTATTCGGAAATGGTAGTTGTATAGGAATATGGAAATGTTTGCATAATGGGAGTTGTTTAGAATCTACATGTGAGTTAGGAACTTTAATTCAAGGAAGATGTTCAAGGAGTGTATCTTTAATTTGAGACTTTGTTACCATGAAATTGTTTTAAGTAACAAAGTTTCATTAGAACATTTTGTAATATCGTTGGCGAATTCTATGTAACTTTGAAGCCTCGACATCACAAAAGGATAGTGTGCATGTAAGCATGAACTCTAACACATTTAGTAGTGACATGAATTTGGATTTGTGAAATGAGCATCATTGGAATAGTGTCAAATCGATCTATTCATAAAGGAAGGACCATAAAGAAACATAGTATGCATGTTTATAACATGGGATTGCTAATGTTTAATTTAAGTGTTTAGTTGATTACTCGAAACATTCTATGATGAATAAAGTCTAACTAATATGGTGATTAAATAATAAGAGCTTTATATATATTCAATAGTTTTGAGACCATAGTTACTTAGGTTATTATTATGTTTCACTTTGTGTTTTTTAGTTCCTGAATTATTGGATTAATCAAACATCCACAGTCATTAGTACTTTTGGAAGTAAGTAGTTAATTAATATTATCATGAATTGAATTATAGATGGTCTATGTAGATCGACAATGCAATGATTTTGCTGCAATGTTCATGAGTACTTAGAAAATGGGAATCTTAAGTATTGTATAAACCCACGCTCAGATAATTACTTCATGGATTTATTCACGACTAATTTTGAGATGATAATATCTTATATTCTTGAAATAGAGATATATGAGTTGTTGTTTACAAGTCAGTTGTGCATTGATAATGTGTAAATGCATCAATAACTTGATGTTATAAAATATAGTGTTGGTGTAAATTGAAGAGTGAATAGTGCAAGCAAATAAGTCAAAGTTTATCCATTCCTTTTGTCCTAATGAGAAACGTGATATTTTAGGGCCCCTTGATGATTTGGTGTTGACATCGGAAATGCTTAGCCAAGCCTGGACTAAATTGATTTTTTCAATTGGTAGTCTAATTTCAGTCGTCATAAATCAGAAATCAGGAAATAAAACCTTGGACATTGACATTGATTATAATCCATGTCTCATTTGGTCCATACGATATCATGTAGAACAGAAGAGTATTTGATCACTTATCTTAGGACACGTAACAGACTAAGCCAGAGTCTGATAGCGGCATTGAGAGCTACATTTTTCTAATCAATTTGGAAGTTATACTAGAAACTATAGTTATTAGACTTATCCAAGTGGGAGACTGTTGGATTACTTATTTACGAAAATCTGCTCCAAATCTGGCTTTTGCATTGTGGATCTTGGCTAATTAGTGTATCGTTATTCTTATCCATGCCTTCTTGATTGAAGAAGATTTTGCATAAATTGTTAGTTGCTCTACTGCCCGCTAAATTCGGGTCTCTCTTGAGGAAGCTTACAACCACACTTTTTGTTGGATTAGGTGTCGATGCCCATACCTATAATTGATATATACTTGAATTGATAGTAACACAGTCCTTTTGGGTTGCCCTCAAACCTAGCAACTAGACAAGATGGATTTTGGAGAGAGGTTATACTTATTATTTGATTAATAAATTGAGATGATTGATTTATTAATGTATTATTAAAATAATATATTACTTAGAAATCATATTACATAATTAAGAATTAATCATAAATTTATTGGAACTAATTTTGGGATTAATTGAATTAATTAAAAGTGTAGGGGCTGTTTGGAAATTTATTGATAGTTGAGGATAGAGGCTCTAGAACCTCCCTAGAAGTGGTTGGATGAAAAATTCTAAGAAGGCCCTAGAATTTTCGTCCAAGGGCTCTTGGATAGGGATTCTTAGATTGCTTGGTCCTTAAACTAAAGAATTAGGGTTTCTTCCTGAAAACCCTAGCTTTGATTCTAAGCTACCTCACCTATATAAAGGGCCTTGACCTCTCATATTTTCGGCTATCATATCTTAAGAAGAGAAATCTGAAATTTTATTCTCTCCTTCCCTTTTCTTCTCTTTTATCATATTACCAGTATTAGGTGTAAACCATTAGTGGCACCACATTTGTGGTGTTTTCTCTCTAAGCTTCAACAACACAAGGGTTTCTTGTTATTCATCAATAACAATCAAAGGTATGTTTTCGAGCCCTAGATGTAAATTTAAAAAATCATATAGGATTCCTAGGGTTTCCTAATTGATGTTTAAATGTTGTATGTTCAGTTAGAGAAAACATAGATTGCGAAATTAGGGTTACATGTACATATAGGTTTTTGTTTGTTATGCACAAAACCCATCACTTTTGTCTAACGTGTTCAAACTTTGTGTGCCCAACTTCATCAATTATCCAAAGGATCCTCCACTATTGCTGAATTTGGCCATCGATTCTAGAATATTTGTGAATAAGTCAACGGCTGTTGGTTATCCCGTAATGGAATCAGAAAAATTCCACTGGTTCCTATATGGTCTTGATCTGTCTCTCGGGACATTTTCTACTATATTTTGTGCCTCCCAATTTGCAACTACCCTCCGAGATCTTCTTGCACAAATGGAAGCCCATGAATTGTTTATGCACTCCCTTTATGGGGCTGCCTCTCCGCCATTAGCTTTTTCGGCTCACACGAGGCCACCCTTTTCTACTCTTGGCTGTGGAGGTCGTTCTTTTTAGGTTGGTCGCGGTCGTGGTCACATCCGTTCCTTTCTTTATATGCCACTCATAAACCTGGATTGGATATGCATTTTCCTAAGGCATTCCATGCTCAATGTGTTGTTACGACCAATGCTCTAGACTGGTATGTGATTCTGGTGCTACCAATCATATGACCTCTTCCATGAATTTTGTAACCCAACCTACTATATATGTTGGGAACTTTATCGTCACTTTTAGGGATGGTAATGTTCTCCTAATATCACATATTGTTCAATATACTATCAATAATGGTATCCACATGCATGATGTCTTGGTGGTTCCAAATATCACTAAAAACTTATTACTATTAGAAACAAAGTGGGTTCTAGTGCATGGCCGATGTGAGCACAGACTTTATCTTATCTCCAATAAACCACAGGCATTTACGACTATCAATTTTTCAAAGTTACAGGCGTCATATGAATTTTGGCATTCCCTTTTGGTCACGTTTCATTTGCTACTATTTCTCTTTTAAATAAATTGGGTTATGCTTCAGTTACATCCTTATTAATATCACCTTTTATTTGTTTGCCATATCAACTTGTTAAGTCACAATGATTACCTTTCAAATCTAATGACAAACATGCTTTACATATATTGGACTTAGTTTATTGTGATTTATGGGGACAATCCCCAGTTGTTTCAATTGATGGTTATCATTATTATGCTATTTTTATGGATAATCACTCTAGATTAACATGGTTCTATTTCATGTGATTTTTGGAGCTTTTATTAAATTTGTTCAAACACATTTCTCTATGAAAATTAAAGTTTTTCAAACTGACGGGGGCTCAAAATTTTTAAATCAACATGTTAGGAAATTTCTTGAAGAAAATGAAATTTTTCATCGTGTCTATTGTCCGTACACCCCGTAATAAAACAATTGATCGGAATGAAAGCACCACCACATTGTTAAAGTCAGTCTCGTTATGTTCTTCCATGGGCACGTTGCATCGTCTTATTGGGTTCAGGCCTTTCGATCAGTTGTTTATATCATAAATCGGCTACCCACACACATACTAGGTGATAAGTTGCCCTTTGAAGTTTTGTTTTTCCGTACTCCCACTTATGATCACTTTTATCCATTCAGATGTTAGGTTTATCTTTATTTATAGGATTATACAGAACATAAGTTGTTTCCCTGAAGTCTTCCATGTATCTTTATTGGTTAATGTGTTCAATACAAAGTATATATGTGCCTTGACCCCCCTTCTTCACGTATTTATGTTACCCAACATGCCAAGTTTGATGAGCTTTCATTTCCATTAAGTGGTTGTTTGTCTTCTCTTCATGCTTTTCGGCTAGTTGAGATTCTAATGATGCTCTATGTTCGGCATCAATATTAGTTCTCACTATAGACCGGCCTCCATCACCACCCGTTTCTTTGTCGCCACCTGCCCCACCCACTAGTTGTGGGCTTTGCGATGGTGAGGCTCAAATACCAATCGCTTCCGACTAATCACCAACTGCAGGTTTTCTTCCAGTGGTTGTGTATGCTCCTGTATTGCCGGACACAAATTCACACACGACTCCGGTTTCACTGGTCGTAACCTCAATAGCGACTCCCCTAATGCCGGTCACACTTACATCAATAGATCCTGCTCTGACAGCTACAATTGCACCAACTACTTCTGTTCCATTGGTTGCATCTATTCATGGTCCATGGTTCCATGAGCCAAAGCTAAATTTTTTAAACCAAAACATCATGAAGACCTCGCTCACACTTCTAAACATTGGCTATATACTTTTATGTTTGATCTATGTGACCTGACTACCTTTGACTCTACGGCTCCTCATTCCCACTAGCTGAATGTCATGGATGCTAAATTATCTTCCCTTCATCTCAATCATAACTGGTCGTTAGTACCAAGACCCATAGACCGTAATGTGATTGGTTGAAAGTGCAAGACTTAGTACGCGGACAAAGTAATGTGAAGGGAATATTACTACTTCAAGGAGAGACAATATAAATACAAGACCTGCATGGAGAATGTAAATCTGATAAGGCATAAAAGCTGACACACATGATTTACTCGATTTTATCCTATGAACTGTTCAATCAATAAAAACGACAGAGAGCATTAAAGCTTGTATGGAATCGATAACATCAAAAACTACGGATGTCTCGGATAAGACTTCATCTCGGAAAAAGAGTGACTTCATAACTCATCATATCTTCAGAATGCACTTAACTTCAGTTCTGGTTTGGCTTTGGATTGCTAGAGGTTCAGTTTCATGTATCAACATAGGATGCAAGTGGGTTTTTTGCACCAAGTATTATTCTGATGGCATGATAAGTTGTCATAAGTCCCGTCTTGTTGCATGATGGTTTAGTCAAATTTTGGGTGTTAATTATTCTCATACTTTCAATCCCGTTGTGAAGGTTGCCATTGTCCGCACCGTTTTCTCTTTAGTTGTTATTAATGGATGGTCCTCTATCAACTTGATGTTAACAATACCTTCCTACATGGTGTCTTACATAAACCCATCTACATGGAGCAACCTCCAGACTTTCTTGATGCTCGTTTTCCTGATCACATGTGTTTCCTTCACAAGGCTCTTTATGATCTTAAACAAGATCCACGAGTTTAGTTTCATCCGTTGAGCTCTTTCTTGACTACCAGTGGGTTCCAATGTAGTCAGGCCGACCCGTCACTGTATGTGTTTAAGCGTGATTCATGTGTGCTCTTTTTATTGGTTTATGTTGATGATTTAATTCTAACCATCAATGACGACAATGTTATTCGTTCTATCGTTACTCGCTTACACAATGAGTTTCCAATCAAAGATCTCGGTCGTCTAAGCAACTTTCTTGGGCTTGATGTTACTTACATGCCAAATGGCTTATTTCTTAGTCAATCCAAGTATGCTCATGACATTCTTTCTCAGGCTGGTCTTCTCGATGCTAAACTAGTCACCACTCCTATTGCCTCTAAAACGAATTTTCTTAAAAGTGGTGATCGTTACTTTGATCCCTTACGTTATCGATCTCTTGTTGGTGCTCTTCGGTATTTGATGATCACTCATCTGGATATTTTTTTATTCCTTCTTAAGTTGTTATAAATCGAGTATATGAAACAAAATCAGAGTTAAGAATGATTTATTAACACGAGATGTAAATATGATATGTATGGCTCAATAACACTTTGAAAAGATACATAGAGAATCTAGAGAGTACAAGTCGAAGACCTCAAGAGTAGGGATGAGATTTAGAACCAATAAACCGGACCGAAACTGGAATCGGACCAGAACCGGAACTGTTAGAATCGGAATATGTAAATCCGTCTGGGTCCTGGGTTTAAGGAATGGGTCTATCCGGGTTCCGAGTAATCCAGGTTCCAGGTCCTTCGGGTCCGGGTAAACAGGGTTTAAGAACCGGAATCGTGTTAGGAATAGGAACCGGTTTTAGGGGCCGGAACTGGTTTCTATAAAAAGTTTAAAAGATGCATAACTCATTTGTTTGAAGTTGGAGTGGCATGAGCTTTTTTCCAGAGTGTAGTTTATATTTTGTACATGATTTTAGACTATAATTTTGGCATATTTGGGTTCATATTCATCGACTTATAGTCTCTCAAAGTCGGGATATCAAAGCTGGAAGTTTTATGTTTTTCAGTTTTTTTGTATTTTGTGATAGTTTTAAAACATGCATATTGTGACAACCTGAAATTTTTTGCTTTAAAAGCCAGTCCAATCAACCTTAAGTTAGACTCACTCCTGCTATCTTTTAACACTGTTTAGGGTCTATTTGAGCATTCTAAACTTAGTACAATTATGGTAGGAGCCTAGAAATGGGATAACTCGATGTATATCAAGCAAAATCAGGCCAAACACTCCAACACATGGAGTGTGCGGCTGCACACTTGAGTGTACGGCCACACACAGGTGTGTGCGGCTGCACAGCCATCCCAGCCACACTCTCTTGCCTATATATGCCTCCCTTAGTCATTTTTTAACACTTTTCCCACTTCTTCAAATCTGGAACTCATTTCTCTCTCAAGTACCATCCAAACATGAACTTAACTAGCCTTCTTCCCTACTTCGATCCATGAAAACACCTTTTTGGTGTTAGATCTTCAAAAACACCAAGAACACATACTAAACTTTTTGGAGTTTAACCATACTTCTAAGCCTCTAGATCGTGTAAACACTTATCATAGCTTGTTATATGCCAAGAACACTTGAAGATATGTAGGAAAAACGGCATTTTTCGTGATCTTCAGGAGTGTACGGCTGCACACACCATGTGTACGGCCGCACACACCATGTGCAACCATACACACCCCTTTTTAGGTCCTAAAATGGCAATGAACTCTATATATGTCTAGAGCATGAAGTAGACTCCTTCCTAGATGAGTCCTGAGGCCTTGAAAATACGTTTTGACACACTTCATAGGGAGTGTGCGGCCGCACACTCTGGCCGCACACACACACAAATGGTGTATCTCGACCATACACTCCCTTGTATAGCCATATACCCCTTATATACAATCATATATGGTTGTAACACTTCAATATAAGTGTTTACTACGTCCCTAAGGTGGTCCCAATTCAATAATTAGTTGTTACAAACACTAATTGTATACATACATATGTCATTATATGGTTAATAGGATTCGTTTGTGCTCAAGTCCGCAATTGACACCCAACCTCCCAAACCAATCCTACCGTCGCATAACTCACCACAGGTGAGTTCATACCCCTACATTTTGTCACTTTTCACTGTTTTAGGGGGGGGGGGGGAGTACAATTCTAAACACAAGGAATTGTGTTTATAATAAATAAAACTCTTCAAACGTTGTAAATGACATCAAGTCAGCAAAAATGCTTTTAAATATAAATAAGCTCTTTTAAATATTGGAAAATGCTTTTAAATGGTTGATAAACTCTTTTAATATCAGAAAATGCTTTTAAATGTTTTAAAAAATCTTTTAACTTATATTGTGAATAATTGATGTCTATATGGATATAGTTATACAAGTAGTGTTTTAAGGACTTAGGACTGACTACCAGCTCTAATCCCTTTTCCTTGTTTGGATGTGGGTTTAGAGTATGGTTGTTTGTCCGAATGTCGTTTAAATATTAATTGTATATCATGTATATTTATGTAGATATAAAGTTCTAGAAGTCAGTTTAATACCTTGGGTAGCGATGGTATTCTTTCACTTCAGTCAGTCAGATACAAAGAACTTACTAGTAAACTATAAGGAGTATAGTTAGAGAGTCAATGCTCATTACTTGGTAGATCAATACTTTTCACTTGGTAGTTCATAAAAGTCATAGCAATACATAGAGATATAATACTTGTTAGTTATCTATTCAGAAAGTATGAGCAATAATACGAACTAAATATAAGGAACTCAAAAAGGTACATCTTTCAATGTACCGCATGTAGAAAATGGGTACCCGGGCACGGTACCGTACCTTCAGTTAACATGGGTATGCGAGCATTGTACCACGACACCAATCATAGGTGGTTACGCACGCATAGTACCAACACCCAAACATAAAATGAACATAGGTAGTAGTTCTGTGATTGCCAGTATATACCCAAATGTTATGTATAATGAGAAACTGATAGACGGTTGAATATGCGAACTCTCTTTTGCTTTCCTTTTCCTTGTTTGGATGTGAGGGTCCGAGGGTATCGCACAATCATACTATAGTCTTTTCATAGTATGTGAATCACGAGATAGTCTTTTCAAAGTGTATTCAGAGTACTATTCAGAAAAACATAACGATCATACTATAGTCTTTGCATAGTATATTTATTATACTATGAACTGAGACTGAACTTGCTATTTTAATAGCATAATATCCAACATAAGAATGGTTTTATGAGATATAAAGCTAAGTATACTATTCCATAGTATACTTATACATTCGTTAAGTCATGCTTTTGGAGAGTTACAAGTTAACTATTCGATATCACAGTACGCCAACCTTCAGTATAACGATTTTCGGTGATAAAACCACAGTTCAATAACAGTTAGGGAATATGGGTTTTCCTAGGGTCAATGGTAACATTTTCTAGGTATACTAATAACATTTACGAGGAATTCTAGTTCCTTAAAAAGGATTCGTAAGAAGGTTATTATTATGATTTCCTCGCTTATACATTCCCGAGTTATATATAACGAAGATCTGGTAGACAATAGAATGTGAATTTTCTAATTTAGTTTCTTTTCCTTGTTTGGATGTGAAACTAGGGTAGAACCACACATTTCATTATCTGCCCAATCTTGATTATATCATAACGTGCATAAGTTAAGTTTTCATGGATATTAAATCATCTCTTAGTCAGAATCAGTATAACTTAAATTACTTTTAATTATAACTATAACCATTCAGTTTATACGAAAGATTATATATAATGAAGACTAGATAGATTGGAGATTGTGTGAACCCAATTTTGCTTTCCTTTTTCCTTATTTGGATGTGGGGGTACGACCGAATCACACCACCGACTATCCGTCTCGTATTGATTATATGCAATTAGTATAACCTAAATGATTATAGAAGAAATTGTTTCAATATTACTTTACTTTTAAGGAAACATAGGGTTTTCTTGTAAGTCTTTCAAATTTGTTCAATTGTCAAATAAGTTTCTTAATTTAAACTAAATCTTATGCATTCACCAGCTTTATAGATGATACTCGTTTTCAAAATACTTGTGTTCTCAGGAATATATTAAGATAGGTATCCAGCCGGAGTTCGTGAAGATGGAGCAGTAGTTTCTCGTCTTATCTTTTGATGCTATTATACTATAACAGCATCTAATGCTTTCAACTCGATGTAAACACTTTTACATATATATTAAAAAATGTTGTTACTTTGATTACTATTATTCAATTATTGTGATACTACATATGACGTCCTCCACCCCCGAACGTTTCCGGCATTCCGGTTTTGGGGTGTGATAGATTGGTATTAGAGCATTGTTTATAGTGAACTAAGTATATCAACCTATAAAAGATATACAACTATAAATACAATGGGGCTGAAGTGCTCTATCTAAAAGTAGACTTATAAATATATCAATATTAAGCAGAAGTATACATGCTCACATATATAAATACTAGAGCAAGTATCACAAGTAGAACAGAACAAAAGTATTTAATTGTTGGGCACAACAGTCAAACCTGGGCATTTATGTAATCATATATGCGATGAATATAGCCTGATCAACTATATTTATTTGAGAGATGGTGAACGTGTGTTCGGGAATGATAGTGGTGTTGCGACAAACCTAAAACTTACCAAATACTAGGACCAAAGAATTCTTTAGAACCAAGCATAAAGTAAAATACTATATGAGTATTTTAAGATACTATCCAATAAAAATACTAAAAGTGTACAATAACAAGAAACTTAACAATCAAACCCAAAACAGATATACTATAGGAGTATCTTCAATAACTGTAAAATAATTATATGAGAATTAAAAGACCCTTACAGATCGGTCTATAATTGCAGAGTGTATACATCCTAAAGGTATCTATAATAAAGATCTCATAGACTTAGAATGTTTGGTTTCGCTTCACTTCCTTTTCCTTATTTGGATGTGGATTTAGAGTGGTATCATATAGTCAAATGCATATTAGATACGAGTTATATATAATTTGTATACCATATGTGATTATATAAAGACTCAATATGGATCTGAAGTTAAAAATTTAGTACTAGAAATAAATTAAGTATTCTCATAAGATTCTTTAGACATTCTCATTCTCGCACCGACAACTTAGCTAGAGACACCACCTCATTAAGATAGTCGACGGAGGAGTTAAGGAGGAACAAGGAGGAAGCGACAGAGAGAACTTCGAGAAGGGATCAGACAAGGAGTACGAAGCTAGAGGTATGCTAGAAGACGTCATGGGAACATAAGAGGACATCAGATTTCTTTCGTCAGGAGTAGGATAGGGATGAGAGGAAACCACTCGCGAGTCGTGCAAAGTGGAAGGAAGCCCTACGCATCGCTCTAATAGCTAGTAGACCAATACGATCTAGTGAGTTAGTGAATACACTGCTCACACTATGTGTTAGACATCAAGTCTTTATAATTATGACTCATTAACTCCAGTAAATCAGATCATAGGATTTCAATTAGGGATAATCACAACCATAAATTCATATGTCTATTGACCTGTGTTATGAATTGTTTACAGAACCACTTTGAAAACATGAAACCCTCAGTTCGAATAACATTTGACTTCACTTCATTTCTGAAAACTTATCCCTATCTTGTCCTTCATCTATCTACATAAAAGATGCCTCCCAGAAGAAATCCTAGACGCTTTAACACCCAAGCAACGGGAACTCCACCACCACCACAATTCGATGCTGCAATATTATAGACAAATGTAGTATCTACAACCATGGAACACTACCATGCAACAGTTACCAGCAAGACGGGTGACAGTGTCATCACCCATAATCATGTGGATCACAAAGAATGTTCCTATAAGGAATTCAGGAACTGGAAACCCAAAACATTCGAAGGAATTGGAGGATTCATTACTATGAGGCAATGGTTTGAGAAGACAAAATCAGTCATTGAAATCTGCGAATGTATAGAAAGAAGCAGGGTAATGTTCGGTGCTTGCACTTTCTCAGAGAGATCCCTCACATGGTGCAATGGCCATGTGAAGTCACTGGGTCTGATAGTGGCGAATTCATTGGGTTGGGAGAACATTAAAGAGTTGATGAGAGAAGAATACTGTCCTAGAGGCGAGATACAAAAGCTAGAAGAAGAGCTTTGGAATCTCAAAATGGTTGGGTCTGATATAGTGACCTACACTAATAGATTTAGTGAACTAGCGGCACTACGCCCAAGGATGGTTACTCTTGAGAGTAAGAAGATAGGGAGATACATCTGGGGATTATCTCCTCCGACGCAAGGAGATGTTTTATCATCCAAACCAATCACTTTCGATAGTGCAAAATGCTTGGCATAGAGGCTTGTTGACCACAAAGTCGGTCAAGGCGTGATTACCCTAAATTCAGAGTCATCAAAGGGGGATGCGTGCAAGCGAAAATCTTGGGATGATAAGAAAAGGAAATCAACGCAGAAGGCGAAGATTTATGCTGCTACAACTCCGGTCAACCCAGTAACTGCCAATAATTATGCTGGAACGCTTCCGAAGTGTGTCATGTGCGCATTTCATCACACCGGAGCGTGCCGCGAGATGTATTGTAAAAATTGCCACAGAAAGGGGCACACTGCTCGTTTCTATAGAGCACCGACACAACCTATCTCCCAAGTCCCTGGCGCCAGATTCAGCGAGGCTTGCTATGGGTGTGGCGAAATGGGGAACATGAAGAGGTATTGTCGAATAACAAAGAACTCTAGCGCAGACGGAAGGATACTAATGATCACCACCGCAGGAGAGCCTACTCCGGATCCACATTGAAATTCTGGTACGTTATGTAGCGTTAATGTTAGACTTATAAACTTATAAAAATTTGTGCAACTAGAGTCATATCATTCTACGAGATCCTATCAGTTCTAAGGACTCTCATGCTGCTTATACTTGCTTGTTGCAATATACCTTTTTCGCAGCTGTAGTATCATAGATGAAACTAAAGTACAAAAACTCTTTCATAGGTTGCACCGTTGTGTTTTTGTAACACCTTTCTGAGCTAGTCTAACACCAGTTATTCTGAGTAGTTTGATATTGTCATTTGACCTTAGTCGATTCGATCCTTACAGTGCCAGTTTCGTGCGAAAATTATTTTCCCTGTAATCGACGTTATAAAGAAGCTGTCGTTCAAGAACTCAGAGGTACTCATACGCAGAGTGCCTTATGTTTCGTAGCTTTCCCGAAGTAATCTCAACAAACCTCTCCGGAATACCACTCGTACAGTACGTCAAGTTAATACCAAGGACCCATACGGCTAATCTATCGCAGAAGAACGTATACACAACGGTGGTATAAATTCAAGGTTCTACAGGCTTAGAATTGATGATTCCGCTTTAAATTCTTTTCCTTGTTTGGATGTGAGCTTAGAGAAGATTCATTTATTCGACTACTTTTTCAATCTTAATTATATAAGGCTCGTATACACAAGGTTGCGATTTATGAACCTAGTATGAGTTCTATTATGAACTTCAGGACGAAGACTGCTCAAGACTACGAGTGAATGTGCTGCCATGTGAATAAACATAGAAGCCAAACTAAGACCTTCCCGCTGATCAAGACAAAATATCCGATGGAATAGAAGTACTTGTCCTTCCCATCAATATTCATGAGTATTCACTTTCGAATCTGAATTTCGGGACGAAATTCCCTTTAATGGGGGGATGATGTGACAACCTGAAAATTTTTGCTTTAAAAGCCAGTCCAATCAACCTTAAGTCAGACTCACTCCTGCTATCTTTTATCATTGTTTAGGGTCTATTTGAGTGTTCTAAACTTATTACAATAAAGGTAGGAGCCTAGAAATGGGATAACTCGATGCATATCACGAAAAATCAGGCCAAACACACCAACACATGGAGTGTGCGGCCGCACACTTGAGTGTACGGTCACACACAGGTCTGTGCAGCCGCACAGCCATCCCAGCCACACTCTCTTGCCTATATATGCCACCCTTAGTCATTTTTGAACACTTTTCACACTTCTTCAAATCTGGAACTCGTTTCTCTCTCAAGTACCATCCAAATCTTCATCTTGATCTTAATAAAAGTAAGTAATCTTTCCTTTTGATTAGTTGCTACATGAACTTAACTAGCCTTCTTCCCTACTTTGATCCATGAAAACACCTTTTTGGTATAAGATCTTCAAGAACACCAAGAACACATACTAAATCTATTGGAATTTAACCATACTTCTAAGCCTCTAGATCATGTAAACACTTATCATAGCTTGTTATATGCCAAGAACACTTGAAGATATGAAGGAAAAACACCATTTCTCGTGATCTTCAGGAGTGTACGGCCGCACACACCATGTGCAACCATACACACCCCTTTTTAGGTCCTAAAATGGCAATGAACTCTATGCTAGTTCATTAAAAAGGATTCGTAAGAAGGTTATTATTATGATTTCCTCGCTTATACTTTCCCAAAATATATATAACGAAGATCTGGTAGACAATAGAATGTGAGATTTCTAACTTAGTTTCTTTTCCTTGTTTGGATGTGAAACTAGGGTAGAACCACACATTTTATTATCCGCCCAATCTTGATTATATCATAACGTGTATAAGTTAAGTTTTCATGGATATTAAGTCATCTCTTTGTCAGAATCAGTATAACATAGATTACTTTTAATTATAACTATAACCCTTCAGTTTATACGAAAGATTATATATAATGAACACTAGATAGATTGGGGATTGTTTGAACCTAGTTTTGCTTTCCTTTTTCCTTATTTGGATGTCGAGGTATGACCGAACCACACCACCGACTATCCGTCTCGTATTGATTATATGTAATTAGTATAAACTAAATGATTATAGAAGAAATTGTTTCAATATTACTTTACTTTTAAGGAAACATAGGGTTTTCTTTTAAGTTTTTCAAATTTGTTCAATTGTCAAAGAAGTTTCTTACTTTAAACTAAATCTTATGCACTCACCAGCTTTATAGCTTATACTCGTTTTCAAAATACTTGTATTCTAAGAGTGTAGTTTACAGTTTGTACATGATTTTAGACTATAAGTTTGTCATTTTTTGGTTTATATTCATTGACTTATAGTCTCTTAAAGTCGGGATATCAAAGTTGGAAATTTTATGTTTTTCAGCTTTCTTTGTATTCTATGATAGTTTTAAAACACGCATATCTAATTCGTTTGAAGTCGGAATAGCATGAAGTTTTTTCCAAAGTGTAGTATAGAGTTTGTGCATGATTTTAGACTATAATTTGGAATTTTTGGTTTCATATTCTTTGATTTATAGTCTCCCAAAGTCGGGATATCAAAGCTGCATTTTTTTTCCGCTTTATTTTTGTATTCTGTGAAATTCTAAAACATGCATATCTAATTCGTTTGAAGTCGAATTATCATGAGATTTTTTGAAACGTGTAGTTTAGAGTTTGTACATGATTTTATACTATAATTTTGTCATTTTTGATTTAATACTTAATGACTTACAGCCCCCGAAGTTGGAATATCAAAGTTGCAAATTTTCAAAGTTCAACCACTAAGTATTTACCAAAAAATTCTGATTTTCCCAGGTTTTCCGGTTCTAGACCCACTTTACCTGGTTCCATCCGACCCACTTTACGCGGTACCTTACCCGGAACCAGTTCCAATATACCAGTTCGGTTTCCGGTCCTACAAAATCTTGTTAACCGGTTTCCAGGTTTTCTGGGTCCTGGTCTATGGGTACGGGTTTGGACCCACTCTCATCCCTACTCAAGAGCTCGTCTAACTCTAGTACCCATCCCATATTTATACAGATAAAAAAAGCATACAAAAAATATATGGGACTAAAACAATACAGCTTCGATATTAATATTTACCTTATACAAAACATAAAAAACTGACTTTCGACACTAAGTCTGAGCAAGACTGACTTCGAAATCTCACAACTACACTCAAATTCAACATTCTCCCCCTTTGTGAGAAATTTCGAATCTAAGTCATCAACATCTGAGCAGCTTGATGTATCACCCTTCGAGTTTCTGCATACCAGTTAACCACCTTGCAAATTTATGCTTTATCGTTGTTACTATTCTTTGCACAACTATTCATTCGAACAATGATGTTTGTATAATGTGGTGTGGTATATCTTTCAACGTCACAAGCTTGAAACATAAATTTCGTAATTTTCCCTTTTGGTTTTCCCAACAAACACAATCCTGAGGGGCTTCAAACAAATTTCTCCATCTTTATAGTTCTTCAAACTTGCTTGACTCTTCAACATCGATTAGGGCACTATAATCTCTTTTCCCAAATCCACGGCTAATTCGACATCTGTTAAAGCAAGATAACCATAGTAGTTATCTATAAACAACTCGATGTGAGCAAAGCCAAGTAAGAAATCTTCTTTGTTTGTCATTTGAAGCTTTAAGACATCAACACTCTTCAAAATCCTTGCAACACAAATCAAGTCATGAAGATTCATCAAAGCGAAGTTTGCAATCGAAAAATCAAATGCTACATTGTTAGCTCGGAATGCATGATAGCGATAATTCTGCAACACTCCCTCGAACAATACGTCTTTGGAAATGTTGAGAACTCGAACTATGTTGACTAAGGACCATATATCCTCCTCCCTTTTTCCAAGAACTGCGTGGAATCGAAACTTAAACTATTTAAATTCTTCTTTATCTTCATACTTACCAACAAATTGATATTGTGCAACCAAGAACATCATTTTCTTGATTGGGAAATCCAACTTATTGAAATCAGTATTCTCAGTTGCGAAGCTTTCTTAGGAAGTTTGTGAAAGTCATGCATTTCTTCAGTTATAACCAAGGCTTCGATGTTTTCATAGCAATAATGTTTTGAAGGATCAGCTTTATCAACACTAGGAGGGTCATTTTCTCTTTGGCGAAGAATGCTTTGAATCTGCCTTTGCTTTTCCATTTCCTTTTTTATAGTCACTTATTTCTCTTCTGTTGTAGGCTCTACGGAAACACCCTTACTGTTATTTTTCATTTCCTCTGTTCATCGAGGTGGCTTCGAAGATCTTGATTCTCCAACACAAGAACCTATCACAACACCATTTGTCAATGGCTTGTTGTTGTTGTTCCCATTGTTGAAGTAGTTTTTGAAGATGTCTTTGGAAACGAAGTAGGAATTTGAGTCCACATCACTTTTACAACAACTTTTCATCTCCATCACCTTTTCCTGAACCGCTTCCTCCTAAGCCAGTTGGCGAACAATTGCGAACACTTATTCTTTCTCCCCCTTGCACCCATGTAGGAATATGTGGGGATTAAGTTGGCAACAAATTGAGAAACTTCTGCAAAGCATCCATTTTTTCTTTAATTGTAGACTCCAATGATTGAAGTTTTTGAGATAACAATTCTTGAGTGATGACAGAAGGGGATGAAGACCCAAGCTTCAAAACTAACCCCTTCAAGTTTTTTCAATGCCTCCTCAATTTTACCAAAACTTCGAACATCAACCTCAGCCTTCTTATCAACCTTGGGAAGTAAGGAATTATACCATTCCACCACATTGGTAACAGCATCAACAATCTTTTTCACCTTTGAATGAAGAGAAGAATAATTGTGATCAAGAGCTGCAATCTCCTTCGCCATATCAGTTCTACATTCCTCAGTCTTCAAGTTTATATTTTCACAAATAGTTTTGACATCTTTAACAAACAAAAAATGTATTTCCTTTGCAACAGTTTGCAACTCCATTAAGTCATTATTAAAAGAAGAAGTTTGAAATTTAACCTTTAACATCTTGAGGTTTAAACATCACGTCAACTTTGATACCCAAGACTATATTTCAACCCCCAGCATCAGCTTGAAGTTGCAATAAAGAGTTGAGCCTCCTGTTGAGAATCTTTAACTGTTTTTATGAAATTAACATATGATCTGGGATGTTCTTTTCTTCTGGATCAAATTGAATTTCAAAAAAAGTTCCCATAAAATGACAATCATCTGTAGAATCGTCTTTGGAACAGATTGAGGGCCTTCTGTGGATTGTGATGGAAATAGAGAAATAATGGGTTGATCCATATTGTTTTCAAAAGTTGTTAAATGGTGGATTGTGGCAATGTAGTAGGAATGGAAGAATGAAATGGGTGTAGAGAAGTAGTAGTATCAATGGTGGATGTATCAAAAGAAAAAGGTAGGATAAAAGTAGAAGTACCTTGGGCTTTGTTGTTCGACACTCCATCACACATATTAACATTTGTGTCCATATTAGATATGTTCGCAGGGATGCCTGAAGTTTGAACCTCCTCACCAACTGATTTGGTATTTGAAACTACAGATGGTGTGACTACTATTTTCTCAGGAGTGGATAGTTTCACATGATCTCCTTGATTGATGGTTGTGTCCACAAAAGCTGTTTTCACATTACCACGAAGACTCCCAGCCTCCTCGAAAGTTGAATTAGTTAGTGAGCCCCTCGTACGTAATGGGAAGCCCCTATCATCATTTCGAACGGGAGATGGAGTAGCCTCTACTTTGAAATCCTCTTCTACCACAACTTAATTAACAAATTCCTCAATTTTCTTTTGATTCTTTTTAATCTTATTGACTAAATCACGAGCCCTTCGTTTCTTAGATGCTGGAGACACAGGAGTAGGAATCTCACGAATAATGACTCCCTTCCGATTTAATTGTGGCTTCTTGATCTTTTTAAGTTTGGAAATAAAAGTCTCAGATTGTGATGAAAGAGACATGTCAGGAACTTCTTGATGAACTAGACCACGTTCTTGAGAATGAGGAGGTCTTTGAGCCATTTTCTTCAAAGTTTTTAGAACGCTAGTCTTCGAAGGAAAAATAACTTCTGCTATTTGAGAAGGCTTAGGCTGAATAACCTCCTTTGAAACCGAATAAGGTTTCAAAACACGAGCCTTAGAATCTTTCTTCAAAACCTTCATTGAAGTAGACTCAGTAACAGGCTTTCATGGACTAGCCTTAGGAAATTTCTTTGAAGGTTTGCTTATTTTGACTATATCACCCTTTGCTAATAGAACTCCAGTCTCAATCGAAGGATTGATTGATTTTAAATAAGAAATAAAAACTAGATAAGCAGGATCAACCTTTCGAAGAATAGCATCAGGGATACGTGCAATCGATGGAAACACATCTGGATTGTCACACCCCAAAACCACGAACGGCGGAAACGTTCAGGGGTGGAGGACGTTATGTACAGTATCACAACAGTGTAATATAATAAACAAGCAACAACATCATCCATTGCATTATAAGTAAAGTTTAATACATGTGTGTTCTTTCATTGTAATAAGACACCAAAAATATACAATCAAAATAAAAGACGAGACTTGTTTGCTCCGTCCTCTCAAAACCTGGCCTCTGTACCTGTCTACTGACTACCTGAGAATACAAGTTATTTTGAAAGCGAGTATCAGCTTTAAAGCTGGTGAATTCATAAGTATATAAGTGTCATTGCCTTGTTTGTGAAAATCTGTTATGAAAGCCATGTAAACCTTTAAATGAAAATGTTGAGGTAAGTATGAAATCCCTAGAAAAACCCTTATTTTCTATAAGTATGAAATGTAGCCTTCTACCAAGACCCGAATGTTCTGTATGTATGAAGTGTAGTCTTCTACCAAGACCCGAATGTTTTCTAAGTATGAAGTGTAGTCTTCTACCAAGACACGGATGTTTTGTATGTATGAAGTGTAGTCTTCTACCAAGACCCGCATGTTCTGTAAGTATGAAGTGTAGTCTTCTACCAAGACCCGAATGTTCTATTTGTAAAATGATAGTTTTTCCTTTGTGTTGACTAGTACTAAAAGTGCTTAATCTAACTCATCGTTTATGTGAATGTATCACAAATTAAAGTAAATAGGAAAAATGTAATATTGTAAGTGTTGTCACTGGGTACTAGGGCCAACACAACATCGCGTTAAGCGAAATATATAACCTAATGAACATCTAAAGATTGTCCAAAACAAGTATTAACGTAAGTGTCATCGCTGGGTACTAGGAGTAACACAATCATCACAATAAGCGAAAGATATAACCTAATGAACATCTGAAGATTGTCCAATTGTCCTCTGTAGCAGCAGCAGGTGGGTGGAAGGGTTAGTCCCAAATCGATCTACCTAATATACGTAGTAACCTTAGACCTTCGAAGATGGTCATCGACCACTGGTGCTAATCAGCGGGGTTCGGAATGGTAAGTCCCGCCTAGTTATCAATCTACCTAGTATAAGTAATAACCTTAGACCTCCGTAGATGGTCATCGACCACTGGTGTTAATCAGATGGGATTCGGAATGGTAAGTCCCAAACATGTGTGTTTGGTGTGTTTTGAAGTCCCAAATGCTTTCTAGAATTATTCTAACTTAGTGGCTAATTCCTTGGAAGGGTTTAAGGTCTAGAAGTACTCCAAATAGGAGTTTACGGCCTCAAGGCCATTTCCCCTTGGAGTTTACGGCCGTAAACTCCCTTGGGGTGTTGTTTTTGTTGCTTTCAAGCCTCTTGCACTTGTGGGATATGTTCTAGACTTTTATTCCTAGCATATGAAGGCATTAGGAACACCTTAGTGCCCCTTTTAGGAGTTTACGGCCCAAGAACCATGTCTTGGCCATAAACTCACTTTGTTAAGTGATTTTGATGTGGTTTGGTCCTTCCATTAAGTGTGTAACAATTTCTTGTAAAGGCCTAGGGCTTTAGGTGTCATAAAACACCCCTTATGTCCATTTATATGGAGTTTACGGCCTAAGCTTCACTTGGGCCGTAAAATCACTTTTGTTTGTGTCTTTTGGTGTGTTTAAGACCTTAAACTACTTGGGAAAATAGCCTAGATGCAAGCCTTCAAGTCCTAGAGTCCTTAAATCACCATTTAGTGTTAGGAAATGGAGTTTACGGCCTATGAGAGTTCTGGGCCGTAAACTCCCAATCTTGGGTGGATTTTGGCTTGTTTCCTTGTCCCAAACATGCATACATAAACATCTAAGGCCTTATCATAACACAAGTGTCGGTTTTGGCTTCGTTTCAGGAGTTTACCGCCCAAGAACATCTTGGGGTGTAAACTCCTAGATCTAATGATTTAGCCATCTAAATCATGTTATAAGCATCTAATAAGCATTCTAATACTACTAGAAAAGGGTACTCACAATTTGGGATCAAAAACCCGAAGATCCGTCAGAGAGAAAATGGCTTTTCTCTAGTTGGAATTGTGAATAATGAATTAATTTAATTCAGAAATCTATTTATAGTCCTGAAATATTTTGACAGGAAATATTTTTATTCTCGAACTTGGACTGTAACATTATGAAACTTGGAATGTTCAAGTTTCACAAACCCAGGAGCATCCACTCTCCTGATATCTCCTTAAACGTAAACCCTAATGTACACAAACTTGTTCGGAAAAGTCTGAAAATCACTGAAACTGGACTGGCTTCTATTGAGTAGATATTGTTCGTACAAATAGAAATTTCGGGTTGTCACATCATCCCCCCGTTAGAAGGAATTTCATCCCGAAATTAGAATTTAGTCAAGGAAGTATGCACGAATGATGGAGTCGTGAGGAGGAAACTTCTTAATTGATTTGATCTAGCGCACTTAAGTGAAATCGGGTTCTCGGTTGGAATCCCAATGAACCTTCACTTTTCGGCGATGGCGCTGCTTTGTCCGCTTGACCTCTTGGTCGAGGGTCTTTACGGTTCTAATACGAAGGCGAGGATCTCGACGAGTGGACTTGCAAGAGTCCTAACGGAAAGGTATGGTTTCACGATCGAGACGTGCAGAGTAGAATTTATGATACTGAGTTCGCGGAGTAGGTCTAGTTTGCGAAATGCAGGACCGATTCTGGTATGAATCTCGGAGGTCCTAACTATATTGGATTTTTAGCTTTCCCCGTTTTACGAAGTGTATTAAGTCGTTCCCAAAGTTAGGTTTCCTAAAGAATTTGGTCTCTCACTTAGAATTCCAAATGTTCTTTCTCTCACTTACTTCCCAGTCAAGGGCCATCCCTTGCTGGGTCAAAGTCTAAAGGGTTTCTGAAATTTGTGGGGAGTTCCGAATGGACTATGACAGTAGGTCTGTAAGACCCGAAATTTGGCGAATTTTCTGTCAGTGGCTACGGTGCTGACAAATTCCCAACGGTTTTGGATAATTTGACAGAGTACTCAAGAATTCCCACAACACTAAAAGTGTGTCTCAGGAAATTTTGACTCTAAATTCCAAAACTCTTGTTCAGAGAACTTTGCGGAAAGTATCTCCGACGGTAATGTTTCTATGGGTTCTTTCTTACTACGAGGGTGGATAAGTAGTCATTTTATGGAGAAATGACGAACTGATCCCAGTAAGAAAGGCGTACTCTACTTATTCAACTCATGAATACTATGGGCGTATTGGTCCTATCCGAGAGGTATCACTACGAACTCGAAGTGTCCGCATCGAGTTTGGAGGGTAGTCTTTAGGACATCCTTCCCTAACACTCGAACTGGTGATATTCGGATCTCAGGTCCATTTCTGAAGTAATTCTTTCCCTGTGGTTGCTCAATCGGTTCTTCTAAGCGAGGAAGAGATAATGATTTCTAAAGGAAATCTAAACGAAGTCTCTGGTCGTCGAGGTATATATGATGCACTCCGTCGACTTCTGGTAAGAATAAGACCGGAGCTCTCAAGGGTGAGAAGCCTGGTCTTCTAATTCTATGGTTGAGTAGCTCGTTGTGTTGTCCGGGTTTTTCTTGTATCTTCCGTAGGTGTTTAGACTGAAGGCGGTCTGGTTCTAAGAGTCATACTGATTCTAAGTTTGTTCCTATGCCAATGCAATTACGTGTACTCCTGGACCGTCTCCGTCCTGAAGTTCATATTAGAATTCATGCGTGATTCAATGATCACAAGTTCGTGTGTACGAGTCGTATATAATTAAGACTGAAAAGGTAGTCGAATAACTGATTCTTCCTTAATCTCACATCCCATCGAGGGAAGAGAAGTTAAAGTGGAATCATCAATTCTAAACCTGTAGAACATTGATTATATATCACTCTCATGTATACATTCTTCAGCGATAGATCACCCGTATGAATCCTGGAATTGAACTTGACGTACTGCATGAGCAATAACGTGGAGATTCCTTCTGAAAGGAAAAGAACTATAAGGTATCCCTTGTATGAGTACTTCGGTGTCCTGATATGACGGCTTTGCTAAAAGACATTCACTGAGAAAGATATGTACTTATGAAGCTGGTATTGCGAGGATCGAATTGAATCGAGTCGTATGATAAAGTCGTAAACATATGAAAACTAAAGACATTAGATTTGAACATAAGGTGTTACAGACAAAACACAACAGTGCAACCATTAACAGAGTTACTGAACCTAGGATTTACTACAAGACTATTGTTGCGAACTAGGTATACTACAAAAGACAAGTATACGCAGCACGAGCATCCCTAAACGGACAGGATCTCGCAAAAGATAAGATTCTGGTTGCACTAGTTTTGGGATGGTGCATAAGTCTGTTACAATGAAATGCCTAAGTTACATTAACGTGGGTCCGGAGTAGACTCTCCTGCGGTGGTGGTTGGTAGTAGACTTTCGTCTGTTCCTTTCTGCCCTTGGGCAGTTCCTTTTGTAGTGACCTACCTTGCTACAACCGTAGCAAACCTGGTCCACACTGGTGTTTGGCACTTGAGTGGCCTGAGCTGTCGGCGTCTTGCAGTAATGGGCTGTATGCCCCTTCCTGTGGCAGTATGAGCACTGCATCTCCTTACAATTTCCATAGTCCATAGTGGCAGTGTGAGCACTACCTTGCTACAACCGTAGCAAACCTGGTCCACACTGGTGTTTGGGACTTGAGTGGCCTGAGCTGTCGGCGTCTTGCAGTAACGGGCTGTATGCCCCTTCCTGTGGCAGTGTGAGCACTACATCTCCTTACAATTTCCATAGTGGTGAAAACTGCATTTAATGCATTTTGGGAGAATTCCAGCATAGATTTTGGCTGGTTTGGGGACCATTGGGACACCCGAAGGAATGGTCATAGGAGGTGCAGATGTCGTAGCTGTGTTCTTACTCGCCCCTCGAAGCGATTTGTTCTTCCTTTTGGCCCAAAACTTCCGGCTGTTACTCTTGGCCTTGGCACTCGGGGTACCGTGGTAGTTCGTTGGTCGTTGCGGGGCTGGGTTGTTACTTGGATTGGAATGATTGATAGCGATCCTACTAACACTTGCGTTGTTAGCGTTCAGGTGGGTCATAACAGCTGACACGGCACCCGAGACTGCAGCTTGAAAGGTAGCTGCATCAATCTGAAGAGTTGGTGTTTGGTTGATGGGCTGATCGTTTTTCTTGGGATTCATGATTCTGATACACCGAAAGAAAGATGAATTTGTGAGCGAAAATGGTTGAATCTAAACGTAGTTCGATTGCTCATGTAAAGAATATAAGTATGTTCTCTAAGGTTCGACCTACATCCCTATGATGCAGTCCTAGTAAAGATCGAAAGTAAGTTCATGCAATGGTCTCAAGATGTTTGTCGTTCTTGCTGAGGTATCGGTGGTTGGTGAATAACGTGATCCACCCATTGAAAGAGACTTGGAGATGTCTCCGGAGTCAAATTGCTATAGTCCAATGACTTGACTAGAGCATGTTTCAAATAGACTCTAAAGAAAGTATGATAAGAGTATCCGAATAGAGAACGACACAGAAGTTAGCCGACTGTCAATATCTTTGATATTCATGACGTACAAGTTCGGGAAAAATGACCTTATAAAAAGGTCTTACATCATAACCAGAGAAGATAGTTCCTGACAGTAAAAAGACCTAACTAAAGTACTTAAAGTAAAAGATAGTTTCATAGAAAATGCCACATCGGGCATAGACAGGAACAAGTTTCCTTTCTAACAAGGAATATAACGTAACACGTCCACTACTGGTGACGGTCATCCCTCTGGTGAACTCTCAGTTCAGCCAGTTGGCGTTCCACCTCAAGTAGGTGTCTTTCGTACACTCTCTGGCGTACCCGAAGTTCCATGACTTCGGCTCGTGATTCAGCCAGTGCTTGCAGCAGGGTTTCATGGTCTTTTTCAGACCTCTCACGAGCATGCTCAAGGCGGCTGGTGCGAAGCATATGCATTCCTCCATTCGTATCGACTTCTGCGATGCGTTGTAGAGCTGTCCTGCCCTGAATTTCGTTTCGGGCAACTCTTCGGATCAGAATTGGCATGATCCTGTCTGCTGAGCCCCATTGCTCAGGTCATAGAAGCTTCGGTCACCGTTAAATGGCATGGGCTGATCTTGTCCTTGGCTCCAAGTTTCCAAACATTCCACCCACTCAGGCGTCGGACCATGAAAAGCCGGACGAGGGTTAGGAATTGGAAAGGGAGCTGCCTGGGGTAGGTTCTCAACCTCGGGTTCGGAGATGGCATCATCTGCAAGGTCGTCAGCATGGTGATCATTCAGAGGGATTGGATGATCATCATCTGGTTCTTCTCCAAACCATCCAGCAATCACTTCGTTCGGAAGGAACAGGTTGTTGTGGGGATGGAATCCAGCCATGTTATCTACGCGAGAAAAGGGGTGTAAGAAATAGCTAAAATAGACGAACTAACTAAGCTAATTACAGTAAGATCAAATACCCATATGGTATTTCTTTATGGTTGTGTTGGTAAGTTTTTAGACTTGTTGCCATATCACAACCATTCTTGGGCATATTCTAATCACTCCTCGGACCAGCACAGTTGATCAGGCTATGCCATTCCCAAGACTGACCATATATCCCCAGGCTTACTTGTGATATTCAACAATCGTAATACTTTTGTTCTTGTCGTTGTGACACTGATTTTAGTATGAATGCAGGCACGTATACTTTGTTAAATATTTTATTATTTAAAGGTATAAACTCTTAGACAGAGTGTTTTAATCCCATATATTTATAGTTAGTATATCTTTTATGGGTTGATATACTTAATTCACTATAAACAATGCTCTGATACCAATCTGTCACACCCCAAAACCACGAACGGCGGAAACGTTCAGGGGTGGAGGGCGTCATGTACAATATCATAACAGTGTAATATAATAAACAAGCAACAACATCATCCATTGCATTATAAGTAAAGTTTAATACATGTGTGTTCTTTCATTGTAATAAGACACCAAAAATATACAATCAAAATAAAAGACGAGACTTGTCTGCTCCGTCTTCTCAAAACCTGGCCTCCGTACCTGTCTACTGACTACCTGAGAATACAAGTTATTTTGAAAGCGAGTATCAGCTTTAAAGCTGGTGAATTCATAAGTATATAAGTGTCATTGCCTTGTTTGTGAAAGTCTGTTATGAAAGCCATGTAAACCTTTAAATGAAAATGTTGAGGTAAGTATGAAATCCCTAGAAAAAACCCTTATTTTCTATAAGTATGAAATGCAGCCTTCTATCAAGACCCGAATGTTCTGTATGTATGAAGTGTAGTCTTCTACCAAGACCCGAATGTTTTCTAAGTATGAAGTGTAGTCTTCTACCAAGACACGAATGTTTTGTATGTATGAAGTGTAGTCTTCTACCAAGACCCGAATGTTCTGTAAGTATGAAGTGTAGTCTTCTACCAAGACCCGAATGTTCTGTTTGTAAAATGATAGTTTTTCCTTTGTGTTGACTAGTACTAAAAGTGCTTAATCTAACTCATCGTTTATGTGAATGTATCACAAATTAAAGTAAACAGGAAAAATGTAATATTGTAAGTGTTGTCACTGGGTACTAGGACCAACACAGCATCGCTTTAAGCGAAATATATAACCTAATGAACATCCGAAGATTGTCCAAAACAAGTATTAACATAAGTGTCATCGTTGGGTACTAGGAGTAACACAATCATCGCAATAAGCGAAAGATATAACCTAATGAACATCTGAAGATTGTCCAATTGTCCTCTGTAGCAGCAGCAGGTGGGTGGAAGGGTTAGTCCCAAATCAATCTACCTAATATACGTAGTAACCTTAGACCTCCGAAGATGGTCATCGACCACTGGTGCTAATCAGCGGGGTTCGGAATGGTAAGTCCCGCCTAGTTATCGATCTACCTAGTATAAGTAATAACCTTAGACCTCCGTAGATGGTCATCGACCACTGGTGTTAATTAGATGGGATTCGGAATGGTAAGTCCCGCCTAGCTATCCCATTGAACCGAGATAGGAAAGACAAATTATACAGTAAGTATTAATAAATCATCCTCGTAGTCCTAAGTACAAGTATCCAGGTAAGTGAATACAGAATAATGCACCTATGTAAAAGTGTTCTTGTATGGTATTCATGTATGTGTGTTCATGTAACAGGTAAGTATATGTAAACATATTCATGTATCATGAAATCCTAAGTACGTGTACTCATGTATCATGTAAGACATTAGTATAGAATCATGAATGAACTGACTCATGTGTGATTCCTTGTAATAGAAGTAATGTTTGATATCTTCAAACTATCCCTCTGATAATTTACTGTAATATAACTGGATGATCATGTAGGTTTGTACACTCTTACTACTCAAGAGTGTGGGAAACTAAATGAAATATGTAAACTATAACATCAATACATATGTAAGAATATAAGCGTATATGCATAGTTTAGTTCAAGAATGAAAAATGGTTTTGTAAGACATTTTATGGGTTTTGAACAATAATTAACAATGACTTGATGTCATTTTAATAAACATTTCAAAGTTAAAACATTTGGTAACAATGTGCTTTTAAGATGTAAAACCATTTCATGCATCACATTTTGTAGCATGTGAAATCTGTTAAATGACAAACATAGTTATAAAATACATATCAATGATTTAATAACATGTTTGTTTCTACTTATATTCCCCCCCATTAAAGCATTTAAAATCATTTAAAACATTGATTAGGGGTATGAACTCACCTGCAGTTGGTGATTGGAATGAACTGAACGGTATAGGATGGCTAGGTGTCAAGCGAGGAATTGTGCACACACTATGATCCTAATGAACATATAATCACACATATATGTACTCAATTAGACTCAAATGACTAATTGATAATGTTAAGACATCCTAGACATAATAAACACTTTATATAAGTGTTTTAAGCCTTAAGGATTTCATCTATGCTATTGTGGGACAAGGTACTTGTGTTTAGGGTTTCCAAAGGACCCTATATGAGATTTTACTCTCTTTAAACCATCACACATGGAGTTTACGGTTGTAAACTCTTGAGTTTACGGCTGTAAACTCCCAAACATGTGTGTTTGGTGTGTTTTGAAGTCCCAAATGCTTTCTAGAATTATTCTAACTTAGTGGCTAATTCCTTGGAAGGGTTTAAGGTCTAGAAGTACTCCAAATAGGAGTTTACGGCCTCAAGGCCATTTCCCCTTGGAGTTTACGGCCGTAAACTCCCTTGGGGTGTTGTTTTTGTTGCTTTCAAGCCTCTTGCACTTGTGGGATATGTTCTAGACTTTTATTCCTAGCATATGAAGGCATTAGGCACACCTTAGTGCCCCTTTTAGGAGTTTACGGCCCAAGAACCATGTCTTGGCCGTAAACTCACTTTGTTAAGTGATTTTGATGTGGTTTGGTCCTTCCATTAAGTGTGTAACAATTTTTTGTAAAGGCCTAGGGCTTTAGGTGTCATAAAACACCCCTTATGTCCATTTATATGGAGTTTACGGCCTAAGCTTCACTTGGGCCATAAACACACTTTTTTTTGTGTCTTTTGGTGTGTTTAAGACCTTAAACTACTTGGGAAAATAGCCTAGATGCAAGCCTTAAAGTCCTAGAGTCCTTAAATCACCATTTAGTGTTAGGAAATGGAGTTTACGGCCTATGAGAGTTCTGGGCCGTAAACTCCCAATCTTGGGTGGATTTTGGCTTGTTTCCTTGTCCCAAACATGCATACATAAACATCTAAGGCCTTATCATAACACAAGTGTTGGTTTTGGCTTCGTTTCGGGAGTTTACTACCCAAGAACACCTTGTGGTGTAAACTCCTAGATCTAATGATTTAGCCATCTAAATCATGTTATAAGCATCTAATAAGCATTCTAATACTACTAGAAAAGGGTACTCACAATTTGGGATCAAAAACCCGAAGATCCGTCAGAGAGAAAATGGCTTTTCTCTAGTTGGAATTGTGAATAATGAATTAATTTAATTCAGAAATCTATTTATAGTCCTGAAATATTTTGACAGGAAATATTTTTATTCTCGAACTTGGACTGTAACATTATGAAACTTGGAATGTTCAAGTTTCACAAACCCAGGAGCATCCACTCTCCTGATATCTCCTTAAACGTAAACCCTAATGTACACAAACTTGTTCGGAAAAGTCTGAAAATCACTGAAACTGGACTGGCTTCTATTGAGTAGATATTGTTCGTACAAATAGAAATTTCGGGTTGTCACATGGATTATCCTTGACTGTCTTCGAATGTTGATTCAAAGAAAATTTAGGCTTGTGTTCATCAGCTGGAACAACAATCCCTTCTCTTTCATATGCAAACTGCAAAATAAGACTCCAGTAACGAGCACAAGAGAGTCCATTCACCCCATTCGTGTTGCCAATAATCTTTCTAAATGCTTCCTACAACTATGTTACATAATCAACCTGTAAGTCATAATAAAGACCTGCTACCATGGCATAAATCTCTAATTTGGCCTTGTCAAAACCAATGCTTCGACCCGCCAGGCATCGAAGGAAAATACCAAATAAAAGATTCCATATGCAGGAAAAATATTATTTCATGAAATCACTTTTCTTTGTAAGACTCGAGTGATGAACCATTTCATTGAACATGTTAAGTACATTTTCATTCGTGACTTCATAAAATTGTTCAACATTAGGGATATTCATGATTTGAGCAAACATATTCTTGGCTAACTTGAACTTCTTGTCATTAGTTAACTGGAAGGTAACCACATTGATTGTCATGCTGTATACTGCAGTACAGCCAGCAAGCGACAACCATGTCATTGGGACAGAGATAGATGCCGACATTGCTGTAGACAAAACATAATTGTTTAAAGCAACAATTAACATCTTCAATTCGTCAGGATATTGAGTTTCATCTGGTTGAACTTGGCAATTTGTGCTTTGAATCTTCATTAGTGGCTGAGAAGTGTTTTCATCTGTGGTCTGAGAAGGATCAACATGTACATTTGGAGCCGCCATTATTAGGGTTTGAGAGTGTTTGAGAGAACAAAACATAAAGGGCAAGAAATTTTAGGGAATTTTTGATCGCGTAAAGTTAGAAGAAGATGGCCCAAACCCTATTATACCTAAAACCCAATTTTAATTTGAAGTGGTTTAAGCATTTAATGAAGACCACATGGCTCCTTAAAAATCAGACCAATAGCCATAAAAATAGCCACGTCCGAAAAGTAATTATCACTTTTTCCTTGAAAATCACACGACAATCAAAATGTCACATCAATCAGTCAATTCACTTCCACAATAAAAGATGAACCATCAAAAACCCTTCGGCGTGGAGGTAGAGCTCTTTATCATTTGGGTTGAAAAACAAAGTCATATGCTAGACTTGCGAAATCATTAGCTTGAGTTTGTAGTACTCAGAACCTCAAGAATTTTGTGAGTGCATATGTATGACATAGAATAAGATAAGAAGCAAACAAAATAAAATTTGGTTTAGTGATGTCAATTATAAAATCGACACAAAAGCAGTTAGACCCCAGGTAAAGATCATTTCGTTCACATCAAGATAAATGTGGAACTGCTTGTGTGGTTTCCAGTGAATTAATATCGAATACTCATAGAGGAGCATCGAAGGGTTTCTTTTATTAGACTTCGTAGGTTGGTTAAAATTTTGTTACAAATCACAACCCAACATAAGTGTGAAAAATTGGATACAAAACTACTTGTTTGACCAGTGTAGTCAGTGACAAGTATGCTTTGGAAAATTTTCATGTAAAGATGGATCGAATTGATATTCAGGCAGAAATCGTATTCAAAAAAAATTATGTGTTGGATCTTGTTGTGCAAAAATGTATTGGGTTTAGAATACTTTATCAAGACCACTCAAAACAAAAGAATATGATTTTGAATATCAAAAAATGGTATTGAAACAAATGTTTCCTTGAAAACATGAACTAAAAGTTCACCCTCAATTCCTTACAGATTTCGAAATAATGGGTTTCAAATTCATCATGGTAATCATAAACATAGATTGTTTACATACCTATAACTTGGTTGGTTTTGACCAGAGATGTCTTGGGTATGGGTCACTATGTATGATCATGAAAGAATTTTAGGGTGAAAGTGATTGGTTTGAGAATCTAAATGTACCTCTGCTATAAATGGACCACGCAGAAAACTCTTAACTTATTTGAGAAGACTAAGGTAGCTTAGTGACTAATATGAATATAGCATGCTTCTAGGGACACCTAACTAGTGCAAAGTATCAAAATAGTACCTTTCCATAAAGCTGCAAACCATGTTCCACCGGAGGTCTCCGTTAGCCAGCTGCACAAAACAGGTTAACGAAACACAAAAAAAATTGGGCATTTTGCTTTTGAAAGAAAATAACAAAAATAAGAAAGTCTTTTTGATATTTTTGATATTTGAATGAAAAATAAATAAAAAATGAAGAAAATCTTTTTTGTTGTTTTTGAATTTTTTTGACGAAAAAGAAACTAGACAAACGAAGTATAATGTACCAACAAACAGATGCCAAAGTAACGAAGTGTGTACCGAGTTGTTCAGAGAACTTTCAAATGCGAAGCGTGTCAAACGATGAATACCAAATAGTAATGTATGAATCATTCAACGATGTTTTGACATGACTTGATTTTATAATGAATTCAGACCAGGAACATCATTTGCATCTAGCTTGCCTAAGCTCGTCAAAAACCTTAGAAATGTTTTCTCATCCAACGGTTTGGTAAAGATGTCAGCAAGCTGATCTGCAGTCTTTACAAAGTGAACTTCAAAATTACCATCCTCAACAGGTTCTTTAATGAAGTGATAACGAAGTGCAATTTGTTTGGTCTTCGAATGTTGCATTGGGTTTTGGCAGATTCGAATGGTACTTTGATAATCGCAATATAATGGAATTTTCTTCATGTTTATTGCATAATCGTGAAGTTGAATTTGAATCCATATGATCTGAGAAGTACAAGCTACAGCTGGTTTGTTTCTTTGATTCCCAGGTCACAATGTTCCCATCCAATAATTGACATCCACCACTTGTGCTTTTTTGAACAAGTTGACAACCACCCAGGTCTGCATCTGAAAATGCTTGTACAAAAAATCATGTTTTTGAAGGATACCACAATAATGAAAAATGTTCTTGACAGCTGTTAGATGTGGTTCCCTGGGATTCGATTGGTACCTAGCACAATTGCACATAGCAAACACAATATCAAGTCGACTATCTGTTAGGTATAGTAATGAACCTATCATGCTTCGATACAATGTGAAATCAACAACTGGTTTACCTAACAAAGGACCAAGCCTTATGCCAACTGCCATCGGAACTCACAACTTAGAGCTATTCGTCATCCTAATTTTCTCAAGCAGAGTTCAATAGTACTTCTCTTGATTGATAAAGATACATTCTCTGCTTTGACGAATACTTAATCCTAGAAATTGTTGATTTTGTGTTAGGTCTCCAATCTGTGCGATCTATCTAATGAACAATCAGTTGTAATAGAACTGAAGAAGAAGAAGAAGAAGAAGAAGAAGATTAAACAACCAAGATTGCATACAATTCAATCATGAAATGTCGGATACAACATGAACTGACCGAAAACGTACTGGCAACAACACTATTTCTGACAACCTGACAACAAATATATAGTCACACACATCAGACCGAAAGACACGTTTTCGGTCAAAGCCTGACCGAAAACCTACCTAGACCAAAAAATCAAATAAGCATAAAAGATGACCAAACACAATAATAACAACCCTAAATTATCCATGCATAAATGCCTAGCCCAAACCAAATATATTGGCCCTTCAATGTCCCCCTTGGTTTGGGCTAGCAGGATTCAGTCTTTATTGAACACCAGCACATCTGACCGTCCTAAAGCTCCATTCCACATGTCTTTCTGTATAATGTCAGCAACCATGGTTGTGTATTCCTTAGCAGCTGGCTCAAAAAGATCTTCAGCCACCTTGATCTGATGAATAGAAAGCTAATGTATATCCCACTTTCTGAACTGTAGCAGATGCCTCTTGTCATATAGACGAATACATCCATTCTTAAGTTTGATGACAGCAGAAGCTGTAGATTCATCAAACACCCAGTATTCCATAGATTTTTGAGATCCATCTAGATGGTTCTGAAGGATAGGAATCTGCTTAACTTGATTAGTAGCGGGCCACATTACAGACCGAAGAGGCCGATTGGTTTTGGGATCAATGACTTTCGAGTATATCTTGATGATTGACTCTACAGTCTTCATTGATGGAAAGCCCTTAGCCACTTGACCTTCTAAAAACAACCTGAATTGTGTTGCCTTGGGTTCATTTTTGGATTTGAAAATGGGGCTTTAGACAATTCCGTAAGATCAACCCTGGTCCATGAATTGAAATTGTGAGCATCTTTATATAGTTCGGTATTTCCACTCTTCCTTTTAACAATCCACATTTTCAAAGGGTCATGGAATCCCCATGAGATGATCCCAGACCTATCACCATAAATATCTCTAAAACGATTTTCTCCAATGTCAGTAACGGTGATCTTTGGTTTATCCATGGGAGCATTCTGATCCGAGTTCTTTTTGAACAAAAGTTGACCCTTCTCAGCAGCTTTGTCTAGCTTAGCACGTTTTAATGCCATGACACTTGGAGCCTATGCTGCTTCTTTTTCAAAACGGTTGACAACCCTGGTTGATTTTGTAGGAGGTGGAACTACGGGAGCATCTTGATTAGGAAGGTAGATTATGGGCTCACTGACGGTTGATTTAAACTTGTCACTAAATTCTTTTTCCAGCTTCTTCTTTAGATCATAATAACTGGCGGTCAACAAACCAAAATGCGTCTGAAGATCGGTCATCTTCTTTGTTTTCTGAGCATTTTCTTCAATAAGATCAGCAACTTGATTATTGAGCTTGACGTTCTCAGTTTGAAGATCTGCAACCTTGATATCAAGCTTGATATTTTTCTGGTTTAGCACACTAATCTCTTTTCTCAAATCAGGCACTGAGGCGTCATCATCTCCAGATATATTCTCCTCAAAGGATATACCTTTTTCCACGTGACAAGTGTGTTGGACTTAAATTCTGAGCCAAATGCATGGCAAGCCTTTCAGAGGCAACGTCATGATAAGGCCTTGGAGGAGACGAACTCAAGCCAGCAGATGAGCCACTAGCTTCAAGAATCGAGCTGGGACCTTCCTAAATGGGCACGAATGATGAAGGGGCAGTAGCTGTGAGTGGAAGAGTCTCTGTGGTTTGAGTTAGGTCAGGAAAAATAACTCCCACCCTTGGAACAGTTCTTCGTCTTTTCATCGGGGGCTGGGAGGTCAGGTCTGTCTGGGCTTCATTAACAATTGGCTCAGATGTAGATATCACCCTTTCAAGGGGAGGAATACTTGAAGAGGTGTCCATTTGAATTGAAGAATTAGCCGCTTGAACAGGAACAGAAGGCTCAACTTCTTGATTGTCAACATTTTTCCTTATCTCCGGTGTTGGATTGGCGCCATCATCGATATCATTGAAGATGTCGTCGAGATCTTCATTTGACAAGGTGTACTCAAGTCCAGTGAATTGTTCAGCAATATCATCTTTGTCATAGCTGGACAGATCAACTCTTTCATTATCTTCTCCTTCCTCTGTTTTGGTGAATTCTTCTATGGAACCTTCACCAAAATCACTTTGAACTGTCACATTTGTGAAATTATGCTCCTCAACCACAGTGGCAGTTGGAGAAGCAACAATTACTTCCTCATGGCCTGAAACGTTGATTACATCATCATTTATATTTGCATAATCTGATGATGAATGATCAGTTGAAGTCTGCTTAGGTGACCCATAGGATTCAGAAGAGTCGGTCAGCTTGGAAAATTTTCCAAATTTCTCGAGAGAGTACTTTCCTTGGAACATGATTTTCCCTTTTCGATTTTGCATCATCATACTGATTGTGTTTGGTCCAAAACACTTCATGTCGAGAATCTCTCCCGTCTTGGCAAGGTTTGGAAAAAGAAAGTTAAGAAAAGTTTGGATGAACCGAGGGTAAAGCAGGAATTGATCCTTCGCCTTCTTTTTAAGATTAGGGACCATTTCTTCTAAGATGAATCTTGAGAAGTTGAAATCGATTCCTGCTGCCAGCGCAATAATAGCTTGAGTGTTACTTGAAGAGATCTCGTCTACTCCACCCTTACACCCTGATATACAGTTCACAAACACATGAGCCCGAAACCTCCAGTATGGAGGTAGCAACTTCTTGAGGGTCGGTAAGAAAACGACTTCATATCCCATCTTTTCAAGGTACTCATCAACAACTCACAGATCAATGTCAGTAGGATAAGTAGCATTGTCATCAAACTTCAATGTGTCTCTGATAAACTGCTTAGTGATGACAATTTTACGTCCTTTGACAGTTGCTTCAATTGTCTGTGCACCGTTGTTGTCATTTCTGATGCTAGCTGAACACTAGAACTCGTTGATTAAATCCAAGTAGATTGTGGGGTTCCAAGTGAGTGCTGAGAAAATGCAGCATTCACACAACTTAAACATCATTGACTTGAAGTCGCTGTGCGCCATAGGAGGATCATCAAGCAAAATGGAAACATTGCGACTTTCTGCAACCTTGAAACTTGCCATTTTATCTACACAAAACAGACCAGACGATAAATCTTTTGATTAAAATGCATTGATTTTATTTCTCAATTTAATTCTTTTAGTTTGGCTCTTTTAATTAATATTATAAGTCAAAAATTAGGTTCTCGGTCATGAAAGTCAAACCGAAAACCTAAGGACCAACACACAAGTCAAGACTGAAAGCCAGATTTCACACCGAAAATAAGCTAGATCGAAAGCCAAGAAAGGCAATTCTCAGCTGGACTGAAAGCCGTCTAAGTTGGCTTGTCCAAAAACGGATCGGCTTGAACTGAAAGCCGACTGAGCTGGTTAGACCGAAAACGGCTCGGCTTGGAACAAAAGCCGTCCAGACCGAAAATGCCGACAGTTCATATTTTTCGTGATTTCCCACTGATTTCATGGTCGATTTATGAAAATAAATACATAGCAGTGGTCGAAATTACCATACCTTTGATGCCTTGAGGTCGATCAAACAAAAGAACACAACAAAGTTTTCGAGATTTAGAGAGAAAATGGGGATTTTCGGTATTCTGTGAGAGAAGGGGAACTGAAAACTGATTCTATTTCCCTTTATATACCCGGTTCATGACCTGGTCCAAACCCGGATCCCAAACCCGATTCCCAAACACTAACAGGCTGCAATCTTTGATTTTAAAAATAAATGGTACAATACCCAACACTTTATTAAAAATAATACACTTTGAGGATTAATTCAGAAAAAATAAAATAAAATGAAATAAAATTTCCTAAGATATATAAATCCTAAAAAATAAAAAATAAAAAATAAAATAAAAAATAAAAAAGAAAATAAAAATGGAAATAAAATTTTAAATGCTAAAGTTTTAATTCAAACCTAAAATTTAACCTTAAATTAAATTAATAATTTTTGTGATTTAGGGATCATAGTTGTTACACAATCATTTCCATTTATCAGCACCTCTCCTTTCATGAATAGATCTGGTCAATCACCGGTATTGTGGTCCACTTAAGCACGAAAAATTATGACAAATTATGGACCTGCTATAGATGACAAGAGAAGTTGATCCTATGTTCCTAGATAAACTTCCTAAGGACCATTCATTTGACGATGATCAAGGATATTGTTGTCCACCTAAGTTGGGCAGCGAGATCTATAGACAATCTATAATGGTTCAATTTTAAGCATACTAGAACGTGTTTGCCGTTTCCTGATATACCTTAATAATGAAGAACTTCCAAGATACTCCTTACTTTAGGTGAGCAGACAATTATTAATAGAGGATAGATTTATAATACACATTATTAATTAGAGATTTAGAGTGATTGAGAGTTAGAAGGTTGCATATGCGGTGAACCAGGTCGGATTATGAATCACGCAAAGGAGACAACATATGGATAACAGACAAGAAGAATAGTATATATGGTATTCATAGAGACAGAGTTGCATATGTTATAGTCCCAGGTCGGATCTTTCGATCACACAGAGGAGTCAACATATGACTAACATTAAGAAAGACAGAAAACAATTTTCTACAGACCTACTTTATCGGAATTCCCCAGTCGCCCCATCAATATCAGAATTAAGGACAGAGTCTGTACATCGAGGAAAAGTTAAAACCACAGTTCTAGATACGGGTTTTATTAATGTGACTGGTGGATTCTCATGTATATCTCCCTGCTCAACCTACCCAAGCATCATATTGTCAGGCTAAATGGAACTATCTAGGTCAAGAATTATTAAGTCATTTAATTCCTTAAGTTCAACTGCACCTAGTCAAGCCCATTAAACTTTTCGTGCCTACCAGCGCATCGAACACAGAGCCTAGACAATTCAGCTTCGGTACCTTACACAGCTTCAGATTGCCTGTTATCACTTGTTGATATCACTTCCCATTACACATCATTGCTCACAAATATTTTGATTTTTTTGTTTTTCTAATGTTTTTAGATTTTCTGATTTTCTATTGTTTTTTTTTTTGGATTTTAACATTTTCTGATTTTTGTTTGGTTTTTGTTTATTTCTCCCCCTAAATTTGTGCATGGGTGAGAATGAAATTAAAATGAACAAATTTAAACTATCCTAGACAAAAATTATTCCTCGAAGCGAATCATTTTCAAAAGATTGACCAGCACATCGAATCGAGCTTTTTTGAACGGCTTGGTGAACATGTTCGCCACATTATTAGCAATGGGGACCTGTTCTAGCCGAATGAGCGAGCGCTCATAAAAATCTCGGATAAAATGCACTTTGATATCGATGTGCTTGGTCTTTGAGTGCTGGACCGGATTTTTAGCGATTTGGATCGCATCCTCATTATCACAAAATATAGGGGTTTCTTGAAAATTCAAACCGTAGTCCAACAGCTGATGTTGGATCCATATAACTTGAGAACAACAGGCAGACGCAGCAACATACTCCACTTCTGCTCTTGAGGTTGAGACGGTATGCTGCTTCTTGCACTGCCATGAGACTGGTCTATCTCCCAGAAATTGGCATCCTCCTGAAGTTGATTATCTATCAAGCTCGCACCCACCATAGTTGCTGTCTGCAAAAGCATAAAGGTCAAATTCGGGATTTTTCGGATACCAAAGGCCCAGTCTTGGGCAACCTTTGAGGTACCGAAAAATATGTTTAACAACAATAAGATGAGAACATTTAGGATTAGCCTGGTATAGTGTGCATTGACAGACCGCAAACATTACGTCTGGGCGACTAGCACTCAGATACATGAGCGATCCGATCATTGATCGATAGTACGTCTGATCTATGGATTCGCCTTCAAGATCAGGAGCCAGTAAAGGTCTCTCTGCCATGGGTGTAAGAGCAGGTTTCGCGTCTCGGAACCTGAACTTCTCTAGCATAACATCCACATACTTTGCTTGGTGAATAAGGATTCTGGTTGAAGATTGTTTAACCTGAAGCCCCAAAAACGTGGTCATCTCCCCGCGCGAAGTCATCTCAAACCGCTTCTTCATCATGTCTTCGAATTCTTTGCAAAGTTGTTGGCTTGTCGACCCGAATATAATGTCGTCAACATAGATTTGAACAAGGATTTGATCCGGACCAACATTTTTGATAAATAAGGTCTGATCAATGGTGCCTCGGGAATAGCCGTGATCGAGAAAATGCTGAGTTAGGGTGGCATACCAAGCTCTAGGAGCTTGATGTAGCCCATACAAAGCTTTGTCTAACTTGTAGACATGGTTGGGAAGCTTTGAGTTAACGAAACCAGGTGGTTGGTTAACATAAATCTCCTCCTTGACCTTGCCATACAAGAAAGTTGTCTTGACGTCCATCTGGTATACGGTGAAGTTCATATAGGAAGCATATGCGAGGAAGATATGAATAGCCTCCAAGCGCGCCACCGGAGCATAAACCTCCATATAATCAAGACCCTCAATTTTCCGAAACCTACAAACCACTAATCTCGCCTTGTTACGCACGATGACACCCGAGTCGTCTTGCTTGTTCCGAAAGACTCATCTGGTATCAAGAGATTTCTTTCCTTTGGGCAGCTCCACCAACTTCCAAACCCCGAGCTTCTCGAATTGATTAAGTTCGTCATGCATGGCATCAACCCAGCTGGGCTCATTCAAAGCCATTTCGACATTCTTAGGCTCTATCTGAGAAATAAAGCAGGAGTAGAGACACGCATTGATGTCTCCACTCTGACTTCGCGTTTGAACACCATCGCCCAACTGGCCAATAACGTTCTCTATAGGATGGTCGCACTGAATGCGAGCAGGGATCTCGTGGCTGATGTCATTGATAGAGACCGGAAGATTATGGATGTTAACCACTCCTTCATTTGCTGAATGCTCCACAGTAGATGAACTTGGTTCGTTTGTCGGATCTGCTACAAACTCATCAGCGATTCTCTCCAGAAAGAGAAGTTCCATTAGATTTAAAGTTACAACAGAACTCTCTTGGTTCATGAACTCTCTTTCCACCGGAGTTAGAGGAGTAGCATTAGTATTAGGAGAAGGTTGTTGAGGGGAGGACTCAGAAGAATTAGTTTGAACAGAAGGCACCGCCGGAGGATCAGAAGAAACCAATGGTGGTCTGTAGACAACTTCTTCCTCTTCATCTTCAACAATGATTTTCGAACTAGACATAGACACTACTTGATTATCCAACGACACATTGAATGATTTGAAAAGAGATGTGTAATCAAATAGCCAATCTGGACCCACTCTAGCGTCTGTCTATTTCTCTTCAAGCCAACGAACATCGAAAGACTCCACAATTTGTTTCGTCCTCCTGTTATAAACCTTGTATGCAGTACGAGCAGCGTATCCAACAAAGTAGCAGTCAACGGCTTTTGCATTGAATTTGGGGTTGGATTCCAAGTGGAGAATAGTGCAAGGGCAGCCAAGTACTCTAAAATGGCTGACAGATGGCTTGTGTCCGTATAAAATTTCGTACGGTTTTTTCATTTTGGCTTTGTTGATCAGCACGCGATTCTGAATGTAGCACGCCGTGTTAATCGCCTCCACCCAAAAGAACACAGGAAGTTTGAAGTCATACAGCATCGTCCTCGCGGCGTCTTCAAGAGTTTGATTCCTCCGTTCGACAACATGGTTTTGTTGTGGTGTGCGAACAGAACTGAATTGGCACACAATCCCTTTCTCAGCGCAAAAGTGGTCCAGAACAGTGTTCTTGAACTCCATTCCATTGTCAGTACACAACGCTTTCACTCAGTTGTTGGTCTAATTCTCTATCATCACAATGAACTTCTTGATGAGGTCAGCGATCCCAGCTTTGTTGGACAGAAAGAAAACCCATGTGAAACGAGAGTAGTCGTCTATCACAACGAGGCAGTATGAATTACAGTGGATACTGATAACGTTAATCGGACCAAATAAATCCATATGTAAGAACTGGAGCACTTGACTGATGGAGTTAACCTGCTTTGGAAAGTGTGGTTTCCGATGATGTTTTCCTTGAGCACATGAAACACACTTTTCAAACGTAATGAAATCTCTAACAGGCAACCCTCGGACCATTTCATTCTTTGCAAGTCGATTCATATTCTTTGCATTAGCGTGACCGAGACGACGATGCCACAATATCTCATTTTTTCTGAGACTTTGGAGAATAGGCAACTTACTTCATCGGGAGTATTGTTGTTCATGTCTATGATGTAGGCATTCCCATCCGCTTAGATTTTACAAGAATCGGCTCCTCCGGAATGACAATGCCCAACTTTAAAATAAGACATTATTTGTCGGTAAAGTGCGTCGAATACCCATTGTCACAAATCTAAGAGACGCTCAACATACTGTGCTTCAATTTAGGAGCATAGTTGACATTTTCAAATCTATGCACTCCGTTCGTCATTGTTCCTTTCTGAGTTATTTTTCCACCTTCACCGCCCGCAAACGAGACATAGCCCCCATTAAATGTTTGAATGTCATGCAGTTGGGAGATATCTCCTGTCATGTGCTGGGAGCAGCCACTATCAACATACCAAGGTCTGACGATACTCCCCCGCGACTGTCCCTGCACAAGGAGCGAACTTATTCAGATTTTGGAACCCAGGTCATCACAATCCTGGCTTTACCCTTCACTTTCACAGATTTTTCATTTGATTCTTTCCTTTCATTAGGTTTAGAGGTTAATGGTGATTGATCTGAATTCAATTTTTGTATCCACTTAAAGTTAGGTTTTGAAACTTTGTTAGTTTTCTTCGAGCTGGTGGATTTTCTACTCGAAGAGTTTGAAGATCCGGTCTTGCCCTTTGACAGAATCAACTTAGGCTTAGCTAGAGTTGATTTTGGAAAATTATTGTTGAATTTATGGAAAACTTGTTTATTCTTTTGAAAATTGGCCATTTTCTTGTTTAGATTTATCTTCAAGTCACCATCCCGAGAACGAATTCTGGGGAATTTTCTAGTTAAAGATTGTCCCGAAAATTCATTCTCTCCTCTTTTTGATGTGTGAGATATAATTATCCGGTTGAAACACTTTCTTGCAATGTGTCCAGCAGTGCCACAGTTAAAACAAATTTGTTTATTATCATTGGTTTTGACACTGCTTTTGACAGATTTCTTTCTTTTATTTTTATTTCGAACACTTTCACATTCGCAAGAACAATCACGGGGTTTTGAAGCAGATGTGGAAGGTGTAGAAACATTTGAATCAGACAAAGATACATTAGCAGACAAAGCAATATCAGTTGCAATCTTATCATCATAAAAGACAATACCACTAGACACAAAATTGTTTAAATTCGAATTTAAAGCAGACTCATTACACAGACTGACACCAAAATTTGACACATCATCATTATTAGACATAAAAACATCATATTTTTCATCTCTCTGCCCCCCCTGAGCTATGGACTTATATGCACAAAAATTTGAAACGTTAGTATCCAAAACCTTATTATTTGACTGTATTGCTCACTCAGAAGCTGACTTTCCATATACCATGTAAGGTTCTTTGTCAATTTCCTCTTGAGACAAGGGAATAGCAGTGTAATTATGATTAAAGGGAGGGGGAAACTCTCAAATGCTAGTCCAAATTTTATATGATTTCCATGAGTAATATCTCTCCAATGCATTTGTCCTTCAATCATTTTTGCAATAGTCTCACTTGACCCATCGTATTTTTTAAATTAAAATCAGCATTTTCAAAACGTGTTTTCAATGAGTCAAGTTCAACAATCATAGCTTCAAATTTTCATTTGATATGATCATAGTTCTCACATTTGTTGCTGTAATCCTCTTGTAATTTCCTAAAGTCCTTTATTTCATTTTCTAGTTGAGTCTTTAAGGACTTTTGGTTTTTCATAAGTGTGTATCCCTCATATTTTAAGTCCTCGTTCTCTCTCTTGATTAATTCTATTGATTCTCGCAAAAACTTAATAGTTATAGCACAAGATGGAGAACAACCAGATTCACTTACGTCGGGCGTAGATGGCTCAGAAGTGGTTTTCCCCATGAAGGAAAACTGGAGGTTTACCATATCTTCTTCGGGATCTATCTCCGCCTCTTTCTCTTTGCAATCCTCAATCTGGGCCAAATAAGTATTTTCAGGTCCTGAGATATTCATGGCTTGAATTTGATCTTCCCAATCAAAAGATTGAGCCACCATCGCCAGATTCGCAGGTTGATTAGTTGATGAGGATCCTTTGTTGTTGCTGTGGACATAGGTAACTGGCACCACGGTTCGATCAACATTTTCCCTTCTGTCAGGCTTTGGACATTCCATAGCAAAGTGCCCTGGCTCGTGGCAATTGTAGCAACGAAGTTTGCCTTTGTTGAATCGGACCTTTTTTTTGGAATTCACACTCCAATTTCTTTCGCTAGTTTTCTTAGCAATTTGTTTTGCCCTGAATATAGCCATGGCCATCTGCCAAGTTATATCCATCTCTTCTACATCTTCAGGATGAATCTGATCAAGGTCGGCAAATGAAAGTTGTGGGGAGAGTTCTCTAGCCACAAAAGCATTGTAGCAATTGACCAAACCCATGGTAAGAGCCATATTTTCTTCCTTTTCTTTCGTGATTGGCATTTGAGAACTGAAACCATGACATTGAGGAGGTACAACATTAGATGAGCCAACACTGGGATTAACTTGTTGAGAAATGATCTAAGGTTGAGAGACTTGAACTAGTTGCATGGAGAGGATAACATAGGATGTAGGTTGAATCGACTGATGAGTCATGAAAGGTTAAACTTGTGAAGCATGTGGAGTCCGGGTAGCCTGAGGAGCTTGTGAAACAGTGAAGCTTGAAAAAGCTTTGTTGTTTGTGGCTTGGATCCCTAGATTCGCAGTGGAATAAGTGCTGGGTTATGAGCAATCTAACACTCCTAAGTGTACATGCAACCCTAAATATCTTGGATCTATGTTTTCACTATTATACATGCAAATATAAATATCCAAGGTATTATCCTAATCTAGCATACAAAACAATGAATATAACAAGATAGAATACATACCTCTTTGATGTAGAAAGTCTTCATGAAGCTTTAGTGCCAAGTGCCTCAAGTGTGACACCTCGAATGGTTCACACAACACCAAATACACTTGGAATAACTTGAGAGAAACTTGAACACTCCATGAAATCGTTTAGCCCTCACACACACGCTAGTGCACGATTTCTTGAGCCATGGGATTCTTTTATATGGTGGCTATTAGGGTTACACCATGTAACTCATGACTTTACCCATTCCTTATGCTCCATGGATTTTTACCTCCATGGAGTATCCATGGGTCACCCCATGGACTTAGTCCAACATAAGGAATCTTGGATCACAAGCCCACATATATAAGAATGAATGATTTACACAATCAACCCATATATTTAATTAGTCTCCTTTTGATCACTTAATTAATTCCAAATGAATTCTTGATCAATACTAATTAAATAACCTTATTAATATATTAGAACTTAAAATATATTAACAAACTTTAAGTGTTATTTCTCTCATTATAGTCTATCCAAATGCATGATGCCATGCAACCCAAATGGACCATGCCGGGTCAGGTCAAGTCTTACCAATTATAGTTATGGACTTAGACATTAATCCAACAGTCTCCGACTTGGATAAGTCTAAAACTATTATTGCGTATGACTTTGGGAACCGATCAGCAATCGTAGCTCTCAAAAGCTTCTGTCGAACTCTGACCTTGTAGATGAACTTGTCCATTAGATAAGGGATCATATATTCCCCATTCTAAATATCATATGGACTGAGACATGGATTATAATCATTCTCTTTGTCCATTTGTTGTTTCTCGATTTCCGATTTATGACGACTGACTAATTGAACAAATCAAATCAGTCCTGGCCCGGCCGAGCACTTCCATTTGTCATCATCAAATCATCGAGGGGCCCACAAATATCGCTTTTATCCCGAAGGTAAAAGGAATGGATAAACTTCGACTAATATGGCTTGTTCTACTACTTTTTGAATCATACACAAAGGCACGTTTTATAACATCGAGTTACCAATGCGTTTTCATGCAATCAATGTACTATCAACTCATAGTAACAACTCATATCTCTAGGTTTGAAGAATATAAGATATTATCATCTCATGATCACTCGTGATAAAATCCATGAAGTGATTCCAATGAGCGCGGGTTGAATCCAATACTCAGAACTTATGAGCACTCATGAGTGTTATAGCCCTTTGTCCAACACCTTAGACCTCTACAAGCCAACCCATGACAGTCTTAATTCATATCTACTTCCAACATATGACCGACTGTGGATGGTTTGAATAACTTAGTCATTCCGGAAGAATAACCTAGTTTATTCGGGAAGTCAAAACATGCAAAATGAAACACAAGAATAATTGAATCCAATATGGTATCAAAACCTATGAACATAAATAAAACACCTTTTATTTATCACCATATGATTACACATTATTCATTGTATACTGTTTCAGCTATCAACTTTATTCTTGAATTTAAAACAACAGTTGTCCCATGCTCCAAGCTTGTACACTACGTTTTCTAAACACTAGTCATGCCATACACCATGTATGCATACTATGTTTGTCTATGATCTTCACTTTGTGAATTAGATCAATTGAGCATAACTCCAATGATCCTCATTCACAGTCCCAAATCCTTACTACAAATGCCAGAATTCCAAATTCATGCCATTTACTGAAATCTGTTAAATTCTAAACTGATATGCATTGATCTTCTTGTAATGATTACAGAGCATTCCAAAGGAGATCAGCTCCTTGGAAACATCCTTCTAGCATTAAGTTTCCTAATCTTACACATATTGAATAATTTTAACTTTGAAACATTTGCAGATTCATTTTGACTATCACTTCTGAACAAGAGTTGCCTCCTTACAGATTATGTCAATATGTTCCTTCTAGAATTATCACTATACTTCCAACTGTCCTTGAGCACCCAATCTTTGGTAAACCTTAGATTGTCCTCGACAATTGATTAATCCTTTTAGTCATATCTAATTCTAGACCTTTTCCCTTCTTAACTCTCCAGGCATTTGGAAAATTTTCGAAAGCATGAATATAGCACATGTAATCGATCCTATATCCGAAGCATATGGGACACGATTCATGATGTCTCACATAAAGACTAAACCAGTCTTTTGCTATAACATTTCCATTTCTATTTGCCAAGTTCTCATAATTGAGATTATGAAAAGGGATGCCGTAAGCATAATCGAATTTTAGAACGCAAATAATGGACCCATATACATAATTTCCTTATGTTGAGCCATTCCAACATGAAATTAATATATATATCCATGACTAAATACGATTAAAACCTCAATCTAAGCTTTTAGATTTGAGATGAAGTATAATTTCCTCTCCCTTAATTATAGCAAAACAACTTTTTCCCAATTGAAACATTTTGTTTTCTATAATTAACATTGCTAACTTGCAATACTTATCATAATTATCATGCTCCCACTAACAAGATGATTATTAGCATAACACTTATGGTCCCACTAGCTTTGACATGTACTCAGAAATCAGCTGGACTTCTAGAAATCAATACTTCATTGACTTTCTTACCAAAGTTTAGATTCCTGATACTAGATTCTTTTGATAAAACTTTATCAAAATCATACACCTTCCCTTAGATAGCTCATAGGTGTATCTAAACAATTATGAAGAGGGATGCCGTAATCATAATGGTTAGACCTTTTTTCCACTACTCCCAAGTCCAAGTTAGTGTACCGGTTAATGACACACGCTCCACTAACGACTTTGAGAATGCAAATATCGCAATTGCTATCTAGCTAAAATCTACTTAGTGAAAGTGTTTCCTCACCATCATTTTCATGAATCGGAGAGAAACCTTATGACACTTCAGAATATGTGAACATGATAGGTTATAAACCTCAATTCGTGTGCTAGTGAAGAACTTCAGGTTTTATTCTTGATTAGTTCTTTAGACTTTCAAGACCTTTAATACTCCCACTGTCCTCTTGACATATAAGACTCTCTTGTCAGATATTCAAGAGATAGTGTGGATTCTAATCAAGACAAACACTTCACACAATTGGCCTTAGTTGGTCTTTGTTTTTTCCAAAACATCACAACTTACCAATTTCAAATGTACAAGAGTAGAAAACTTTTACTCTTACATTTGACAAGTGTTTTAAACCTTCTCTAAGACATGTCACTCAAGTTCAATCTTAGAGTATAACTCTAAGAATTGTTTTTGGAACGAAGTATGACTCATCTCCTTGATTTAACAATTTCAACAATTCAAGTTCCTCTTCTTAGTCATAAGAATGCACTAAGATTCCCTTAGAGAAATAATTGTGCTTTGGTTTATTAATCATTAAGATGATCACAAAACTGATACTAAAGTACTCTCCCATCTTTTCATATTTGAGAAACTTTTATCTTCCTGCCTAAGTTGATTCTTCTTATTCACTCTGCCTTACATTGGAACCTTTTCCAATGTCTCAGAGTTACACTTAAGCTTGTAAGTATAATCACATTTATTGAGCTTTAGTAAACTATGACGAATAGTCTTATCGATCTTTTGTGGTGGACTTGACCAGTGCACAAGAATGTGTACTCGATCCCTTAGTCCTTCACTTGACTCACATATCCATGTGAACAAGTAATTAGTCTTAATTTTCCAATACTTGAAAGTTCTCATTCATCATGCTATACAACTTGCATGATTCCAAGTTCCGGTCTAATTGAAGCTTGGGTGATGAGAATCTTTCCTTATTTGGTAAGTTTAGACATTACCACAAATAATAGAATCAATTTCGTATTTCCACTCTTGCTATTAATGAAATCTTATAAGCAACAAAGATTTTCACTAAATGCCATTGTAAGGATATTTTAAAATAAATAAAATCTAAAATTTCCTTTTATTTTAAAAACTTTGTGAAAAAACTTATCCTTACAATCCATATGAAAACTTGTTGTTATCTATTCCTAAGCAAAATATCATAACTCCTAAGAACTAGCCCAAGAATCCGATCTTCAAACTATGCGATAGAAATCCATCTACGCGATCAGATTCATCATATTCTTTCTTTAAGTTTCTTTACTTTTCTTTGATTCTTAAAACATCAACATGTGACCAAGTCACATCATGTATCAAGAATCTTAGAATAAAAACTTAGCAGAGTTAGATAGTGGACTTTACCTGAAGTAGAGTCAAACTTATTGACTTTAACACCCTTAGGTAAATTGGCAGCTTCGCAACCAATGTCGTTTCCTTTGGGAATTCAACATATGGACGCTTTGGTAATGGAACATGGGACTATCACAGACCTAGCCTTTCTCTTTACCATTTGGTCAACCGAGTTGACTATGGCCGATCCCTTTCCATTGCGAAGAGAGAGCTTTACTGGATATCCGGTGTCACCATTGTCAATGTCCATCAAGTTTTAGGAAGTTGATCTTAGCAAATACATAAGATCATTAAGGGTCTTGTTATAGTCTGTTTCATAGGAGTTCCACAGAAACTCACTATGTGACTTAGAAAGTGATTGAGTTACCAACTTTCTCAAGACTTTGACACCCAACTCTCCCGGCTTGTCAATATGTGACTACATCTCCAAGATGTGATCACACCTAGACCTTGCCTTGCCAATAGGGCTTGAGTGACCTTGAACTTGTGGGTTAAGGAGAATAACTGGAGGAGGTGAAAGAAGTATGATTTCCACGGGACATCATCTTCATTTAGGAAAGCTTGTTTCAAGATATTTAGAAAGATAATAAATGTCTAAACCAGACATCTTTCGGGGAGATATTCATGATAGTTGATCTAAAGTCTTTAATATAACACCCAATATGAAATATTAAGGCTACGATCCAACAAACTATTTTATAACTTAGAAGAGGGATGCCGTAATCCAAGCTATAAAATATTTGAAGGTAGGTGAATGACGATTCACCAATTTCCACCAAGATAAACGAAATGTATTATTAGGTTTTAATTGGTTTTGAAACTCCTAGATCTTTGAGATTCATTGAACTGTTCAATGGCATGTTTTAATCTCGAGTGTGCCCTTCAGGTTTTGTGACTGGGATGTCGAGGATCACAAAACAAGGTGTGAAATAACCATGCAAATTACTTGGTACCCTTAAGTGTTTACCCCTCAATCGATGTGCCGATTAACCACACACACTCCAACGATACTATGATAAACATTAAGTTACCCTTTGCCTACCTTGTTAAATACGAGTTAGTGTGTCGGTTAACCACACACGCTCCACTAACCGACTTAAACAAAGTGCAAAGTGTAATTTCATGGATTAGCACCTTATTCACATTTTCCTAAGTAACTAAGATTGGGTATTTATAAGAGCTTGCTTACTTAGTATTTATCATTAATACTTTTAATGAAGGGAGAATTCAAGTCCTTGTCCTACCCGTTCGGCTAACGACCCTCAACCGGTCAAGGAAGCGGTGGGTTAGAGTGGACACCCATTAAACTGCCATTTTATAGGCAGTAACCTTATAACCCCCTTATAGACCGACTTCGTGAATGAGGCCTACTAACGGTAAGACTGACTTTACTCTTATACATATATATAAATATTATTAACTTATAATATTATAAAGTATAAGGGTTGAATTTTAACTTTTAAAATTCTAAGGGCTAACTTGGAATTAAAGTATTCATGGGGAAAACTTTACAAATTCCAAAACTAGAGGGCAAGTTTTGAAACTATTCAAAACTCTTGGATTTTCATAACTTATGAGTTTAATTAAAGTTTTAAAAACTTTAATGAAGTGACTCTTGAACATCCATAACTTGAGGACAAGTTATGGAGTCATAAAACAATTTAATGAGGAAAAAGACTCTTCATTTTGTAACCTATGGCAACTTTTATGAGTTTTAAGATTCATAAATTTGACTTATAAGTTACATAAACACATTTTATGAACTTCTTTTAGATTAATTTGGATTAAAACCAACTATCACATAATTTTATTCATTAATCTAAATTCACTCATAAAACAAGGTAACACAAAAAACTTTTGGTGATCCATAACTTATTCTTAAGTTATGGAATCCTTTAAAACATTAACACCAAATTTTGTAACTCCATAAAAACATTGAATCAATTTTTTTAAAAACCTTTTCATATCCATAACTTATGGAGGTTTCAAAAAATAAAACTCTTTAGATCAAACTTTTAAAACTAATAAAATACTCATCATTTTATCTTTTATTAAATTTGACCTAATTCAACTCATAAAGCAAATTATTCGAATTTTACAAATAATTAGTTTTTCACAAGAACAAGTAATTATCTTAAAATTTGACGAACTTCATGTTTTTTTTTCCTTTTTTTGCAACTTTGAAAATAAATTATTTGCATCAATTAATATAACAGAAAACAACCTGGCTCTGATACCACTGTTGGGTTATGAGCATTCTAACACTCCTAAGTGTACATGCAACCCTAAATACCTTGGATCTATGTTTTCTCTAATATACATGAAAATATAAACATCCAAGGTATTATCCTAATCTAGCATACAAAACAATGAATGTAACAAGATAGAATACATACCTCTTTGATGTAGAAAGTCTTCATGAAGCTTCAGTGCCAAGTGCCTCAAGTGTGACACCTCAAATGGTTCACACATCACCAAATACACTTGGAATAACTTGAGAGAAACCTGAATACTCCATGAAATCGTTTAGCCCTCACACACACGCTAGTGCATGATTTCTTGAGCCATGAGATTCTTTTATATGGTGGCTATTAGGGTTACACCATGTAACTCATGACTTTACCCATTCCTTATGCTACATGGATTTTAACCTCCATGGAGTATCCATGGGTCAATCCATGGACTTAGTCCAACATAAGGAATCTTGGATCACAAGCCCACATATATAAGAATGAATGATTTACACAATCAACGCATATATTTAATTAGTCTCCTTTTGATCACTTAATTAATTCCAAATCAATTCTTGATCAATACTAATTAAATAACCTTATTAATATATTGGAACTTATAATATATTAACAAACTTTAAGTGTTATTTCTCTCATTATAGTCTATCCAAATGCATGATGCCATGCAACCCAAATGGACCATGCCGGGTCGGGTCAAGTCTTACCAATTATAGTTATGGACTTAGACATTAATCCAACTATTAGAATTAACATGGTTAATCTCCCTCTGCTTGTCATCAAGATCACAAGCCTTGATGATAGCCATAGTTTCTACCAGACTCAGCCACTTTAAGTCTTTTGTTTTCTTGATCACTGAGACATTCATATCCCAGGATTTTGGAAGGGTGTTTAACAACTTGTTGTTGATTTCTGATCTTGTTACCGAAACACCTGCAGAACTCATTTCTGTAGTGAGAGTAATGAACCTCTAGAGTTGGTTCTCAAGAGTTTCGCCCAGGACATGGTTGAACATGTTGAATTGTTGTCGAAGCATGTCCTGACGACTCTGCTTCATATCCTCATTTCCCTCATAAAATTCTATTAATGCTTCCCAAAGTGCCTTCGCAGATGTATACTCACGGAAACCCTGAGCGATTTCTGGAGATAATGCCATTGTAAGCGTAGCAAGGGCTTTCTCCTGCACTTCGACCTTTTCGAAATCCTCAACCGTATAATTTTCAACTCGTTTTTCGACAATTGTGTCATCCACTATAGTAGTAATTCAAATTGGTCCCCTAAGTATACTGCACCAAATCTTGAAGTCTTTCATTTTAATATACTTCTCAATCTGGTATTTCCATTCCGGAAAGCCTTCGGAATTTAAGAGTCTGGGAATCCGAGAAGTTGTTCCCATGATGGTGTCAAGTTCTTGATGTAGTCTCATGCTTTGAGAATCCATTTTTTTTTAATTTCTTTTTTTTTTAATTTTTTTAATTTGTTTTTTATTTAAGGATACTAAATTGAAAGAAAGAAAATAAAAATGATCAAGGACAGGTTTTCGGTGGGAGACATTAAAATGAAAATTAGGATCAAGTGAGTTTTCGGTTTCTGAAGGTTGATGAAGGGTTTTCGGTTTCTAAAAATGCTTGGATTTTCGGTTTCTGAAGAATGAATAATTTTCGGTTTCTGAAAACTATTGAAGGGTTTCTGGTATCTGAAGATGCTTGGATTTTCTGTTTTTGAAGAATGAACAAAAATAATTTTCGGTTTCTGAAGATGAACCGGAAACTAAAGATTTTCCAGTGAAAATGTTGATTCTTGATCCGATTACTATTTTTTGCACAACCAAAACTTCCAAAAATGCTCCCAAATACATAGATCTAAACAAAACAAAAATGACAATGAGTTTTCGGTGTTTGTAGATACAACCGAAAACTATAAGAATTCCAACACAATTTTAAATCTGATGTAGATCTTGATTTTGATAAAGCAAACAATGATCCAGTCTTCAAACTAGTGCAGATTCGAACTTGCCAATGAACCAAAAATGAAGATCACGAGATTATTTAGGTCCCCAATCTGTGGGATCTAAATAATGATCAATCAATTGTAATAGAAATGAAGAAGAAGTAGAAGAAGAAGAAGAAGAAGAAGAAGAAGAAGAAGAAGAAGAAGAAGAAGAAGAAGAAGATTAAATAACCACGCTTGCATACAATTCAATCATGAAATGTCGGATACAACTTGGACTCACAGAAAAGGTACTGGAAACAACACTATTTATGACAACCTGACAACAAATATATAGTCATACACATCAGACCGAAAAACAGGTTTTCGATCAAAGCCTGACCGAAAACCTACCTAGACCGAAAACTCAAATAAGCATAAAAGATGATCAAAAGACAATAATAACAACCCTAAATCATCCATGCATAAATGCCTAGCCCAAACCAAATATATTGGCCCTTCATTTTGCCCATCATACTCATCTCAAATTGGCGTTTCATCATATTTTCAAACTTCTTCGACATATTAGGATCAGTAGAGCCAAAAATGATGTCATCAACAAAAATTTGAACATGCATAAGATGATTCCCAACATTCTTACGGAAGAGGTTGAGATCAACAGATCCTTGTTTAAATTTTGATGCTTTTAAGAAATTAGTAAAAGTGGCATACCAGGCACGTGGTGCTTGTTTAATTCCATAAATAGTCTTGTCTAAAACATAACAATGATCAGGTTATTGAGAATTTAAATAACTTGGCAGTTTTTCAACATACATCGTTTCTTCCAAAACACCATTGAGAAAAGCACACTTTACATTCATTTGATATACATCGAAGTCCTTGCGTGCTGCATAGGCTAAAAATATTCGAACAACATCGAGTCTTGTGACAGGGGCAAAGGTTTCTTCATAATCGATACCTTCTTGTTGCGAATAACCTTTTACAACTATCCTAGCCTTATGTCTCACTATATTTCCTTCTTTATCAGTTTTATTTTTGAAATCCATTTAAGACCTATGATTGAAGTATCTTGAGGTTTCAAAACAAGCCTCCAAACCTTATTTCGTTCAAATTCAGCCAATTTAGATTGCATAGAAAAAATCCAACCAGGCTCTCCCATAGCAATCTTTATTGACATAGGTTCTGTTTTTGAAATAAACACTTTAAACATACAAAATTCATGATGAGAATTAAGTACCTCATTCTTCGCACGTAGTTGAGCTCTAGTCAAAACTCTAGCTTAAGGATCACTAACAATTTGTTCTTGTGGATGACTTTGAGTCCATCTGTCCATCAGTGGATATATAGGATCAAAATCTAACGGTACATCTTTGAATATTTCATCCATTTTTGAACCGTCACCTGCAATGGACACATGATCAGCTTGAATCATGAAAAATTTCATTTTGTATATTCGATGTATTCAATTGAGATACAATTTTCTCCCGCTCAACAATTTGATCATTATTAAGATGTTCCCCCTTAAAATCAACATTCAATTGTCCTTGATCCCCTCAAAAGTATGCTCCCCCTTAACCTCATTAGTCGAATTTAAGTGCTCCCCCTCCACTTGAGCATTTTGATTAGATTTTTGAGAAACGGTTTCATTGGTTTGTTGATCAACTTTTGATTTTTCATTTTTAACAACCCATGTTCTTTGTGGCTTTTGTCTTTGATAAGTGAATGAGTTCTTATTGAGGTTATTTTCGACTGTATTTTGATTTCAGAAAAATCCTTCTTTCGAAGTTTTCTTGCTATATTCTTCAATAATTTTATTGATTTAACGTTTAACTTTATCACCATTTCCTGAGGTAACAAACACCTGATTTGGGAAAATATTTCATCTGTGCACTTGAAGTTTGGATACACAACAAATTTGATTCAAGATAATGATCACCCTTTTCTTTCATGATTTGGAACCTTATCAAATTTTGAGATTTTCTTTTCATAGTTATAGGAAGTCAAATCAATTTCACCCTTTCAAAAGCCAAAAAGGGCAAAAGCTTCATATGCTATTCTTTGGTAATATTTGATTAATGATGCAATGCAGTTAATTTTCCATATAGGCACTTAGCTGGATTACACTAAATATTCCATTGTTTAAGGAAATTCTTATGATCAGTTCTTAGAGAATCTCTATCACACATGACATTAGTAATTTGCAATTCTAAACTATCTATTTTAATCTTCTTCGATTCCAAAGACTTCTAAGTTTCTAGTTGTGCATTGAACTATTTGGCATCACTACTAGCAGAAATAAGCAAATCATTAACATAAGTAATAGCTTCATCGGACTAATATAAAATCGAATGATAAGCACTAGAGGGGATATTAAAGGATTGAAAAAGATAATGTACCTACGAAGTAATGGGAGACTTATGAACAAATGTCGAAACAAAACACTTTCCAGTGATCTTCTCCCCATCGTCTTCCTCATGTTTTTAGAACATTGCCCCATGAGTAGGGTTTCTCATTTCCTTGTCATCAAATCGTGACGACCAGATTTGATACTGGTCTTTCTCCTCGTCTATTCCTTTTGCAACATGAGACATCCCCTTCGTCTTTTCTCTCACTTCCTCTAGCCTCTGCACATAATAGGCTTCATCTTTGACCCTATTCTTCGTCTCATCCCTATTTCACAACATGCAATCACTAGCCATGTGATTCGTGTCACACCCCAAAACCTAAGGCCGAAATGTTCCGGGGCGGAGGACATCATGCATATCACAACCAAGGTACATAGTAAGGATAGTAAAGACAAAACAATACATTACATAGAATTATTACATTTGTTTGAAATCAAAGTGTTACAAGTGTCATACATATATATCATATGAACAAAAGTTAAGACGAGTCTTCTATACGCTCCGTCTTCTACAAAAGGATTGTTGGGTACCTGTCTAACGTGGACCTGAGAATACAAGCGGTTTGAAAATCAGCATAAAGCTGGTGAGTTCATAAGCGGTTTGGTTTTGAAAAGAATAAGCTCCCTTTTTGGTTTTCTGAAAAAGTTGTTATCCAAGAAAATCCCATATTTTCTTATAAAAACAGTTTTGTTATCATTCGTTACACGATTTCGTTTATGAGTAGATATGTTGTCCCAGGAAAATCCTATATTTTCCTATTAGTTTAGTTTTCTATTCGTTGCACCATTTGTTTACGAGTTGTTATGCTATCCCAGAAAAATCCCATATTTTCCTATTAGTTAAGTTCTCCATTCGTTGCACCATTTATTTATGAGTTCTTATGTTATCCCAGGAAAATCCCATATTTTCCTAACGTTGCGATTAATTCATAGTTTGGATTTCGATGCACTAGTATCTACCATACTTATAATATTAGTTAGGTATTCTGATGTCTTAGTTACCCTATATTCGAATGTCGATTATCTTCTATACTTAGTTGTATTTTCGAATATTTGGATACACTCAGAAACGTACATTAACGGTATTTTCGAAGTTCTGGTGATTTCCAAAAGAGTACATTAGATATATTTTCGAAACTCTGTCGACATCCTAAGGCGTATGTTTTTGAAACTCAGTCGATGTCCAGAGGCGTACTTTCGATTTATTTTCGAAACTCTGGTGACACTCAAGGCGTACACTACCTGTATGTTCGAAGTCTTGGCGTCATCCAAAGGCGTGCTTTCGTATTCGTATTCGTATACCTATTCGTATTCGTATTCGTATACGTATTCGTATTCATATTTGTATAGCTATTCGTATTCGTATTCGTATTCGTATTCGTATACCTATTCGTATTCGTATTCATATACCTATTCCTATTCGTATTCGTATTCGTATTCGCATTCGTATTCGTTCTTTTTCTAACTGTGTGTTATTATCCCTTCACTCTCGTATCTACGGGGAGTGGTAAAGTTCTAAGTTTAACTTTATTAGTCTTGCACTCTCGTATCTATGGGGAGTTATATCAAGAACATTTTAATGATTTAAGATTTATGCTTTTAACAACAATTATATGGAAATTCATTTGTGAAATATAAAATATAACATTTTAAAACGAGCTTCACAAATAACATAACGGTTTATTCTGCAAGTTGAACAATCGATTAGTACAGTTTTCTGTGTTAAAAGCATACGAAATATGAAATAGATCAAATAAAATCATAAGTTTGAGTACAAGATTTCCTTGTACTTTTGCTTGTATTCCTCCCCTGAAAACATTAAAAAACATTTGAAAAATGGTAGGGGTATGAACTCACCGATTGAAGAATCTGTCTGACTGGATGTTAAACGTTAGTTCGGGGAATGAACGCGCGTGAGGTTCCTATGTAATATGAAAAGATACACATTTGTATTTAATTAGGATTTGAAATACAATTTAGATATGCTTATACACTCCAAGACGTGAAAACACTTCATTACAAGTGTTTGGAGTGACCCGGGTGACATCTATGGATGTGTAGGACCTAGATATTGAGTTTACTCTACAAGAGTAAACTCCTTGAGGAATTCACGGTCCATTGACCATATCCCCAAGAGTTTACGGCCGTAAACTCATGGGTGGTGGGTTATTGGATGCCAAGTGGTCATACAAGGCACACGGGAAGGTTCTAGGGTGGATTCCATGGCTTAAGAAGTGATTGGGACTCTAAATGACCTTGGATAAGAGTTTACGGTCTATAGAGATGTTGTTCGGAAGTTTACTACCTTAATCACGAGTTTACTACCTTAAACTCGAGTTTACTACCTTAAACACGATTTTACTACCTTAAACACGAGTTTACTAATTTAAACACGAGTTTACTACCTTAAACTCAAGTTTACTACCTTAAACACGAGTTTACTACCTTAAACATGAGTTTACTACCTTAAACTCATGTTTGTCCATGATTCATGAGTTTTGGTGGTCGAAAGATAAGCATTCTAAGTTCTAGACCCATTTCTAAGTCATACAAGGTGTTAAGGGCACTTTAACACCCATTGGATGAGTTTAAGGTCTAAGGAGATGAGTTTAAGGTCTAAGGAGATCAGTTTATGGTCTAAGAATATTCTTGGACCGTAAACTCAAGCGTGTCCCATTTTTGTAAGATTTGGTGCATTTCTTGAAGGATTATAAGGTTCTAAACATCGTCTAAGCATGTGTTTGGGACGTATACTCATGCTTATGCCCCAAATGAAGAGTTAAAGGTCTTCTAAGTCCATGCAAATAAGTCCTTAGGTCATATCTAGGCTCCAAATGAGTTTTGGAAGGGTTTTAAGGCTCAAAACCCCTCATTACATGTGTTCACGGCCTAAGGAGGTTCTAGGACCGTAAACACATGTTTATGGTTCTATTCCTCATATTTTTCACGAATTTGAAGGCCAAAGGTGTTATAGTAGGAGCTAGGATAGTTACCTTGATGATTTGGAGCTTGTTTTGGGTGATTTTGACTTGATTTCGAGTTTTAGAGAGAGAAAGTAGAGAGAGAGTGGAAAGGCTTCAAATGAGGCTCTCTCAACTTTATATATGCTCAAAGTTTAGGACACGGTGGAATTCTACCCGATACTGCTGATAAGCGGGGCTTTTAGTTGTACCCGATTTAATTGTTTTATAACTTGACGAAATAAAACTAATATTTTTCTAAATAAAATTCGGGACATTTCCACGAGTTTCTAATGTGTTTAAACAATTATTTAGTCATAAAAACAAATTCAAAATGACTTAATTTAGAAACAAAACGAAATTAATTTAAGACGACGAATTTTTGACGACGGAATGGGTTACGACAGCGGAACGAACTTTGGGTTGTCACATTATCCCCCCGTTAGAGGGAATTTCATCCCGAAATTCAAAGATTAGGAGACAGTTCATGAATTGAAAAGAGATATGGATGAACCTACTATTTCGGATCTTCACGCTCCCAAGTGGAATCAGGTCTCCGCTTGACATTCCTGCGAACCCTCACTATCGGGATGCGGCTTTGTTTCGTACGTTTAACCTCTTGATTTATGATTTCGATTGGTTCTACCATGAAGTTCATACTTTCTTTGGTTTCAGTCTCATCGAAGGGATTACTATGGTTTCGCCGATTAAGTACTTCTTAAGGACACAGACGTGGAATACCGGATGAATGCTGTTAAGTTCTGAGGGTAGTCAGAGTTTGTAGGTTAAGGAATCAACCCTAATGAGGATTTCGAAAAGTTCTATGTACTTCGGGATACGCGTTTCAGAATGTAACATACTTTCTCTCTCATCGTTAGCTATCTCGACGGTAGACGTTTCGGTTACTAGTTGAGGACTAGGTTTATGAAGATGTTCGAATGAATAGCTAACAGATTATCTTTCAGTACGAGAATCGAAAAGGATTACAGGTATAAAGGTTGTCGAAGAGGAATATACCTGTGGCAACAGTGGGATCGGTGGCTGCCTCAATTTGTCCTATAGCTAGGACTCTCCCGGTGTTGCCAGATGTTACTGCCTTAGGGCAGTTTCGCTTGTAATGTCCAACTTCACCACAGTTGTAACAGGTCTGGCCGATACTCACTCCAGAAGCTTGACTAGTTGATTGGGTTGGTGCTCTGCAGCTTCGCGCGAGGTGACCTTCCTAGCGACAGTTTATATAAAACTTTGCACGACAAGGACCAGGGATACAATGGTGGTAACTGCACCTATTGCACCACGGGAGGATACCGACATATCCGGTGATAGGTCATTGGGCTGAGGAACCGATAACCGAAACAGCAACAGGGGTAGTGGCAGCATGGACTGCCATTATCTGTTGTTTCTTTGAGGACTCCGGGGAGGACCGGCTCTTCTTCTTCTTCGAAAACTTTCTTTTCTCACAATTCTTCTCTGTCGGCTCAGGAGTGGTGACCGCTTCCTCTGGGTCATCACTATGGTCGATCAAGGTTTGCGCTAGGCATTTCGCGCTATCATAAGTATCCGGTTTCGCAGCTAAGACATTCCTTTTGGTTGGCTGGGTCAATCCCCAGATGAACCTCTCAATCTTCTTACTCTCCGGGGTAACCATTCCCGGACAGAGTAATGTCAGGTCATTGAATCTGGATGTGTAGGCGGCGATATCGGAACCTTTCATCTTTAGGTTCCAGAGTTCATTCTCCAACTTCTGTATTTCACCCCGAGGGCAATATTCTGCGAATAGAAGTTCCTTCATAACATCCTAACTCATAGCATTTGCTACAAGTAAAGTTAAGGATTTGACTCGGCCGTTCCACCAAGTTAGAGCTTTATCGATGAATGTGCAGGCAGCGAATTTCACCTTATCGGATTCTGAACAGGCACAAATCTCGAAGATAGATTCGATTTTCTCTAGCCACCGAGTTAGAGCAATGACACCCCCTGTGCCATCGAAGAATGTGGGTTTTGCGTTCATAAAGTCCTTATAGGAACACTCCTTCTGGTGTCCCTGGCTACCTTCCTGGTTTTGAGGCTGGGGACCACCTCCTAAACCACCGGGGTTTATGTGAGACAAGGTGGCTGTCAATGCAGCAAAAACAACTGCCTGGAACGTGACAGGACCAAATTGAGGAGGAGGTGGTGGTGGCGGAGGGTTGTTGTTATTCTTTGAGCTGGGTCTTTTCCTAGGAGGCATCTTGATCTAGAATAGCCAGGAAAGAGAGGCTCGTAAGTCCTCTGAATTGAACCAAGAGATATGATACAAGGGATATCTCATTACGACAGATATGTAATTCCATTAAGTGATAAAGCAGGAAAGAGATATCAAAGCAGATAAACTATCGCTAAAGGAATGATCGAGGAACAATGCTTGAATGAGGATTTCAACAACGGATTGGCTCGAGAAATAATCCCATAGTATTTCATGATTCATTGTGACGACGGCTCGTTGTTTGGGGTATTGGGTAAGTTTTAGGTATGTTGTGTACTACAGTCACTCCCAAGCACATGTTGGTCGTGTCTTGAATGAATATAGTTGGGCAGGCTATATTGACCCTAGACACGACTACATAACTGCCCATGTTTAACCGCAGAGTACAACACCCATTTACTTATGTTTTGTTCTACTTGTACTTACGGGTTTCAATGGTTAGGTATACTTGTATACTTTTGAAAATACTTATATCTTAAGGTATACTTTTAGTTTAGAGCACTTAGGCCACTTAATGTTTATAGTCTTATACCATGTAAGGTTTGGTATACTAGTTCACTTTAAACAAGGGATCTGATACCAATCTGTCACACCTCGAAACCTAAGGCGGAAACGTTCCGGGGCGGAGGACATCATGTATATCACAACCAATGTACATAGTAAGCATAGTAAACACAAAACAATACATTACATAGAGTTATTGCATTTGTTTGAAATCAAAAGTGTTACAAGTGTCATACATATATATCATATGAACAAAAGTTAAGACTAGTCTTCTATACGCTCTGTCTTCTCCAAAAGGATTGTTGGGTACCTGTCTAACGTGGACCTGAGAATACAAGCGGTTTGAAAATCAGCATAAATCTGGTGAGTTCATAAGCGGTTTGGTTTTGAAAAGAATAAGTTCCCTTTTTGGTTTTCTGAAAAAGTTGTTATCCAAGAAAATCCCATATTTTCTTATAAAAACAGTTTTGTTATCATTCGTTACACGATTTCGTTTATGAGTAGATATGTTGTCCCAGGAAAATCCTATATTTTCCTATTAGTTTAGTTTTCCATTCGTTGTATCATTTGTTTACGAGTTGTTATGCTATCCCAGGAAAATCCCATATTTTCCTATTAGTTAAATTTTCCATTCTTTGCACCATTTGTTTACGAGTTGTTATGTTATCCCAGGAAAATCCCATATTTTCCTAACGTTGCGATTAGTTCATAGTTTGGATTTCGATGCACTAGTATCTACCATACTTATAATATTAGTTAGGTATTCTGATGTCTTAGTTACCCTATATTCGAATGTCGATTATCTTCTATACTTAGTTGTATTTTCGAATATTTGGATACACTCAGAAACGTACATTAACAGTATTTTCGAAGTTCTGGTGATTTCCAAAAGAGTACATTAGATGTATTTTTGAAACTCTGTCGACGTCCTAAGGCGTATGTTTTCGAAACTCAGTCGATGTCCAGAGGCGTACTTTTGATTTATTTTCGAAACTCTGGTGACACTCAAGGCGTACACTAGTTGTATGTTCGAAGTCTTTACGTCATCCAAAAGCATGCTTTCGTATTCGTATTCGTATACCTATTCCTATTCCTATTCCTATTCGTATTCGTATTCGTATACCTATTCGTATTCGTATTCGTATTCGTATTCGTATACATATTCCTATTCGTATTCATATTCATATTCGTATTCGTATACCTATTCCTATTCGTATTCGTATTCGTATTTGCATTCGTATTCGTTTTGTTTCTAACTGTGTGTTATTATCCCTTTACTCTCATATCCACGGGGAGTGGTAAAGTTCTAAGTTTAATGTTATTAGTCCTGCACTCTCGTATCTATGGGGAGTTATATCAAGAACATTTTAATGTTTTAAGATTTATGCTTTTAACAACAATTATATGGAAATTCATTTGTGAAATATAAAATATAACATTTTAAAACGAGCTTCACAAATAACATAACGGTTTATTCTGCAAGTTGAACAATCGATTAGTACAGTTTTCTCTGTTAAAAGCATACGAAATATGAAATAGATCAAATAAAATCATAAGTTTGAGTACAAGATTTCCTTGTACTTTTGCTTGTATTCCCCCCCCCCCCCCCTGAAAACATTGAAAAACATTTGAAAAAGGGTAGGGGTATGAACTCACTGATTGAAGAATGTGTCTGACTGGATGTTAAATGTTAGTTCGGGGCATGAACGCGCGTGAGGTTCCTATGTAATATGAAAAGATACACATTTGTATTTAATTAGTATTTGAACTACAATTTAGATATGATTATACACTCCAAGACGCGAAAACACTTCATTACAAGTGTTTGGAGTGACCCGGGTGACATCTATGGATGTGTAGGACCTAGATATGGAGTTTACTCTTCAAGAGTAAACTCCTTGAGGAGTTCACGGTCCATTGACCAAATCCCCATGAGTTTACGTGTCACACCCCAAAACCGAGAACGGCGGAAACGTTATGGGGCGGAGGACGTCATGTAATGTATCACAACAAATGTAAAGTAGTAAACAAGCAACAACATCATCCATTGCATTAATAGTAAAAGTTTAATACATGTGTGTTCTTTCATATAATAAGACATTACAACAAGTAATCAAAATAAAAGATGACTCTTGACTGCTCTGTCTTCGCAAAACCTGGTCATCGTACCTGTCTACTGGTGACCTGAGAATACAAGTTATTTTGAAAGTGTAGGTCAGCATTTAAGATGGTGAGTTTATAAGTATTTAATTTCATCGTTTGTATAAGTATGAAGAAAACATTTGGAATTATTCAACGTAATTGTTTGTATAAGTATGAAGAAAACATTTGGAATTATTCAATGTAACTGTTTGTATAAGTATGAAGAAAACATTTGGAATTATTCAATGTAACTGTTCGTATATGTTTGAAGAAAATGTTTGGAATTAATCAATGTAATTGTTCGTATAAGTTTGAAGAAAACGTTTGGAATTAATCAATGTAATTGTTCGTATAAGTTTGAAGAAAACGTTTGGAATTAATCAATGTAATTGTTCGTATAAGTTTGAAGAAAACGTTTGGAATTAATCAATGTAATTGTTCGTGTAAGTTTGAAGAAGACGTTTGGAATTAATCAATGTAATTGTTCGTATAAGTTTGAAGATAGTGTTTGAAATTAATCTACATTTGTATAAAACTAAATAAAATGGTTTGTACATGTTTGAAAGTTTCTAGAAAATCCCATATTTTCTACTAGTATAAAAGTAGTCTTCTACCAAGACTCGACTGTTTTGTATGTTTACCTTTAGAAACCCAGTAATAGATTTGGGTAAATATAAAATCATTAAGGCATTTGATAACCCCGTAAACCAATGTGTTTCTAATACTCCATGTGAGTTTTATAACCATACTAATGACCCAGACTGCCTGTAACAACGTTCTTCAGGCGTTGAAATGTTATGACGTTTGTCACCCCAGGCTTGCCGGCCTAGCTGTAGCTAACAGCTTAGGTGCGGGATTGTCAATCCCGTATAGATCTATACACAAATATCACGCTCCCCCTACAAGGGATTATGGTATATAATACAGGACTTAATAATGCATACTCGAAAGTATGTGAACCGTCTCACGAAACTTAGTATAAAACAGATTTACGTATAAAAATGTCCATTTGTTCTTGTATGTGAAAGTATCTCTTTGATATAATGTTTCTAGTATGTAAATGTTCATGGTTTTCTCGTAAACTATACCTATTATAGTTATTCAAAGTGTGTGTTTCGTTCGTATTGTAAATCCTAGTGTAATGCTCACTTGTTATGTAAAGTATAACATCTAGAGTGTCATAAATGATCACATATACTTAAAGTATAAATAAAGTGTTTGATTCGTGTATACATATATAAACATGTTTTATTTCCAAAAGACAAGATATTATCGAAAATATATATTGCATACGAAAGTTCCTATGAAGTAGTTAAGAATCACATATGATTCACTCGATAAAAAGAGTATATGGTGAAACTTTATGTTACACACGATAATAACCGTGTGTTTACTTGTATTCCCCCCCCCCCTTTAGAAGTGTATACAACGATTTAAAAGTAGTTTGTTTGATAAGACAGTGTAAAGCAAAAGAAATCCCTTGTTTGAAAACACAGTTATAAATCGCATGTGATTGATTATATAACAAAGAGTATAACAACAGATTTATGTTTTTCACACGATGATAACCGTGTTTTTACTTGTATTCCCCCCCCCCCCCCCCCTTTAAAAGTGTATAAAATGCATTTATAAAACATTTGAAAGTGTTGGTTGTAGGGGTATGAACTCACTTGATTGAAGTGGTCGATTTGAAGTAGTCGAGAGAAGAATCGAGAAGAACTTCGACAGGAAGAGTTGAAAACGCGAGAAAATCTCGGGAACATAAAACCTTCCTTCGGGACTTGAAGGTGAAAAACCGGGGCTTTGGGAGGGTCTCGGGGGCTTAAACGCAGAGTTTCGGCGTGAGAAAGAAAGGAACTGAGCAATGGAACTCGGAGCCCTTGAAACCTATTTATAGGGATATTTCTGGTGTGCCACGTCATGGCTAAGGTTGGCCACGTCGTGGGGAGCAAGTCTTATCCTCTTCCATTGATTGGACGCCCTCAGTCACTTGCCGGGTCGCGGCAAAGTTGTGCCACGTCGTGGCAAGCCTGACAGCCTCGAATTTTAGGCCTCGAACTTGTAAAATCCATAACTTTCGCGTACGAGCTCCGTTTTCGACGTTCTTTATATGCACGCGTAGCTAAAAATATGATCTACAACTCTCATTTAGACTTCATCGGCAAATTTTGACTTTATTTTTAATTATTTATTTTTAGCGGGCCGGGACACGAAAAGTCCGTTAAAATTCCATAACTTCTTCATTCGATGTCCGTTTTCGTCAGACTTTTCGCCGTTGCGCTACTATTTTTGAGACCTTCGATTCTCATTTAGGTTGTTTTGGTCAGAAGTCTCTCGAGCTCTATTTCGAGTTTTTAGCTGTCTACTGTTATATCCAGATCTTGGAAAAATCATAACTTCCTCATACGAAGTCAGATTTGGACGTTCTTTTTATGTACGCGCACGGTTTAATGTTATCTACAAATTTCATTTATATACTTAAGGCTAAAAACTATTGTATTGAAACTTCGCGTTTTTTGTTTAATCGGTGTTGCCGGTTTTGTCCGGAATTTTAGAATGGTTCTAACTTCGTCGTTATAACTCGGATTTTTGTGTTCTTTTATGTATGAAAACCTTGATACGATTCCTACCACTTTATTTAACCCAAATAAGATTTTAGGAAAGTTATATTTTGACCTAAATTTGACTGGTGTTAGATTACATTGTCTCGAAATATCGGGTTGTCACATCATCCCCCCGTTAGAGGGAATTTCGTCCCGAAATTAGAGTTTAAGCAAGACTTGATAATTATGTTACGGATAGAAGTTTTATTTGCTTCTCGTGTTCTTAAGTGAACTCAGCTTCTCGCTTGGCATTCCAGCGAACCTTTCACTATCGGGATACGACTTTGCTTCTTTCGTTTGACTTCACTGGTATGATAACTCCTCTTTGTCGAACGTGTGATGAGTGTTTTTGTGGTCTGTGTGAGTATTACACCTTGTACCCTACAAGTAGTGTCTCCAGATCTTCAAAGCAATTACCATTGCTCCTGACTCAAGATCATGTGTTGTATAGTTAACTTCTTGCGTCTTAAGCTATCTTGAGGTATAGGCAGTGACCTTCCCTCTTGCATAAGAACACAACCAAGCCATTGGTTGGATGCATCGCATTACACCACGAAATATTCCATCCCTTTTAGGAGGGATAATATTGGTGAGATGCATCAGGCTTACATTAGCGTTTGAAACGCTCTTTCTTGTTTACACACAAGTCCGGTGCTCCTCCAAGTGAGAAACTTGGCCTAAGGAATCCCCTTCTGAGGAGTTTGTTAAGCTCGCTAGGAAGTTCTTGCATCTCAGTTGGAGCTAGATGATAAGGTGATTCGGCTACTGGGGTAGCCCCTGGAACTAAGTCGATTCTGAATTCGACTTGACGTTGTGGTGGTAATCCCGGTAGTTCTTCTGGAAAGGTGTTAGGAAAGTCGCGTACTTTTGGGATGTTCTGAATGTCGTTCTCTTATTGGCTTGTATCGACGATGTGTGCAAGGAATATGTGATATTCCCTTCGTAAGCGCTTTTGAGCTTAAATACACGAAATGATGCAAAGGTTCTTACTTGATTTGTCTCCGTAAATAACAAGAGGTTCTTTGATAGGGAGGTTAAGATGAACTGCTTTATCAAAGCACCTGATGTCGGCTCGATGTAGACTTAACCAACTCCTACTGATTATGATGTCAAAACCTTGGGGTGGATTAGATGTCGTGAAGATCTAAAAGAAAGTATGACTACTCATGAATTAGGGAAAAGGATAGATATTTCTAAGTTTATTGCCACGGAAGCACGATCACTCTTAGTTTTGGGCAGTCTCCGTCCAGAAGTTCATAGTAGAACTCATACCTGGTTCATCAATCACAGTCTCGGGTATACGAGTCGTATATAATTAAGATTGAAACTATGGGTCTTTGGATTGAACTTGACGTACTGCAAGAGTGGTGCTTCGGGGAGGTTTGCTGAGGTTTCTTTGGAAAGGGTAAGAAACATGAGGTACTCTACGCATGAATACTTTGGAGTTTTGAAGTGATAGTTTCGTTAGAAAGATGATTTCGGAGAACGAGATTTACGCACGAAACTGGTATTGTGAGGATCAAATAGACATTGATCGTATGATGAAATAGGAATCACTTCGAAATAAAGGCACTAGATTTGATCATAAAGTCGTTGCAGACAAAACACAATAGTGCAACTTTTTAACAGAGTTACAATACTTTAGAGTAACTACAGGAATACTGTTGCGAACAAAGTATACTATAAAAGGCAAGTATACACAGCACGAGGGTCCCTTAACTGACGGGATCTCGCAAGAGATAAGACTCGAGTTGCACTAGTTCTAAACATGTTTTAAAAACATACATAATACTGACGATTGGAAGTGAACCTATACTATAGTAGGGTCCTTCGTTGCCTCTTTCCATTATGAGGTCAAACTCCTCCGGATTCACCATCATTCTCCTCTGTTGGAAAGTCCCTCTTGAAGTGTCCCATTATGCCACATAGATGGCATATTCGAGAGATTTCGACATTGGTGGTTGAAGTAATGTGTTGGATCCGAGTCCTGCAGCAATTTGTAGTATGTCCGTTCTTGTTGAATTGAAAGCAGTGTAACAGATGACAACAACCCAGATGATGGAAGCTGCACTTATTGCATTTCGGTAGGTTTCCGGCATACTGCCTAGCTGGTGTAGGGACAATTGGGATACCAGATGGGATGGTAGTAGGAGGTACATATGTCGTGGCTGCGAAGGTTGTCGTAGGTTGTTGTCTTTTGCTCGCCCCTTGGGGTGATTTGCCTTTAGCCTTAGCCCATAACTTTCGTTTGTTATTCTTGGGCTTGAGATTTGGAGTGTCGTGGTAGCTTGTTGCTCGTTGAGGTATTTGATTGTTACTTGGATTGGAATTATTGTTAACAATCCCGCTAACATTCACGTTGTTAGCGTTAAGGTGGGTCAGAACAGCTGACACGGCAGCCGAGACTGCATCTTGAAAGGTAGCTGCATCAATCTGAAGAGTTGGTGTTTGGTTGATGGGTTGATCGTTTTTCTTCGGCGACTAGTAGTAAATTAATAGAATGGTCTCAAAATGCTTATCGTCCAGACCAGGGTATTATTGGTTGGTGGATAACATGACTTAACCTTTAAAAGAGACTTGGAAATGAGTCCGGAGTTAAATTACCATAGTTCAATAACTTGACTAGATGGGGTTTCAAATAGACTCCAATGAAAGCATTTGAACAAAGATTGACACGGAAGTTAGCCGACTGTCGATATCATTGATATTTAAGATTTAATAAATTTGGGGAAATTGACCTTGTTGTAGGTCTTACATCATATTTGGAGTAGAAAAGTCTTCGACAGCATAAAGACTTAAATAAAAGTACTTACAGTACAAGGTAATTACATAGGAAGTACTACACAGAACGTTGACAGGAACACGTTTCTTTAAAACAAAGAAGTAAGTAAGGTATCTCCTACTGGCGACGGTCATCCCTATGGTGAACCCTTAGTTCGGTTTAGTTGACGTTCCATATCAAGTAGGTATCTCTTGTACACCCTCTGGCGTACTTGGAGCTCTAATGACTTCGGTTCGGGTTTCATCTAGTGCTTGCAACAGGGTCTCATGGTTTCTCTCAGATCTCTCACTTGTGATCAAGGCGATTGGTGCGAGTGGTATGCATTCTTTCATTGGTATTAACCTCTTCGATACGTTGGAGAGCCGTCCTGCCCTGAATTTCATTTCGGGCAACTCTACGGATCAGGATCGGTAGAAATCTGTCTGCTGAGCTCCCTTCGTTTACGTTGTAGAAGCTTTGGTCTCCATTAAAAAGCATAGGTTAATCTTGCTCTTCGCTCCATGTTTCCACGCATTCTACCCAAGGAGGCGTCGGTCCATGAAAAGTCGGACGAGGGTTAGGATTTGGAAATGGAGCTACCGTGGGTAGGTTCTCAACCTCGGGTTCGGAGTTATCATCATCCGCGAGGTCTTCAGCGTGGTGATCATTCAAAGGGATTGGATGATCATTCTCTGGTCCTTCTCGAACCCATCCAGCAATGACTTCGTTCGGAAAGTACGAGTTGCCATGGGGATGGAGTCCACCCATGTTATCTATGCGAGAATTGGGGTAAGGAAATAATTATTAGACCAACTATCTAGATGATTATTATAAAATCTTCATTAGTTACATCGCTATTTGTAAAGTGCATACCAGTCATATGTAATCAACACATGATAGGCTTTCGAATAAGTGACCTTAACTCCAAACTCACAAGGAATAGGGGTAAAGCAAAAATTTCACCGATTCTAAGTCTATAACATCCTAGTTACATATAGCCTTAGTGTATCCACTTAGTAACTATTAACTTAGATATGAAGATCCTTTTTAGTTCTCAAGTAAGTAATTATGGCAACCCAAAATACCCTTATGGTATTTTAGACTTTGGTTCAGTTATAATGTTCTCATTGTGGTAATGTTGGTAAGTTTTTAGACTTGTTGCCATATCACAACCATTCTTGGGCATATGCTAATCACTCCTCAGACCATCATAGTTGATCAGGCTATGCCACTCCCAAGACTGACTATACATCCCCAAGCTTACTTGTGATATTCAACAATCGTAATACTTTTGTTCTTGTCGTTGCGACACCGATTTTTGTATGAATGCAGGCACGTATACTTACTTAAATATTTTGTTATTTAAAAGTATAAACTCTAAATCAGAGTATTTTTAATCCCATTGTATTTATAGTTAGTATATCTTTTATGGGTTGATATACTCAATTCACTATAAACAATGCTCTGATACCAATCTGTCACACCCCAAAACCGAGAACGGCGGAAACGTTATGGGGCGGAGGACGTCATGTAATGTATCACAACAAATGTAAAGTAGTAAACAAGCAACAACATCGTCCATTGCATTAATAGTAAAAGTTTAATACATGTGTGTTCTTTCATAGTAATAAGACATTACAACAATTAATCAAAATAAAAGATGAGTCTTGACTGCTCTGTCTTCGCAAACCCTGGTCATCGTACTTGTCTACTGGTGACCTAAGAATACAAGTTATTTTGAAAGTGTAGGTCAGCATTTAAGCTGGTGAGTTCATAAGTATTTAATTTCATCGTTTGTATAAGTATGAAGAAAACATTTGGAATTATTCAATGTAATTGTTTGTATAAGTATGAAGAAAACATTTTGAATTATTCAATGTAACTGTTTGTATAAGTATGAAGAAAACATTTGGAATTATTCAATGTAACTGTTCGTATAAGTTTGAAGAAAACGTTTGGAATTAATCAATGTAATTGTTCGTATAATTTTGAAGAAAAAGTTTGGAATTAATCAATGTAATTGTTCGTATAAGTTTGAAGAAAACGTTTGGAATTAATCAATGTAATTGTTCGTATAAGTTTGAAGAAAACGTTTGGAATTAATCAATGTAATTGTTCGTATAAGTTTGAAGAAAACGTTTGGAATTAATCAATGTAATTGTTCGTATAAGTTTGAAGAAGACGTTTGGAATTAATCAATGTAATTGTTCGTATAAGTTTGAAGATAGTGTATGAAATTGTTCTACATTTGTATAAAACTAAATAAAATGGTTTCTACATGTTTGAAAGTTTCTAGAAAATCCCATATTTTCTACTTGTATAAAAGTAGTCTTCTACAAAGACTCGACTGTTTTGTATGTTTACCTTAAGAAATCCAGTACCTTTTCATAAGTGTGTATGTAGTTTAAAAACTCCAAAACTATAACAAAATGATGTTTTTCATGCCTAAATAATAGGTTTGTGTAAATATAAAATCATTAAGGCATTTGATAACCCCGTAAACCAATGTGTTTCTAATACTCCATGTGAGTTTTATAACCATACTAATGACCCAGACTGCCTGTAACAACGTTCTTCAGGGGTTGAAATGTTATGACGTTTGTCACCCCAGGCTTGCCGGCCTAGCTGTAGCTAACAGCTTAGGTGTGGGATTTTCAATCCCGTATATATCTATACACAAATATCACGTTCCCCCTACAAGGGATTATGGTATATAATACAGGACTTAATAATGCATACTCGAAATTACGTGAACCGTCTTAGAAAACTTAGTATAAAACAGATTTACGTATAAAAATGTTCATTTGTTCTTGTATGTGAAAGTATCTCTTTGATATAATGTTTCTAGTATGTAAATGTTCATGGTTTTCTCATAAACTATACCTATTATAGTTATTCAAAGTGTGTTTTTCGTTCGTATTGTAAATCCTAGTGTAATGCTCACTTGTTATGTAAAGTATAACATCTAGAGTGACATAAATGATCACATATACTTAAAGTATAAATAAAGTGTTTGCTTCATGTATACATATATAAACATGTTTTATTTCCAAAAGACAAGATGTTATCGAAAATATATATTGCATACGAAAGTTCCTATGAAGTAGTTATGAATCACATATGATTCACTCGATAAAAAGAGTATATGGTGAAACTTTATGTTACACACGATAATAACTGTGTGTTTACTTGTATTCCCCCCCCCCCCTTTAAAAGTGTATACAACGATTTAAAAGTAGTTTGTTTGATAAAACAATGTAAAGCAAAAGAAATCCCTTGTTTGAAAACACAGTTATAAATCACATATGATTGATTATATAACAAAGAGTATAACAACAGATTTATGTTTTTCACACGATGATAATCGTGTGTTTACTTGTATTTCCCCCCCCCCCCTTTAAAAGTGTATAAAATGCATTTATAAAACATTTGAAAGTGTTGTTTGTAGGGGTATGAACTCACTTGATTGAAGTGGTCGATTTGAAGTAGTCGAGAGAAGAATCGAGCAGAACTTCGACAGGAAGAGTTGAAAACGCGAGAAAATCTCGGGAACACAAAACCTTCCTTTGGGACTTGAAGGTGAAAAATCGGGGCTTTGTGAGGGTCTCTGGGGCTTAAACGCAGAGTTTCGGTGCGAGAAAGAAAGGAGCTGAGCAATGGAACTCGGAGCCCTTGAAACCTATTTATAGGGGTATTTCTGGTGTGCCACGTCGTGGCTATGGTTGGCCACGTCGTGGGGAGCAAGTCTTATCCTCTTCCGTTTTAGACGTTCTTTATATGCACGTGTAGCTAAAAATATGATCTACAACTCTCATTTAGACTTCATTGGCAAATTTTGAATTTATTTTTAATTATTTATTTTTAACGGGTCGGGACACGAAAAGTCCGTTAAAATTCCATAACTTCTTCATCCGATGTTCTTTTTCGTCAGACTTTTCGCCGTTGCGCGACTATTTTTGAGACCTTCGATTCTCATTTAGGTTGTTTTGGTCAAAAGTCTCTCAAGCTCTATTTCGAGTTTTTAGCTGTCTACTGTTATATCCAGATCTTGGAAAAATCATAACTTCCTCATACGAAGTTAGATTTGGACGTTCTTTTTATGTACGCTCACGGTTTAATGTTATCTACAACTTTCATTTAGATACTTAAGGCTAAAAACTATTGTATTGAAACTTCGCGTTTTTCGTTTAATCGGTGTTGCCGGTTTTGTCCGGAATTTTAGAATGGTTATAACTTCCTCGTTATAACTCGGATTTTTGTGTTCTTTATATGTATGAAAACCTTGATACGATTCCTGCCACTTTATTTAACCCAAATAAGATTTTGGGAAAGTTATATTTTGACCTAAATTTGACTGGTGTTACATTACATTGTCTCGAAATATCGGGTTGTCACATTACGGCCATAAACTCATGGGTGGTGGGTTCTTGGATGCCAAATGGTCATACAAGGCACACGGGAAGGTTCTAGGGTTGATTCCATGGCTTAGGAAGTGATTGGGATTCTAAATGACCTTCGATAAGTGTTTAACGTCTATGAAGATGTTGTTCGGAAGTTTACTACCTTAATCACGAGTTTACTACCTTAAACTCGAGTTTTCTACCTTAAACACGAGTTTACTACCTTAAACACGAGTTTACTACCTTAAAGTCATGTTTGTCCATGATTCATGAGTTTTGGTGGTTGAAAGATAAGCATTCTAAGTTCTAGACCCATTTCTAGGTCATACAAGGTGTTAAGGGCACTTTAACACCCATTTGATGAGTTTAAGGTCTAAGAAGATGATTTTAAGGTCTAAGGAGATGAGTATAAGGTCTAAGGAGATGAGTTTACGTTCTAAGAATATTCTTGGACCGTAAACTCAAGCTTGTCCCATTTGTGTAAGATTTGGTGCATTTTTTGAAGGATTATAAGGTTCTAAACTCTCATGGAAGCTTGTTGGAGGTGTTTAGGGGCAAACTAACACCTTAAATTCAGTTTACTCCCCAAGAATAGGTGTTTACGGTCTAAGCATGTGCTTGGGCTGTAAACTCATGCTTATGCCCCAAATGAAGATTTAAAGGTGTTCTAAGTCCATGCAAACAAGTCCTTAGGTCATATCTACGCTCCAAGTGAGTTTTGAAAGGGTTTTAAGGCTCAAAACCCCTCATTACATGTGTTCACGGCCTAAGGAGGTTCTAGGACCATAAACACATGTTTATGGTTCTATTCCTCATATTTTTCATGAATTTGAAGGCCAAAGGTGTTATACTAGGAGCTAGGATAGTTACCTTGATGATTTGGAGCTTGTTTTGGGTGATTTTGACTTGATTTCGAGTTTTAGAGAGAGAAAGTAGAGAGAGTAGAGAGAGAGTGGAAAGGCTTCAAATGAGGCTCTCTCAACTTTATATATGCTCAAGGTTTAGGACACGGTGGAATTCTACCGGATACTGCTGATAAGCGGGGCTTTTGGGCGTACCCGATTTAATTGTTTTATAACTTGACAGAATAAAACTAAAATTTTTCTAAATAAAATTCGGGACATTTCCACGAGTTTCTAATGTGGTTAAACAATTATTAAGTCATGAAAACAAACTCAAAATGGCTTAATTTAGAAATGAAACGGAATTAATTTAAGACGACGAATTTTTAACGACAGAACGGGTTACGACAGCGGAACGAACTTCGGGTTGTCACAATTCGCCCCATTACATTAATGGCAGTCGAATCCAGAGTCTTCCTTGAGCTTTTTTTCTTTCTTAACTTCCTCATATTTCACTTCCTTTTTCTCCTCTTTCTTCTCCTTAATCACCTTCCTCTTAGAAAAATTCCCTTTCATCTCACCTACTCTTGTTTTCAGATTAAATGGTTTTTTAAAAAAATTCTTCACCCGATTATTAAAATAGAGTGCCATTGCTTCGTCATTATAATTGATGATTAATACTTTATCTTCCAAACTCTCTTTCTCAGTAGTTTCTTTCTCAACCTCTCTTCCAGCAACCGTCGACATCAATGCAAAAGGACCACCCAAAATGTTCCATGTTTCCTCAACAATTTCATTTACTTCGTTTTCATGTGCCTTCAACACATTATATATATCATTTAGAAAAAAGTAGTCAAAGCTTTCTTGTGTTTTTATCATCAGGCTAACATTTCCCCATTCCTTGCAAAGGCTCATGATGAATGTCAAATTGAACTCCGTTGTAGACCTTGTAACTCCATATCTGTTGCATTTGAATATAAGCGCATTCAGACGATCGTAAAAGAGCTCAATTGATTATCCTTCCTTCTGTTTAAACTCTCCAAACTAACAACCATTGATTGACTGAGTTTATCTTTGTTTTCTCACTGCCTTGATGTTTCTCCTCCAGTATACCCCAAATCTTGTTTGAAGTTTTCCAGCTACGCACATAGTTGTATTCAACTGGTGGAAGAGCACCACAGAGTTCACACATACATTTCTTCTCATGTTTTTGTAGTTTCTCAGCTTGTTGAGCAACATCTTGATTGTTAGCAGCAGTTCTGTAGAAGCTATTTAATCGAGTTATGAAATGAAATCAGAGTTGTAAAGATTTATGAACACCGAGAGTAAGTATAATCTTGTTTCACCTCATTTATGATTTCAAAATACATAGAGATTTTAGATAGAATACAAGTCAAAAGTTCTATCTATCTCTAAGTATCAACCCTTATTTATAGGAGAAATAAAAAGCATACCAAAAATACAAAGGACTATTACAATATAGATTCGAAACGCAAGTGCCTTTGTAAATAGATAACTAACATTCAAAGCTACTCAAATACTTTCGACACATTACAACATACTTCGACATCTACAATCTCCCCCTTTGTAATCAGTGTCGAAATTCAATTCATGAGAATTTTAGCAGCCATATGCATTGTCTTTATGATCTCCGATTACCAGTTCATGACTTTCTTTAGTTCAGCTTTTTCTCCGCTATTATTCTTCTTACAACTATTCATACGCACAATCAAGTTTGTAAATTGGGCAGTTGTATAACGTTCAAGATCACAAGCTTGAAATAAAAACTTTTCAGGTTTGGTTGACTCTTCAACAATTACTGAGGTAGATTAGTTTATTTCCCCATCGATAGAGCCAATTCGACATCAGTCAATGCTAGACAATCATAGTAATTGTCTATGAAGATTTTGATATGAGCAAGACCCAATCGAACTGCATCAGTACTAGTTCCTTGATGTTTTGAAGGATCCAAATCTTTGAGAATCATTGCAAATTGAATAAGATCATTCAAGTTCATTAGTGGAAAATCAGTAATTGAGAAATCGAAAGCCACATTATTAGCTCTCACAACATGAAATCGAAAATTCTGGAGCATATTCTCGAAAAGCATATCTTTCGTAATATTCAGCACACGAGCAATCTTGACTAAGGACCAAACCTCATCCTATTCCTTTCCCAACACAGCAAGGAACCTTAGCTTCATATGTGTAAAATCGTATTTATTTTGAAATTGGTCGACAGTTTTATATTGTGCTATTATAAACATCATCTCATTAATTGGAAAGTCAAGTCGATTCATGTCAGAATTCTCTATTGCATAACTCTTTCTTCGCTTCTTTTCAAAAGCATACATTTCGTTGTATGATACCCTTGCTTCAATATTTTCATAACTGTATAGCTTCCTTCGATCACCTTTGTCCATACTCGGAGGATCATTTTGATGAAGCCTCAAAATACTTTGAATTTGATGTTGTTTCTCCATTTCAGCTTCAATTTCTACTTTTCTTTCTTCTTTCGATGGTTCTGAACTTATGCATTTTCCTTTTTCTTTATCTGCTTCAGTGGAAGTTTTCGAAGAACTTGAACCGCCAGCACCACTTGATGATCCAATAACAATCCCTTTGACAATGGGTTTTGTTGTTATTGTTGTTGCTATGACTGGTTCAACCTTCTTTGGAATTTTGGTAAGAATCTGAGTTGAATAGTTTGCCAACCACCTTTGCTTCTTCATTCGTTTTCCCAAAACCTCCTTTGCCTTTTCCAACAATCACCTTTTCTCCCCCTTGCACCCCAGTGACAACAGGTGGGGCGTTTGTTGGTAAAAGATTGAGCAAACTCGATAATGGTGCCAATTCCTTATGTATAGTGGTTTCAATAAAACGAAACTTATGAGTTAAGAACTCAGGAGTATATAGAAATGATGATCCGGAATTTGAAACTAACTCCTTCAATTCAACAAGCATGGCATCAAGCTTGCCAAATCAGCAAAAGAACCTCCAAATCCTCCTCCATCATTTTCATCATCAGATACAACTTTTGGTAGGCCAGTAGATTGAGAAGTGAATAAAGAAGTGATAGGTTGTTGTAAAATATTTTTGAAAGTTGGTGAGTTGGTGGTAGTGATGAGTTTCAAAAAAAAAGGTGGTAGTGAAGTAGTGGGAATGAAAGAAGTTTCGAAAGTAGAGGAAATAAAAATCTGAGAAGTACCTTGTGGTTGATCTGGTTGAGTTGTTTCATTCAATACACCATCACCCATGTTGACATTTGCATCCATATCAGATACGTGTGCAGGGATGCCTGAAGTTCGAACCTCCTCACTATATGACTTGGTTTTCGAATCTTCGGGTGGTATGAATTATGTCTGCTCAAGTGTAGATTTCTTTGGTGATGAATTAGATCCCAATAGATTTTCTGGTATAATCTCATCGTCCAATGACTCTTCTTGGATGATTAAATTACGCTTCTTTCTTTTCTTCAAAATGTGCTTTGCAACATCCTTAGCACGATGCTTCTTCGAAGATGGAGAAATAAATAAAGGTATGTCACAAAGAGTATACCTTTTCGAGTGAGATTAGGCTTTCAAACCATAGCAGAAAAGCTAGATGACCTCTCAAGAAAATGACATGGTTGTGAGCCTTCCTCTTGATATTCTTTAAGAGTCCTGATTTCGAAGGTATCAATTCCTTCGAAGGAACAGCTGTTTCAACCTCAACTGGCATTTCCAACGCCGTTGAAAAATTAACTTCTTCACCAGTTTTCTTCTTTGGAGACTTAGCACTTTTCTTCTCTTGAATATATTTCGAAGGACTTAGTTCAACCTTCTTAGTCTTTCGAGACCTTTTCGAGGAAACCTTATCAGATCGTGGTAACAAAACTCCAGTTTCAATTGACGGACTAATAGTTTGCAAATATGTCATTAAACTGGATTCAAAGGATCGACCTTTTTGATCCTTGGGTCTGGAATCCTTGCAATGTTAGGAAACACCTCCAAATCGTCTTCAACTTTCTTTAGAAAGTGATATTTCACAAACTATGCTTTATGTTCATCAGCAGACACTTGAATTCCTTCCTTTTCATATGCATATTGAAGTATCAAACTCTAATACCTAGCACACGAAATTCCATCGACAACATTTGTGTTCTCAACACTCTTCAAGAACTCCTTCCACAATGAGTAGCATAATCAATAGATAAATCATAGTAGATTCCTGCAACCGTGGCATAAACCTCCAATCTTCCCTTATCTAGACCAACACTTCAACCAGTTAGGCATCAAAGGTAAATCCCACACAAAAAATTCCAGATACACAGTAATCGTGACTTCTTGAACTCGCTTATCTTCGTAAGAGGAGGAAGATAACCCATCTCACTGAACATGTGTAACACCTGTTCATTAGTGACCTTATATAATGGTGGAGAATTAGGGATTCAAAAATCTTAGTAAACAGCTTCTTGGAAAGGCGGAATTTCTTGTCATTCACCTTGTTGAAAGTGATTATATCCATTGTTTTGTTGTAAGTTGCAGTAGAACCAGCAAGCAAGAGCCATGACATTGGGACTTCAAACGAACTGATAATTGCAGTTTTTAGAATAGAATGTTGCAATGCGATAATCAACATCTTTAATTCCTCCACATAAACTGAAATATCACCATCAACTTGATAATTGGTGCTTTGGATCTTCATGATTGGCCGGGAAGACATCTCTTCAATGGTGTTGGATTGTTGAGCAGTCATTGTTAGGTTTTTGAAGAACAGAGGAAAACTAGGGCACAAATTGTCTGAGAACACTTTTTTAAGGCGTAAAGTTGGAATGTTGAAAATTTTTCCATTTTATATGTATCCTCTATGTGAATGCCAATTAATGATATTAATGAGCATGCCATGTTTACCCTTCAAAATCGCACCACTAGCCGTTAAGAACACCATGTCAGATAAAGTAATGAGTACTTTATCCTAAAAACGTGCACAGTTCCCAAACCATCACATCAAACGTCGCTTCGAGAGTAGCAAGAGAACATGAACGAAAACCTTTGGCATGGAAGTTGGGCTCTTTCGCTTTTGGGATTTAAAGCGAAGTCATATACCAGACTTTCAAAATCTTCAGCCTGAGTTGGTAGTGCTCAGAACATCAAGGAGTTTGTGAATGGAAAGTGTGCCAAAGAAATAGATAAGAAGCAAGTAAAGAAAAATTTGTTCTATGATTTCGAAAATTATTTCGACATAAAGTCAGATAAATCCCGAGCAAAGATTGTTTTGTTATTCATGAAGAGAGATGACTAACAGCTTGTGTCACAACTAGCATTTCTCGCTAGGAAATTATGTCTGTGTATTAACCTTTGACGTATCTTGTAACGCCAAGTTAAGGTTATGCATGTTATTCAATTGAAAAACAACTATTCGGATCAAAACTCACTTATTAAGCCCAAAACCTAATTCGATGCATTTCATACACTTAACTTTGGGTTGTAACCTTAACTTCCTGGTTCAAATATATTATGGGGCCAGAAATCATTTATTGGGCCTAATGGGCCAATAAACTCACAACTTGATTATTTTGGGCTAAGAATCCTCATTTGGGCCCTAATTGGACCCACATTCATTAAACTATAGCATGTTGGGCCATAAGACTTTTTACGTGCCTTATTGGGCCTAAAATGTCTCACTTTGTTTTCATGGGCCTTGTTGGGGCCAAAAACCACATAAATAATTGTAATGGGCCAAAAACCTATTTTTTTACCCCTTTTGGGTCGTGAACTCATAAGAGGACCCAATGGGCTGAAAAATATATTTTGGGCTATACAACTTGGTTGCTTAATCCATATGAGCCCAACATTTATTCATTTCTTCCTTTTCTCCCCTCTCATTCTTGGTTTTGTGATAAAAAAAAAGAAACTTATATGATTCAAGACCTTGACACCTCACTATTTCTTAAAGGATATACATGCTATGTATCCAAGAAATATCAATGCTTAAGTGGTGTAACCATCATGTAATTACCACTTAAACCCTCTCTTCCTTCCTCCTGAAAAATCATGGCCTAAGGTTCTCCAACTTCATTCCACACCAAAAATTCTCTCCAGAACTCTCAAGAAAATCTCATTTTCCCTCTCCAAATTCGTGTGTGCTTATGTGTGAGTCCAAGGATACTTCATCAAAATCCATTCATTTTTCGTAATTTACTTACACTCAAGAAGTTTGACTTCATATTTATGTTAAACTTATTGCTCTTACTTACTCCATTTTATGATTGTTGCTTCATAGAACCTCCTAGAATTCGAGAATCTCTTCAAGGGGCTTGGTAAACCGAAAACAACATCATTTCCTCTCATCTCTTCACCAAAACTGATCCATCACCCCAAAGTGAGTTCATACCCATTATTTTTGGTTTTTACTACGTTTTGGGGGAGGGTACAAGTTGCTTTATGTTAGATCTATGTGTTTATGCATATTTTATGTGTGTTTTACGTGTTATATGTTGTGTTTATGTGCTAAAATTTCATGAAACCCGAAATTGCTAACAAAACATGGTGATATTTGCAAACTAAATCATTACATGCAACTAACTATAAAAATGGAAAGTTCAAAACATGTTATGATACACTAGAAAACAATAAAAAACCGTTTAAGGGGCCATTTTTGACCAATAAACAAAAAGGTGAAGCCTTTAAGACATTCATGGTTTTTCAAGGACCAAAAGACCCATTTTTATATAAAACTAGGTCTTAAGGATGTTTATGGTTTTAAAAGGTTTAAAACTGTTAATTCTCACAAAATCATCTGAAAGTTGGGCCTTCACGGTTTCATGGGCTAAATTTGTAAACTTTTGAAGTTTGTGGGTTAAATTTTCATTTTAAACAAATATGAGCCAAAAATGTAAATTTTTGTTTAAATGGGCTGAAAATGTAAAGTTTATTAAAATTGGGCTAAAATATTAAATTTCTATACATTTGGGTCGCAAATGTCAATTTTCATCAAAACTGGGCCGAAAATGTTAATTCTAACAAAAGTGGGCCGAAATGTTATTTTATTTAAAATAAGCCCTTAAATGTAAGCTTTTGGTCTTAATGGACCTAAAGAGTCATTTTTACCATAAATGTTCCTAAATCGTAAATTTCCGGCTTTATGGGACAAAACTTTCATCATTACACAAAGTGGGCATTTTGTGTCATTTTGGTTAACAATAGAGCTTAAACAACCAACGTAATAACAAACAGACTAAATACATCATTTACATGCTTATTGGGCCTGGAATATACCTTACATGTTTATTGGGCCTCAGTGGTCCATTTACATGATTATCGGGCTTGGAATATACCTTATATGTTTATTGGGCCTTAGTGGTCCATTTACATGTTTGTTGGGCCTTGTAAACTTAAATCATACATGAAAACATTATTTACTGTGTTACATAGTGTAACACAATATTTGCGTAAATTCAGTTAAGGCTCTTGTGAGACATTTCATTTATTTGTACCTATCTAGTGTACAACCGTAATCTTGTAGTTATAACCATAGTCTCCTGGAGGAAGAGCGGGAGTTTCTGTATGGATCTATATGGGGTTGACACCCTTCGCCTGAGTTCTTCGCTACAGCTAGATTAGGCCAGTCTAGGGTGACAAATGTCTTACCTTAAACAAGCCGACGCCTGAAAAACGTCATGACAGGCGGATCCGTCATTATCAAGTATGGTTATAACGACTCACATAAATATTAACTCCATTATAAATTTACGGAATACATATACCTTTTTGATGATACAAAAACATACATACACTGGTACTCGTTCTTAGGGTTTTAAGACCACAAAACTTTTATAATTAGAAAATATCGGATTTTCTGGGAAAACATACAACTATACAATACTTCTACTTACAAAAGAAAATATAGGATTTTTGGGATACTTACTTTATACATTTTCAAATAGTAACACACATGCTTTAATACAGGATTGGACACAAAACTTTGAAACGATTTTTTATAGAAAATAACGGATTTTCTGGTGTTTAGTAAATGATACAAAACTTTTCATTCAAACATGCTTATGAACTCACCAACATTATATATGTTGACATTTTCAAAATAACTTGTATTCTCAGGAAATCGTTAAGCAGGTGGACATCATGAACATGTGGATATTTGTTGCATTTTGTTGCTATCATAATCCTTATATTTGTGGGATGTAACTTTTGTAAACAATTACAATGATGTAAACCCAGTATTGTTGTTTTATTGTATGTGTGATGATGATGTTGTCTTGTTTCAATTATATACACTATGATGATATTAGAAGATGAAGTCACCCAACCCCTAGACAGTTCCGCCGTTTCTCCGGTTCGGGGGTGTGACAGCTTGTGTGATGTCCCGTGAATTACAATCGAATACTTGTAAAGAAGTATCGAAGGGCCTCTTTTTAATAAGCTTCTTGGGTTGTTTATGATTTCGATACATATCGGCACTTAACATAAGTGTGAGTAACTGTAACCGAAATTACTTAATTGACAAGTGTAGTCAGTGACAAGTAGGCTTTGGAAAAACTTTTTAAAATAACAAAGATAAAGAATGATAGTTGCATGGAAATGATATTGAAGAAAACAAAATATTAGTTGGATCCTGTTTGGTAACAAATGTCGTGAGATTCTAACTTTTGATCAAGACCACTCAAAACGATAGAATATGATTTGGAGTATCAAAGGTTGGTACTAAAACAAATTCGTTAAATCTGGAACAAAGTTCCCCATGAATTCCTTAAGTTAGTTCGATTGATAGGGTTTCACTTTCATCACAGTCTCATGATGTTAGATCATAAACACAGATTTTTGATATGTCTAGATCCTGATTGGTTTATATCAAAAATCTCTTGGAGATATGTCATTCTATGTGAAAGTGCAAGAACTTTAGGATGAAAAAGATTGGTTAAACGATTCGAAAGTACCTTTGCTATGTATGGACCAAGCAGGAAACACTTAACTCAAATGAGAAGAGTAAGGTAGCTCAAGGACTAATGTGAATACAAACTGATTAGGAAGAAATTTCTGTGATGAAAACTTCTTTAAGGCTTCAAAAACACACATCGAGTCTAAGGTGGCTTGGTTCGAGATGTTGCAGCATGCTTCTAGGGACATCCTAACTAGTACAAAGTTGTTCAAAAATATACCTGACCCAAGAACTACAAGCATGAACCATTGATGATCTTCGCTGAAAGCTACATTAACTATATGAAATACGAACACCAAAAACAAGAAAACATTTTTGTATTTTTGTTTAAGAAAAGAAAATAACAAAAATTAAGAAAATCATTTTGTGATTTTTGAATTTTCTAATACAAACAAAAGAAAATCTTTTTGGAGTTTTCAATTTTTCGAAATTTAAAGACCAAACAAAAGTATAATATTTTTCTTATTTTTGATTTTTCAAAAAGAAATAATATTCAAAATAAAATTTTTGAAATTAAAAATAAGAAAAGTAAATGTACCAAACTTGTGAAGATTTTTCATTTAGCTCCTCAGGATGATGTCGAAAGTGAAGCATATCGAAGGATCGACTATGAACGGTAACCATTGACTCCGACAGCTCTCCTCCATGTTCGTTATATCAATCTTTCGAACCTAATCTAGGAACTAAATTTCCTTCGATCATTCCTAGACCTGCCAAAATTCTCACGAATGACTTTTCATCTAAAGTCTTTGTAAAAGCATCAGCAAGTTGATCAGTGTTTTTTACAAAGTGAACTTTAATATTTCTATCTTCGACATGACCTTTAATGAAATGATAACGAAGAGCAATGTGCTTGGATTTTGAATGTTGCATAGGATTGTGACAAATGTGTATTGCACTTTTTGAATCACAATACAAAGGAATTTTCTTCATATTGATTGCATAATCACGCAACTGACTTTGGATCCATATGATCTGTGAAGTGCAAGTTGCAGCAGCCACGTATTCTGTTTCTTCAATTCGTAACTTACAAGCCTCCCATCTAATATTTGACATCCACCACTTGTGCTCTTTCGATCTAAATTGCAACCTCACAAGTCTGCATCTCAAAATGCTTGAATAAAGAACCCTATTTTCGGATGATACCATAATCCTAACAAAATTTTCCCTTTGAGGTAACAAAAATATTCTTGACTACAGTGAGATGTGGTGCTGGTGGGTTTGATTGGTTCCTGACACAATTACAAACAGAAAACATAATATCAGGTCGACTTACTATAAGATAAAGTAACGAACCTATTATGCTTTGGTACAAAGTGATGTCCATAGAAGGTTTATCTAACGAAGGACTCAACTTCGTTCCAACCGCCATTGGTACTCTAAGCTTGGTGTTATTCGTCATGCCAAATTTTTCAAGAAGATTTCGTGTATACTTCTCTTGATTTATGAAAACTCCATCCCTACTTTGATGAATATTTAAACACAAAAAATTGTTGATTTTGTCCATCATACTCATTCAAACATACTTTTCATCAAGTTTTCAAATTCACTAGACAAGTCAGAGTCAGTAGAGCCAAAAATGATTTCATCAACATAAATTTGATCAAGCATTAGATGATTCCCAACTTTCTTTCGAAAAAGAGTGGGATCAACTAATCATTGTTTAAATTTCGAATGTTTCAAAAAGTTGGTTAAAGTTGCATACCAGGCTTGTGGTGCTTGTTTTAGCCCCTAAACAGCTTTATCTAGGATATAACAATGATCAGAATACTCTTCATTTACAAAACCTAGAGGTTGTTCAACAAAGACCATTTCTTCGAGTTCTCTTTTAAGAAACACACATTTAACATCCATCTGACAGACATCAAAATCCTTGTGTGCTGCATAGGGTAAAAATATTCAAACAACCTCGAGTCTTGAGACATGGGCGAAGGTTTCTTCATAGTCTATACCTTATTGTTGCGAATAACGTTTTACTACAAACCTAGCCTTATTTCGAACAATATCACCATCTTTATCTGTTTTATTTTTGAAAATCCATTTTAACCCACCAATCAAAACATCTTTAGGTTTAGGAATTAACACTACTAGAAAAACAGCCTTATACGATGCTCATTGCGCGTCATAAAAGGCTTAGACGACGCGCAAATGCGCGTCAAGGAAGGCCCTATCATAAAGAAAGACGACGCGCAATTACGACGTGCGTTTACGACACGCAATGCGTATCAAGGAAGGCCCTGTCATAAAGGAAGATGACACTCATTCGCGTGTCGTAACCTTACGAAGCGCGTGCTAATGACACGCAATGCGTATCAAGAAAGCCCCTATTAAGAAATACCATGTCACAAATGAAGATGACACACATTTTTGCGTATCATAATTTTAAATGTTTTAAAAAAAAGTATTATTCATAGATTTACTAATTTTCAAATTAAATAATACATTAAAAATCTCATAATACAAAATAAAATACCATAAATAACAAAGATAATTCATTTCACTAATATGTCAAATACAAATAATTCTTCCAATAGTGAGTAAATTCTATAAAAAATGAACTCAAGAGAAGCATAATTTATATACAATTGCATTATCTAGCTTACTATGTTCCAACAACTCTCTCTTTGTTTGCTTTTGCTTGAGTCTCATTTCCTCCAAAGCTTCTAGCCATGCCAAAGTATTATATCTTGGGGTTCATGTCCAAATCAAGTAAAACATTGCTAGCTTAAATTCATCAAGTCCTTGGCATGAAGTCTTAGATAGAAGCTTAACAACAATTAATCTCCAATCCTTCTAGCAAACCCTAAAGATCATTATTGGCCATGTACCAGGATCAACCTGCCAAAATTGGATAAGTTAAGAATATGCAACAAGATTGTTGAAAAGACATAAATGCCCCTACCTTGTATTCAACAGTAGCAATGTTTTGGCAGGAACTGCAATTGAAGAAGAATTGGGACTTTCACATTGATAACCATTATTCAGGAAAGTATGGGACTTTCCTGGGGAAACATTGAACATAACCACGTTTTACAAAATACATCTTTTACATTGATAACCAACATTCGGGAAAGCATGGGGCTTTCCTGGGGAACGTTTACATAACTAGAAAAGTGTAATAAACCGGATATATTTACATCTTTTACAATTGGTAAAACACAATCAGGAAAGTATGGGACTTTCCTGGGGATGCATTGGTACGTAACCAGAACAGTATAACAAACCAGATTACAAAACTGTACATTTTCGCAAGAGTAAATGTGATTTTAGTGTACAACTTTACTTTACATTATGAGAACGAAAAACAACCTTATTAAGAAAATATGGGATTTTCTTGGTGTGTGTAACATTTTCAGAAACAAAAAGGAAACTCAAACATTTTCACAAAACAAAAACGGCTTATGAACTCACCAGCGTTATGCTGATTTTCAAACCGCTTGTGTTCTCAGGTCAACGTTAGAACAGGTACCCGAAGATCATTTTGTTCAAGGTTGGAGTGCGCAGAAGACCAGTTCGTTTTGTTATTATATACTATGTATCACAACTGTACAACTTTGCTTTTGAAACAAATGTAAAAGTTTTCAATATGTAATGTAATGGTTGTTTTACTTTACTTACTATGTGCATTGGATTTGATACGCAACGTGGAGTCAACCCCGGAAATGTTTCCGCCTTCGGTTTTCGGGGTTTGACAGATTGGTATCAGAGCCCTTGTTTATAGTGAATAAAGTATACCAAACCTTACATGGTATAAAACTATAAACACTAAAGGGCCTAAGTGCTCTGAAATAAAAGTATCTTCAAACTATAAGTATTTTCAAAAGTATTTAAGTATATCGAACCGTCGAGATCCGTAAATACAAGTAGAACAAAACATAAGTAAATGGGTGTTGTATACTATGGTTAAACCTGGGCAGTTATGTAGTCGTGTCTAGGATCAATATAGCTTGGCCAACTATATTCATTCGAGATACGGCCAACATGTGCTTGGGAGTGACTGTGGTATGTGGCATGCCTAAAACTTACCCTAATACCACAAACATCGAGCCAGTGTCATAGCGCATCATGAAATATTATGGGAGTATTTCTCGAGCCAATTCTTTGTAGAAATCCTCGTTCACGTATAGATCCTCGATCATTTCATTAGCGATAGTTTACCTGCTTTATCGCTTATCCGGAATAAATATCTGTCATATCTCTCGATTCAATTCAGAGGACTTATCATCCTCTCTTTCTTGATCTTATTAGATCAAGATGCCTCCCAGAAAAAGACCCAGCTCCAAGACCAACAACCCTCCACCACCACCTCCTCCTGAAATTGACCCCGTGGTATTTCAGGTAGTTGTTACCGCTGTGGTGGCAGCTGCTATGTCCCAATTAAACACCGGTGGTTCCGGTGGTTCAGGAGGTGGTACTCAAACTCAGGATCAAGAAAGTAATCAGGGACACCAAAACGAGGTTTCCTATAAGGATTTCATGAATGCAAAACCAACATCCTTCGATGGCACTGGAGGTGTCATTTCCTTATCGCGATGGATCGAGAAAATCAAATCCATATTTGAAATATGTGCCTGTGCGGAATCTGATAACGTCAAGTTCGTAGCCTGTACCTTCATTGATAAAGCCTTGACTTGGTGGAATGGCCGAGTCAAATCTCTGACCCTACCCGTAGCCAACGCCATGGGCTGGGAAGCCATGAAAGAACTCTTGATAGCCGAATATTGTCCCCGTGGTGAAATGCAGAAACTAGAGCACGAGCTCTGGAACCTGAAGATGAAAGGTTCCGACATTGCTGCATACACTTCCCGATTCGACGATCTCGCACTTCTCTGCTCGGGACTAGTCACTCCTGAAAGTAAAAAGATCGACAGGTTCATTTGGGGGTTAACTCAACCAACAAAGGGTCATGTCTTAGCTGCTCGTCCGGATACCTATGATAGTGCCAAGACTTTAGCCCAAACCCTAATTGATCATAGTGATGATGTCGAGGAAACCACCACCGCTTCTGAGTCGACCAAAAGGAGTGGTGAGAAGAGAAAGTTCTGGAAGAAGAAGAAGGGTCAATCTTCCCAAGGATCCTCCAAGAGACAGCAAACTATAGCAGTCCATGCTGCTACTACCCCCGTTGTTGCTGCTTCTGTTGTGGGATCCACAGCTCCAACTCCTACCAGCTGGTATGCTGGTAATCTTCCCCTCTGTGACAAGTGCAAGAACCACCACAACCCTGGCCCCTGCCGAGAACTGTCGTGTACCAATTGTGGTAAGAAGGGGCACACCGTCCGATTTTGCAAGGCTCCAGCCCAATCGGCTAATCAATCATCTGGAGCAGGCGTTGGTCAAGCCTTCTACAACTGTGGTAAAGTTGGTCACTTTAAAAAGAACTGCCCCAAGAAGTCTACCACCGATAATACCGGGAGAGTCCTAGTCATGGGACGGGAGGAAGAAGTCGCTGATCCCACTGTTGTATCGGGTACATTCCTTCTCGACAACTCATATGCTAGTATTCTTTTCGATTCGGGTGCTGAAAGGAGTTTCGTTAGTCATGCATTCAAACATAACCTAAAACATAATCCCCAACCTTTAACTGAAACATTTACCGTCGAGATGGCTAACGGTGAGAAAGAAAGCGCTAGCGAGGTGTTCGTAGGTTGTACCCTTACCCTGAACGACCATTTGTTTCCTATCGATCTCATGCCGGTATCCATAAAGAGCTTTGATGCCATCATTGGCATGGATTGGTTGAGCCCCAATCATGCAGATATCCTTTGTTTCGAAAAAGCCATCCGTCTCAACCTTCCCTCGAGTCAAACTCTCGTAATCTATGGCGATAAACTCAGTTCCAACCTTCGTATCATTTCCAGCATCAAAGCTCAAAAGCTCCTGCAAAAGGAGTGCATTGCATTCTTGGCCCATGTAATCAACGAGAAGCAGGAAGTTAAAGACCTCACGAGCATCCCTGAAGTCTGTAACTTTCCTGATGTGTTTCCCGAAGAGCTTCCAGGAATTCCTCCCGAGCGTCAGGTCGAGTTCCGTATTGACCTAATTCCTGGAGCTACTCCCATAGCGAAGTCTCCGTATCGCTTAGCTCCAGCAGAAATGCAGGAGTTATCCAGTCAACTCAATGAGTTTCTCAGTAAAGGATTCATTAGACCGAGTTCCTCATCTTGGGGAGCTCCGGTATTGTTTGTCAAGAAGAAATATGGATCCTTTCGGATGTGTGTCGATTATCGCAAGCTGAACAAGTTGACCGTCAAAAACCGATATCCTCTTCCGCGAATAGATGACCTCTTTGATCAACTCTAGGGAGCCAGTTACTTCTCCAAGATAGACCTTCGGTCAGGGTACCATCAGCTACAAGTTCATGAGAGTGATGTGTCCAAAACAGCTTTCAGGACTCGATATGGACACTACGAGTTCGTAGTGATGCCCTTCGGTCTTACCAACGCACCGGCAGTGTTCATGGACCTGATGAACCGGGTGTGCCATCCTTATCTGGACAAGTTTGTCATTGTATTCATTGATGACATACTTATCTACTCCAGAAGTGAAGAAGATCACAAACAGCACTTGAGACTAGTGTTGGAAACCCTTAGATCCGAGAAGTTGTACGCGAAATTTTCCAAGTGTGATTTCTGGATTCGGAAGGTAACTTTCCTCGGTCACGTGGTAAGCGAGGAGGGTATTCATGTAGATCCTTCCAAGATTAAAGCGATAGAGAATTGGTCGGCACCGAAGACACCCACAGAAATTCGACAATTCTTGGGTCTCGCCGGCAATTATCGGAGATTTATCCAGAACTTTTCTAGAATCGCCAAACCCCTAACCAATCTAACACAGAAAGGTGTACCCTTTTGTTGGAGTGATAAACAAGAAACCGTGTTCCAGACGCTGAAGAAAGCCTTGTGCAGCGCGCCTGTTCTGTCCCTACCCGAAGGGACAGAGGACTTCGTTGTCTACTGCGATGCGTCCAATCAAGGATTAGGCTGTGTGCTTATGCAAAGAGGAAAGGTGATTGCTTATGCCTCTAGACAGCTGAAAGCACACGAGGTCAACTATACCACACACGACTTGGAGTTAGGAGCCGTAGTCTTTGCATTGAAGATTTGGAGACATTACCTCTACGGAACCAAGTGCACGATCTTCACTGATCACAAGATCCTGCAGCACATCTTTGATCAGAAAGACTTGAACATGAGACAACGGCGATGGGTAGAACTACTCAGTGATTATGAGTGTGAAATCTGTTACCATCCCGGCAAGCCCAATGTGGTAGCAGATGCACTTAGCCGAAAGGAGAGTGCATGCCGCAAAGTGAAGAACCAGACGATGACCATCCATTCCAACTTACCCATGCAAATCCGAGAAGCCCAGTTAGAAGCCCTCAAACCCGAGAACATGTCGATCGAATCATTGAGAGGAACGGAAAAGAAACTTAAGATCAGAGGTGACGGAGTCTACTGCTTCATGGATCGGATCTGGATTCCAAAGTCCAGAGGATTCAGGGAGACTGTCATGGAGGAAGCACACAAGACCAAATACTCTGTTCACCCAGGTTTGAACAAAATGTACCTGGATCTCAAGAAACAATACTGGTGGCCGAACATGAAAGCTGAGATAGCTACGTTCGTGGGCAAGTGTCTGACTTGCGCCAAGGTTAAAGTTGAACATCAGAAACCCTCAGGTCTGCTCCAGCAGCCCGAGATACCCGAATGGAAATGGGAGATGATTACCATGGATTTCACCACCAAACTACCCAAGTGTCCGAGTGGGTACGATAGCATTTGGGTAATTGTCGATCGTTTAACAAAGTCCGCTCACTTCGTCCCGATCAAAGAATCATACAAGATGGAAAGACTCGCGCGAATCTATATCCAAGAGGTAGTCCGACTGCACGGTGTACCTGTGTCCATTATCTCTGATAGAGATAGCAGGTTTACCTCCCGATTTTGGCAGTCTCTCCAGAAAGCTCTTGGAACCAAGCTAGACATGAGCACGGCGTATCATCCTCAGACCGATGGACAAAGTGAGAGAACAATCCAAACCCTGGAGGAAATGCTTAGGGCATGTGTCATTGATTTTGGAAAGTCATGGGAGACGCATCTACCTTTGATCGAGTTCTCGTACAACAACAGTTACCACACCAGCATTAGGGCTGCCCCGTTTGAAGCCCTATACGGTCGCAAGTGCAGATCCCCTCTGTGCTAGGCCGAGGTGGGGGATACACAGTTAGCCAAGAGTCGAGTCCCCGACAGTGCTCTCACTAGTCCTGAAATCATCCGTGAAACCACTGAGAAGATCATTCAAATCCGAGAACGATTGAAAGCTTCACGTGATCACCAAAAGAGTTACGCTGATAACCGTCGGAAACCATTGGAATTCCAGGTTGGAGACCGTGTCCTGTTGAAAGTCTCGCCCTGGAAAGGCACGGTACGCTTTGGAAAGCGTGGGAAACTTAACCCGAGGTACATTGGACCCTTCGAGATCCTTTCCAGGATCGGTCCGGTAGCCTATAAACTTCGTTTACCTCACGAGCTCAGTAACATCCATCCCGTCTTCCATATTTCAAATCTCAAGAAGTGCCTATCCAATGAAACCCTAGTGATTCCTTTAGACGAGATCGAGATCAGTGAAAACCTCAACTTTTTGGAGGAACCGATCGAAATCATGGATCGAGAAGTCAAACGTACAAAGCATAGCCGCATCCCGTTAGTGAAGGTCCGCTGGAATGCCAAGCGGGGACCGGAGTTCACTTGGGAGCGTGAAGACTCGATGAAACGACAGTATCCACATCTCTTTTCAGATCCATGACTTGTATCTTGTCTTGTATTTTAATTTTGAATTTTGGGACGAAATTCCCTCTAACGGGGGGATAATGTAACAACCCGGAATTTCGTATCATTACTTGTAACTCTTTTTCTAATCCAATTCAATCAACCAAATCGTCATTTCCAAATTCGTTTCCGATTTAATCATTTCATTAAGTCATTAATTCGTATCTATCTAAAATGACTGAATGGGTGTCCTAATGCATTTAGAAATCATTCTAACACCCCATTCTAGTGATCAGAACATTTCTAGAATCAACCATAACGAATTACGGCAACTTGGCCGGGTGCGACCAAAAGCCCCGTCTAACGCCGGTATCGGGTAGAATTCCGCCGTGTCCAATTCCCGGACACTATTTAAAGTGTTCAAAGCTTCCATTTGAAGCTTTTGGCCCTCTTTCATTACTCTCTCTCTAACCTCTCTCCTCATCCAACAAATCAAGGTCTAAAACAAAGATTTAAGGCTCCAAATCAAAGAGGTAACATTCCTAACTTGTTATACAACCTCTTTAACCTTCAAATCTATGTTTAAACTATGAATTAGGACCTGGAACATGTGTTTAAGGCCAAGGAGCATACTTGGGCCGTAAACACATAAAAATGGGGTTTTTATGCAATTTAACCCTTCCAAATCATTGTTGGGACTTAGATACGACCTTGAGGCTTGCAAACCTGGACTTGAAACACCTTAAACTTAGATTTTGAGGGGTAAACATGAGTTTACGGCCAAGACATGTGCTTGGGCCGTAAACCCCTTAAACATGGGGAGTAAACTCCTTTAGACATGTTAGAATGCCTTGAAACTTAATCAATAGCCTTGTGGTAAATCCTAGAACCATCTAAAAATAGTTTGGGGGTCTTAAACATAACAAAACACAACATATAAGAGTTTACGGCCATAGCATATACTCATGGGCCGTAAACTCCTAATTAGGTGTTAATTGATTCCCTAAAGTGATACCAAGCCTTGGAAAATTAACTCGAATCACATGTGATTGTTCTAAGTGCCACAAAATGAATATATTTGAGCATGGGAGAGTTTACAGCCGTGAACTCCCTTAAATATGGTATAAGTCCATTTAATCCATTCCAAGGCATTTGAGAAATTCATTCCAACAATCCCCATGTCCAAACAAGCCATTAAACACTCAAAACTACCCAAACATGATTTCACGGCCGTGAACTCATGTGTGTATGGGTTTTATGGTAGTAAACTCCCTAAAGTGTTTACTCTCGGGGAGTAAACTCAAATCCCAAGTCCCTCGTACCATTACACGTCCGTAGATGTCACCCGGGTCACTCCAAACCCTCGTTTTGAGGTGTTTAACCTCATTGGAGTGTAAGGTTCCATCTAATTAGTGATTTTAAATCTAATTAGATATATATGGACCTTATTTCATTTTACATAGGGACCTCACGAGTAATCAAGCCTCGAACCAACGTTTAGTGTCCGAAACAGTCGTATTTCCTCGTCTTGTGAGTTCATACCCCTACCCTTTTTCACTGTTTTTCACTGTTTTCAGGGGGGAACACAAGCAAAGTACAAGGGATTACTTGTACTCAAAACTTGTTTTCATGTGTGTGTTTCACATTTTATATGCTTTTAACACTGATTAATACAACTGATAACCGTTTGAACATGCATATCACGTAAACATATTATTTGTGAAATGGATTTATAAACTGTTATGTTTTATATATTTCACAAATGGTTTCTACATTTTATCAGTTAAAAGCAAGTCATTAGAACTTTTGAAACATAAAACTTGTACACTGTATATCCTCGGTAACACTCCACAGAGATACGCGAGTGGAGGATTATCATATTATTACTAGTAAATTTGTTAGTCCTGTATGATTGGAGACACGTTCTCGGTGAACACTCCACAGAGATACGCGAGTGGAGGACTGCACCCGTAACCAGAATCTCTTGGATTAGAGAGCGTGACTTGAGTGTATAGATCTATACGGGACTGACTACCCCACACCTGGCTGCTAGCTACAGCCGAACCGAAATGGTTCAAGGGTGACGAAAGTCATAAGGTGATGTGGACTACTTATTGCCATATCTAGTCTATCGTATGGTTATGGAACTCGCAATTAGGATAACAGAGATTTACTTAATAGTAAAAATGAATAGCTTAACACATTTCTCAAGATAACCAGGTTTCAGTATACATTTTTCACATTGATAACCATTATTCAGGAAAGTATGGGACTTTCCTGGGGAAACATTGAACATAACCACGTTTTACAGAATACATCTTTTACATTGATAACCAACATTCGGGAAAGCATGGGGCTTTCCTGGGGAACGTTTACATAACTAGAAAAGTGTAATAAACCGGATAACTTTACATCTTTTACAATTGGTAAAACACAATCAGGAAAGTATGGGACTTTCCTGGGGATGCATTGGTACGTAACCAGAACAGTATAACAAACCAGATAACATAACTGTACATTTTCACAAGAGTAAACGTGTTTTTAGTGTACAACTTTACTTTACATGTTGAGAACAAAAACCAACCTTATTAAAAAAATATGGGATTTTCTTGGTGTGTGTAACATTTTCATAAACAAAAAGGAAACTCGAACATTTTCACAAAACAAAAACCGCTTATGAACTCACTAGCGTTATGCTGATTTTCAAACCGCTTGTGTTCTCAGGTCAACGTTAGAACAGGTACCCGAAGATCATTTTGTTCCAAGTTGGAGTGCGCAGAAGACCAGTTCGTTTTGTTATTATATACTATGTATCACAACTGTACAACTTTGCTTTTGAAACAAATGTAAAACTTTTCAATATGTAATGTAATGGTTGTTTTACTTTACTTACTATGTGCATTGGATTTGATACTCAACGTGGAGTCAACCCCGGAAATGTTTCCGCCTTCGGTTTTCGGGGTGTGACACGTACAAGATGGTATCCACCTAAATTAATAACCAAAAATATATGCCCAAACTCAAATCGATTACTTTATTTAAAAATTGGATTAACTAAGAGCTTTCAACCAAAATATAAACAACACAAGTTTGCACACATTACATTACATCATATTTTCATCATCTCATTTTGCTATGTAGTATGCATGTATGGATGGATGGATGTACCTCACGAAATGTCATAAGGCTTGGCTTGTCTCCAACATGCGGCATCTGGTTGCAGACAATATGGGCAATTGCTAACCTAGCAGAGTTTTTGTCATCTTATAGTACACGACTTCTTGCAATAACTTCATCCATCCATGCACCACCTCTTTTCTCAGCTGGGCGAGAGTATGGGCCAAAGTAAAAATAGGAAATTGTAGTGACAAAGAACATGGTTTGGCATGCGGAATTAAAGCTTGCACAATTGAACATGGTGATTTGGGTGTTTAAGAGATATATTGAATGTATATGGTGTTACACAAAAAGGATCTAGATCTAGACTACATAATTAACACACACTTACACACTCACTTCTACATCTCTCAAGCACACCTCTACAAGTGGTATGAACCCACTATTTATAGAGGTGTTTACATGTCTCTCTCTCACTCTAACTAACAAATGGGTCTAAAGGCTAAAGCACCACATGCTAGTGGGTTTTATAAAAGTCAAACATTTACAAAGTCATGAATGAATAACTTTGCACCCCAACATTCTCCCCCTCAAAGTTAGGAATGAATGACCCACTTCAAATCTTCCAAAATCAAGCACTATGCGGTTCGAGCCTCAAAGGTGACACATGTCGAAACGAACTTCAATCTTCAATTCTTCCATGATTCTTCAATTTGGGCTCTAGGATGTGAGACCATACAATCCGAGCAGCAACGAATGATCAAGAGTATTCCAAACTCCAAATAATCACCCAAAAGTTGCGCATAAAAACACACCCCAAAAATCTTCAATAATTCCAAACCCATTTTGAATACATCACTTCCGAACTTCCAATTGCATCATCTCATGGCTTCAAAACTTCAAGATCACTTCGGTCTTCAAATCCGCGTAATATGAAAAATTCAGTTTCGAATTTCCGTATAAAACATCTCCCCCTTTTTATAATCAAAATTTGATTATAAAACTCCAAAGGAAAAAGAACGTGCTCTATTCGGAATTTTTCATGTTAAAACTCCCCCTTAACATGTGGCATAAACTTTGTGCTTCAATCCGGAAAACCCAAAAAATAATGAATTTTTATCATCATTCACGGATCGCCTTTGACATAATTTCTCAAAAATGGGTAAAATTGTCAATTTCAAAATTCTGCAGTGACCCGTTGAGCCAAAAACAACCAAATATGCGAAACACACTCCCATTTGCGAAACTAGGTAGAATGTGTAAATTCGCACAAACTGCATGGACCAGATTTGAAAATATTCCAATTTCTCAAAGATTTTACCCCAAATGTGAAACTGGGTAAAATTTGCCATCTTGCGAATACTTCAGGGATGCGAATTGAAAATTCTACACTTTTGTCATTTTATTACCCCATTTTGCGAAGTTGGACCATTTGTGTTATTTCGTGAAAAGATTAGGGGTCAAATGCGAAAATATTTACTACACTTTAGAGCGCATGCTTTTGCGTATCGTTAATCACCACGTGTCATTGTTTGCGCGTCATTAAAGGGATGTTTTCTAGTAGTGTAATCTCCAAACCTTGTTTCTTTCGAATTCAGCCAATTCAGATTGCATTGCAACAACCAATCTGAGTGTTCCATTGCAGCCTTAAATAACTTTGGTTCAACTATCAAAATAAAAACATTAAACACGCAAAACTCTTGATGAGCATTAAATACTTCATTCTTTGCACGTAGTTGAGCTCTTGTTAACACACTGTCTTGTGGATTTCCATCTACATGTTCCTTTGGATGCTTTCTTCTCCATTTCTCAAATTGTGGATATGCTAGATCAAAATCCAATGGTGCATCTTCAAACATTTCATCATTCTCAGATCCTGCAACTGAAATATTATCATTCGAATCATGAAAAGTTTCATTTTGATTAAAATTCGACATGTTTGGATCATTTTGCTCCCCCTCAACATTATCTTCACGAAACTAAGTGGAGGTCCGAACCGACTGATGTTAGGATGCTCCCCTTCAACATCATCATACATTCTCCTATTCTCCTCTCGAAAGGATGCTCCCCCTCAACTTAAGAATGCGAATGCAAGTGCTCCCCCTCCACTTGATCATTTAGCAGACTTTCGCTATTTCTTAGAGAATTTGATGTTGAACTCAAATCGGTATCAACTTGGGTCAACATCGAATTTTCAGAATGCTTTGATGCTTCAGACATTTGATTATCATCATCATTAATTACAGCATCAGCAACCTTATCTGGAACACCAACAATTAAATCATAATGAAAATTTCTAGAATTAAAAATCTCATATTCAACATTGGATTCATTAATAATTGGTTTTTGATCAAAACATTTGCCGATTCTTTTAATGTAATAATCATCAAAGGTGAGATTAAACGTTTCTTCCACTTTTCGTGTTTGTTTATTCAACACTCTATATGCAACCAAATTATGAGAATAGCCCAAGAAAATTCCATCATCAGCTTTGGACTGAAATCTCGAAAGATTATCCTTGAGATTCATGATAAAACATCTGCAACCAAAAATGAAAGAATTTGACATTAGTTTTTCGGTTATTGATAATTTCATAAGGAATAATGTTGAATCTATGATGAATGAATGATCGATTATGTGTAAAACATGCAGTAGAAACTGCTTCTGCCCAAAGATATTGAGAAAGATTCGCATACGTGTGCATTGTTCTTGCTGCTTCGCAAAGAGAACGATTTCGCCTTTCAACAACACCATTCTGCTGAGGTGTATATGGTGAAGATAAATTATGCGAAATTCCTTTTTCAGTTAAGAACGAATCCATAACATTGTTCTTAAAGTCAAAACCATTGTCACTCTTGATTTTTCGAACTTTCATCTTCAAAATTTTCTTGATAAAATCAATCATCACTTGAGCAACTTCAGATTTTAACCTGAGAAAATAAACCCAAGTAAATCGAGAAAAATCATCAACAATAAGTAAAAGTTATTGTCTCTTGTCAAGAGTTTCAAAAATTGATGGTCCACAAAGATCTATATCAAGAAGTTCCAATGGCTCCACAATGTTTGGATCAATGATAATAGGATGACCTTGTATATGCTGCTTCCCTTGTTCGCAAGTTGCACACAAAGTATCATTATCAAATTTTAACACAGGTAAACCTCTTACCAGATCTTGTACCACTAATTTGTTAATATTTCCAAAGTTCAAATAAGAAAGCCTTTGATGCCATAACCAGCTAACAACTGACGAAGCTTTCGAAAGTAAGCTCACAGAGGGTGTCTCAACAATGGGATTGATGTTGAGAGTAAACATCTCCTTTCCGTTTTGATTTGACCAAAACTTCTTTTGTGTTGACATTCGAAATAATGCTTCCTTCATCATTAAACACCACTTGATTGCTAGTGCCCACAACAAGTTGCGAAACACTTATCAAGTTGTGTTGGAGACCTTCTACATATGCAACTCTATTAACTGTAAATTTCCCATTCGTAACTTTATATAACATCCCAAAATTCAAGGCCAAAAATTTCGTTTTTAATTAGGTTATTACATAAATCCAAAGTGTGAATAATCAAAATATAATATTATGAAACCATATCAGAGTATAATCCCAAGGATCTCGTGCGCGGAAAACGTAGTGTGATGTGCTACGACCATGTCGACTCCTTTCCTTTGAAACTAAGTACCTGAAACCAAAACTGTAAATCGTAAGCACGAAGCTTAGTGAGTTCCCCCATCATGCCACATACCACATAGCACCATCGGTATCTCTCAACCGGTAACTGTCATCGGTATCTTTCAACCGGTAACCGGGGACTATATCACCCCTACCACTATCACATAATAATATCTCATAAACATACTGATCACGTACTAACATCATAAACATGCTGATCACATACTAACATATCACAAACGGACAGATAAGAATAACATGGGCTTTGTATACCCCTTCGGTATCTTTCAATCAGTAACTATCGTCGGTATCTTTCAACCGGTATCTGCCATCAGTATCTTTCAATCGGTATCCGCCATCGGTATCTTTCAACCGGTATCCACCATCGGTATCTTTCAACCGGTAACTGGGGACTATTTCACCCCCTACCACTATCATACAATAACATGATATAATCATACAGTCAGGCATTACCGGGGTACTGACCTACCATTCGGTCCTAACGACCGAGTCAGGAAAGAACTATTCCCTGATAGCACCACTGACATACATAGCATATCACATAAGCATATCGCATAAGCATAAGCATATCACATAAGCATATCAATATAATTATCATAAAGACAATTATCTACCAACTACCCTTGTTGGTGGGCCGGCATTGTGGCCTTAGACCCACCCCTACTAGAAGGTAACTCACCTCACACTGCTGACGTCCCGCAGACTCAATCCCACACTACTGAAGTCCCGCAGACTCAATCCCACACTGCCGAAGTCCCGTAGACCCAGCCCCAGCTGCTGGATGACAGATTCCAGAAACTTTCGACACCAAAATAACACCCAATTAATAATTGGGTCCAACGCATAACCATAAATACATACTTGGATAATTACTACGTTACCCTAAGGTTGGCTTTATTCAAGCCCACGGCCCAATCCAAAGGCCCGAAAGTCAACTATGAGTCAAATCCCAACATATGGGCCAATTTTCCAAATTGGGCCCAAACCTTTATAAGGTCTTACCATAAGGCCCAACCAAAAGTCCAATCCAACATTTAACCTTCTAATGGCCCAATATCATATAATCCTTAAGGCCCAACTATGGCCCAGCTATGGCCCAATTTTCCAAATTCGGCCCAACTCCTCATATGGACCTTACCCTAAAGCCCATTAATCATTCTCGCCCATTTGTCTGATCTTGATTGGCCTATTAATAACCCAATCATCAAGGCCCAATCAAAGGCCCAACGATACACCCTAGTGAAATTAGGGTTTTCACATAAAATGATGATTAGGGTTAAGTCCTCTGACTTAATCCATTAAGGACTTAATCAATTAAGTCCAATATTACTTAGATTAATTTCTTGACAACGATTATTATTTAATATCTCCAGTTATTAAATAATTCCGATGTGTCCCAATTAATACCTCAAGTTAGGGTTTTATTGGCATTGTGGTTCTTCCGTCCCAAATGTTAGCCCATTTATCGATTTATTGGGCTTTTAGGTCCATAAGGTCTTTATTGGGTCAATTAGATTCCATTAGACTCATTAGGGTTTTCACTAAGCCCATTTGGCTACATTGGGCCCATTAGCCTAACAAGTCCAATTGGGGTTTCAAGCACCCCAACGAATCACACTTGACCAGGCAAGACACACCGCCACCTGACACGGCGGCCGGTGGCGGCAGGAAGCGGCAGCCACCACCCTACGGTGGTGGTTTTGAGATTTCATTTCATTATTCTGACACTATTACGGTTATAAAGCACAATCTCCAATACCACACACTCACACTAATGCTAACACACACACACACAACCACCTAATGGTGGCCGGCGGTGGCACACGGCGGTAGAGAAGCTACAACCAATGACAACCACCATTGTTGGCTGCCATGGTAGTGCACATGCTCTCCAGTGACACAAACATCCCAAACACACTTAAACACGCACTTGAAACACAATCACACACCCACACAACTCACAGCCACCAAATGGCACATGGAGGCGATGGAAAAAGTACAAAACGACAGCAGCGGTAGCAAAGGGCCGCTTCCAGCGACAACAGTAGCATGAATGACGTCGAACACTTGAGATGGTCGTTCACAGCTTGATATTCTTCTTCTTTCATGGCCCACACTTCGTCTCGGTTGGGTTTCCCAGTCGCACACGACATTACCACGACATCAAGCGGCGGAGAGACCATGCTCGTCGACGCGATAACAGGTGGAGCAGCAGCGCTACAGCAGAGTGACAACATCCACCGGAAACAGCAATAGCGACACCCTCGGGCGTGTTCCCTCCGACCGTCAACTGTCATGGCGCTCCAAGGTGGCCTTCGTCTTCAGCATCGATGGTTCACGCCTCCAACGGAGTAGAACGACGCCGTTCATCTTGGTTCTTCGTCTTCACCGGTAACAGAAAGGATGGGGGCTTCCGGCTTCAATCGGTGGAGGTATGGCGGCTAGAGAAGAAGGGGTGATAAGGTGGCGGCTGGGAGGGTGCTTAGGGTTAGGGTTTTAGGAGGCCGGTGCATGTTGATGGGTTAAATACTCATATCCCATACAAACTCTCTACAGATTTGTCACAACCAATCCCTCCTTACCATATCTTTTCCAAACTAAGCCCAAATTTTACCTTTTCTACCCCAGCTTTGGAAATTCCCTTCAAATTTGATACCTGATTTACCAAACTGCCCCTAGGCCCCCAAAATCTCATCAATGAAGTCCCAATAATTACCATCGAGTCCCTACCTTCCATAATACTAACAAATTAAGTCCCGATTTACACTTTTAACCCTCAACTTCTAAAATTGTGGCAATTAACTCCTCGAACCCAACACCCTGCATATATAATTATTTATTTTAGGCTACCATGCGTTCATTAATTTATTTATTTAGCTAAGAAATAAACGGGTGTTACACTTTAACATATCCTTTCACTTGACATTTGTTATTGTTTCCAAACTTCACTACTCATGTATTCTCTAAACTTCGATAATCACGCAAGTTCTCTTTCTTTCCTGTCATGTGACGACAGCAACCACTATCAATGTACCACTTTTCGTCATATTGCTCGTCACATTGCACCTGCATTTTATGAAAGAATTTAGGTACCAAAGGCTATTTGGGTCCTTGGTAATTAGTTTGAAAGATAAAATGAAATGAAGAACCTAAAACCCAATTACGAACTTTTGATTTGAGACTATCAATTAAGTCCACATCATTATGTAAAGGTGCAGAAACATAATTTTTCGAAAGTTTAGGACTGTCACCGACTTTCTCCTTTTTTGTCTCAATTTGTTTGTCAATCATCTTGACTTTTGAAATTGGTTGCCATGCCTTAATAGAAGGATTTGATGATTTCGAAGATGAACTTCCACTTGAAGATTCATTCAAATACTTCTTATAGGCATCTTGAATTTATTGTTGTGAAATTTTTCCAGATTGGTAAGACATCCCTTTGCCTTCAAGCCAATGGTCCATGTTCTTCACATTAGATAAACCCTTTGTGTACAAAATCTAGGAATTTTGTTTTGCATAAGGATTTGGAAATTTTGGTTTTTGTGGAGTAAACTTAACACTTGGTTTAAATCGAAAATTTTCAACTTTTCAATTTGTGGCATGTGTTTCGACATTTGTTCAAGGAGAAAATCGATTTTGAAAAATCTTTGAATGATTTGGGATAGGAGTTTGTTTTCAGTATTGATTTTGTGAAAAATTTTGTTGATTATATGAAGTATATTGTCTTGTGGATTGATGAGTTTGAAACTTCTTTGTTTTAGATGGGTGACTAGGAGTTTGTGAAAAGATTTAGTGTTTTGACATATGGACTTCGAAGAATTAGTTTGTGAAATTGATTGAGACAATGTCTTTTTAGATTGAGCAGGATTTTGCTGATTGTATGAATTTGTTGAAGACATAGTCTTAACAGAGTTAGACATTGTCTTTTCAGACTTTTTCTTTGTTAAATCATTTTGTTTCTTTCGATACTTAACAACTTGCCAAAAAAAATTCTTTCATGCTTGTCTCTTTGAAATTCCATTATCTTTTGAAAACTTGGCAATTTGATCCTTAAAATCTTGTTAATTTATTTTGACAATTTGTTTGGTTCTCTCATCAGTTTGTTTTGAGATTTCTTTTGAAATTTCATGTTTTTCAACCCATTTTCTTTGATATTTTTGTCTTTGAAAAGTGTATGTGCTCTTTTTAAGATTGTTTTCGACAGTGCTTTGATTTGAAAAGAATCTTTCATTTTACGTATGCTTTTTATCTTCTTCGACTAATTTGTTAAATTCAGGTTTGATGTTATCGACATTCCTAGTCGTTACAAACACTTGATTGGTAAAGATAACATCATTTGTGCATTTGAAATTAGGATACACCACCAAATTTGGTTCGAGATAATGAGCACCCTTTTCTATTATCACTTTGTTAAAATTTTCGGTATCTCCATGCAACTTATCAACAACAACCCATGGAATTTATGTTTCCTTGGAAACATCATTTGTTGTAGTTGTTTTGTTCAAAATATCATCATCACTACTATCAGTTTGACTATCCCTGACACTCACATGATCAAAATCATAAACTTTCAAAGTTAAGGGTTTGCTAGTGTCATCCTTAACCAACGAATCATTACACTTTTCTTTTCCTTTAGACTTAGATGTGACATTAATAACAGACAACTGAGAACAATCAATGTCTTTCTCTTCCTCAATTTCACTGATTTCACTAATATTATCAGAATTATCTTTGAGATCAGCAAAATTAGATTGAGAGCCAGATTTCTAATTCTCAGTTCTTTTCAAAATCCTGATTTGTTCATTTTTGGTCAAAGTTTCATTCACAATTTCAACTAATTCATTTGCATCCAAATATTCATCTATTTTCACAATTTCATAAGCAAATCTATTGTCAGAAGCTCTATCAAATTCAGCTATAGTGTTTTCACAATCATAAGATATGCTATCAACCTTCTCTCTTTCGAAAACTAGAAAAGGTAATAACTTCCTATGTTGTTCTTTGCATATTTCAGATGAGTAATGCAATGTAGTTAATCTTGCACACAACCGCTTACAGTAATTGTTTCTTTGAGCTAATAACATCCTTACATCTTTATCCAAAATTTCCCTATAACACATAACATTTTTCAATTGAAGTTCTAGATATACTATTCTCCCTCTCTTTGAATCCAACTGGTTCTGTGTCTCTAGTAATTGTGTACTAGATTTCTTAGCTTTGTTACTAGCAAATATAACCAAAGTATCGAAATAAGCAACAGTATCATAAAAAGCAATTAAATCTGAATCATAAGCATTCAAAGGAATATTAAAAGATTGAAGAATAGAACGTACCTTCATGGTCATAGGTGATTTGTCTCCACTTTTGGTCATGAAACAACTACCGGTCACCTATTCTTCGTCATCTTCCTCGAACTTTGCATACATTGAACCATGCGTAGGATTACGCATCTCCTCACAATCGGAGCCGGAAGACCAAATCTAATACACTCCTTCATCCTCACCTTCTCCTTTAGCCACCAAAGACATACTCTTCGCTTGTGCTCGTACTTCCTCCAGACGTTCGACATAATATGCTTCATCTTTAACCTTGTGTTTCTTTTCCTCTTTCTTCCGAAGCATACAGTCACTTGCCATGTGATTAGCACCATGATAGTAGTGACAATCGATTCTAAAGTCTCCTTTGAGCTTCTTTTCAACTTTCATCTCTTAAATTTTCACATCAATCTTCTCACTCTTCTTATTCTCCTCACCTCCAGATTTTGTCACGAAGTTTCCTTTTCCATCACTTGGTTTCGACTTTGGATGAAAAGGTTTCTTAAAAAAATTCTTTACTCTATTTTTAGAGTAAAATGCAAAAGCCTCATCATCAGATTTTACCAAAAACCCTTTGTCGTCATAATCTTCCTTCTTAATTGACTCCTTCTCATTCACTTTCGAAACCAAAGCAAGTGGTCCTCCAAGATTCATTTTCGACTCCTCAACAATTTTTATTTACTTATCCTTCATGATTTTTCAGCAAATTGTATAAGTCATTTAGAGTTGAAGTGTCAAAACTTTGTTGAGTTTTCACTATAAGGCTGACCTTCCTCCTTTCCTTCCGTAATCCCATGATGAAAGTGAGATTGAACTCCATGGTTGACCTTGTAATTCCATATCAGTTGCATTTGTAAAGGAGTTCGTTCAAACGATCATAGCAACCTTCAATTGATACATCTTCCTTCTGTTTGAACTCTTTCAACTCAACCAAGCAATGCTTCACATAATTAATCTTCGTCTTTTCACTCCCTTGAAAATTTTCTTTAAGAGTGTTCCAGATTTCTTTAGCAGATTTACAACTCCTGACATAGTTGTAAACAACTGGAGGCAATGCACCATGTAACTCCCTCATACACTATTTCTCATTCTTCTTCAATCTTTCTGTTTGATTAGAAACACTTTGAGATGAAGTAGATAAACCAATCTTTTGAACATTCGTTGGAGGAAGAATGTTTCCATCAATACAAACCCAAAGCTCTTCATCCAGTCCATTCAAGTAATCTTGCATGCGATCAGCCCATTGATCATAATACTCTGGGATAAGCATAGGAATATTCGTTCAAGATCCTAGCAGATGAGAAAAAGATGTCATGGTGTTCATGTTGAAGTTTGCTATGAATGTACAAATGATATTTTCAGAAAAACTTCAGTAATTTTGAAAATGAATAGATGAATTGATCAGAAATTTCAAGCAGTACACTCGATTAAACAACTCAGTTGCAGAATCGAATCACAACTATAGATCAAAGATGATTTTCAATAAAAAAAAAAAAGTGCGGAAACTTTTGAATCGAAAATGTGATTCAAAATACTTTTGATACATAATGAAAATCAGATTGTAGTATTATGATTCCTGCTCTGATACCAATTGTAGAAGCTATTTAATCGAGTTATGAAATGAAATCAGAGTTGTAAAGATTTATGAACAACGAGGGTAAATATAATCTTGTTTCAGCTCATTTATGCTTTCAGAATACATAGAGAGTTAAGACAGAATACAAGTCAAATGTTCTATCTATCTCTAAGTATCAACCCCTATTTATAGGACAAATAGAAAGCATATAAAAAATACAAAGGACTATTACAATACAGATTCAAAACTCAAGTGCCTTAGTAAATAGATAACTAACATTTGAAACTACTCATCTACTTTCGACACATTACAACACACTTTGACATCTACAAGTTCCAACATTTTGCATGATAGTAAGAGAACGAACTTCACCAACAATACATTTCCAGAGATCCGCGTTTATTCCATTCAGATAGTCCTCCATACGATCAGCCCATTGATCGTAGAACTCTTGAATCAACATAGGAATTTTTGTAGATGAACCACGAAGATGAGAATATGAGGTCATGTTGTTCATGTTAAAGTACGCCATTGATGTATGGAAGAATTTTGAGGAAAAACTTCAAAATTTGAGATCTAATTGATAAAACTTCGAGAAATGAAACACCAAATACTTGATTCAACAAACAATACGCAGAATCTAATCAAAACAGATGATCTGGCATGATTTTCTGATTCAATAGAGCAGAAAATTTTGATTCTAGAACGAGAAACAAAACCTTTTGAAGATAATAAAATCATATCAAACCTGAATGAATCCTACTCTGATGCTAAATGAAGTTGTTATAAATCGAGTGTATGAAACATATTCAGAGTTAAGAATGATTTATGAACAAGAGATGTAAATATGATCTGTATGGCTCAATAATGCTTTGAAAAGATATAGGAAGAATTTAGAGAGTACAAGTCGAAGACCTCGAGAGCTCCTCTAACTCTTGTACCCATCCCATATTTATAGGGATAACAAAAGCATATAAAAAATATAAGGGACTAAAACAATACAACTTCGATACAAATATTACCCTTATGAAAAACATACAAACTGACTTTCAACATTGAGACTGACCTAGACTGACTTCGATATCTCACAATTACATTCGAATTTAACACTTTCAATCAATTTAGTCAATTCCTTCAGGTTCTTATTATTTACCATTATCAGTCTGCCAAACGGCTTCTCCGAGATGTTAGGGTCACACTCTCTTTTGGACATTCATTTTCTAGGCCGCCTTACACAACTCTTGTGGGCTATTCTGATGTTGATTAGGCTCGTTGTCTTGAGACCCGTCGGTCTACCTATAGGTACTCGATCTTCCTCGGGGGCAACCTTTTATCTTGGAGTGTCAAGAAACAACCAACTGTCTCTCACTCCGGTTGTGAGTCTGAATATTGAGCAATGACTAACATTGCTACAGAGATCATTTGGATCACTCATTAATTGAAAGAGCTTCATGCACTTCCTTCTGATCGACCGACTTTGTTGTGTGATAATCAAAGTGCTCTCTTTCTTACTCATAATTTAGTTTCTCACAAACGTGCTAAGTACATTGACCTTGACTATCATTTCATTTGTGAGCTTGTGTTATCTGTCATGCTTCACACCGAGTTTGTTTCCACTAGGCTTCAAGTAGCCGATATTTTCACGAAAAGTCTGTCACACCATCAGTTTGAGTTCTTTCGGGAAAAGATTTGGATTTGTCCATCACCGTTTCACTTGAAAGGGTATATTGGACAATAATAGTGTTGTGCTTGTATATTTGTTTATTGTTCAAGCTTGTAAAGTACTGTTGTGATCCATAAAAAAAATTATGGATCAGCAACATATTTTAGTAAGTTTAAATCTGTACGAATTTGTCAATACATTTGAAAGTTTTCTTTTACATTATTTAGAAGATTAGCGATAGAGTATAATAATTCAAAAAAATCCATTGGTAATGCATAAATTATGAATATTTTCAAACTTTTTTTAATTTATATACATTAAATGAAATTTTGTTATTATTATAACTAGACTATAACCCATGTTAAACGCAGATGAACGCATAAAAAAACATACAAATGTCGACTATGGATATTGCATAATAATTATTAAAAAAAATTATGGTTATTTGTATTATTGAAATTTATAAAAGATACAATTAAATAGATAAATATCTATAATCGTTGAAAGACATCTTTGTAAAAAAAAATTATTAATGACATTCATCGTCACATATGAGTACCTTCGAAATCATAGATAATTACATTAGTGTAATTTAACGAAATATTGATGGGTAAAACATTAAGGACAAGACTTTTAGCTTTTTTTCTTGAAGAATATGAATCGTCACTTGAATCCATCATTTAGTTTTAGTGTTAATGTTGCTTATAAAAGTTAAATATAAATATATAGGAATTTTGGTAAGTTTTATTATTTTATGTGAGAAAAATAAGAATTATAATGAGGAAACATTATCTACGAAATAAATGCTTGAAACATTTTAGGAGGGAATAATCGCGATCATTAAAAAAATTTATATAAAGAAAATACAAATTTAGATTCGGTGAAATTATGGAGGAAATTATTGACGAATATTATTTTGGAGGGAATTGTATTTTGTAAGGTATAATATTGTTTTGGTCAAAAATTACTCAAGTATAAATCAACCAAATTGAATGAGAGAGTGTTATATTCGAATTATGCAATAGAAAAAGGTAAAGAGAACGACAAGATTGTTTACAAGGAAAGCCTTGGATCCTTGCTAGGATCTCCGACACAAAACCTTGGGAGGTGAAAATGATCACCTGACTTGATGATTTTATTAATAGAAAATGATGATTACACAGAGTATTTCAGTAAAAACAAGTGAAAAGTTCGTAGAGTAAGCTCAGAGTAGGTAGATTGTGTTGTGTGCGAGATACATGTGTCAATTTATAGTCTAAACTAGCTAACAAGATGTCTGGTATTCCCGGGATCCTCTATGAACAGCTTTGTGAACGTTTTTTAACTTGGTATTTCGGGTCTTTAGCATAGTTGAAACGACTTTCTGTAGAGAATAAGTCTTCTCTTAACTATTTATGAATATGTGTTAATTAAGAACGAAATATAACCGTTATAAATGTTAGTAAATAATAATAATGGTAATAGTTGGGATCCTGAGATAGTTGAGGATCCTGAATATCTGATAAGGTTTGAGGATCCTAGCCCTAAAAATTGCCCCCAAGTTATTCCTAAAAATATAGGAGTTAATTTCGAGAATATTAAAAGGATAACAAAAAAAATAAATAAATAAGAGGAGATAAAGAAGAGTTTAAAAATTGACCCTTAATGGATAAGGTTTATCCATCTCAAGGTAATCGAGAAGCAGTCAAATCATCTTTCTTATCTCTTCTTTGCTATAAATGTGGGCTTCCGGTAATTTCTTCTTTACTCTCTTCAGTCGCCATCGTCTTATTGCGAAGGTAAATTTTCCTCTTACTTGTTTTCTTTTGTTACTCCGATTTTCCTCGTTATGGTTAAGAAAACTAGTCGTTCTCGAGCTAGCATTGTTACTTCTCCCGAGAATGACTTCAGTGATCAAGCAATCTTATCTTATGATGAGGTTTGCTCCTTTGATGATGATGATATGGAATCATTGAAAACCATTGGGGCTTTTCCTTCCGATGTAGTTTTTTGACCTTTTGAGGCCACCATTCAACCAAATTTTGTTTCTCCGACGTGGGTTTGCTTTCCTGAATACCCATTTACTCTAGGTTTAACTTATCCTTTTACTAGTATTGTTTGTGATTTCTTTTCGACTACCCAAATTTCTTATATCCAAGCTATACTTGTGGTTTGGAGGATTCTGTTTTTTGATTGATCGCTTGAATTAGTCCAAGAATATGGACATCGAGTTACCTGAGCTGGATCTCGTTTATGATCTTTCTACTTTTGGCAATTCTCGCTTCATGTTAAGAGTTAAGTCAAATAAACCCCACCTCATTCTGAAATCTAAACAAATTGATGGTGCTTGGAAGGAAAAATACTACTTATGAGACGTGATTCGATTCCTGATGGGGACTCCCTACCAAAAACATGGATTAAAAAGGGTAGGATTTGAATTTATATTTTAAGGATCTTGAAATTTACTTCCCTTATTTTGTTTGTTTTAATGCAACATTCAAATTTGAGGAGTTGTTCCTGCTACTGGTGATTCTGAGGACAAGGTTTCCAAATTTCTTGCGCTTGCTGCACTTGAAAGGTCATTTAGGTTCGAATATTCTAGTCTCTAAGAGGGTTCTTCTACTGCTGCTTCTATGGCTATTGGTAACATTATTTTTCTTGGATACTTCTTTTAGATTGATAAGGATCCTGAGTTAATAGGTATCTTTGGCAGGTTCCAAGACTACTCGGTCTGAGGCTTGTTTTGGTTTAGCAGATCTTGAAGACGATATGACCAACGGTTTATCAAGGTTAAGCAAGGAAAATGTGTCACTCTTCTTCCTCCCAAGAGATCTTACGTAGACCCTACAATTAAGGCTTTAGGATCCTGGAAGCGGAAGCCTTCAGAAGTTATGGATTTTGATTTAGAGAATCTTTAAATTGAGGATGTTGTTAGGAAGTTGACCACTTTTACTGAAGTTATGTCACTCGTCTTCCATGCGAACGTCTTGCTTCTGGTTCGAAGGAAGGTTAATAGGTCTTGCTCAATTTTCTCGGGTATTGAGGATCCTATAAGGACTTTGGCTTCAGGATCTTCACTGCTTAGGGGCACTTCCTTCACGTTTTGCTCCTTCGTTTCTAGAACATGTCATGCCCCCTGCCTTAATATATATGCTTGATGTGGTTTCAACGTAGGCTTCATAGAGGTTTTATAACATTGCTTTGAATCTTGTTGATCTCCCATGATCTTCATTGTTCCCTACGGAGTAGGTATCCTTACACACTAATGATATGTTGATGGAATCGCTTTCATCTCATAGATCCACGATCTACCTAATTCACATTATAAGAAGATAAGGTGTCAATAACACATAAATTTTGTATAGAGTTTACCCCCTCTATGAATGTTGGTAGCTTTATCTCCTCGATGGTGTGTTTCGTTTCTCCACTAAATCCTATGAGGATCGAGGATCTTTTGATTATATATGATTTCGGGATGTTCATCCTCTTTAGTGCATCGAAGAGTATGATGTTGACCGAGGATCCTCCATCATTCAGGATCCTTCTGACGAAGTGGTTGGCAATGTATAGTGTTATTACGAGTCCGTCATGGTGAGGGTCTTGGATTTCTTCCCTGTCTATCTCGTCAAATGTGATTTCCTTTTCATTGCTAACTGAGGTATTCTTCTGTGGTCTATCCTCCTTTTTTGTTTTAGAGACCTTGGCATGTCTTTTAGCCTAATAATAAGAAGTACCACAAGTGTTAGATCCGACTGAGATAATGTTAATTATCTTGGTGTTCGGGGGTGGTGATCTTGGTTTCTCCGGGATCTTGTGACCATCATGGTTGCTCTCCTTGTACTTTTCTTTGTTTCTTCCGAGGATCTCTTTCAGATGTGCTTTGCTAAGGAGCTACCTTATCAACTCTCTTAGGGCTATGCAATCCTTCGTCATATGACCGAAATATTCATGTAAGCACACCATTTGGACTTGTCTTTCGAACTGGTGGACTTGTTATCCTTCTTTGGTCACCTTGCTTTGTCTCCGATATCCTGCATAGCATAGATTAAACCTAAAACATCTACAGAAAAAGAATAGTCTGTGATATTAGGAGGTTCCTCTTCCTCTCCTTCATCTTCGAGGGCATTAACCCTGTGATGATCTAGTTTGGAATAGCGCTTCGATTTGTAGGATCTTGGAGCCGAGGATTTGGCCTTCCTATTGGGATTCTCGTATTGACTTGAAGGGTTGCTCTTCTTCTGAACTTCTTTATCCTCCTCAAGCCTTATGAACCTCAATGCTTGGCACCTAAATTCATCCAATCTCTTGCATGGAGTCATCATGAGATCTTCATAGAAGGGTGAATCCTTCCTTAGAACCATCTTAAAGACCTCCACAGCAATCGCCATGTCAATGTTGGGGATGCTCATAGCTTTCCTACCAAACCTATTAACAAAATCCCTAAGTCGTTCCTTAATATCCTAAACCACCCGATAGAGATCACTAATGATCTTCTCAAAGGTTCTGCTACAAGAAAACTGGTTATTGAAAGTATTAACTAAATGTGCCAATGAAGTAATATAATAGGGAGGAACGTTTAGCAGGCATTTAAGAGCTGATCCCGTGTGGGTTGAACCAAAGCCTTTGCATAGACAAGCTTCCTTCAAGTGCACTGGGATGGGAATGATCCCCATCCTTTCTTGGTATTGCGTTACGTGCTCTTTAGGATCTGTAGTTCCATCGTATGGCTTCACACTAGGAGTCAAGAAGCGCTTAAGAACTTTGGTATCAACTATCGCATGAGAAAATCTTGAGATCATGTGACTTGTTGGAGAGGCTTCTGGTATGGGTTGAACTACCCCGGGTACGCTTGAGATCATTTGTCTTAACTGCTGAAATTCCCTACTTATGTTTGGACTTTTTCGTACGCCAACATTCATAGAGTTAGTACTGATAGTATTGTTGTTTAAGAAGTTACTAGAATAAAGGTTTTTAGGAGTATTGAAAGGCTGATTGAGATCATTGATCATAGATGCTTGATTGTTCATAGTCGTCCCCCAGGGTGATGCTGCAGTAGCAGGAGCTGTGTTCCCTTGAAGTTCAGGATCCTTGATTGTACAACTGTGGGCATCATTTCCTGGGATCTCTGAAAATACGCATTATATTGTTGTCTTGCTGCTGAGTCATCTATTGCGTCATTTTCCTCATCGTAGCGAAGAGTTCATCAGTAGTGACCGGAGCAGTCAGATCCTGGAGTCCTGATTATCCCAAATTTCCTTGGTTAGTGACCGGAGGGGTGTTTCTCTTCGAAATATCAGGCACTTTCCTCTAACCAGGGGGTCCACTCAGAAGAGGTGGTAGGTTTTTGTTTGGAATGGAAGGAGCAGAGGATGAAGAAATAGACATGATCTTTCGAGGAAGTTGAACACCACAACCCCATAGTATGCGACAAATTGTTTTGGTAAAAAATTACTCATAAGCTATGCAATCAATAGTGGCGCTATAGCGTTGTTATAGCGGTTAGCAGAGGTTAAGAAACACTATTTCAAAATAACGGTTTAGAATAGTGGTGGCGCTATTAGCGTCGCGATTTACCGCTATTTTCCGCGATTATGGTCACCGCTATAACCGCTATTTGAATAAATTCCATTTTGGGGCTATTTTACATAAAAAAAAATTGTGCCATCCCATTAAATAAAACTGTTTTTTCTTATCCCAAACCAAAATTTGTGTCAATCCATTGAATAAAATTGTAATTTTGTGACTGTCATGACTTCCACTGAAACCGTGTATGTTTTGTGTTGCTAATTGTGTTGAAAACTTGACATAATACATTATGATTAACTATTAAATTACTTAATCATTTTATTTACTAACTGCAATTGTGTTAAAGTATGATAAAATTATAAGTATTGCATATGTTTTCTTGATGATTGTGTTAAAATATGATTAACGTGACATATGTAGTATGATTAACTAATTATGATATGTGAAGTATGATTAACTAAATATGATATGTGAATTACGATTTACTGATTAACTAATACACTGGATTGGGTTGAACTTTGATGTATGATTTACTTATTAAAACTCTAATATATATAAACTCTAAATAATATAGAAACACGCTATATCACCGCTATACCGCTATGAGAACCGCGATTTCAAATAGTGGCCAGTGACTGCTATTTTATTTTTGATCACGATAATGTCTGAATTGTGCAGTAGAGAAAGGTAAAGAGAATGACACGATTGTTTACAAGGAAAGCCCTTGATCCTACTAGGATCTCTGGCATAAAACCTTGGTAGGTGATAATGATCACATGCCTTGATGATTTTATTAATATAAAATGATGATTATAGAGAGTATTTCAGTAAAAACATGTGAAAAAGTTCATAGAGTAAGCTCAGAGTAGGTAGAGTGTGTCATGTGCGAGATACATATGTCAATTTATAGTGTAAACTAGCTAACAAGATGTCCGATATTCTCGGGATCCTCTATGACCATGTAACAACCCGTTATTTCCAGCCAATAAAAGTCTAAAACAAATCAACAATTCAAACATGTTAAATAAAAGTCAAACACGTCAAGTATTATGTCAAATAATGTTATTACTTATTTAAAAATTTCGATATTTAAAATTATGTTCCAAAAGATTGTACCAAAAACACCATTTGGTGATTTCATGCGAAACCGAGAAACTTTGTTGACCGCAAACTCTTGCATGAACCCACCTCGGACCGAAAACAGTCCAACCGCAAACCACTTCAGACCATAAACCTTCAGACCGCAAACACTTGTGAAGACCGCAAACCCTTTTTTTCGGTGAGACTTTTAGACCACAAACCCTTGGTTGCGGTTAAATGGATAGACCGCAATCTCCATACGTAAGGCGGTGACACCCTTTTTAAGATGATAAATTGCACTTCCCTATACATGTTAAATTATAGTTTACTATATATATATATATATATATATATATATATATATATATATATATCAACACCGAAAACCCTTCCCATTACTTTCATTCCCATCCGAAAACAACATCACATATTCTCTCAATTCCTTTCATTTCAAGAACAAAAACTACTTCAAGAGGCATTGTGTTTCCAAATTCTTACAAGTTTTGGTAAGTGTTTATATTAATTAGTGTTAGTATAACACTTTACTAATTATTTCGCTAATTTAAATACATATCGTGTGTTAATATAAATTAAGATAGGGTTGAACAATACATATTCTAGCCCGGGAAATCATCGAGACCTAGTTGTACCCAACTAAAAACATGCACACAATGTGAGTTCATACCCTATGTTTTCACGATTTTTAAATTGTTTTTAGGGGGGAATACAAGTAAAACACAAGAAATCTTGTGTTTAAAAATATACAGTTAAACGTGAAATTACTAAATATGCAAAATATCGTTAATATTGAAATTAAAAATAATTTACAAAACATGTTAAGACGCAACGGTTTTCACACCAACATGGAAACAAACTTATAAACTATAATAGGTATAGTTTATGGAACAAATATACTATTTTACAAAGTTCAGGTTATAACACGGAAACAAACTTATAAACCATAAATGGGTATAGTTTATGGAACAAAGGAACTAATTTACAAAGTACAATTAACATATAAACAAAAAGGGTTTTCAGTTATTACTCATAAACACGTTGAAGCAATTTGTGAGATGTCTTCGTGTACTTATCTAAGTACGGGTAAAAGTCTTGTTTATAACCAAAATCTTTGTGTATAGATCTATTTGGGACTGACAATCCCACATCCCGACTGTTAGCTACAGTCAGGCCGGCAGGCCTGGGGTGACAAATGTCGTTAACATTTCGACGCTTGAAGAACGTCGCGATCAGGCCGACTGGATTAGTGTGGTTATAAGAACACACAAGAAGAATACAACGACATATTTATGAATAATATATTATCAAATAATCTTATGTGATTATAAACTTTACATTTGGATTTCAGGGAAAATATACTTTCAAGAGTTTTATTTAAATAATAAAACTATACTACATTATTTGCAAGTACAAAATTTCTGGATTTACATACAGTTCCACGAAAACCAATAAGTCATATTATTTACTAATATGTTATGAACAGAATTTCAGGAAAACATACATCGAGTATTCTTTTGCTAAAGTTTATGATTATTTAATGTATACGTCATAATTATATATAATAAAGATCCGATAGACAGTGGAATGTGTGATTTTTTCCTTTCTTCCTGTTCCTTGTTTGGTTCTGGGCTTAGGGCAGAATCACCCAATCGAATGTATGTTTGAATTTTAATTATATATAATTTGTATACATTAAGAAATCATAGGAGATAAAAGTACATGTCATTCCAATTACATGAATCAGAACCTCAAGCCACAAGATTTTAAACATAAGAAACTGATACTTTTTAGTCTGAAAGTACTAACATTACGATTTATTTACTAAGAAAATATTGGATTTTCTGAAAGAACACATAAATTTTTCCAATAACAAAGAACATATATTTTCCAACAAAATACTTATGAACTCACCAACTACAATGTTGACACTTTTTCAAACTACTTGTATTCTCAGGGAAGTTAGTAGACAGGTACTCTCTCGGGCATTTCGAATACGGAGCATTGTAGCATCTTGTTTTATCTTTTGTTATAATATTAATGTTAAACAAGTAATGTTTTGAATACAATGTAAATACTATGTTATCAATACAATGGTTGTTGTTACTTTGATTACTATTATTCAATTTTTGTGATAATGTACATGATGTCATCCGCCCCCGCATGTTTCTGTCGTTCCGGTTTAGGGGTGTGACTGACCAGCTTTGTCAACATTGTTTGACTTGGTATTCCGGGTCTTTAGCATAGTTCAGATGACACTCTGTTGAGAATAAGTCTTCTCTTAACTATTTATGCACATGTGTTAATTAAGAACGAAATATAACCATTATAAATGTTAGTAAATAATAATATTAGTAATAGTCAGGATTCTGAGATAATTGACGATGCTGAAAATCTAATGAGGTTTCAGGATCCTGAATGCTTTGAGGATCCTGGCCAAACAAATACTATTATGAAATTCAAAATATGTATATTTGTTGTGTAAATTTAAAATTTTATTATTACTATATAAAGATAAAATAAAGTAGGTTGGTATGTTATATACAAAAATTTTGATCATTTTGTTTTAGTGCTAATGTTGCTTTTGTATATATATATATATATATATATATATATATATATATATATATATAAGTTTTATTATTTTATATGAGGAAAATAATAATTATAATGGGGCAACATTTTCTAAAAATAAATGCTTGAAATATTTTTGGAGGAAAAAATCGAGATAATTAAAAAAATTCATATATGGAACATATAAATTTAAATTAAGTGAAATTATGGATGAAATTAATGATGATTAAATTGGTAGGTTACAAATTGAATCCGTTTTAGGAAAGTTTAAATTTGATAAAGGAAACCTATAAGTTATGAAAATAAATTTTTTTTATGGATATAAGGAAAATACAAATATAAATTTGATAAATGAAAGGGTAAGAAATAAATGCATGAAATATTTTTGGTGGGAATATAAATTTGATAAATGAAAGGGTAAGAAATAAATGCTTGAAATATTTTTGGTGGGAAAAAATCAGGATCTTTAAAAAATTTTATATAAAGAAAATAGAAATTTAAATTGGATGCAATTATAGATGAAATTAATAACAGTTAAATTGGTAGGTAACGATCGAAATCTGATTTTGAAAAGTTTGAATTCGATAAAGGAAACGCGTATGTCATTAAATATAAAATTCTAAACATGAGGGAACATATAAAAAAATACATATAATGTTAAAAAAAGTCGACGCAATAAAAAAATAAGATAAATAATTTTGTTATATGTCATTTTCTCATTCATTTTGTCACATGAAAAATTTTGATATTTTTGAATTAACTGTTTTCCACTTGTCATTATTCTATATTTTTACATATTTTTTTTCATTGCATTAAATATTGGCAACTATTTCATTTATTCAAATAAAGTCATAGGGTATAATTTGTGGGATGTTAAATGTTATATGGATTTAATTTTAGTATATCATCAATGAAAATTCCTTTTTAAATCGTGATTGGTTTATTTTAAATGTATTATGAATATCAATGCTAGCTTTTATGTTTGTTCTTATTTATTTGGTGTTCCCAATAACTTTGCATTAGACTTGTCACCACTTTGAATAATTTTGGTATATCATCAATGTAATTTGGTATATATCTTTCAATTATATGAAATACCAAATAATGACATTTCATTACTATTATGGTAATTTAGTTTATATATTGCATTTTTACTAATGTTAACATTCTTATTTTTTTTTTCTAATAACCATAACGTGTTTACTAATTGTACTTTTTACAAATCTCCTAATATCTTATAATTTTTTTATTTTACTTTATAATTTTTCATAACTATGCTATTTTCAAGATTGACTGTCTTAAATATGAAACTTTGTTCACTGATTTCGACCAAAAAGGGTTTCTCATGACCGATATATGCCCTTTGAAACACAGGGATAAATTAGGGAAAATGTTGAAATAAGTGCTTTGGCTTTTTAAATAAAAAAAACCACATACACACCTTGCTACTAACTAAATATGTTAAAAACAAAATAGAAATTTCAATGCACTTTGTATCCACTAGACACAGTTACAACAACTCAAAAGAAATTTAGAAATTGCAATTCAAAACATTATATATTTAAGTCAAAGTACATTGATATTAACTAAATCAGTTAAAAACCAAAACTTATGAGAGAATATATCAAATTAATAGCAGTATAATATTGTTAATTAAAAACACTGAAGGGTAAATGGTGGTTTTAAATCATTAACTATCTTGCAATCCATACAGTCTTAGAAAATTTTAATTATGTATGACACACAGACATACATATAGTTAATCAAAAGTCACTATGCTTTTCTCATTGACATTTTATCAAACATGTAGAGTGTAATATCAAATGTAAGGTTAAAAAGAAAAAAGTAAAAGATTGAAAAACTAATACTAACATTTATAATCAAGATTGCTCATGTATTCAAAGATCACAGTCAAATAGAACACTAATGAGAATCAAAAAATCGAATACAGTTAGTAAAAATTAAGAACATCATATTAAACAAGGAACTTGGATGACTAACATGATGCTGCAAAGGGTGATGTTGTTCGAACGTGATGTTGTAAATGGTCTCAAGAAAAAATAATGTACGAACAGCAACACATGATTTATATATAACTTTCAACAATGATTATGGAAAGGATATCAAACTTCGAGTTCTTTGATTCTTTGAAATTTAGCGACGATATCCCGTAATCTTTTAGATACGTTTCATATAATAGATGTTAATTGAAAGAATATACGAAAGGTGTCAGCTAAGAGCATGATTTTAATTAGGAATGAACAAATTTTATTTTCAAAAATTATGATGAGGTTTAAATGAGTTGAATATATCCCTTTTATAAATGACATTACATTAAATCAGTTGGTCAAACTTTCAAATCTAGTCAATATTGATTTAATTTAATTTAGTTTTAGGTTGACATCATCAAAATGATCCAATGGTTGAAAATAATTAAGGAAACACAATAAATGACCCTAATTGTTGAAAGTGATGTCATTAAATTTCTCTTTTAATATATATATTTTGATTATTAATGTTAATTAATAATAATATTTATTATTATTATTATTGAGATTTTCTAACATATGTCTAAATTCACATATATAAAGCATTAATTATGAAAAATAATACCATCTTTAAATATGAAATGTATTAATTATAGAGAATATTTGTCATTAAAAATATGAAATAAATTAATTAAGGAAATATTTCATATAACTAATGGATTTTACATTTAATTTTGGTATTATTTCACATAATTAATGTTTTTTTATAAGTGCCCGACACATTTTAGAAGATCTCATTGTTATTATTATTATGAACAACGTATTTTCTTCAAAATTTTGCCACTATTTTGTTGTCAATCTTGGTCCCCCGTTTCCACCGCTTTTCGTTGTCCAATGAAATCAAGCGAACCCAAATATATTGAACAAAGAGATTACACATATACAATAGATTGTGTGTGTTTTGAGTGACTAATATTGAAGCCGTTAATCCATTCAACCCTTAAATCAAACTTTTTCTTCATCTTTGATTATAAGTCGTCAATTGTGTTTTCAGTGACCGTAAAAGAACAATTCATCGTTCCTTCATCTCTAAACAATCGGAGACGAAAGAGAAACATAAAGAGAGCAAAGATGGGTACACCGTGTGTTCTTATATTTCGGCTATTAGGTAAACTCCGCTCTATCGATTTTCTGCCTTTTATCACTACGAACCGATTGATTTGAGGTTAAACCATTGTTGTAAAAATCTGCCTAGGTGCTAGACGGCCTCTTACGATCAACGATTAATGCTAGTCGGTCCAGTTTGGAGGAGTTGATCATGGGCGGCTGTTGGCGGTCTAGACGGTCTAAGGTGGTAAAAAAGTCAGACCAAAATTTCAAAAAAAAAATCTCAATTAATCAAATTTATGATGTTGGGTGACTAAATTATGATGATTGATTATTAAAATTGTTAAAAAGATCACCAATTATTCTAAAAATTATTATATACAATGATTTAAATATTTTGACCACTAAATATGCCAAAATTTTATGGTTGTTCACAATTTTGTAAGAATATAAGTAATATTTAATTTTTAAAAAAATAAATGTTATTATAATTAAGGGTCTCCGCCTAGGCGCTGTGTAATCCCTTTCTAGACCGATTAATCCATTTACCATAGTCGATAACCCGACCACCGCCTAACGACTTTTATGACCTTGGGTTAAGCATAATGTTTTTTTTTCTAATATCGAAGGATGGGGTAGGCGGTGCCTAAATTGAACACCGAAACCTGGAAAGTTGTCGCTACCTAAAATAAAGCGAAGAATTAAACCAAAGGCATGTATATCTCTCTATTCGCAATCATGTTCTAGAGTTCGAAACTTGCTCCATAATCCATGAGATCTCTCACTAATTTCTTCGGTGCATACGCCACCGACTTTGGTGAATATTGCTTCGACACAGACATTTTTTCTTCACGCAAGTGATTTTGGCTTGTCATTCTGATTAAGGTTAGTAAACTCATTAATTAAACTCCATTATTTTATTTACTCATTGATTTTGGAAACCAAATAAAAATGAGAATGTGTTTTTTTAGCATTAATTGTACATGATTTTCTATCCACTGTAGCAATTTTAGAAGTGAGACAAAATCATAAGTCAGTTTTTTTTTTGTTCTTTTTCTTTTTTCATGTCATCAATGCTTTTGAATGCTATGAGTATAGTTGCGATTATACTTTGTATTGACCCACAGCTTCTGTACAAGTTTATAAAGTAATGTTGTTTATGTTTAGCTATGTTGGTGTGTGTATTCCAACTATTAGGCCTTTTCATAATTTTCAATTGACCTTCATTGTACCATAAGATAAATTTTATTTCGGTAATAAATCTTGTAATCATTACTTTTGGTCAGACTATAATGGTATAAAAATACGTAATGCCGAATAAAAGCAGTAAAGATATAGTGTAGAGCTACATGACAAAACATGACATTATTTTTTTATTTTTTTTATAATTTTTGTAAATATTTTCGGCTAATTTTTTTTTGAGTAAATCTCATTATATCCAGTATACCCAATATTTTAATAATTTTGATAAATTTTAGATTTACGTGTGTTCAAATCAAGGCCTTGGCAAATTTTTGTTTTTATTGAGTTTACTTTCTCAAGGATAAATGGGTACACCATACACTCTTGAAAGTAGGGTTGGAAACATTATGAGTATCAAGGTTTTCTCAGCAATAAGATAAGATATCCGTATAAAAATTGCAATATAAATCATTTTTAATTACATAATAATAACTAAACAAAGATATGTGAAAGATTATCTTTATAATTTAAATTGCAATATATAACATAGAAATCGTATGAAATTTTCATTATGTTCCATTTCATGCCTCACAAACATGTTTCTGGAATGGAATTACTTATTATATTATCTTGCTTTTACGATTACCTATCCATTCCATTTCTTTGTTGTTCCATTCTTTGCAACCTCACATATCTCAAAAAAGTAATCCAGAAATCCATCGTATAATAGAAAATGTTTTATAAACTCCTATAAGGGAAGAAGAAAGATAAGACTAAATGAGTGTATGGTGTTAATCTAATTATGATTTTCTTTCATCTCTATTTGCATGTTTCTAGCTTGTTTGTAGTATTGTCTATAAAATATTGTTGTTATATTCAAAAGTTCATTTTACCATTTTCATCTTTTTGTGTGTATATTTTAATATTTCAGGGTTTTTAGAGTATTTGAGAGACCGTTTCATTAATAGCATCGTAGTTTCAAAAAAGGACTTTTTCGTATTCTTTCTGGCTAATCTAAAAATGTTTTATTTTTTATGTACATTAGAGCTCCTTAATTGGATTTTTTGAAAAAATTTTGGTAATGGAAAATACATTTTCATTTTCTTTCGCATATAGACCATTTATGTAAAAAAACAATTCAAATATTGACCATTTATGTACTTTTGTTCACAAGTGAACCATTCATGTAATATATAAATTTACATGTTAATTAGTAGGTCATTAATAAGACAATTTTGTAAGGAAATTTTGATTTTAGTATTGAAATTTGCAAAAAAAAAAAGTTCATTAACGACATTGTTTTAAAAAAAATAATATTTTGGATTATTTTTAGATGAAATTGAAACATTTCAAATTTTCCTACATTGAAGCTCATTTGTAGGGCAGTGTTCTAGAAGCGAATTTCATTAATAGCGTTGAACTTTGCAAAAAAAATTCATTAATAGCATCGTACTTTTAAAAAATAACTTTTTTGGAATTTTTTAACTATAGGTAGATTCCTTGAACACCTACCTTGATGAACATATGTGGAGAAATTTTTTTGGAAAATAATAAAATCCTGATATGAGAACCAGGTCAAGAAAAAAAAAACCTAGTTTTGACTAACCCAATTTATTCAAAATCTTTATTCATTTTAGTAGCTTACACACCATTTAGATGCTCTCAAAATAACATATGAAATAACTTATGTACTAATGCTAAAATGTTATTTGACATGTTTTGTACTTTTTAATGATCATTACCAGGAAACTTTGAAGGATTTTTTTACCAGAAAGAATGTGATCAATATACAAAACAATGTTGCATATTCAGAACCTAATGTTCTTAATTTACTGTAATAAGGTCTTCCTGTAATAGTTGATTGGCCCTACACAACTATCCCATGCAAGGTAGTGATTTTATGTTGATCTAAATGTGTTAAAATGCTTCACTTAGGTGTTACTCAGCACATGGTCTGCGTACTATCCACATTGGTTTCATGATTGAGAAGAACACATCACATCGACCAAGATCAGACCATCAACCATATTAGTGACCCCTACTAAGATTAACAATGTAATTTGAGTAATCATCCAAAAACAAGCAATGAACTTTGAACTGTAGTATCAATTCCTAAATTATACATCAAACTTCTGACATCAAACCTTGAACATTTTCAATTAATGTTATCGAGTTGATATGCATTTGATTATTTAGGTATATCGTAAATTATTTAGCTTCCTTTATTGAATCAAGGCGTGAAGGTAAAGTTTTACGTTTAACGGTAAACATGAGGCTTTAGTTTGGTTATCTAACTAATGATTTGGATGAGACAAAAGCATTTGATGAGTGGATTTTTAAAACTAGTGAAGGTAATATTGGTGGCCCTAATGATGGTGAAGCTGAAGTTGAATTTCCAGAAGACGTTGTTGTTCACTCTACAGGTGACCATATTCATTCAATTGTATCCACCATTTATCCATCATTTGAAAACCATCTTAATGATCCATCTTATTTTCAAGATAAAGCTATTTTGGTACCTACAAATGAAGAATTCGATGCTACCAATGACTACATTTTAGGATTGATGAAAGATGAAGGGAAAACATATATGAGTTCAAATTCTTTATGTGAGATAGAGTTACCATATTTTTTTTGAGGAATCAATCTACTCTTCAGTTGTGTTGAATGGTTTTAAGGCATCTAGAATTTCCATCCATAAACATACACTAAAAATAGGTGTTCCAGTCATGTTACTTCGTAATATCGAGCAAACCAAAGGACTATGCAATGGTACTAGATTACATATTGTTAGGATTGGAAGACACGTCATTAAAGCCTGAATCATATATGCTAGATTCTTCAATGAGACTACTTATATATCTTGCTGGAAGTTAACTCCGTCTAATAAAAGAATCTCATTCCATTTTTAGCCGAGATAATTCCCCATAGTTGTTTATTTTGTTATGGCCATTAACAAAAGTCAATGAAAATAATTATGAAATGTTGGATTATACTTGCGTATGCCCGTCTTCACTTATTGTCAATTAAATGTTTTTTGTTTCTCGCGTCACAAGTGAAAAAGGATCGAAGTTACTCATATATGACGAGGAAGATCGTCCAACTAATAAAACAAAAAGTTATGTCTACAAAGAGATCCTTCAATGATTATAGATATTTAGGTGTTTCATTGTTTTTTTTTTTTTCAGACATTTCAATGTTACCAATAATATTAAGTCTGTTTCTGTTACTTTATTTTTTTATAGTCCCAATTTTTTTATACCTTTATATGTACATTTTTATATGTTCCCCGCGTTTTACGCGGGTCATAATCTAGTTTGACATCAAAATTAAACCATTCGCCTATGTTGGAAGAACAATATAAATAGAATGCCATGAACAATTTAAACTATAAAAACTATATTGATAAGATATTCCTAAGAGTTTTAACTGTGACCATAAATAACTTGTAGGCATACAATTTATATCTTTTATGATAACAGAGGTTTACTATTAGACAAACATTCACCCTAAAATACATATAGTCTTTCTGCATGAATATTGTGTACTTATAGACACTCAAAACATGGTAAGCATTTATCATGAGTGTTGTTTATATATAGTCACATGTTTAATCATTTATCATGATTATTGTTTACATTTAATCACATAATAAATTCAACTGTCATCGTATATTATTTATAGTGGCACCGATAATTTAACATGTACTAACAAATTATAATTTATTTTTATTATGAATTGTTTACTTTTAGTGAAAAATCAAATATTCAATTGTGACAATAACTGTTTGGGCACTTAAATAAATTTCAGTCTCTATATAACTTATATTTTCATGATCTACTAATTCCAATATAAAATTTAGTCACTAAAAGTTATATTTTGTGACCTTATATGTTTTACGTCTCACTTAATAACTGTCACAAGGTAAATGTATATATCAATGTAAAAACCGTTATAATTGATGAAATATTGCTAGGAATCTCGACCATGTCAATATTGGTCACAATTCCCAGGGATAATGACTTAGAAGGGTAATAACGTTTTCTGTTTGTCCATTTTAGGTCTCTAACGTATTTTTTGTGCGTATTACATCATTAAGGTTATTATAACCGTTTACAAATAGTCCTTTTAAAAGGAAGAAACCGGTAAAAAAGATTATTTCTAAACAGTTATAACAACCTTAATGGTGTAATACACAAAAAAAAAAATACGTTACGGACCTAATATGGACAAACAAGAAACGTTATTACCCTCCTAAGTCATTATCCTCATATGAAACTATAAATCCTTATAGTAAATATTTAATTTTTAAATAAGAAACTTGTAGATCTTGGGGTTGGTAGTTTGGATGTTTTTAACATCGGCCTTCTTTATAAATGGAAGTGGCGAATTCTTAATGACAAGGGAGCTTTTTGGGTTAAAATTGTCAAGTTTTGTCATGGGGAAGGTGGTGGTTTTTCGGACGATTCGAGAATAGGAACTGGAGGGGGTGTTTGGCAAAAGATTGTAGGATCCATTAATCATCTCCATGAGAATGGTTGTATTCCTTCTAATTTCATGTATAGAGTGGTGAGGGATGTGACTTAAACGATGTTCTAGAAGGATGTTTGGTGTTTGGATATTCCTCTTAGGGAGCGGTTCGGGAGGCTCTTTGCTTTGGCCTTTTATCAAGATGCTCGAGTAAGTGAATAATGGGATTCGAGGGCGATGAAATTTTCATTGGCGTCGGGGGATTAGAGGAGGGGCTGAATCGACCCAATTTGATTATCTCGTGGAGATATTAAATCCTATTCGTATAGGGGAAATGTTGGATAAGTGGTCTTGGGAGCTTGAATTGTCGGCTATCTTTATTGTTAAAACAGCACAAAATTGGGTTAATGATATGACGCATCCTATGGATAGTATGCTTACTAGGTGGAACCGTTTTGTCCCTATTAAAATTAACATTTTTTATGGTGTGTGCTTTTGTATCGCATTCCGGTAAGAGCTAAACTGGTGGAAAGGGGGTGGTGATAGATTCCTTATTGTGTCATGTGTGTCATAATTCTCAATAAAGTGTGAAGCATTTGTTGCTGCAGTTTTCGGTTGCTGATCAAGTTTGGAGTTGGGTTGGGCATTGGCTTCATTTGGACCTTCGTGTGTTTTCATCTATCCGTGATGTGGTGGATTGGTTGGATTCTAGACCGACGGTTCATATAGAACGCCCGATTGTTGTGTCGGTGTTTATGGTGGTCATATGAGTGCTTTGGACGTTTCGTAATTCTTTCCTTTTTAGTAGCAATAAACCTAGAAAAGATAGGCTCTTTGATTTTGTTGTGGATCTTTCTTTTCGTTGGTTTTCGTTTTAGAATTCTAAGGTTTCGGTTAACTGGATGATGTGGTTACAAAATCAAATACGGCCTTAATTTGTTCTTCTCTCTAGCTCTTTGCTAGAGGTTTTGTTTTGCTAGAGGTTAACTGGATGATGTGGTTACAAAATCCAATCCAATCCAATCCAAACATTTCTATTTTTTTATTCTTTTTAATTTCAACAACTTTATATGAAATACACATATAAAAACAAATACTAAAAATCTTAAAAATATATATTGAAAATAATAAATACTAGAAATCTTAAGAGGGTAATAGCGTTTCCCGTTTGTCCATTTTAAGTTCCTACGTATTTTTTGTGCGTATTACACCATTAGTGTTATTCTAACCGTTTACAAATAATACTTTTAAGATGAAGAAACCGGTAAAAGAAATTATTTTTAAATGGTTATAACAACCTTAATGAATGTAATACACACAAAAAATATGTTAGAGACCTAATATGGAAAAACCGAAAACGTTATTACCCTCTTAACTTATTATCCCCAATTCCTATCTAAAGCAGTTGCTAAGGTGTGAAATATGATTTGCAATGGTTACACATTTTGAATAAATTGCGACTAAAATGATCCTAGAAAGTAGTTTGACCTTGGTGACAAAAATTATGAAAGCGGTGACCACCATGTTTTCACAAAACCATCGCCAAAAATCTAAAAAAAACTAGCGGCAATTCGTTTTCCAGGAACTAGAATTAAAATCAAAAACTTATATTAAAACACCTTGACTTAACTTTCAAAATATTATTTTGGTGTTACCAGTTTTTTTATCCATGAACTAAAATCATAAAATGATGCTAAAAATACATTCTAAAATAATTTGATTTTTTTCATGAAAACACACGTTCAATTTCCCAACATGTTTATTTTTCTAGTTAAAATAAGACATTCTATTTGTGGGTAGTAGCATGATTACTTAAATACAACTTCAATTTAATGTCGTGTCAAACTCTTTATTTCGAAATAAAGAGTTTAATGACTTAGGAGGGTAATAAGGTTTTAACTTTGTTCACATTAAGTTCTGTTTTTTTTTAATATAACATGAACATCATTGTTATAACTGCTTAAAAAAAGGTAATAATATTTTAATTTTGTCCACGTTAGATCCCTAATGTCTTTTTTTCTACATATTACAGCAACATGGTTGTTATAACCGTTTAAAGAGGGATAATAAGGTTTTAATTTTGTCCACATTAAGTCTTTATTTTTAACATTTTTATCATTTCATCTAACTCTTTTATAATTTATATTACTAGCTAGTTAGATGGCTTTATCATTTCATCTTCTCATTTTAGTCACCTATTCACCACAACACGGTTTCAATTGAAAGGTTACATAACAATTTTGTGTAAATTTTTACAAAAAAAAAAAAAAAAACTATTAATAATCAAAATCCTAATGATTAATGATATGTTTGGTACGTCACAGCTAACTGATAAATTAGTTTATTTTTCCATCTTTTCAAAGTTGTATTGGCAAGCCAAAAAGTAGCTTATAAGCTAGCGTTTTAAAAAGCTATTTAGACATGTTTTTTTAAACATTTTTTTATTTTTCAAATGTACCCCTTAATTAATTAAAAAAACATATTGTTTAAATGCCCTTTTATATTAATATATAAATTTCAAATAGTTTATAAGCCAGCGACGAAGCCATGGTCAAGATAAAAAAGTATCCCCGAAATGTAATGGGATGTCCACGATTAGTAATGGCTCCGTCAATGGGGTATCCCCGATATGCTATTATTTATCGGGGATACCACATTATTTGTTAGGGATACTCTTTTTTATTTTGACCTTGTCTCTGTCATGGACTTATAAGCTATCTGAAAATTATATTATGTCATAAACGAGCATTTAAAAAATATGTTTTCTTAATTAAGAGGTATATTTGGAAAAAAAATTTAATATAACTTTTAAAAAACTAGTCTATGTAGTTTTTTTAAAATGCTAGCTTATACGTTACTTTTTGGCTTGTCAAATATGACAACTTAAAAAAGATCAAAAAATAAATTAGTTTATTAGCTAGCTGTTGTGCGCCAAACATAGCCTTAATCATTAAGACTTTGATTATTATTAGTCTATTATTATTATTATTATTATTATTATTATTATTATTACTTTAAATGACATAAAAATTGTTATGCAACATTTCAATTGAAACTGTAGTTGTAGTAAATGGACGACTAAAATAAAAAAATGAAATGTTGAAGCCATCTAAGTAGATAGTAATACAAATTATAAAAGAGTTACATTAAATGATAAAAATATTAAAAATAGGGATCTAATGTGGACAAAATAAAAACCTTATTACCCCTCTTTAGATGGTTATAACAACCATATTGATGTAATGTACCAAAAAAACCTTAGGGATCTAATGTGGACAAAAATTAAAACATTATTACTTTTTTAAACGGTTGTAACAACCATATTGGTGTAATGTGTACAAAAAAAGCTTAAGAACCTAATATGAACAAAGTTAAAACCTTAATACGAATAGGTCTTAACCCGAAAATAAAACCATAAAACCGTAAATGCCCAAAAATTAAATAAATGATGATTAATAAAACCTAATTTAAGTTCCAAATTTCAAATGAATCAATGGTAGATAAGACGTTGTATGTGACCATTTCAATTTGATGTTGTTTAGAAACCCTCATTCTCGAGAGAATGCAGCTTCACATCACGGTTAGTTAAACATCCAATTTTTGAAAAATTGAAATTTTCAAATTCGGTTAGAAGCTTAAGGAAGTGTACCTAACCTTGAGGTAGGGCAACCAAAATCATCATCCATTATTAATGGAGTTTCTGATGTATTTTTAAAATTTGATTGACTTAGGTCTTTTTACTCCTTAACACCCACAATTTCCTTATTAGTTGCTAAACATATTTTCTAATATACCTTACGGGTTGTTTCAATAAGGAAACCACTTAATTATTCTTCCATTATTTACCATCATCTCATTGTTCATCCTAATCATCAATTCTTTCAATCTAATTTACAAATACTTTTGGTAACACTATCTTATGAAAATGATCGGTACACAACACATATATAAACTTAATTATAACGGTGAAAACATTATAATATGGAAAGTGATGGGTACACAACACATATATAAACGAGATGAGTAGAATGCAACCACATGACTTCTTTACATAATAATTATCAAGCTTTTATTAGCTATATAAGCAGTAGGAGTTTGGCTGTCCTAATTGGGTTATTTTGCTTGCACCCATCAGAATTGATTGCTTTATGGAGAATGATCGATGGAGTGGGATTTGTAGGCGATTTGAAGTTGATATATCACGAACGGACATTATGCAAATTAGAGACTAAACGAGGGCCCAAAAGAACATCAAGTGGTGTTGCTTTGCCATTAGTCATCCCCATGCTTTCAGTCATATCAACAGGTTCGTTTGATGGTTTTTTGAGCACAAACTCTTGTATCAAACTAGCTAGCGTTAAACCCAAAACCGGCAGGGCAAATAAAACACCAGGGCACATTCTTCTACCACTACCAAAAGGAAGCAATTCATAATGGTTTCCCTTGACATCGATATCCTTGTGACTTGTCAAGAATCTCTCAGGCTTGAATTCGGTGGGATCTGACCATATATTTGGGTCACGTTGCAACTTCCAAAGATTTACCAGAAGACGAGTTCCTTTTGGAATGTTGTAGCCACCCACAATGCAGTCCTCCACTGACTCGTGAGGAACAGATAGAGGTCCAGCAGGGTATAAGCGGAAACTTTCTTTGATGATGGCATCGAGGTAGACTAAGTTCTTTAGATCTGATTCCTCCACTAATCTGTCCCTTCCAACATGCTTATCAATTTCATCTTGTGCAATTTCTAATGCTTTTGGGTTGTTGAGCAACAATGCTAAAGCCCACGTCAATGTCACAGATGTCGTGTCAACGCCTGCTACTAGGACTTGCTGTGAACAGGAATTTACACCAATTAAACACTCGTGGATTAGGTTATATAGTTAAAAGGCTGAAGAAATATTTAATGTAATCACGAAACAATGAGATAAAAAGGTTGAGTTTACTAGACTTGTCGCTTTAATAATTGTATCATGGTCAAAACCCGGGAATTCGTCTTCAGAAGCACCTCGAAGAATGGAAATTAGCACATGCATAAAGTCTTGATTCGTTTCATGTTGCTGTATAGACTTACTCTCCTGCTTGTGTTCCTTTAACCATCGGTCAAAGATATTGTCTAAATCCTTCCCAGTATTCTTCATCATTTTTTTGTATCCACCCACATCCAACCAGTTGAGATAAGGTATAAAATCAGCAACCAAAAATGCCCCAAACAACTCAAAGTATTTCCTTACGACAGCCTGAAATCGAACCCCTTCTTCATCATTTGGCGAAAACCTCTTTCCTGAAACAATCCTAACCACAATGTTTAAAACCAAGTTCCCAAACCATTGACTCATCTCCACCTTTACCATCTGTGACTCTGAACTTTCAGTAGGTTTATTCGCTACCCAGCCATCATATAACTCTTTAAGGGATGCTCTAACTTCTGAAGCTCGAATATGTCCAAGCATCTCAACTCTTGGTTGAGAAAGAACCTCCAACACTACCATTTTGCGCACTTTTCGCCAATAGTCCCCATATGGAGCCAGGCCAAACACCGCATAATTATAGGCCATGATTTTTGATGCCTCCATTTTCGGTCGACTTGCAAAAGCCTTGTCGTTGGTAGTAAAGCAGTCCTTGGCAATCTCTGCATCACTTACCACCAAAGCTTGATGAACACCAAGCTTAATGGTGAAAATTGGGCCATGTTTTTCTGCCATGTCACCTAAAACCTTGTGAGGTAGCTCAGGTCCACCTAAAAGGTATAGGTGTCCGATTATCGGCCATGCCCCTTTTGCTTGTGGTGGTTTTTGGTTGTTTACCCTCTTTCTGTGGAGGATATGAAGTAATAAACGGTGTACAAGAATAGAGAAGATTGTTGCAACAAGTATTGATACTATGAGGTAGAACTCCATGGCTGAGTGAGCGAAATTAATGGATGTGTAACTGTATTTATGTGTGAACCTAAAAAGCTAAGATATTGTTTCTGTAATCCTTATGGCGGTCCATAAATGATCAGAAACCATTTATCTAAAAACACCACCGCATACTGAAGGTGGGTTTACGTGGTGCTGTATTAATTGTATTAATTGTGGTCAACATAAAAGGAAAGTGCATCCTACCGTTTTATACCTAAATCAGTTATATTTATTAGATAAATTGTAAAAATGTTTTTTGGGATTGTCAAAATTATTTAGTTTTAGAGAAAAAAAAGTTTAGTGGTGTATTAGTCGTCTAATTTAGGATATTTTTGTGGTTTTGGTTGTCTTGGTTGTCATTGCTTTTTGGTTTTACATCCAATTTAAAATGACGAATATGCCCCAAGATTGTTTTTTAATTTCTTTTTATTTATTTTCTTCAGATTTATTATTTTCATAATTAAATAAACAAAAAATTCCCAAGCCGCCCCACCTAATTCATCATTCGCGGTCCCCACCTTCTCCCTCTTTCGATCTTCATTCTTCTTTACTTTATGGCGAGACATAACCTCCACCGGCGGCCTTCCCTCCGGCGACGACACAAGCCCCACCTCCCACTGTCTAAACTGAAAATTCGAAAACATGGGTCGCCACTGATTGCCTTCTCCGTTGCTACATACATCACCTACCTTTGTATGCGTTCTCTGTTGCTACCTCTGTCTGCTTTCACCTATTATAGTTGTAACGACAATTGTCGTCGTCTATGAACGGTTGGCAAGAAAACTTGAAATCGACGCACACACCATAGTTTCTGATATTTTATATTTTCTTCTCCTGAGGTTACAAAAATCGAAAAGCATCCGGATGGTGTTCTTTATCCGCACCTCGTTTCTTCTTTCTCTTCCCTATTTCCCTATCATACAAAAACAACTCCTTTATTTTTCTCCCCAACTATACATAATCAAACAACTCACCGGATGAAATCCGTTTCATATTGTATCTTCATCTCAAAACCAAAATTATACCGACATATATAGTGATGTTGTATTTAACATAAATTTCTTGTGATCTGGACAAACAACAAGACGAACAGATATGGAGGAACAATAAGATGAACAAATATAAAAAAATACATAAATTGTCTTTATATCTATACCAAAATCAGAACCCGCTTATTAGAATAATGGACAACCAGAAAACAATCCAACTTTTGTTTCCAAATTTTGTTTCTTGAATTTTAAGAACTGATATCGAGTTTTAGGTTAGGTAGTAATTAGGGTTTTTCACATGTTGTAACGACGATTATTGTACTCTAGATTGAAATTTGTGTAAATATATCAACGATTGGCAAAAAAAGCTTGAAGTTGACACACACACACACATGTAAACCCATGGCAAAAACTCTTGAAATCGACACACACTAAATTAGAAAAGATAGAAAACAAGGTTTATGAATGGAGGTGGACACCGGTGGTGGTGTAGGTGTTCGCCATTTTTGTTTAGCAAACCCTAACTATAGTATGCAAATTCTGGCTTTGCCAATAGCAACTATATTTAGCAAACCATAGCTCCAATAGGGGGTAGCATATATACTAATTGTTGCTTGGTTTTGTTTTCTTCATCCGACAACGGGAGGGAGGTAGTGGTCGAATTGAACTATAGTAGGAGGAAGAAATGGTAGAAGGGAGAGAGAGAGAGAGAGAGAGAGAGAGAGAGAGAGAGAGAGAGAGAGGTTTGACCCCTTTTTATTTTTATATAATTAAAAAGGGGAAAATAAATATAAAATAATTAAAAAGAGAATTATATGGGGTATAACATCCTTTTCACACTGATAGAGACCAAACCAATAAAAAGATCTAATTTTAGACCATTGGTGCACCACCAAAACGTTTTGAACAAAAACCATTGAATTTTACAAAACATTGGTTATATATATATATATATATATATATATATATATATATATATATAGGGTTAGGTTCATGTGTTTCTTGTATCTATTGTGTGTTCGTATGGACAAATCTGGACCAACAGATGGAATAACATCAATGGTTATGATATGAGTGTAATGGTTATGATATGAGTGTCTATGATATTACAATAGGGTAACATGTATTTTATAATCACACAAATTTTAGTATAAGGGTATTTTGGTCAATTAACCTCTATTAAAAAGCAAGCGACTACGGGCTGTTCTTCTAATCTTCCTTATCCACTTCTCATTCTTTGATTTTCCATTCTCGATAGAAGTAAGAAGCAACCGTTACCAATCTGCAATATCAATTGAAACAATGAAACAATATGTTAAGTTTGATATGTTCTTCTTCTTTGGTTCTTCCTCTGATAATCTAATAATCTAATTAGCTGATTCTCGATTCTTTTTATTGTAACGCCCCGATTCTCAGGTATTGTTCAATTATAGTTTCTTGGTTTTGTACCTACTCAACGAGCTGGTTGCCCTACTCGTCGAGTAGCAGCGGGTTTGGATCACAAATTAAGTGACTGACTCGGCGAGTAGAAGCTAGCAAGTGAAACCCTAATTCCCGGGGTTTGTGTCCCTATTTAAATGTATTGGAATAGTGTCCAAGGTCATTAACTATTGGGAATATTTCTAACAATACCAGGGTCCTTTTGTGTTGCCCTCAAGAACCAAATTGAATAGAATAAATAAAGGAGAAATTGGTTTATTAATTATTATGGTTAATAATTAATTAGAATCTAATGGAAATATATTTTGGAAATATATTATGGGAATTAATTAACAGTTTAATTAATTAAAGGGTTGAATGTTCACTAATCGATAGTTGGTTAATCAGGAATGTTCCAAAACCCTTATGGAATTAGGGTTGGATGAAAATCACTCCATCCCACATGGGAAAGGAGTGAAATTTCGTAGTTAGGCCTTCATCCCACATGGGAAGGAGTAATAAACCTAAGGAGGCATCCAAGGCTTTAAATAGGGCCTTAGGGATTCCATTCCTCCTTGCACCTTTTCTTGAAGTATTCGCCAACCCTTCTTCCTCCCCCTCTTAGGGACGATTTCTAACCCCTTTGGGTTTGTGAAATTGACCCTTCTCCTAGTTATTTTTATTCCACTCTTTGGTGTCATTGGGTGTGATACCATTAGAGGGATTCAGGTTTGGGTCCTTTCATCCAAGCAACTTCATGGAGGTTCAAGATCTCAAGCATGGAGATCAAAGGCATCATAAGAGGTATGTTTTCTTACATATGTTTTAGTTTTCTAGGGTTGATATAATTAGCATGAAGCCATAGATCCATAGGATGCATGTACACTTAGGTATATCGTTGTTTTAATTTTTCCGCTGTCTAGTTTTAGAGTGTATTTGATGCGTAGAAAACCCAACAGTGGTATCAGAGCCATTGGTTCATGGTTATATTCACCCTAGATCCATGTTTTCTTTAAAACCTTGTTTGAAATTGAATGGGAGAAGGATTATTGAAAAATTCGTAATTGATAATACCTTAGTCGCAGCTCACGACGTGAGAGCTTAGAGCTCATGACGTGAGCTCAACAGAATTAGGGTTTTCGGATTTTTTCCATTTTTCAAATATGAAGCTTTATCAAATATGGATAATTACCAAATTTTAAAATGTTTTAAATCTGGAAATTGATAAATATTATTTAAATGTTTTATTTGAATTTGAATATTTATTAATGGATAAATATTATTTAAATATGTTTATTTGAATTTGAATATTTATGTGTTTATTTGAATTTGAATATTTATCTATTATTTAAATAGTGAATTTAAATATTTAATATTATTTATAAAAGAGATTTATAAATTTGAATATTACCCCCTCCTGATTTATTAATTGTTACATTGCGTCCTCACAATTAATTATAATTAATAATAGACAACTAAATTTAAAGAGTTTTAAATTTACCCCTTATATTTATATACATATTAGAATTATGTCTATTATATGGATAAGAAAGTTACAACATGCGCCCTCGCGTGTTTAAATATTGACATTGGCAGTCTTACATCGACTAGGGTCACCCGTTCTAATGTAGGGGTTTAAGGAGGTCTCTTTGATTCCTAATGAGGTCGGCTTTTAGTATGCTTCACGCTTACCACCCTCACCGCCCAATTGCATTTTGAGAATGGAGTTACCGAAAAGTTTGATAGTGATAATGGTCAATCCAAAAGTATTCTAAATACAAGTATAAAACAAAATCCCGTTTTATTAATAGAATGTGAGTTTATATTATCCTTGAAAATTGCACATTCTGTTTATATTCTGTTGGTGGAGCTCGTGTGGTTAACCGGCACATCAATCTAGGGTATAGTTAAGAATGATATGGAACTCGCGAATCTCAAGCGTAACTTGAGCCGGGGGCCATGCGATTTTGCAAGGTTAATTCTCAATCTATTTAATGTGAATCTTATGTTATCCATAAAAGTTGCACATTCTCTTTATAACTTGTTGATGGAGCTCGCGTGGTTAACCGGCACACCAATTGGAGAGTATAAGTAGAGAATGATGTGGAACTCGCGAATCTTAAGCGTAACTTGAGCCGGGGACCATGCGGTTTTGTATGGTCGATTCACCATCTGTTCAATGATCCGCAGCGACCCCGTCATTGAATTTGAGATGAACATAATTCGAGATTAACATGCCATTGATAGTCAATGAATCTCAAAGATCTAGGAATTTCGTGGTGATCGAAATTGGCAAAGGGCTTTGCCTACCTAAATAACTTTATGGTGTGTTTACGGTATCCCTTTACACATCATGGAGCCAAATATGGATCCTAGCCTTTTAAAATAATTTTATTTAGGGTGATACTTTTCTAAAGATAAGTAATACAAACTATAATGGAATTTGTTATTGAATGATGTCTATAACCTTATCCACTAAAATCTACTGCTATAAAACCTTTGAAAGGATTAGCTATGAGGATGATCAATCTTGTCAAATTCGTAGTTTGGGAGTAGTTCTCATAAACGAAAGGAAAGATCATGCCTTTGTTAAAGCTATCCCTTGGTTACTTCAAACATTGCATTCAAAAGTGTTAGAAAGAGCAATTGTCAAATGTACGTTGTAAAATGACATATTGAAGTAAAATGGAATTTCCTTGAGTTAGGAGTTGACTATGGTTAGTCGACTAGTTAACATGTACATATGATCAGTTCATTCTGATTTTGATATGAACAACTTGGAATTTCCATTAAGGAGTTTAGTAGCATGTTGAGGTTTCCTTTTGGAATTAACATGGCAGTCATAGAAACTCAAACTTCAAATACTCCCATAAATTTACTATCATGAATAGAAGTGTCAAGAAGAACGCCAATTGCCCATGGTTTAACAGGCGATTAGTGTTGGTATACCTAATCTAGGCCCAAATACCTAGGACAAAGAAAGACTTATTATAAGACATGTTCTGATAGCTTCTCGTTTCCATAACAAGAGAAGGACTAAGAAAGCAAACTTGCTCAAATGTATATTTGAGGTGAAAGAACCGAAACATGAAGAAGTTAGATTTGATCATGGATCACGAGCCCGTGCTACTTTCCATTGGATCAAAAGATAACTTGTTCTTCAATGTTTGGTATTCAATCAAATATATGGATTTAATGCCATCAAAACATTACTTCTAAACCTTTAGTATTTTACTAAGGATTAGTACAGACATTTGCAAGAATGTGCAATTACTAAAATGAAGTAAGAAGACTAAAACATGTAGAAGATAATTCGATCATGAATGCCAAGCCCTTGCTACATTCATAGGATAAAAGGACATATCTTTTCAAAATGTGTAGTCTATGGTGTTATAATTTGAAATTGTTTATACTATGAAACTAGTATAGTAACAATAGTTCAAAGTTGATTCAAATATTTGAATAAGGTGTATTATTGTGAATGGATCGTCCAGATTAATCACAATATTTACTTATTTAAATACATCCAAAGTTTTGTGTGAAATGTATTTGTAGAATCATATTCTTTGATACATAAATGAGAAATGCATTACCAAATATCCAGTTGGATCGGATTTTGGATATCATTTGGCCTTGAGTCTTATGATAAATGCAAATCTTGTTTATCAAGATAGATGATGAATGCATCACTAGGTGATGTGAGCATCTGTTGGAATTAGTTCACTCTAATAGACCGTTCAGATTAACCACGATACATGGTGAGACCAACTTCGTATGAATGTGAGTCTGGAACCTTTCAGGTGTTCAGAGCTCTCATAAAGAGATGTTGAGAAACGATTGGGCAATAGGATGAGACACTCATAGTGAGAATCTCAGTCTAAACTTTATCGATCATCTAAGTAATTGTGAAAGAGTTTTATGATCTGTCTCCACCCAAAACACTGCCATAGGAAGTGTTAGTTGGATAGAGAAACAAATCATTCATTGATTTTGTACTAGATGGGTCGAATTATGCATATTAACAGTTCATGGATTGTACCATGAATAGTGTTATGAGAAGTCCTTTGGTCTTGTACCAACTAAGTAGGTTCATGAAACACTCTATTGTATGTGAAGTGGGATTTAATCCTCACTACCACATATGTAAGTCTACGATTATGAGGCTTACGCTCGTCGTGAAGCGCTCGACAATCTAGAACTTTTAATAGAGATGTGTTAACTCGTTGGACAACCCATCAAGAATTTTGGATAATTATTTAAGAATCCTTATGAGAACAAAGTGTATGTTGCCAAAGGGCAGTCTTCCAGGTGAGGGAGCTGATTTCCAAAAGAGCTAGTGGGAGCTACATTGATCTTGATAAGATTCGAGAGTCAACCAACGAAGAGCCTAAAGTTGTACATAGCATTCAATTTGGAATTGAAAGAGCTATTAAGGAAACTGACATATTTCCATTTTTCCTTATAGATCTAACAAAAGACGTCATGAACCTAGTTATATAAGAGTTTATATTACTGAGGTAAATGAGTCACTGGTATGGAGCAATTAGAGTGTACCAGCTATCGGAAGCTATGGTAGGCCCTTAAGGCTACAACATGGAAGGAAGACTTGGAAAGCGAGATTCAATCCATGTATGTTGTAATTTGGTACATCAAGCACTTGACCTTAACCCTTAGGTGTAAGTGGATATTCAAGAAGAAACAAGTATGGATAGGAAAAAACACATAATCAAACCAAGAAAGGTTGTGAAGGATGTATAAGCTTAATAAGTTCATTTATGGACCAAAATAAGCATCTCGCGAGTGGGATCATTATTTCAATGAGAAAGTTCAAAGAGTTTGAATTTCGAGAAATAAAGATAAGCCATATGTATGTCAAAGCTAGTGGGAGTAAATGGAATCTTTGTTTCAATGAGAAATTTCAAGGAGTTTGAATTTCGAGAAACATAGATAAGCCATATATGTCAGTGCTAGTGGAAGCACTATAGTCACCCTTGTATTGTACATAGACAATATACGATTTATAGGAAACTATATTCTAACTTAGTAGGTTTAAAAGCTTGGCTTGGTATGAGAATCGTTTCACTATGATATACATGGGAGATACAAAACACGTACATAATAAGGATCTATGGAGATAGATCAAAGTGATTCATTGGATTAAGCCAAAGTACATGGAATGTTGAGGAAACTCGATATGCAGAAGTCAAAAAGGAGTTTAGGCTGGCATGACATTGAGCAATGCTAATGTTCTAGTTATACTATTGAGCTAAAGCAAATGATTCGTGTCCCACATGCTTCTGCTATGGAATCGATCATAAATGCCATGACATGTACTAGATCTAATGACTAGTATGCCTTAAGCATGACAGGTTTGATTAGATCAATTTGGAAAAAATCAATGAATCAAAATCAAGAACATTCTTAAGATTCCTTGGAGGACAGAAGAAATGATCTTGATCGTATGGAAGAGATCATTGTAAGAGTTACATTGATGCTAAGTTCCATACTAATAAAGGCAATTCCGATCGCAATCGGAATTCGTGCTTTTACTAAATGGTGATATATTATCTTGAAAGATACCAGGTAATACACCATAGTGGATTTAACATAATTGGAGTATATTGGAGTTGGTTAAATTGCAAAGAAGATTATGTGACTAAAAGAGATTCATTAGTGACATCTTTGTTGAGATTCAATCATTGATGGTCCTTATGAAGTTTCTTGTGACATTGGGTGAACTTACCTCGAGTATGGATCCCAAGTCACACAAGCTCACATGAAACATACTCAGTAAGTACCAATACATTTGATAGCGTGTCAAATGTAAAGAGATCATAGTCAATATGTCATATCGAAAGATAATCTTGTCGATCCATTCCATAAGCAGATGTCATTGACCAAGTCTGACAGTCAGACAAAGTCGAGAGGCGTTAGATTTGCAAATGAATTGGCTTAAGCACTCTTAGTTTGGTTTGTTTTAAAACCCGAGATCTTTAAGTGGTATAAGTTTTAATTTGATTTGGCGATTATTAAGTGGTGATCTTAATATATGATGGATTTCGTTCATTTCAATTAGCTTATCACTGTGTTCTCACTTTTGCATGTTTGGAACCCACTTCCCGAGTATTAATTTACTCAAACGTCCACAGTCAGTCATACTCTTAGAAGTAAGTAGTGATTCAAGACTGTCGTGAGTATTAGTGGATTGTTCATATTGGTTGGACATAGCATAGTGATTGCGCTAACACTCATGAGTGCTTAATAGAGATTTAAGTATTGGCCCAACCCACGCTTAGATATTACTTCATGGATTCAGTCACGAGTAATTCTAAGACGATAATATCTTCTATTCTTCAAACCTAGATACATGTGGGGTTTCGCTTTATGATTCTGTTATGCATTGGTCTACTCCAACGCTAACCATAACTGGTAGCTATAAAGGGTATGTCCATGTCTGACATGATGAAATAGACAAAAACTATGTAGTCAAAGTTTATTCGTTCCTTCTTCCTTAATAGGAGAAGCGATATCTATGGGCCCCTCGATGATTTGGTGCTGACATCTAAAGTGCTTGGCCAAGCCCTGACTGGAATTGATGTGTTCAATTTAGTAGTCAGATGCAGTCATCACAAATCTATATCGGGAAACATAATCTTGAATTCTTGAGATTGACCATTATCCATGTCTCGATTTCATAACGATATCATAGAACGAAGGGATAGTTGATCACTTATCTAAGGGCTGAATCTTGATTATATCAAGAGTTCGCTAGTTGCATTGGATGGCTAATTCTCTGTTGATTATTAGAGAAATATTAGTCCTCGTATAGTTGAAGACTTGTCCAAGTGGGAGACTATTGGAATAGTGTCCAAGATCATTAACTATTGGGAATATTTCTAACAATACCAGGGTCCTTTTGGGTTGCCCTCAAGACCCAAATTGAGTAGAATAAATAAAGGAGAAATTGGTTTATTAATTATTATGGTTAATAATTAATTAGAAACTAATTAGAAATTTATTTTGGAAATATATTATGGGAATTAATTAACAGATTAATTAATTAAAGGGTTGAATGTTCACTAATCGATATTTGGTTAATCATGAATGTTCCAGAACCCTTATGGAATTAGGGTTGGATGAAAATCACTCCATCCCACATGGGAAAGAAGTGAAATTTCGTGGTTAGGCCTTCATCCCACATGGGAAGGAGTACTAAACCTGAGGAGGCATCCAAGGCTATAAATAGGGCCTTATGGATTCCATTCCTCCTTGCACCTTGGCTTGAAGTATTCGCCAACCCTTCTTCCTCCCCCTCTTAACGACGATTTCTAACCCCTTTGGGTTTGTGAAATTGACCCTTCTCCTAGTTATTTTTATTCCACTCTTTGGTGTCACTGGGTGTGATACCATTAGAGGGATTCTGGTTTGGGTCCTTTCATCCATGCAACTTCATGGAGGTTCAAGATCTCAAGCATGGAGATCAAGGGCATCATAAGAGGTATGTTTTCTTACTTATGTTTTAGTTTTCTAGGGTTGATAAAATTAGCATGAAGCCATAGATCCATATGATGCATGTACACTTAGGTATATCGTTGTTTTGATTTTTCTGCTGCCTACTTTTAGAGTGTATTTGACGCGTAGAAAACCCAACAAAAGGAGCCTTAGCCTCCCTCGGGCCTCTTTACAGTCTTAGAGAGTCCCTGAGAGGTCTGATTCGAGTGTGTGTGCTTTGGTGAGTGTGTGAAGCTTGATTTGAAGATTTTGGAAGAAGAAGGCTTGAAGGAAGAGGAGGTTGGAGCAAGTAAGGTGGGGAAATAAGCACTATTCTCAGTTGTCATCTTCCAGAGGTATCCTAAATCACCATCTCTTCTGTGAGTTTTCCTTTTTATGAAGTTCTAGGGTTTTCTATGGACCTTAAGGGTTGATAAGTTGAACAATGTGTTGGATCTGAAGTTGTAACCTCAGATCTGAACCCTCTCTAAGCTCTAGCAACATAAATTCGTAGAATTGATCTTGTATGAGGTCCCTCTTGGGCATAAAGCCCCATTAAGAGCTTAGATTTGGCATTTAGAGCCTTAAAAGCAATGCATGTACGTAACATTTGTTACTTTACGTGATAAGTATGCCATAGAAGCCTAGATCTATGAATTTGAGCCATTGCATGACTCAGAATAAGTCTGTATGGAAAAAGGACCAAACGGACTCGACGAGTCACAAGGATGACTCAGCGAGTCTGATGAAGTAAGCCGTGAACTCGACGAGTTGGATGAACAACTTGGCGAGTCCGATGAAGATCGTCATGAAACTCGGTGAGTTGATGAATAACTCGGCGAGTCGTATGAATTTCCCCCAAAGTTATGCACACGTGTGTACCCGTCGAGTTTCGTTTAGGAAACCCGATGAGTGGCTTTAGAATTCTGTCGAGAAACGACAGGAACTCGACGAGTCACTCGATCACTCGACGAGTGCACCAGAAGCCAAGGAAACTCGGCAAGTAGCCGAGGCAACTCAGAAAGTCAGGACAACATGGACTGTTGACCTTGACTGTTGACTTGGCCCCAGGTTGACCTTTTGACTTTTGAGGACAGTTCTAGAAGGATCAGAAACTTATGTATACAATTCGTGATAAATATAGGTGGTGGAGTTCGTGGCAGTGACTCGAAGGTTGGAGCTTATTTCTCTGAGTCGATGTTGCAAGGTGAGTTATCCTCACTATACTAAGGGTCTAAGGCACCAAGGTCGGCCCATTGGATTCATATCCTAGTAGTTATTGTCACACCCCGAAAACCAAAGGCGGAAACATTTTCGGGTTTGACTCCACGTTGAGTATCAAATCCAATGCACATAGTAAAACAGTAAACACAAAACATTACATTACATAATATTGTTTACATCTGTTTGAAATAAAAATTATACAAGTGTTTTATACATATATGATATGAACAAAAGTAAAGACGAGTCTTCGGAACGCTCTGTCTTCTCCAAAAGGTGGCGGTGTACCTGTCTAACGCTAACCTGAGAATACAAGCGGTTTGAAAATCAGCATAAAGTTGGTGAGTTCGTAAGCGGTTTAGTTTTGAAAAGAACGAGTTTCCTTTGCTTTCTGAAAAAGTTGTTGTTTAAGAAAATCCCATATTTTCTTATGAAAACAGTTTAGTTATCTTTTGTTACAAATTCGAAAACGGTTTGTTATGTCATTCCAGGAAAATCCCATATTTTCCTAATAGTTTAGTTATTCGTTTGTTACTTTATTCGTATGTGAATTGTTATGCTATCCCAGGAAAATCCCATATTTTCCTATGTATTAAGTTGTCTTATTCGTTTCTAAATTTGTTACTAGTTGTTATGTTATCTCAGAAAAATCCCATATTTTCCTATGTATTGTGGTTGGTTCTTAGGTTTGATTTCGAAGTACTAGTAATTACCATACTTGTAGTATTAGTTAAGTATTCTAACCCTTAGTTATTCTACCTTCGAATGGCTATTATCTACTAACTTAGTTGTATTTTCGAATATTTGAAATCACACAGAAGCGTACATTACAGTATTTTCGAAGTTCTGATGTGTTCCAAAAGAGTACATTAGTTGTATATTCGAATCTCTGTCGACATTCTGAGGCGGATATATTTGAAATTCAGTAGAGGTCCAGAGGCGTACTTTCGCATTAAATTCGAAACTCTGGTGACACCCAAGGGGTACACTAACTGTATATTTGAAGTCTTAGTGTCATCCAAAGGCGTCATTTCGCATTCGTATTCCTATAAGTATCCGTTTTCGTATTCGTATTCGCATTCGAATTCATACTTATCCTATTGGTTGTATTCGTATTCGTATTCGTATTCGTATTCGTTCTATCCTATTGGTTAGTATTCGTATTCGTATTCGTATTCGTATTCGTTCTATCCTATTGGTTTGTATTCGTATTCGTATTCGTATTTGTATTCGAATTCGTATTCATATTCGTATTCGTATTCGTATTCGTATTCGTTCTAATCTTAGTTTATGTTAAATATGATTTCTTTTGCAAAAATGTAATATAATTCAAAACACTTTTTATAGAAATCTCACTTTAGTCTGACAGTATACCCTGCAATTCGAATCATTAGTTATCACGATTTTCGATATTAGAAACATACATGAAATAAAACATTTGGACTGAAAATACGTTTAAGTACAAGATTTCCTTGTACTTTTGCTTGTATTCCCCCCCCCCCTGAAAACATTTGAAAAACATTGAAAAACATTTGAAAAAGGGTAGGGGTATGAACTCACCGGTTGAGAAACGCGTCAGATTGGATCCTAAACGTCAGTTCTGGGTTCGCGAACGCGCAAGATTCCTATGGATTTTGAAATGATACACATTTGTATCTAATTAGGACTTGATTAATTTATTTGTTAGGGACATACGCTTCTAGTTGCGGAAACACCCCATTACAAGTGTTTGGAAGGACTCGGGTGACGTTTGGGGACACATATAGCTAGGATATTGAGTTTACTCTTCAAGAGTAAACTCATACATGAGTTTTCGGCCCATAACACCTCATCCATATGAGTTTACGGCCGTGAACTATTGGATGGTGTTTTTGGGTGTAAAATGGCTTCATAACAATTGGGAATTAATGCTAGGCTTGGATTTTTAGGCTTTGGAATGGATTAAAACTCTCATAGGGACCATTTATTGGAGTTTACGGCAGTAAACATGGATTTTACGGCCGTAAACTCCCCCACACATAGAATCCTTAATGTTTTGGGTCTTTAAACAATCACATGTGATTCTAATGATTTTTCCAAGCCTTGTATCAATTTTTGGGGGACTTTTGGCATGACTTTAGGAGTTTACGGCCCATGAACCCCCTCATGGCCGTGAACTCCCTAAATGGGTGATTTATTATGTTTTAGGCTTCTAAACTTGTTTGTGGTCACTTCTAGAATTTAAATGGCATTTTAACACATTTAGAGGAGTTTACTCCCCAAGAATATGAGTTTACGGCCCAAGCATGTTCTTGGGCAGTAAACTCAAGTTTACTCCTCTAAATTGATGTTCAAGGTGTTCCAAGGCCAATTCCATAATTCTACAAATCGTATCTAAGCCTTATTGGTGTTTTGGAAGAGTTTAAGGGATTGAAAACCCTCTTTATATGTGTTTACGGCCCAAGCATGCTCCAGGGCCGTAAACACATGACCAAGGCTCTAAATCATGGTTCAAGTCATTCTAAGTCCATTCCATAAAGTCATCTAGCCATATCTAAGGTCAAATTGTGGTTTGGAAGGGTTTTGTTGCTCCAAAAACCCCATTTATATGTTTTTACAGCCTAGGACTGTTCAAGGGCCGTAAACACATGACAATGGTCCTAATCCATGGTTTAAACTCGAATTTGAAGGCTAGAGGGGTTGTATAACAAGTTAGGGAAGGTACCTTGGTGATTAGAAGCCTTAAATTTGAGATTTGGACCCTTAAACTTGGATTTAGGAGAGAGGTTAGAGACAGAGTAGAGAGAGGAAGCAAAAGCTTCAAATGGAAGATTAAACACGTTTAAATAGGTCCCAAAACTTGGACACGGAGGAATTCTACCTGATACCGGCATTAAACGGGGCTTTTGGTCTCACCCGATTAATTTTCCGTAACTCGGCGGGGACGTTTCTAAAATTTCTTAAATAAACATTTTGGGCTAATTTCATGAGTTCCTAAGGGGTTTAGACACTCATTAGCATCAAATAAACATATAAGTTTAAATAATTTAACCCAAAACGAAATCGGAACGAATTGATAAACGGCGAGTTTTACGGGTAGAATGGGTTTTTCGGCGATGGAAAATTTCGGGTTGTTACATTATCCCCCCGTTAGAGAGAATTTCATCCCGAAATTCAAAGATTTAGATACAGATCATGAATTGGAATGAGATACGGTTGGATTTTCTGCTCCGGGTTTTCACACTCCTAAGTGGCATCGGGTCTCTGCTTGACGTTCCAGCGAACCCTCACTATCGGGACGCATCTTGGTTTCGTTAGGTAGATACTTCTTAAGGACCGAGATGTGAAGTATCAGATGGGTGTTACTAAGTTCCAAGGGTAACCGGAGTTTGAAGGTTACGGAATCGTTCCTACAAGTATCGCGAAGGGTCTAATGTTACTAAGTTATAGGTTTCTATAGGTATCTTTGGTGCCGACTAGTTCCCTATCGTCTTAGCTTTTGGAAGTTTCACGGGTATGACTGCTTTGCTTATCTACATAACCAGGGAAAATGGTTTGACCGAAGGGCACCACTACGAACTCGTGGTGTTCATGCCAGGTCCTGGTCGCTGTCTTGGATACATCATCCTCCCGGAGGTTCGGTTACGAGCCAGTTCGAGGGATTAGGTTGATATGAGACTTGACTAGACGTTCGGAAGGAATTCTCGAGAATTTTCGGAAAAAGCATCGGGGAAAGAGTTGCAGACTTCTCGTTTCTCGAATATCACACGGACGAGGAATGCATGGGAAACTTTCTAAGCTTTGATACACGAAGATGCGAAGGTTAGGTTTAGGTTTGATGCCGAGAATCATGAGAGTCGGGTCAGAAGAAAGATTCGGACGGATGACCCTTTCGAAAACAAGAATAACAGCATGAATGAGATTCAGTGATTACATGCCAATGATCGCATCAAAGCTTTTCACGAAAAGTTTACCATTAGATCGAATGGAAAGGAATAATCATCCGAATTGAGGATAAGATCTAAGGGTATGACATTAACGTTCTCTTTCTCACTGGTTGGTCATCTCGATGGTACACGTTTCGATTACTAACGAAGGATTTAGTTTAGAAAGATATTTGAATAAATGGTTAGCAAATTCTTTCAGCATTAGAATCGAAAAGGATCATGAGCACAAGATTCATCGAGGAGAAGTATACCTATGGCATCGGTGGGGTCGGCGGCTGTCCTTTCTTGTCCCATAGTCAGGACTCTCCCGGTGTTGCCAGATATTACTGCCTTAGGACAGTTTCGTCTATAATGCCCGACCTCTCCACAACTGTAGCAAGTTTGACCGATACCAGCTCCGGAAGCTTGACTAGCTGATGGGGTTGGGGTTTTGCAGCTTCGCGTGAGGTGACCTTCCTGGCCACAGCTTCTACAAAACTTTGCACGACAAGGGCCAGGGATGCGATGGTGGTAGCTACATCGGTTACACCACGGGAAGATACCGGCATATCCGGTGACAGGTGCTTGGGCTGAGGAACCTACAACAGATACAGCGACAGGGGTAGTGGCAGCGTGGACTGCCACTATCTGCTGTTTCTTCGAGGGTTCTGGGGAAGACTGACTCTTCTTCTTCTTCTTCCAAAACTTTCTTTTCTCTCCACTCTTTTCTGTTGGCTTAGGAGTGGTGTCTGCTTCTTCTTAATCATCATTGTGATCGATCAGGATTTGCGCTAGACATTTGGCATTGTCATAGGTATCTGGCTTTGCCGCTATAACGTTCCCTTTTGCTGGCTGGGTTAATCCCCAGATGAACCTTTCTACCTTTTTGCTCTCCAGGGTAACCATTCCCAGACAAAGAAGTGCTAAGTCGTCAAACCTTGAAGTGTAAGCGGCGATATCGGAACCTTTCATCTTCAGGTTCCAGAGTTCATGCTCCAGCTTCTGGATTTCACCCCGAGGGCAATACTCCGCGCGTAGTAGTTCCTTCATAACTTACCATCCCATAGCATTAGCTACAGGTAGAGTCGGGGATTTGACTCGGCCGTTCCACCAAGTCAAAGCTTTATCGATGAGCGTACAGGCGGAAAATTTTACCTTATCGGATTCCGAACAGGCACAAATCTCGAAGATAGATTTGATCTTTTCTAACCATCGAGTTAGAGCAATGACACCCCCTGTGCCATCGAAGAATATGGGTTTTGCGTTCATAAAGTCTTTATAGGAACACTCCTTTCGGTGTCCTTGATTACCTTCCTGGTTTTGGGCTTGGGAACCACCCCCTGAACCACTGGGGTTTAGTTGAGGCAGGATGGCTGATATTGTGGCAGTAATGGCTGCCTGAAGTGTTTCCAGATCGATTTGAATAGGAGGTGGTGGCGGCGGAGGGTTATTGGTATTCTTCGAGCTAGGTCTCTTTCTTGGAGGCATCTTGATCTAAAAAGATAAGGAAAGGGAGGATCATAAGTCCTCTGAATTGAATCAAGAGATATGGATCAGGGGATATCTCATCAAGACAGATATAACATTATATTAAGCGATAAGGCAGGAAAGAGTTATCAAGGCAGATAATTTTATCGCTAGAGGAATGATCAAGGAACAACACGTATACGAGGATTTCTACAATAGATCGGCTGGAGAAATACTCCCATAGTATTTCATGATTCGTTGTAACGACGGCTCGTTGTTTGGGGTATTGGGTAAGTTTTAGGTATGCTGCGTACCACAGTCAATCCCAAGCACATGTTGGTCGTGTCTCGAATGAATATAGTTGGCCAGGCTATATTGATCCTAGACACGACTACATAACTGCCCAGGTTTAACCACAGCGTACAACACCCATTTACTTATATTTTGTTCTACTTGTAGTTACGGATTTCGACGGTTCGGTATACTTGTATACTTTAGAAAATACTTATATTTGTAGAGTATACTTTTAGCTCAGAGCACTTAGGCCCCTTAATGTTTATAGTCTTATACCATGTAAGATTTGGTATACTAGTTCACTATAAACAAGGGGTCTGATACCAATCTGTCACACCCAGAAAACCAAAGGCGGAAACATTTTCGGGGTTGACTCCACGTTGAGTATCAAATCTAATACACATAGTAAAACAGTAAACACAAAACATTACATTACATAATATTGTTTACATCTGTTTGAAATAAAAATTATACAAGTGTTTTATACATATATGATATGAACAAAAGTAAAGACGAGTCTTCGGAACTCTTCGTCTTCTCCAAAAGGTGGCGGTGTACCTGTCTAGCGCTGACCTGAGAATACAAGCAGTTTGAAAATCAGCATAAAGCTGGTGAGTTCATAAGTGGTTTAGTTTTGAAAAGAACGAGTTTCCTTTGCTTTCTGAAAAAGTTGTTGTTCAAGAAAATCCCATATTTTCTTATGAAAACAGTTTAGTTATCTTTTGTTACAAATTCGAAAATGGTTTGTTATGTCATTCCAGGAAAATCCCATTTTTCCTAATAGTTTAGTTATTCGTTTGTTACTTTATTCGTATGTGAATTGTTATGCTATCCCAGGAAAATACCATATTTTCCTATGTATTAAGTTGTCTTATTCGTTTCTAAATTTTTTACTAGTTGTTATGTTATCTTAGGAAAATCCCATATTTTCCTATGTATTGTGGTTGGTTCTTAGGTTTGATTTCGAAGTACTAGTAATTACCATACTTGTAGTATTAGTTAAGTATTCTAACCCTTAGTTATTCTACCTTCGAATGGCTATTATCTACTAACTTAGTTGTATTTTCGAATATTTGAAATCACACAGAAGCATACATTACAGTATTTTCGAAGTTCTGATGTTGAGTACATTAGTTGTATATTCGAATCTCTGTCGACATTCTGAGGCGGATATATTTGAAACTCAGTAGAGGTCCAGAGGCGTACTTTCGCATTAAATTCGAAACTCTGGTGACCCTCAAGGGGTACACTAACTGTATATTCAAAGTCTTAGTGTCATCCAAAGGCGTCATTTCGCATTCGTATTCCTATATCTATTCGTTTTTGTATTCGTATTCGCATTCGAATTCATACTTATCCTATTGGTTGTATTCGTATTCGTATTCGTATTCGTTCTATCCTATTGGTTAGTATTCGTATTCGTATTCATATTCGTTCTATCCTATTGGTTAGTATTCGTATTCGTATTCGTATTCATAGTCGTATTCGTATTCGTATTCGTATTCGTTCTAATCTTAGTTTATGTTAAATATGATTTCTTTTGCAAAAATGTAATATAATTCATAACACTTTTTATAGAAATCTCACTTTAGTCTGACAGTATACCCTGCAATTCGAATCATTAGTTATCACGATTTTCGATATTAGAAACGTACATGAAATAAAACATTTGGACTGAAAATACGTTTAAGTACAAGATTTCCTTGTACTTTTGCTAGTATTCCCCCTGAAAACATTTGAAAAACATTGAAAAACATTTGAAAAAGGTTAGGGGTATGAACTCACCGGTTGAGAAACGCGTCAGATTGGATCCTAAACGTCAGTTCTGGGTTCGCAAACGCACAAGATTCCTATGGATTTTGAAATGATACACATTTGTATCTAATTAGGACTTGATTAATTTATTTGTTAGGGACATACGCTTCTAGTTGCGGAAACACCCCATTACAAGTGTTCGGAAGGACCCGGGTGACGTTTGGGGACGCATATAGCTAGGATATTGAGTTTACTCTTCAAGAGTAAACTCATACATGAGTTTTCGGCCCATAACACATCATCCATATGAGTTCACGGCCGTGAACTCTTGGATGGTGTTTTTGGGTGCAAAATGGCTTCATAACAATTGGGAATTAATGTTAGGCTTGGATTTTTAGGCTTTGGAATGGATTAAAACTCTCATAGGGACCATTTATTGGAGTTTATGACGGTAAACATGGAGTTTACGGACGTAAACTCCCCGACACATAGAATCCTTAATGTTTTGGGTGTTTAAAAAATCACATGTGATTCTAATGATTTTTCCAAGCCTTGTATCAATTTTTAGGGGACTTTTGGCATGACTTTAGGAGTTTACGGCCCATGAACCCCCTCATGGCCGTGAACTCCCTAAATGGGTGATTTATTATGTTTTAGACTTCTAAACTTGTTTGTGGTCACTTCTAGAATTTACCCCAAGGCTCAAGGTGTGATTAAATGGCATTTTAACACATTTAGAGGAGTTTACTCCCCAAGAATATGAGTTTATGGCCCAAGCATGTTCTTGGGCAGTAAACTCAAGTTTACTCCTCTAAATTGATGTTCAAGGTGTTCCAAGGCCAATTCCATAATTCTACAAATCGTATCTAAGCCTTATTGGTGTTTTGGAAGAGTTTAAGGGCTTGAAAACCCTCTTTATATGTGTTTACGGCCCAAGCATGCTCCAGGGCCGTAAACACATGAACAAGGCTCTAAATCATGGTTCAAGGCATTCTAAGTCCATTCCATAATGTCATCTAGCCATATCTAAGGTTAAATTGTGGTTTAGAAGGGTTTTGTTGCTCCAAAAACCCCATTTATACGTGTTTACGGCCCTAGAGCATGCTTGGGCCGTAAACACATATAAAGAGGGTTTTCAAGCCCTTAAACTCTTCCAAAACACCAATGAGGCTTAGATACGATTTGTAGAATTATGGAATTGGCCTTGGAACACCTTGAACATCAATTTAGAGGAGTAAACTTGAGTTTACTGCCCAAGAACATGCTTGGGCCGTAAACTCATATTCTTGGGGAGTAAACTCCTCTAAATGTGTTAAAATGCAATTTAATCACACCTTGAGCCTTGGGGTAAATTCTAGAAGTTACCACAAACAAGTTTAGAAGCCTAAAACATAAAAAATCACCCATTTAGGGAGTTCACGGCCATGAGGGGGTTCATGAGCCGTAAACTCCTAAAGTCATGGCAAAAGTCCCCCAAAAATTGATACAAGGCTTGGAAAAATCATTAGAATCACATGTGATTGTTTAAAGACCCAAAACATTAAGGATTCTATGTGTGGGGGAGTTTACGGCCGTAAACTACATGTTTACTGCCGTAAACTCCAATAAATAGTCCCTATGAGAGTTTTAATCCATTCCAAAGCCTAAAAATCCAAGCCTAGCATTAATTCCCAATTGTTATGAAGCCATTTTGCAACCAAAAACACCATCCAAGAGTTCACGGCCGTGAACTCATATGGATGAGGTGTTATGGGCCGAAAACTCATGTATGAGTTTACTCTTGAAGAGTAAACTCAATATCCTAGCTATATGTGTCCCCAAACGTCACCCAGATCCTTCCAAACACTTGTAATGGGGTGTTTCCGCAACTAGAAGCGTATGTCCCTAACAAATACATTAATCAAGTCCTAATTAGATACAAATGTGTATCATTCCAAAATCCATAGGAATCTTGTGCGTCCGCGAACCCAGAACTGACGTTTAGGATCCAATCTGACGCGTTTCTCAACCGGTGAGTTCATACCCCTACCCTTTTTCAAATGTTTTTCAATGTTTTTCAAATGTTTTCAGGGGGGAATACAAGCAAAAGTACAAGGAAATCTTGTACTTAAACGTATTTTCAGTCCAAATGTTTTATTTCATGTATGTTTCTAATATTGAAAATCGTGATAACTAATGATTCGAATTGCAGGGTATACTGTCAGACTAAAGTGAGATTTCTATAAAAAGTGTTTTGAATTATATTACATTTTTGCAAAAGAAATCATATTTAACATAAACTAAGATTAGAACGAATACGAATACGAATATGAATACGAATTCGAATACAAATACGAATACGAATATGAATACGAATACGAATACAAATACGAATACTAACCAATAGGATAGAACGAATACGAATACGAATACGAATACTAACCAATAGGATAGAACGAATACGAATACGAATACGAATACAACCAATAGGATAAGTATGAATACGAATGCGAATACGAATACGAAGACGAATAGATATAGGAATACGAATGCGAAATGACGCCTTTGGATGACACTAAGACTTCGAATATACAATTAGTGTACCCCTTGAGTGTCACCAGAGTTTCGAATTTAATGCGAAAGTACGCCTCTGGACCTCTACTGAGTTTCAAATATATCCGCCTCAGAATGTCGACAGAGATTCGAATATACAACTAATGTACTCTTTTGGAACACTTCAGAACTTCGAAAATACTGTAATGTACGCTTCTGTGTGATTTCAAATATTCGAAAATACAACTCAGTTAGTAGATAATAGCCATTCGAAGGTAGAATAACTAAGGGTTAGAATACTTAACTAATACTACAAGTATGGTAATTACTAGTACTTCCAAATCAAACCTAAGAACCAACCACAATACATAGGAAAATATGGGATTTTCCTGAGATAACATAACAACTAGTAACGAATTTAGAAACGAATAAGACAACTTAATACATAGGAAAATATGGGATTTTCCTGGGATAGCATAACAATTCACATACGAACAAAGTAACAAACGAATAACTAAACTATTAGGAAAATATGGGATTTTCCTTGAATGACATAACAAACCGTTTTCGAATTTGTAACAAAAGATAACTAAACTGTTTTCATAAGAAAATATGGGATTTTCTTGAACAACAACTTTTTCAGAAAGCAAAGGAAACTCGTTCTTTTCAAAACTAAACTGCTTATGAACTCACCAGCTTTATGTTGATTTTCAAACCGCTTGTATTCTCAGGTCAGCGTAAGACAGGTACACCGCCACCTTTTGGAGAAGACAGAGCGTTCCGAAGACTCGTCTTTACTTTTGTTCATATCATATATGTATAAAACACTTGTATAATTTTTATTTCAAACAGATGTAAACAATATTATGTAATGTAATGTTTTGTGTTTACTGTTTTACTATGTGCATTGGATTTGATACTCAACGTGGAGTCAACCCCGGAAATGTTTCTGCCTTTGGTTTTCGGGGTGTGACAGTTATTAATATGTTGAGCTGAGTTAGTAATGTGTGCCAGTGATATGCTACTCGGGTAGATCTGTAGGATTGCCTGAGATACTGATTGATTACTTGTATGTGCATTTATCTGTTACATGTCGACATGCTATGTGGGGTGGGTTGAGGTTGTACTGCTCCGTGCGGTAGCCAACAAACCCGAGAGTATTCCAGATATGAGCTGAGGGCCCGGTAGACATTCCTGACACATACTGAGGACTCGAGAGCATTCCAGATACGAGCTGAGGGCCTGGTAGGCATTCCAGACTCGTACTGAGGGCTCGATGGCATTCCAGATATGAGCTGAGGGCCCGGTAGGCATTCCAGACTCGTACTGACGGCCCAGGGGTAGTCCAACTTGTAAAGTTGTGGACCCAGTACATGCTGTTCTGTTTTTATTGATATAATATGCCAATGCTGATATTGCTATGTGAACTGTATGTGTATCGTTATTTTGGGGTATCTCACTTAGCTTTCGGGCTTACAGTTTCAGTTTATTGTTTCAGGTACCTCAGGGGATCGCAGCAAGGCCAAGGCGTGATCGTACAGCTCCTCCTATTATGTCATGTTTCTGGGAAAAGACTCTGATAATCAATGTTTTGAAAACAAAGTTGTAATATATTGATGAACTTGACATGTTTTTAAAAGTTTAAATTTGTTTGAAATTTTCGATGTTACAAGTTGGTATCAGAGCCTTGGTTTGAGTGAATTGGAGGAACATTCGTGTGAATCTAGTCTCAAATCAAGGAACGGTTTTCAAAAATGTTTTTAAGAAATTGGTTTTCAAAATAAATAAGGAGGATGCAGGGTGTACGATCAGCCGGAGCCAGTAAGCAAACCCCAAAATACCATACATTTATTTGATTATGTGATATGTTAGAACAACATGCTAGTACTATGCTAGGAATCTTTAGGAATTGCATGATAAAATTTCTTGATTACATGGTGCCTGCTAGCCTAGGGTTTCCTTTACATGAAATTGACATCATTACTGTAGTGATTTAGTGTATGCATCACGGTTGTACATAATTAAGACCTTATAGCCTGAGAATGTCTGATTTAGCCTTATGTTCTGTTCTTGTTTGATGTGGAGCTTAGGGTAGAATTGAATATTCAAAAGTCTATCGGATCCAGCATTATGTATGGCTAGCATGCACTAGTGCTGCAGGGTTGGTGGAAGTTTCGTGAGTGGATAGGTTGTTGGGATAAGTCCGCCGATTGCGAGTCGTTTAGCATTTCCTTTAGGAATAAGGCTTGAGTGCTCGATGTGATTATATGTATTGTTAGGGCGTTGTGGTGATACTTGGAACAAATATGGGTAGGTGTGGAAGGTAGTATGGGCCCATACTACTGAAAGCACAGGACCCATACGCATGACAAGGAAGTCACAACTCCCAGGGTTTTGTTGGGGGTTGGTCCCTAGTTGTTGTGTATGAAGTTATCTAATACCTTGTGTTGTGTTTCAGAATGGTGATGACCAGGCGCTTTGTGACTGGATCCGGGTCAGGATCAGGATCGGGATCAGGAGAGGGCGGACAGGGGAGTTGACAGCACCCGAGACGATCGGCCAAATGAGGCCGGATGAGATGGACGACAAGATTCGAGCAATCCTGCATTACGAGGTTGCTGCGTTGTTCTGGGCCAAATTACCGGAAATGTTCGGGTCGATTAAGACCGCCATGGTGGAGTATTTCGATGAGCGTTACGCAACCCTCGCAGAGACAGCCGCCGCAGCAGCTGTATCAGCTGTAGCTACAGTAGGGGGAGGAGTTGGTAGGGGTTTCCAGTACCGGGACTTCGACAACATGAAGCCCCCTACTTTCGATGGGACACAGGATCCCATCAAGTCTATGAGATGGATTTCAGATGTGGAGGGGTGTTTCTTCACCTGCTCGTGTCCTACTTGCCAAAAGGTCAGGTGTGCTCTTAACCTGCTTAGGTCTGGAGCCAAGGACTGGTGGAGACTTGCAAATAGGGCTTATACTGATGATCAGAGAGTTGTTCTTACTTGGGAGCAGTTCAGGGATATGTTTCACGCTCGTTACATTCCGAGGGTTGAGCGGGAACGTTTGGCACATGAGTTTCTGAGTCTGAGGCAGGATGGATAGTCGGTGACGGACATCACCTATATGTTCACTGAGAGGGCGATGTTCTGCCTAGAGTTTGCTTCCTAGCAGTCTCAGATGACCCGTTATCTGAGTATGCTCAAGACTGATATCTGACAGTTTGTATCCACCCAACGATGTGATACTCTTCTAGAGTTACAGGAGGCCGCCAGACGGCGGGAGTTGGTGATTGAGCTGCAGCTGAGGGAGCAGTGGTCGGCCCCGGTACTGTCATAGCCGGCGTCGAAGCGGCCTAAGACCGCCGATGCTAGGACCGGGGGTCAACAGGACCGCACTTGTGGGAAGTGTGGCAAGGGTCATTCTGGGGTATGTCGGGCTGGTAGTGGGTGCACCAAATGTGGCAAAGAGGGGCATTACACGAAGGATTGTCATCAGACTGACACAGTTCAGGGGATGAGGTTATGCTATCACTGCAACCAAGTCTGCCACATGAGGGCCAACTGCCCACTACTTGCCGCCAAGCCAGTGCAGGCTGTAGTGCCGGCTACTTTGAGGATCACAGATGGGAGACCAGACAGGACAGAGCCTACGAAGGCTCAGGGTCGTGCTTTCTAGCTTACGACAAAGGAGGCCAGAGCAGCACCAGATGTGGTTGCTGGTATGTTTCTATCCTCACTTGTTTTATTTATATGTTATATGCTTATCTATTGTACCTGTGATTAGGTAAGTTTTTGGTGAATTCTTTGCCTGCTTTGGTATTATTTGACTCGGGGGCGAGTCCATCTTTCGTGTCTCAGTCTTTTAGTAGGGAGTTCAGTACACCTGTGGGCGAGTTAGAGTGTCCGTTGCGATTGTCTATCGCTAACGAACACGGGGTTTCTACTTCTTCAATTTATCAAGGATGTGACTTAGAGATTTTCGGAATGTCTTTTCTGATAGACTTGATTCCGATTCCCATGGGGGAGGTGTGCGTGATTGTGGGCATGGATTGGCTCAGTAGATTCGGTGCTATGATCGATTGCGAGGGTCAGCGAGTGGTAGTTCGAACCCCAAGTGGGGGAGAACTGGTTATATATGGTGAGGGCACCAGAGTAGGCTCAGGTTTTTGCTCAGCTTCCAGGGCTCGGCAGTACATTCAGCATGGGTGTATGAGTAATCTAGCGTACGTGGTAGATACGCGAGTCAGGGACCAGATTTCGGTCTTCAATGTACCAGTGGTCAGGGAGTTCGCAAACGTGTTTCTGGAGAAGCTTCCAGGGATACCTCCGGAGAGGCAGGTCGAGTTCAGGTTCGACCTGGTGCCAGGTGCGGCCCCTATCGCTAAGGCGCCGTACCGATTGGCGCCGCCTGAGATGTAGGAACTGTCATCGCAGCTGTAGGAACTGCTGGGCAAGCAGTTCATTCGACCTAGCAGTTCTCCATGAGGAGCGTCGATTCTTTTCCTCCGAAAGAAGGACGGTTCACACCGAATGTGCATTGATTACCGGGAGTTAAACAAGCTAACGGTGCAGAGCCGTTATCCACTCCCGACGATAGACGACCTCTTTGATCAGCTGCAGGGCGTATCTTGGTTTTCCAAGATCGATTTGAGGTTTGGGTACCACCAGGTCAGGGTCAGGGAGGAGGACATGGAGAAGACCGCATTCCGAACTCGTTATGGGCATTACGAGTTCGTAGAGATGCCGTTTGGGCTCACTAACGCGCCAACAGTGTTTATGGACCTGATGAATCGGGTCTTCAGACCGATGCTCGACCGCTCGGTCATAGTGTTTATAAATGATATCTTGGTGTATTCCAAGACCTGAGAGCAGCATGAGGAGCATCTATGAGAGCTGTTGGGGGTCTTGAGGCGGGAACGACTGTACGCCAAGTTCTCGAAGTGTGAGTTTTGGTTACAAGAGTCAAGTTCCTTGGACATCTCGTTAACCAAGAAGGGATTTTGGTCGACCCGGCCAAGATCGAGGCGGTTATGTAGTGGGAGGTTCCGAAATACCGCTCAAATATTAGGAGGTTTTTGGGATTGGCAGGATACTACCGGAGATTTATACTGGATTTCTCTAAGATTGCAGTATCCCTCACTCGTCTCACGAGGAAAGGGGTGGATTTTCGGTGGGGTCCCGAACAGCAGGGAGCGTTTGAGACCCTCCGTCAGCGTTTGTGTGAGACGCCAGTCCTGACACTCCCGGAGGGAGTTGAGGATTGTGTGGTGTTCTGTGATGCATCCATCACAGGTTTAGGGGCGGTCCTTATGCAGAGAGGACGAGTGATAACCTACGCATCGCGGAAGTTGAAACCGCACGAGGCACGATACCCTATGCACGATTTGGAGCTGGGGGCGGTGGTGTTCGCCCTCAATATATGGAGACATTACCTTTATGGGGTCCGTTGTACCATTTACACGGATCACGAGAGCTTGAGACACATCATGGATCAGCCGAGAGGTCTGATTTAAGTGTGTGTGCTTTGGTGAGTGTGTGAAGCTTGATTTGAAGATTTTGGAAGAAGAAGGCTTAAAGGAAGAGGAGGTTGGAGCAAGTAAGGTGGGGAAATAAGCACTATTCTCAGTTGTGATCTTCCAGAGGTATCCTAAATCACCATCTCTTCTGTGAGGTTTCCTTTTTATGAAGTTCTAGGGTTTTCTATGGACCTTAAGGGTTGATAAGTTGAACAATGAGTTGGATCTGAAGTTATAACTTCAGATTTGAACCCTCTCTAAGCTCTAGCAACATAAAGTCGCAGAATTGATCTTGTATGAGGTCCCTCTTGGGCATAAAGCCCCATTAAGAGCTTAGATTTGGCATTTAGAGCCTTAAAAGCAATGCATGTACGTAAAGTTTATGACTTTACGTGATAAGTATGCCATAGAAGCCTAGATCTATGAATTTGAGCCACTGCATGGCTTAGAAAAAGTCTGTATGGAAAAAGGACCGAACGGACTCGGCGAGTCACAAGGATGACTCGGCGAGCTGATGAAGAAAGACGTGAACTCGACGAGTTGAATGAACAACTCTGCGGGTCTGATGAAGACCGTCATGAAACTTGGCGAGTTGATGAACAACTCGGCGAGTCGGATGAATTTCCCCAAAGTTAAGCACACGTGTGTCCCCGTCGAGTTTCATTTAGGAAACCCGACAAGTGGCTTTAGAATTCAGTCGAGAAACGATGGGAACTCGATGACTCACTCGATGAACAACTCCGCGAGTCCGATGAAGATCGTAATGAAACTTGGCGAGTCGGATGAATTTCCCCAAAGTTATGCACACGTGTGTCCCCGTCGAGTTTCATTTAGGAAACCCGACGAGTGGCTTTAGAATTCAGTCGAGAAACGATGTAAACCCGACGACTGTTGACTTGGACCTAGGTTGACCCTTTAAATTTTGAGGACAGTTCTAGAAGGATCAGAAACTTACGTATACAATTCGTGATAAATATAGGTGGTGGAGTTCGTGACAGTGACCCGAGGGTTGGAGCTTATTTTTGTGAGTTGACGTTGCAAGGTGAGTTATCCTCACTATACTAAGGGGTCTAAGGCACCAAGGCCGGCCCATTGGATTCATATCCTAGTAGTTATTGATATGTTGAGTTGAGTTAGTAATGTGTGCCAGTGATATGCTAGTCGGGTAGATCTGTAGGATTGCTTGTGATACTGATTGATTACCTGTATGTGCATTTATCTGTTACATGTTGACATGTTATGTGGGGTGGGTTGAGGTTGTACTACTCTGTGCGATAGCCAACAAACCCGAGAGTATTCCAGATATGAGCTGAGGGCCCGGTAGGCATTCCAGACTCATACTGAGGACTCGAGAGCATTCCAGATACGATCTGAGAGCCCGATAGGCATTCCAGACTCATACTGAGGGCTCGATGGCATTCAAGATACGAGCTGAGGGCCCGGTAGGCATTCCAGACTCCTACTGAGGGCCCAGGGGTAGTCCAGCTTGTAAAGTTGTGGACACAATGCATGCTGTTCTGTTTTTATTGATATAGTATGCTAATGCTGATATTGCTATATGAACTGTATGTGTATCGGTATTTTGGGGTATCTCACTAAGCTTTCGGGCTTACAGTTTCAGTTTATTGTTTCAGGTACCTTAGGGGATCGTGGCAAGGCCAAGGTGTGATCGTACAGCTCCTCCTATTATGTCATGTTTCTGGGAAAAGACTCTGATAATCAATGTTTTGAAAACAAAGTTGTAATATATTGATGAACTTGACATGTTTTTAAAAGTTTAAATTTGTTTGAAATTTTGGATGTTACACTTATGTTTGATAATTGATTTTTATTCCTCTAATAACCAAGCGTCTGCTGTTCTTCTTCTCTGATTATCAATCTGATTCTCAGTTACTCTATTAGGATTACGTTTGATTTGTTATATTTGTAATAGTTTTCAGACCTCCAATATATGAACATCTGACTCTGACTATCAGTCTATCAGGTTATCTATTAGGGTTAAAATTTGATGTGTTATTTGTATAACAGTTTTCAGACCAAAAAATTAAGCGTAGATTGTAATGGAACATTTGTTAACTGTTAAGTTTTTTTTTCTTTTTTTCTTTTATAAATTATGATGTGGCTATGATTTTTGTGGATGCTCTAGTAGTCTAGTTTGAACTTTAAATTTGTAGTACATTACTATTGAATTAGGTTTGGAACAATTTTTGTTGTAAGGTGGAACGAATTTGAGTTTTCTCAAGGTTAAGGCTCTTAAGAACTAAGTGTGATCACATTAAATATAGTAAAGGCCAAAGGGCCCCAAATTTTTGGTTCGCTTAGAGCCCCAATCTGGTTGAGTCGCCCCTGCTATCACGTCATCAATTTGAGTTCTTTCGGGAAAAGCTTCATATTGGTCTGTCTGTCACTGTTTACCTTGAAACGGGATATTAGACAATAATAGTGTGGTACTTAGTTGTATATTTGTTTGTTGTTCAAGTTTGTAAAATGTAACTTTTATAATTTATATATTCTCAGCCTCTCCACCACGATTTGGTGCGAAGAGGTTTCAATTCTCTATTGGTTAACGACAAATATATAAGTATTGTGGTGATCCATAAAAAAATTTGCTGGATCAGCAACATATTTTAGTAAGTTTAAACTGTATGAATTTGTCGGTAAATTTGACAGTTTTATTTTAAATAATTTAGACAATTTTTGACGGAGTATAATAATTCAAAAAATCCGTATACATAAAGTAAGAAAATTTCCAATTTTTTAAATTTATATACATTAAATGAAATTTTGTTATTATTATAATTATTAATGTTAATTAATAATAATATTTATTATTATTATTAAGATTTTCTAACATACGCCTAAATGCACATATAAAAAACATTAATCATGGCAAATATTATCATAATAAATATGAAATGCATTAATTATAGAGAATATTTGTCATAAAAAAATATGAAATAAATTAATTAAAGAAATATTTCATATAGTATTTTACATTTAAGACAAAACTTCAAAAATGGTCCCTGTGGTTTTCAAAAATATTATGTTTAGTCCCTAAGTTCAAAAAACTTCACAGATGGTCCCTGTGGTTTCAAAACTTTTAACAAATGGTCATTTGCGCTAACTCCGTTAGATTTTGACCGTTAAGTGAAGGGTATTTCCCTCATTTCACAAAATAGGGACCATTTATGAAGTTTTTTGTTATTAAAAAAAATATAATTATTTAATAAAGGGTCTCACCCTTACTCTCTCTCTCTCTCTCTCTCTCTCACTCTCACTCTCTCAAAAGAATCCATCTTAAACTGGATCTTCACTTCGTCGATGACCTCAAATGCAAAAGGGAGATGGTGTGTCTTCTTCGTCTGATCGGGGAAGAACACGAATGGAAGCAATCAAAAATCGAGGGTACTAGTGAGGTTCAAGAAGTTCACAAGGTAGGACTGAGAAAGGGACCTCGGTCTTCATCTTCATCTTCATTAGATCAAGAAGGCATCAGGCGATCGAAGTCAGTCAAAATGGTGGTCATGTGGCTGGCGATCGTGAGAAAGGGGGGAGGGGGCGTCAGCTGTACAGGTCTGCTCTGGCGGTTTCGTTCTTTCATTTTGCCTTATCGCCGCCCGTAACCCGATAGAAGGGAGACAACAGCAGCATCTATCGGTCAACGGAATAAGGGGGTATTCGAGGCTGCTTTTGATCGTCTAAGGGAGAGCTGCCAGTGCTTTTCTCATGATAGTTTCTCAGTAGTTTAAGTCTTGCTAGGAGGCTGTTTTGGGTGCCGATGGTACTTGAAAATACAAAAAGCAGGTGGTGGGTGTTGAATTAATGAAGCAAGGGTGGAGATGGGGCTGGAACAATCGATAATCGAAGATGGAGAGGCCGACATCAACTTATCCATCTTTCCTGAGCTGTGGCTTCAAGGAGAGAGAGAGAGAGAGAGAGAGAGAGAGGGTGGGACCCTTATTAAATAATTATATTTTTTTTAAATAACAAAAAACTTCATAAATGGTCCCTCTTTTGTGAAATAACGGAAATATCCTTCACTTAACGACCAAAAGCTAACGGAGTTAGCGAAAATGACCATTTGTTAAAAGTTTTGAAACCAGAGGGACCATCTATGAGGTTTTTTGAACTTAAAGACTAAACTTTATATTTTTGAAAACCACAAGGACCATTTTTGAAGTTTTGTCTATATTTAATTATTGTATCATTTCACATATTTAATGGTTTTTATAAGTGCCATCATGACATATTTTATAAAATCCATTTAATATATATATATATATATATATATATATATATATATATATATATATATATATATATATATATATATATATATATATATATATATAAAATGTCCTAAGTTAGCAACAATAAACTTGCCATCATTTTCACATATGTGGTCCATATCTTTGGCTCTTTTTGTATATTATCCTTATGTTTTTAGGGATTTTCATTTTACTCCTCCTAATTCTTTTTTTTTTATTTTTTTTTATTTTTCATTTTCTACCCTGTGTTCTCATTCGTCTTTTTTTTTTTTTTTTCTTATAATCTGTCATTGGACCGTCCCGTTTTACATGTGGATGGTATCGTTTTGGACGTGTGTCCCGTTTTGGACATCTTTTTTGCTCCGATACTTTCATCAGTTATTCTAATTCAATCGGGATTAGTCCACCTCCTGAACTACCTCCTAAACTACTACTTTAATCCTCATCTCCACCGCTTTAATTGACTGAAGCTTAGCGCCCGAAAAAAAACCTTTCTGTTCACTAGCATGGAACCATTGACGCGATGCTTCGCAGGGTCTCGCTTCCTTTCCATTGCCTTATCTACCTTGCTCAAGTGCACTTAATGGCTGACAGGTAAGATTTAAGGACTTTGCTTTGGCTGACAATTGCCAAGTTTTATTCTTAAAATTTTTGATGTTTGAATTCCTTCATCTCTGTTTGATTTTGATTCTTCTTTGCACAGTCAAGTTCCACAGCGAATGGAAGTTATCGGCTTTCTTCCGGTTGACCGGACCCAAAGTCGAAATGAAATAAATTGAAGACGGACATTGGCTGTTCAGGTGCGTTTTCCACCATCTCTTCTCTCCCTCTTTCTGAAATTCCAAGCCAAAGAAGATAAAAGTTCAATTGATTTCGATCAGAAGGAAACTCTATGAACCACTGCACAAGTCATTTTTCTCTAAACCACTAGAACGACTTTCTTATTGTTGAACTTTTAGGTTAATTTTTTGACTTTTAGGAAAGAAATATCATTTCACATGTCTCAAATTGGAAATTGTCTGTGTTACTTTGTAGGCTATATCTTTTTCCGACGACATGGGATAGCTTTTTGGTATATCGATTTTCCTTACAGGTTTCATCGGAGATAGGAGGCGAGATATATTCACGTTCGTTCAAGTTAAAGAGTATAAGTTCTTAAAACACAAACCTTTCTTCAGTTGGTTCGTATTTTTTTTACTTAGATTTCAAAGAATTCGATGAAGATACTTACTTTTGTATCATTTATCAGTTCCCTACATCTTTATATATGTTTTCCACCATCTGGAGCTAGAATTTTTCTTCTGTTGGTTTTAGCATGCAAGGTGTTTGTTGATATGCCTCAAAGGGATGATAATCATACTTCAAATCTTTTTAGTTTATCGTTGATCCTTGAATTTTAGTTTATCGTTGATCCTTTTCAACCATCTTTTGGTATGTTGTTGCAGGTATTGGCTTACATCAACTTCTAGCTTTTGATATCGGAGAAATTTCCCTAAACTTTGTTGTGAAACAAGTATCCCTGCTACAACTAATATTCTTTTATGTTGTAATAAGTTCTTTTTGTTTGTTAGTATGTGGATATCTGCTCCATTAATGCACCTAATGTGTGATTAACTCTAACTTATGTGAATAACAATGAGAAGAATCTCCTTAAAATATAAATGATTCACAAGTGCTTCTCCACCATAGAAAATGGTTTTGCTTTTCAAATGTATATGATATGTATTGTTGTGATTGGAAATAGTCATCACACTAAGCTATAATATCTTCTTACAAGAATAAAATATGTTGAAACAGGAAATGTAAGCACATTATTCTCTATCCATCTATCAACATTCCTATTTACTTGAAAGAAACTGAAAGCGTAATCAACACAAGGTTCCTTTTGCTTCTTCTTCAAAGTGATTCATAACATGGTTTTTTTGGTGAGCAATGCAGGCTTAATTTTTAATGTGTATTCAATTATATGTACCAAATCAATTCATCTTTTATATACTGGATTCACTCATTGTCCCACTTCATCCATACTAGACTTGGTTAGGAAAAAAAAATAGCTCCTTATTATGGTTCATGATTACCTGGTAATTAACAATTGTTTATCTACTCGCCTACACGTTAAAAATGAAAAGTAGTGACCATTTTTATAATTTGCTCTACAAACGATCAATACCTCATAATATTTAACATTAGTTTTTCTTATCATAAAATTTCTTCAACTAATTTTTAGGCAGCTAAGTTTTTAGGCCATGTTGGCATCTTTTAAAAATATAAAAGGAATAAAAAACTTAATTGTTCCTTTTTTTCTAATTTAAGTTTCTAAATATAACAAAAACATTTACAAACGTTTACCAAATCTGACTTTTGATTTATGTCAATTGGAAAATGAGAAACGAGACAGGAGAGATAGAAAAAGTGGTAGGTTGGATTTTCAGAAATGATGTAGAGATTTGCACTATGTGCAATTTATCTCTGAATAAGATCTCAAAATTGAGAAACAAATACCGGTAAAAAAAAGGTACCATTTTCATTTGAGATCTCAATTCCAGCCATATTAAAAACAAATATTTATAAAAAATGGTCGATTGCAATTTTTATTCAACTTCTGTTCCATGTTTTTTTTACCAATTGATATGCAATTTTTTTCATCAAGATCTGTCACTGTTGGTTTTTTATACAATTTTTTCATCGAGATCTATTATGACTTCTCTATTTTTTGCATCTTCATTATTATATGAGTTCACAGTTCCAGTTTTGAGGTTGCCTGTATTTTCAGTGATACACTGATCAATACAAGACAACTTTAGAAATGATGAAATCCATCATATATGGGTTTTGGTGGTTTTTTGACGGAATTGACTGAATTCAATTCCGTCAATTGGGCAACCAAATAGATCATGAAATGGAATCTCACATTTGAGTATCATTGGATTCCACCAGAATCCGTGAATAAAACAGTATCCTTAGACCATATTTGTTGTGTATCCCAGGAGAATCCAACGGAATTGGAGTCTAGGATTCCATTCCATTGTGTTTTTGTTTACTAGATTTATCTAGATTTTTGTTGATACACACGTGCTTTAGCTCATGGATTCCAACATAATTCAATGTAATTGGAATCCAAGATTCTATTGCATTACATGTTTGGTTGCCAAAAGGTATACAATTCAATTTTAACACGATTGAGGAGGGAATATCACATTTTCCATGTGACTACCATCGGGAAGAAGTAATTTATTTTTGTTAAAACAATTTGATGTACATACAGGTGCTTCTTCAGACCGATCTTCTTGCTCTCCTGTAAGAGGAAGGTACCTTCTCAATATGATGATTTTGTACTATGAATCTCTTTAATATGAAGTAATTATCAAGCTCTTATTAACTATATAAGTAATAGGAGTATTCAAAAACAATACTCAAGATCGATCACGTTCCATATTGGCCGTCTTAATTGGGCTGTTTTGTTTGCCCCATTATAATTGACTGCTTTATGGAGTGGGATTTGTAGGCGATTTGAAGTTGATATATCACTAACCGACTTTATACATATCAGTGGGTAAACGAGGGCACAAAAGAATGTCAAGTGGTGTTGCTTTGCTATTAGTCCCCCCCATGCTTTCAGTCATATCAACAGGTTCGTTTAGTGGTTTTTTGAGCACAAACTGTTGTATCAAACGAGCTAGCGTTAAACCCAAAACCTGAAGGGCAAATAAAACACCAGGGCACATTCTTCTACCACTACCAAAAGAAAGCAATTCGTAATGGTTTCCCTTGACATCAATATCCTTGTGACTGGTCAAGAATCTCTCAGGCTTGAATTCGGTGGGATCTGACCATATATTTGGGTCATGTTGCAACTTCCAAAGATTTACCACCAGACGAGTTCCTTTTCGAACGTTGTAGCCACCCACAATGAAGTCCTCCACTGACTCATGAGGAATAAATAGCGGTCCAGCTGGGTATAAGCGCAAAGTCTCTTTGATGATGGCATTGAGGTAGACTAAGTTCTTCAGGTCTGACTCCTCCACCAGTCTGTCCCTTCCAACATGCTCATCGATTTCATTTTGGGCAGTTTCTAACACTTTTGGGTTGTTGAGCAACAATGCTAAAGCCCACGTTAATGTCACAGATGTCGTGTCAACGCCTGCTAGTAGGATTTGCTAGACTTGTCGCTTTAATAATTCTATCTGCCACATTGTTTTCCAACTCTTTTCCAACTCCATTTGTCAAAAGGGACCATCTGCCACATTGTTTTCCCAACTTCTCGGGAAAACATGTCTCCCGCCTCTCCTACAGGATTAAATGTGATATCCCTATCATATTGCATGCCTATTGGTTTCCCCTGGTTCTGCAAGATTGCTTTTTCAAGCTTTATATTTTTTGCTTTTCCTCGAACTTTCCTTCGGGCAAGTCCCTCAACTACAAATGTAATTAAAAATTATTAGAAACGACATTTAATTTATGATAATTGAACAAAAATAGTAAATAAAAATTCATGATAAGACTTACCGTCCTGCTCGTGTTGGCCAGGACCTCTACCACCTGTAAAAGGTGGGTCCTCAGCTCCGCCTCCCTCATGTCCACGACCCATGACAGCAACCATGGTAAACATAAACAACAGCCACACTCTCATCATTTCCTGAAAAATTATAAGATATACAAATACAATTTTTATTATAGATACACATTACATAGAAATAAACATTTAGATAGGAATAAACATTTAGATAGGAATAAACATTTCTATTTAAACTAGAAATCCAAATAAAGTTCATATTACAAACACATATTACAAATACACATTACATAAGAACTATTCTAATCAGAATCTTCCTCATATCCTTCAGGGTCTATGAAACCTGTCACCATTTTTTTGCAACCATTCATTTCTCCGAATGTTTAGAATTCTCAAGTCCTCTCGTGCATTTGATGTGTCTTTGCTTTTATCGTTCATTAGGAGAATACCTAACAAACTCTCGTCCACATTTTTCTGGACATGCATGACATCTATGTTGTGTTTCAACTGTAGAGAAGACCAATACTCGAGTTCGAAGAAAATGCTTCGTTTCGACCAGTTCAACTCATAATCTTGCCGCTTTGGCTCCCCGCCTCCATGCTCAGGATGTTTACCCGGTTTACGAGTTAGTAGACCACCTAGTTGCTCTTGTATGTCATCATTACTAAAGTGTCTCGGAGCGGGTCTTGTCTCTTCCATCCCGTTAAAGTCCAACCTCTTTCTTAACGGATCATTAGCATCCAGGAAACGACGATGACCGATATATACAACTTTGTTTGTTTCACGGTATGAAGGATTGTCTTCATTGCAAGTAGCACATGCTCTATACCCTTGCCCACTCCAACCTGATAAACTACTACGAGCTGGCCAATCGTTTATTGTCCACAACAACATAGCTCTCATCGTGAAGAATGTGTTTGTCGCTGCATCTTTAATACGTACGCCTGAGTTCCACAAATGTTTAAGCTCTTCCACCAACGGTCTAAGGAAAACATCCATATCCTTACCTGGAGCTTTCGGTCCTGGAATCAACAAAGTCAACATGAATGATGACTCTTTCATACAAAGCCAGGGTGGCAGATTGTATGTGGTGAGTATGACCGGCCATGTGCTATGTGGATTACACATGTTTCCAAATGGATTGAAACCGTCAACTGAAAGATCTAGGCGTACGTTACGGGGTTGGCAGATTGTATGTGGTGAGTATGACCGGCCATGTGCTATGTGGATTACACATGTTTCCAAATGGATTGAAACCGTCAACTGAAAGATCTAGGCGTACGTTACGGGGTTCACTCGAGAAGTCGGGGTATTTTTTTATCAAAATCTTGCCAATGTTCCCCATCAACAGGATGAATCATCACACCATCTTCTGAACGTCTGGTACTATGCCAAATCATATTTTTGGCAGTGTGCCTCGAACAATATAAACGTCGTAGTCTAGGGGCCACAGGAAAGTACCGTAACACCTTATGAGGTACTTTCTTACCCTTGGTGTTTTTATCGATCCATCGGCTCTCTTTACAAACGGGACAAACTTGCAATAAATCATGTTCTTTCCAAAAGAGACAACAATCGTTTTTGCACACATGTATCGAATCATACCCCAGGCCAATAGACTTTAGTTTCTTTTTGGCTAGATAATGTGAAAGGGGAACCTTGTTGCCTTTGGGAAATGCTAATTGCAAGAGCTCAAGGAGTAGATCAAATGAACTATCAGTCCATTTGTTGTTCACCTTGATATGCATTAACTTTGCTAGAAACTCAAGGGAAGAAAAGATGCAACCAGTATACAATTGAGTTTCCATTTCTTCCAACAACTGTGCAAAATCATCATCCACACCGCTACCCCTTGTATTCGAGGTTCCTTCATCGAGGTTGGTATCATTTTCTCTCGACTCCCACATCACATCGTCGATTAAATCGGCCATTTCGTTACTTGGCAAGACGACTGGAGGAATAAAAGATTCACCATGATAGATCCAAATTTTGTACGCCTTACTGAAACCATTTATAAATATATGGCGTTCAACTGCAGTCGGGTACTTGAAGTAACGGTTATCACATTTTTCACACGCACATCTGATTTTACCATTACTATCAAGGTGCGACTTGGACTTCTCAATAAAAGCTTTGAGTCCTGCTTGGAACTCGGGATGGTTTCGATAAGGATTAGTAGTCCAACTTTTATCAATAGACATGATGTTGCTGAAACATAATTTTGGGTTTAGAGTTTAGTATACAGAATTAGCATTGTTTTTTTTTTCCAATCCACATTTTTTTTACATCTAAAATATCACAAAAATTAAGTAATAAAGAAATGAAAAAAATAAATTAAAAATTTTTATTTATGCATTTTTTTAATTAATTTTAATTAAAATTACTTGTAAGTTTTTAAACAATTTTATAATAGACATTATGTTGTTGTGTTGTTCTTTTTTACCGTCGAGATTAAAATATATATAAGTTTTTAAACAATTTTATAATTTTTTTTGTGTTTTTTTTCCAATTATAACAATAATTTATTTATTTATTTATTTTTTTCAATTATAAGAAAACCACATAATTTTACATAATACATAAGAACATGAAATTCACATACTTTTACATACATATTATGTTGTTGTGTTGTTTTTTTTACCGTCGAGATTAAAAAATATATAGAAGGTTTTAAACAATTTTATAATTTTTTTTTGTGTTTTTTTCCAATTATAAGTTAACTATATAACTTATTGGTTAATTAATTTGGAGTTAGCTTGGGTAAAAACTAGAAGCTTTCTAGTTTTTGTATATAAGTTTTTAAACAATTTTATAGTTTTTTTTTGTTTTTTTTTCAAATTATAAAAATAATATATTTTTATTTTTCTTTTCAATTATAGCATCCTACTTATAAGAAAACCACATAATTTTACATAATCCATAAGAACATGAAATTCATATACTTTTACATACATATTATGTTGTTGTGTTGTTTTTTTACCATCGAGATTAATATATATATATATATATATATATATATATATATATATATATAAGTTTTTAAACAATTTTATAATTTTTTTGTGTTTTTTTCCAATTATAAGTTAACTATATACCTTATTGGTTAATTAGTTTGGAGTTAGCTTGGGTAAAAACTAGAAGCTTTCTAGTTTTTGTATATAAGTTTTTAAACAATTTTATATTTTTTTTTGTGTTTTTTTTTTCAAATTATAAAAATAATGTATTTTTATTTTTTTTTCAATTATAGCATCTTACTTATAAGAAAACCACATAATTTTACATAAAATATAAGAACATGAAATTCACATACTTTTACATACATATTATGTTGTTGTGTTGTTTTTTTACCGTCGAGATTAAAATATATATAAGTTTTTAAACAATTTTATAATTTTTTTTGTGTTTTTTTCCAATTATAAGTTAACTATATAACTTATTGGTTAATTAGTTTGGAGTTTGCTTGGGTAAAAACTAGAAGCTTTCTAGTTTTTGTATATAAGTTTTTAAACAATTTTGTAGTTTTTTTTGTGTTTTTTTTTTCAAATTATAAAAATAATGTATTTTTATTTTTTTTTCAATTATAGCATCCTACTTATAAGAAAACCACATAATTTACATAATACATAAGAACATGAAATTCACATACTTTTACATACATATTATATTGTTGTGTTGTTTTTTTTACCGTCGAAATTAAAATATATATAAGTTTTTAAACAGTTTTATAATTTTTTTTTGTGTTTTTTTTTCCAATTATAAGTTAACTATATAACTTATTGGTTAATTAGTTTGGAGTTAGCTTGGGTAAAAACTAGAAGCTTTCTAGTTTTTGTATATAAGTTTTTAAACAATTTTATAGTTTTTTTTGTGTTTTTTTTTTCAAATTATAAAAATAATGTATTTTCACATATGACAATTTTCATACTTTTACATACATATACCACATATACACCAAATACAAATACACATAAAATAATATCCTACTTAAACCAAATACACATAATTTCACATATATACATAATAACATTCTATATATACCAAATACAAAAGTTTCACAATCATATATCACATTTACAACAAACATACATACATTCACATACACACAATAACATTCTACTTATAACAAATACATATAATTTCTACCAAATACTAATATACCACATATACATCAAACACACATACATTGGAATATATATACCAAATTCACATATATTCAAACAAATACAGAATATACAATCTAATTTTCACATATGACAATTTTCACATAATTTCACATATAAATACAACTTGAAGCTATACAACTAATTGCAATTCAATAACCACAAACAAAAAATTGACTAACTTGCTTTTAATCCAAAACAACACCACCAAAAACAAGAATATGAACAATTTATTATCATTCAATCACTACATAAAGCTACAAATCGAAATTCATACAAAATAAAAATGAAATCATCAAAAAAAAACTTACCTTTCTTCAAGAAATTGAGGTAGAAATTGATCCCAAAGCTTTAACCACACCTAGAGACACTTGCTTGGAACAATGTTGGGAGAAATTTACTTGGAAGAAGCAGATTGAAGAGGAAATCGGCGAGATAGTGAAGGAAATTGGAAGCAAACAGAAAGGAAAATGAAGAAGGGAGGTTATCTGCGTGCGTTTTTTTTATCTGCGACAGGCAATAGCGGCGACACCAGGGGCTTTACCGGCGACAATGAGTAATAGCGGCGACAAACTGGAGGGAAGGGTACCGCGTCATTTTTAGCGGACTATTAGCAGCGACTTTTTTTTAACCTTTAGCGGCGACATCTGAGTCGCCGATATTAGGTTAGACAGGATAAGGCACCCCACCCGTTGGATTGGATATCTCATCGAACGGTTGAGATGCAATAAAGGGGGAAAGTGCGGATTCGGGTGACAACCCTTTAGCGGCGACACTCTTACCGGCGGCAAGGGGCTTTACCGACGACTTTAGATAAAGCCGTCGGTAAAGCCTCTTGTCGTCGGTAATAGTGTCGCCGTTAAAGAGTATATTTCTTGTAGTGATTAGAGCGATTTGTCGTCTCTATAGGTGTTTAAAGAACGCACCAATCCCTTATTTTTCCCGCTTAACATGTTGAGACGAAAAATAGTCCATGTATCTAAAAAGTCAATAAAAATGGTCAACTCTATAGTGACGATATGTCGTCCCTATAGAAAGCCTATAGTGACGACTTATGTCGTCCCTATAGAACTCATCTCTATAGGTGTTTATTCTTATAGTGATTCAACTTTTCCATTAAACTCTCCAGCATACTCTAATCATCCATTCTTTTAATCTAATTGAAAAATACTTTTCGTAACACTATCATATGAAAATGATCCGTACAGAACACATATATAAACTTAATTGTGACAATGAAAACATTATCATATGGAATGTGATCGGTACACAACACATATATAAACGAGATGAGTAGAATGCAGCCACATGACTTCATTACATAATAATTATCAAGCTTTTATTAATTACTTTATAAATAATAGGAGTACTCAAAAACCGATCATTCATGTTCGACAGTGGCTGTCATAATTGGGTTATTTTGCTTGCCCCCATCATAATTGATTGCTTTATGGAGAATGATTGATGGAATGGGATTTGTATGCGATCTGAAGTTGATATATCACTAACCGACTTTATACATATCAGTGGGTAAACGAGGGCCCAAAAGAACGTCAAGTGGTGTTGCCTTGCCATTAGTCGTCCCCATGCTTTCAGTCATATCAACAGGTTCGTCTGATGGTTTTTTGAGCACAAACTGTTGTATCAAACGAGCTAGCGTTAAACCCAAAACCTGAAGGGCAAATAAAACACCAGGGCACATTCTTCTACCACTACCAAAAGGAAGCAATTCATAATGGTTTCCCTTGACATCGATATCCTTGTGACTTGTCAAGAATCTCTCAGGCTTGAATTCGGTGGGATCTGACCATATATTTGGGTCACGTTGCAACTTCCAAAGATTTACCAGAAGACGAGTTCCTTTTGGAATGTTGTAGCCACCCACAATGCAGTCCTCCACTGACTCGTGAGGAACAGATAGCGGTCCAGCTGGGTATAAGCGCAAAGTCTCTTTGATGATGGCATTGAGGTAGACTAAGTTCTTCAGGTCTGACTCCTCCACCAGTCTGTCCCTTCCAACATGCTCATCAATTTCATCTTGGGCAGTTTCTAATGCTTTTGGGTTGTTGAGCAACAATGCTAAAGCCCACGTTAATGTCACAGATGTCGTCTCAACGCCTGCTACTAGGACTAGCTGTGAACAGGAATTTACACCAATTAAACACTCGTGGATTAGGTTATATAGTTACAAGGCTGAAGAAATATTTAATGTAATCATGAAACACTGAGATGAAAAGGTTGAGTTTACTAGACTTGTCGCTTTGATAATTGTATCATGGTCAAAACCCGGGAATTCCTGTTTAGAAGCACCTCGAAGAATGGAAATTAGCACATGCATAAAGTCTTGGTTTGCTTCATGTTGCTGTATAGACTTACTCTCCTGTTTGTGCTCCTTTAACCATCGGTCAAAGATATTGTCCAAATCCTTCCCAATATTCTTCATCAATTTTTTGTATCCGCCTACATCCAACCAGTTGAGATAAGGTATAAAATCAGCAACCAAAAATGCCCCAAATAACTCAATGTATTTCCCTGCCACAGCCTGAAATCGAACCCCTTCTTCATCGTTTGGCAAAAACCTCTTTCCTGAAACAATCCTAACCATAATGTTTAAAAGCAAGTGCCCAAACCATTGACTCATCTCCACCTTTACCATCTGTGACTCTGAACTTTCACTAAGTTTGTTCTTTACCCAACTATCATATAAATCTTTAATTGATGCTCTAACTTCTGAAGCTCGAATATGTCCAAGCATCTCAACTCTTCGTTGAGAAAGAACCTCCAACACAAGCATCTTACGCATTTTTCGCCAATAGTCCCCATATGGAGCACGGCCAAGCACCGCATAATTATAGGCCATGATTTTCGATGCCTCCATTTTCGGTCGACTTGCAAAAGCCTTGTCATTGGTAGTAAAGCATTCCTTAGCAATCGCTGCATCACTCACCACCAAAGCTTGATGAACACCAAGCTTGATGGCGAAAACAGGGCCATGTTTGTCTGCCATGTCACCTAAAACCTTGTGAGGTAGCTCAGGTCCACCTAAAAGGTGTAAGTGTCCTATTATCGGCCATGCCCCTTTTGCTTGTGGTGGCTTCAGGTTCTTCCCTGTGTTTTCCTTCTTTCTGTGGAGGATAGGTTGTAGTAAACGGTGTACAAGAATAGAGACAAAGATTGTTGCAACAATAGTTGACACTAAGAGGTAGAACTCCATGGCCGAGTGAGCAAATTGAATGCGTGGTTGTATTTATTTGCAAACCTAAAAAGCTAAGATATTGTGTTTGTAACCTTGTGGTGGTCCTTTAAAGATCAATCGTGGTCAACCTTTAACAATAAAGTGGATCCAATTGATTTATATCTACATCTACATCAATTTGTTGGACATATTTAACCTTGAGGGTAATTAAGTTAGTAAAAGTTAAAACAGAAGACAGAAGAAAAGCTTTATTCTTTTTAATCATTTACCGTTAGGCTCTTTTTAGCTTCATGTGTGTAGGTTAAGCTCGTACCCATGTATATAAACTCCATGTTTTTCTATTTCCAAGTAATGAAATGAATCTATCAAACATTTCATCATCTACAATTCTAAAAGCAAATAGTATCAGAGCGTCTTCCGATTCTCATACTCTGATTGTTTCCCCAATTTCAATCATCTATTCCTTTTTTTTTTTTGTTCTTTCTATCCTCGATTTTAATCTATCGAGTTCATCTTCCATTCGGTTGATCAAAATTAATCAAATGACATAAATTATACAACTTATACATATATTTTGTTAATTTTTCATAAATATAACTACCACACAAGCCCCTGTTGACAGAATTTTACAAACATTCCGTAAGAGACAGATTGGTTAGAGAGAAGTATAAAAGTACCGTTGTGATCCGATTTTTTTTTATTTATTTATTTATTTTTTTTGCAGGATTATCAATTTTAAATCTGTACTAGTTTGTGGGTATATTTGATAGTTTTTCTTTTAAATAATTTAGACGATTATCGACCGAGTATCATAGTTCAAAAAATCCATTGATAATGCGTAAAGTTTGCTCATTTTCAAACTTTTTTAGATTTAATAGATTAAATGAAATTTCCTATTTTTATAATTATGAATGTTAATAATAATATTCATTATTATCTTCTATCCTAATAAATGAGTTCCTAATTGACATGTGGCAATTGTTAAGCCCTCTCTCCCAACGAATTTTCCCGCTCAAAGTTTGTATGTGAAGTTCCGAAAATGCCCTTTCTGCCTCTTAAAACCCCATCCGCCTTCATTCTTCCTATGACGTTGGAAACAATTCAGAATTTCAAACTTCTATGCAACAAATCAGCTCCCAAAAAATCTCAAGCCTTCATCCATTCCTAGAAATCAATAATCACCAAGATATTTCTGATCTTGATTACCAAGATCGGAACCAATTTCATGGAAATCCAATATTTCCACCTCCTTAATCTGTTTGTGCAGCATTTCTCATATTTAATTAACTTTCATTGTCCAAGTATTCATTCTTTTTTTTTTTTTTTTTTTTTTTTTTTTTTTTTTTTTTTCTTGGTTATTGAAATCGAATGCTTAAAGTGGGTTTTTGTAGGTTCGAAATTTTGGAACCATAATACCCTGTATGTTCTCACGTATGCTCCTTGAGGATCAAATAGGTAAAACTAATCGTATTTGAAACTGTAAGGTTGAAGCTTCTTGGGTTGCAGCCCATGGATAATGGACCGGGTTTTGGGTTCAGGTATAAAACCCAATGTGTCCGGCTGTAAACATCCTCTGCTCACTATTCATTCTTCCAGCTGTAAACTCACCCGAAAACTCTCTCAATTACTATTCATTGATCCATCTCATTTGTGTTTGAAACTCGAAATTGATTGTTTAATCTTGTAGGTATGCATATTCCGACTATCGAAATGCCATTTTAATAGTAAAACGACCTTGAATCGAAGGATTAATCGAAGAAGTTGAAACTGTTGGCGTTTACGGTTCTTGAGCTGTTTACGGCCATTGAAGGGCTCACAGTCATACACCCGTTTACGCCCGTACACCCGTTTACGGCCGTAGACTCCCTATCTCACCGTAAACTCGATTTTTCGACATTAAATACTGTTTTAAACACTTAATCTCCATTAAAGCCTAATTAAAATTTTACATGAGTAAAACCTTCAATGACTAAATAAATTATTTTATCACATGGCTTCGTTAAGTGCAGATCAAAGTGGATGGACTCAAGTTTGCTGATAGTCACATTTGGCAATCCTTTTGGTTGACCCTCCAGAAGCTCATGGTGAATTCAATTCCATGATCCATGGTTTGAAGAAATGCTACTGCTCTACTGCTCTGACTCTAAATCCAGTGATCTAGCAAAGCCTAATTAAAGAGTTTTGGAAGACTGCAGTAGTGAAAAAGCGGAATGGTGGCTTAATGTCTGTTGAAGCTACTATTAAAGGAAGCAAGGTCGTTACAACAGAGTAGATAATCCGGGAGGTTTTGAGAATTGAAGACCAACCAAGTTTCCTGACCAATATTGAAATGGATCAAGCTCAAGAACTTCTCGGTAAAATGGGATATGAAGGAGATGTCCTCCAACCCTCAAGAAGTTATTACCACCATACTGGAGGTTTCTAGCTTATGTCTTTGTGAGCTGCATCTCGGGAAGGAGATCTGGAGCGGCTGAAATCTCTCTACTGAACACAGGTGCAATCATCGCTCTTGCTGCAAGACTGGATTTCAAATTCTCCAAGTTCATCTTGAACGAACTTATCAGGAATATTAAAGGAAAGAGAAAAGATAAATTTCTCATGTACCCGAGGTTCCTTCAACTGCTCATCAACAACCAATTCCTGGAGATTGAAAAGGAAGGAGAAACTTTAGACATGTAATCCCTTGGGTCACACACAATTAATTTAATTAAACAGAACTGTCATGGTATATTTATGTTCTAACGAAAATACCCTTTTGTGAAGTTTGGGGCATTTTTTGAATTGAATGATGCATCTGAGTCCAGTGATTCCTCCGTTCACTTGGAATCTGAAGACGATGTCATTACCGTCTCAGAGCATGAAGAAGCAAATGTTCCTCCTGTTGCAATTGAAGTAGAGGAACATGTCACCATGATCAATGTGGTGGTACATAGTGACTTTAACAAGAGTCAAGATACGGGTGGTGATGGTGATGATGAGGGTTTCAGTGATGATGACTCAATTTTTGGTGGTAACCTGGCTAGACATGATGATGTGCAAATGAATTTGACTTTGTGGATGACTATTTCCCACAAATGAGGACCTTGACTCCTTCTTTGATGGTGTCTATGAAATTGCTCAACCGTCAACAGAGACACGAAAAGTGGATAATGTTCAAGAAGCTACGCCTCCTACCATTGAACAGATGGCCAATATTCCAATTGATACGGATGCAGCATCAAGGAATCATCCCCTTACTGTTGATGTTTCAACTTCTACTCCATCTGTGAGTGATCCGCTTATGACACATACTTCCTGGCCTCCATTGAATAAAAGAAGACATGATCCGAGGTCAGGGGTACTAATTTAGGAACAGACCTCACCGATTCAGCCGACAATCAGAACACAAAACTCTACACCAATCATTCAGACTCAAGAAGGACCTAGCAAGGTATTTGAAACTGGGAGTACTTCATTTCCTGGAGGTTCCTTCCTCCCAAGGACTGATCATGACATTGCTTCTAAGAGATATGCATAGGTATTGGCAGCACAAGAAGCAATAGGCCTTCCTCCTCGCAGAAAAGGCATATCAGTTGAGGAACGTAGATCTGGGGGAGTTGAGCCTTCCAACACAGAGCTCATGGTTGAGATTGGTGTATTGAAACAGACGATCATTAAAAAAAATGTTTTGTTAGGTAATCTTAACATTCATCTTTCAGATGTTGAAGCTGACAACATGGCCAAGTCAAAGAAAATAACTGATCACCAAACTCACCTTGGAGCTTTGACTGCATGCTACTATGACTTGAAGAATAAAATTTATGAAGAGCTTGGTTACAAATTCAAGTCATCTGTCGTTCAACCAGTAGCAACTGAAGGTCCTTCCAACGTCCCTGTCCAGCCTTCTCAAAATGACAACCTTGTGGATCCTCCACCTCCCAGAATCACACAAATTGTCGATCGATTCGAAAGTGAACCTCTAAATGCTAACACTCGAATTACTATCAAGCATGCTAAGAGAAAAGCTACTGCTGAGAAGAAACAAGGATGGCTGTTTATGAAGAACTATGATGAGAATCAAAGTGGAGACCAGCATCAACTCTTAGAAATCGTTCTGAATTAAGATGTGGGGATATCATGCTGCATTAAAACTGTGGTTGGTGAAGAGGAACTTTGGCGCTCCTTGATACTACAAGAGTACACACGACTTTTGTTCTTGGACAAAAGTTGATCTTATAGAACCCTCAAATGCTCCATTCTACAATCCCTCCAAGGACCCTCAGGCTTTCAATTTCAAATTCTTTTTAGAGCGAAAGGTCAAAGAAAAATTTCAAATTCGTTTGACCCCAAAACAAACGAGCCAATGAAGATAGTGTTGTGGCCTGCTACTAAACAGCTAAAAAAAATTCCAATTCCTCAACACTTTCAAGATGGATATTTGGATCGGATGGAATTCTAGGCTTTGATGAGATCTCGGCCACTGCAACAATCAAGTTTTTAGATGGTGACACTGTCCTTCGACTTGTTGCAGCTAAGGATCTTATGAGGTTCATGGAGAGAGATATTCACACCTTAGCAAATCATCAAATAATTTGTAAATCAGACATCTTGGAGGTAGCTGCTAAAGAGTACACATGAATGCTTGCAAAGATCATTTCAAATAGGCTTTGGATGGGGGCTATTGAAAGATCGGAGATGAGGCTGCTAGAGAAACCATGATAAAAAATGACCGAGCTTATGTTAGCCACAAACCACGGGGGAGATTAATTGGTCATAGATTTGTGGTTTGGGCTAGGTAATCATCTATATAAGTCGTATAGGGTCTTGATCTTGTAATGTGTGTTTGTGTCTATTTATGGTTGAGTTGGTATTCAGGCCGTGAACTACTTTACAACCTTAAACTTGTTTATGGCCATTCAATTCCTATAAATAGTATGTGTCAGAGTCTATAAGAAGTGACATATCCGTAGAGTTTACGGTCAGTGTGTGTGTTCTTCAAGGTGTACCAGACATTTTGTGAATGAACGTGTGCATTGCTTGATTATCTTCTTCTTCTACTCATTCTCGTTATTGGTTGTTTTGATCACTAGTTTGATTCTCTCAATCGGGACCATACAATTGGTATCAGAGCAAATATGGTGTCGAAACAAACTTTAGTGGTGTTTACGGTTAAAGGATCTTCAATTTCTTCATTGTTTAAGGCTTGGTTCTACATCAAATCGTGCTTTCACAGCTAAGGGAATCAAAATTTGCTGCAAAAACATTGTTGTTTTCATCATTTCTAGGAGTTTACGGTTAGAGGTATTGAAGGGAGTACGGTCGTAAACTCCATACACAACCATAATCACTTGATCTTCAATAGCCGTAAACTAGCTAATCTTCAAAAGCCGTAAATAGTTAATCTTCAATGATCAGAAACGATTAATTGATTGTAAACCACTTAACTGTAATCCAGTTTACGGCCGTAAACAGTTTACGACCGCAAAATCTTCTATTGCCTTAATCTTTAATTTTCTTTTACATTTCCATTAATCAAGAAAATTAAAAAAAAACAAAAAATAAAAAAAATGGATTCACAAAACTCAACAATTCTTCATGAACTGGATTCCATAATGGGAACAACCACACGTATTCCTCGTATGCTATCTGTCGAAGGTTTCCTAGAATGGAAGTATCGGATGGAAAAATATATCAAGATGAAAGATTTCAAAATTTGGAGATGCATCTTAAAAGGGCCTGTCAGAATTACAACAACACTTGAGAATGGAACAATTGTGGCTAGTGAGCTACCTCCTCAACTATTATTTGCTGATTTGGATCAAATTCATCCCGAAGATGTTGAAGAGATGGACATTACGTGGAAAATTGCAAATGTGCCTTGTGGCTGCAGTATCAATCCACCAATCCACACAATTGCTAACCATGTTGTTTTAGATCACAGCAACAAACTGATATGGTGATTCAACCATGTTGGTTTGACTAGAATTTCCTCCACCATAATTACCATATTGTTTCCATTGTTCCCTCCAATGTTTCTTCCATTATTTCCTCCATTGTTTCCTCTTTGACCCCTCCTGAATCTGCAATCTTTGGCCTTGTGTCCAATTTTGCCACAAACATAGGATGGACCAGAATTCTTCTTGTAACATCCAGAAAATTCAGAAGTATTGTTCATGGGCTAAAGTGTAAATAAAGGAGGGGAGTCGACGAGTAGGTATTCCGACTCACCGAGTCGGAGCGGGATTTGGCCGTGGGATAAGTGACCAACTCTCCGAGTCAGTAGTTGGGACTCGACGAGTTGATACTGAAAGGAGAAAACCCTAATCCCGGGGGTTGTGCCCTATATAAAGAACATATCATCCCTTCTTCAGCCTCCTTACCACCCTTGAGAGCCTGAAAACACTAGAAATCGAGTGGAACTCCATTGATAGTGAAATCGGAGCTTTGGGAAAGGAAATATTGAAAAGGGAACTTGAAGACTATGGGATTACAGCAAGTGAGTGGTATAGATTCGAGGCATAAATGAGGTCCATCTCGAGTTTGGTGTAAGATCTGAGGTTGCTACCTCAGATCTAGGCTTGTTATGACCTAAGGAGCTATAAAGTCTCTATTCAAGAGATGTAGGTGAAGTTCTTTTGTCCCAAACCTTAGCCCAAGAGTGTATTATGCTTAGATCTCTTTGGATTCACGTAAAGTTTGCCACTTTACATGATGGATGGGTTGTAGGGGAGTGGATCTATGGTTTGGAGCCTCTGCATGGCTTGGAAAGCGACTGTATGGATTAAGAACTAGAGGTACTCGGCGAGTCACATGGGTGAACTTGGCGAGTTGGATGAAGATAGATAGGAACTCGACGAGTTGGAAGAACAACTCAACGAGTATATTGAATGTTGCCTTGGACTCGGCAAGTCTGTTCTTGGACACGGCGAGTCTGGTCGTGGAGTCCTAACCTTTTTGGTTGAGCTGTGAATCGGTGAGTCGATGGACGACTCGGTTAGTTGAGCGAGAAAGGACTCGGAGTTTGTTGGACTCGGCGAGTCTTGGGGCGACTCAGTGAGTTGAGTCATGGACTGGGAGTTCTGAGTATAGGGACTCGATGAGTCAGTGGGTTGACTCGGCAAGTAGAGCCAGTCTGGAAGGTTGACTTTGACCAAGAGTTGACCAGTTGACCTTCGGGGGTATTTTGGTAAATATTGGTACTTATTGAGCTCAATCTTTTGGTATTAATCAGTGGTGGAGTTCGTGTCGGAGGTTGGAGCAGCGTGATCTTATCTTTTCAGTCATTAGTGGCGTGGTGAGTTATCCTCACTATATCAACAGGGTCTACGGCACCAAGGCCGACCCTTTATCGGATTGTAATCCGGGTATCGTTGTTATGTTATTGCTTTCCTATGTTTATATCCTGGTGGTTAGGATGGTATACGTTAGAGACCTGGTTAAGGTCGGTATCCTGGTATATAGGATGATGCTATGCTAGTGACCGGTTAGGTTGGTATCCTGGTTAGGATGATGTTATGTTTGTGATTTGCCAGATCGGTTTGATTGGATGTGAATTGTTATACAATTGTATGTTTATGTGCACATGGTTGTTGGACTGGGGTTAGGTTGAGGAGGGTCCTGCTTTGTGCTGTAGGCCAACATACCCAGGGCGGACCGGTTATCCCGAAGGCCCAGCGAGCGACCCGGATAGGCTGTAGGCCCCAAGAGGGCGGACCAGACGTGCCGAGGCTTAGGGAATAGACCAGGACGACTGAAGGCCCGGTGCAGGCGGACCAGTCATACTATAGACTCAGAGAGTAGACCAGGTGGATTGAAGGCCCGGTGCGGGCGAACCAATCACACTGTAGACTCGATGTATATGGCTGGATTCGGAGGTTGGACCAGATAGACTGAAGGCTCGGTACGGCGGAATAGTCACATAATAGACCCGAAGTGCATGGCTGTTTTGTGTTCTGTTATGATATGGCATGTTATGTGTATGTATATGTGGTTGGTATTTTGGGGGTATCTCACTAAGCTTTCGGGCTTACAGTTGTGGTTTAAATGTTTCAGGTACTTCAGGAGACCGTGGCAAGGCAAAGGCGTGATCGTACCGCTCCTCATGTTTACGTCTTATGATATGGTTCTGGGAAGACTCTGATAATAATTGTACTGAATACCTTTTTGTAATAACTTAACGAAATAGGGTTGTTTTGAAAAGTTTAAATTGGTTGGAATTTTGTAGGGCGTTACACTTCTTGAAATTCTTCTTGTTAGGGGCATGATTTTTGCCATCTTTGGAGGAGTTTTTGGAGCCTTGCTTCCCTTTCTTATTGTGTTTTGCCCTTGAAGTACTTGCTTCTCCAACAAAGTTTGTACTTGGTTCCAAGGAGTTTGCATCTGCCTTCTCATTCAATCTGTTATCTTCTTCCACACAAATTCTCAACACAAGTTGCTCAAAACTCATGTCATCAATTAAGTACTTAAGATATAGATTGAAATTCTTCCAAGAACGAGGAAGTTTTTCAATGATTGAACCAACAAGGAAGTTAGAGTTTATACCCATACCTTCAACTTCAAGATCATGTACGATGAATTGAATTTCCTCCACTTGTTTGAGGACAGATTTGGTATCCACCATCTTGAAATTCATGAACTTTCCAATCACGAATTTCTTGGAACATGCCACTTCTGTTTTGTATTTCTTTTCCAGTGATTCCCATATCTCTCTTGCAGTAGGAATCATAGAGTAGATATCATAAAGGGAGTCATCCAAGGCATTCAGAATATAACTTCTGCAATTATATTCATTTGTGCTCCAAGTTTCCATATGTCACACCCCCAAACCAGAACGGCGGAAACGTTCAGGGGCAGAGGACGTCATATTCAGTATCATAACAGTTCATAGAAAGGAAAGTACACACCACCATATATATAAAGGTTTTGAAAATGTCTACATAATTTTATCCGTTACATGTTCAAAAGATAAATACATAAACATCTTTCAAAATAAGTAATTAACGTCAGCGTGTTAATCCCCAAAAGTTGATTTCCAAACCTGCTTAGCGGTTCCCTGAGAATACAAGTTATTTCAAAGAAAAAGTGTCAACAATTAAGTTGGTGAGTTCATAAGCGGTTTTGAGAAATTGTATGCCATTCCAAAGTCCGTGCGTTTTCCAAGAAAATCCCTTATTTTCTTATAAAAGTATGAAATGCATGAGAATATTTGTGTTGTAAAATGTAGATAGTTGAATCAAGAAAATCCCTTATTTTCCTATTAGTTGATTGTTTTGTGTAGAGGAAAATCCCTTATTTTCCTAAAGTAACAAGCAGTCTAATGTCCAAGACTGAAAACCGGAAGATCGCATAAATCAGAATAGTTTTAATAGCTACTCATTCATAAATCAGAATAGTAAAAATATAAGAAGATCGCAGTTGTTAGATGAAGAATAGTTTTAATAGCTACTCATTCATAAATCAGAAGTACTATAATAATTGTATATCCGATGAGTTTTATAACCATACTAAACATAATATGCCTGTAGCGACGTTCTTCAGGCGTCGTAGCATTATGACAAACTGTCACCCCCAAAGGACGAATTGTAGCTAACAGTCAGGGCGCAGGATCATGACTTCCCGTATAGATCTATACACATTTGACACGTTCTCCCTATGGGAGACTCTGGTTATAGACAGGACTTGAAGTGGTACCTTTTAGCAAAAAGGTAGTATTTGAAGATGTAAACGTCTCATGGATTCTCAACTAAGTTTGTATTAAAGTAGTAGTTTTGTATGCAAAGTTTATTCTTTTTCACAATGTTTGACAAAGCATAAGTCATAAGTTCTTTGAATGCATAAAACAATTTAACAATGATGGCTACTTCGGATACTATGTACTTTGTATAAATCTAGTGCATGCAAAGTATAACAAGAGTTTTCGTATAGTAGTTATGAATCACATATGATTCATTTGATAAAAATGAGTAAAGTGAAACTTTATGTAACACATGATAATAACCATGTGTTTACTTGTATTCTCCCCCGAAATGTATCAAAAGTACATTATAAAGTATTTGAAAGTGTATGAAAGGGGGGTATGAACTCACTTGATTGAAGTGGTTGATTTGAAGTAGTCGAGAGAAGAATCGAGCAGAACTTCGACAGGAAGAGTTGAAAATGGGGGAAAATCTCAGGATTCTCGGGAATCTCAAAACCTTCCTTCGGGACTTGAATGTGAAAACTCGGGCTTCGGGAGGGCTTCAAGAGCTTAACCGCAGAGTTTCAGCACGAGAGATGGAAGAATGGAGCACCTAAACCCGGCACCCCAAGAGTTCTATTTATAGGGGCATTTTTGGTGTGCCATGTTGTGGCTAAGGGTGGCCACGTCATGGGGAGCAAGTCTTATCCTCTTCCGTTTATTGGACGCCCTCAGTCACTTGCCGGGTCGCGGCCAAACTGTGCCACGTCGTGAGAGGCCTGACAGCCTCAGATTTTGGACCCCGAACTTCTAAAATCCGTAACTTTCGCATACGAGCTCCGTTTTCGACGTTCTTTATATGCACGGGTAGCTGAAAATATTATCTACAACTCTCGTTTAGACTTCATTGGCAAATTTTGAATTTATTTTTAAGTATTTATTTTTAACGGGCCGGGACACGAAAAGTCCGTTAAAAATCCATAACTTCTTCATCCGATGTCCGTTTTCGTCTGACTTTTCGCTGTTGCGCTACTAATGTTGAGACCTTCGATTCTCATTTAGGTTGTTTTGGTCAAAAGTATCTCGTGCTCTATTTCGAGTTTTTAGCTGTCTACTGTTATACCCGAATCTTGGAAAAATCATAACTTCCTCATACGAAGTCAGATTTGGACGTTCTTTTTATGTACGCTCATGGTTTAATGTTATCTATAACTTTCATTTAGATACTTAAGGCTAAAAACTATTGTATTGAAACTTCGCGTTTTTCGTTTAATCGGTGTTGTCGGTTTGTCGGAAATCTTAGAATGGTCATAACTTCTTCGTTATAACTCGGTTTTTAGTGTTCTTAGTATTTCTATAAACCTTGAAATATTATCTAGCATAATAGACATACCTATAGATAATTTTACACATTTCATTTTTGAAGTTAATTTCATTATTTCGAAAGTAGCTACAATACTTGACTTTTTAGGTCATTACATAGAGTCGAAATATCGGGTTGTCACATCATCCCCCCGTTAGATGAAATTTCGTCTCAAAATTTAATGTAAGAAAAACACTTGTGGATTAGGGAAAAAGATGTGGGTACTTGTGTTTCATCTGATCTTCGCGTTCCCAGGTGTATTCAGATCCTCGCTTTGCATTCCAGCGGACCTTCACGATGGGGATGCACCTTTATTTTGTTCTTTTAATTTCCCTATCCATGATTTCAGTTGGTTCTTCTATAAAGTGGAGACTCTCGTTGATTTCGATCTCGTCTAAAGGGACGACGACGGTCTCATCGGACAAACATTTCTTCAAGTTTGACACATGAAAGGTAGGGTGTACGTTATTGAGTTCCTACGGTAGACGAAGTTTGTAGGCTACCGGGCCGATCCTTGCGAGGATCTCGAATGGTCCGATATACCTTGGGTTTAGTTTCCTACGTTTTCTGAAATGTATTAACCCTTTCCAGGGCGAGACCTTTAATAGTACTCGGTCCCCGACTTGAAATTCCAAGGGCTTCCATCTTTTGTCTGCATAACTCTTTTGTCTGTCTCTTGAAGCCTTTAGTCATTCCCGAATTTGTACAATCTTCTCGGTTGTCTCTCTTATGATTTCTGGGCCAGTGAGAGTGCTGTCGGGTGCTTGTCCCTTGGCTAGTTGTGTGTCACCTACTTCAATCTAGCACAGTGGTGATCTGCACTTCCGGCCATAGAGGGCTTCGAATGGAGCAACTTTAATGCTGGAGTGATAGCTATTGTTGTATGAAAATTCAATTAGCGGTAAATAGGTATCCCATGCTTTACCAAAATCGATTACACAAGCTCTTATCATATCTTCCAGGGTTTATATGGCCCTCTTACTTTGACCGTCGGTTTGTGGATGGTAAGCTGTACTCATGTCGAGCCTCGTTCCTAGGGATTTTTGTAACGATTACCAGAATCGCGAGGTGAACCTACTATCTCTGTCAGAGATAATGTATATTGGTACACCATGCAGTCGTATAATCTCTTGGATGTAAGTTCGAGTTAGCTTCTCCATCTTATCGGTTTCCTTAATGGGTTGGAAGTGTGCGGATTTTGTTAACCTATCGACAATTACCCAGATGGTGTCAAGTCAACCTGTTGTCTTGGGTAATTTGGTTATGAAATCCATGGTTATCCGTTCCCACTTCCACTCGGGTATTTCGGGTTGTTGTAGTAATCCTGATGGTTTCTGGTATTCTACCTTGATTTTGGCGCAAGTCAGACACTTGCCCACATAGGTAGCTATCCCTGCTTTCATTTTCGGCCACCAATACAGTTTCTTGAGGTCCAGATATGTAACGACCCAAAAATCACGACTAAAAATTTCTTTTAAAAAATTACTAAAACTAGATTTATAAACAACGTATCATACGTCAAACATAACTTTCGAGTATTAAATTCAAAACATAATATCATTATCAGAGTCAAACATTCTCAGGCTAACTGACTATGGTGTGTGCTTTGCAATCTTCCCGAGCTCCTCTTTTGAAAACCGAGTACCTGAAACCAAAACTGAAAACCGTAAGCACGAAGCTTAGTGAGCTCCCCCAAACTACCACATACCATACAATAACATATAAAGCACATACTGGGCCTTGCCCACTGCATCGGACCGAAGTCCGGGCTAACTGGGGCCTTGCCCCCTGCATCGGACCGGAGTCCGGACTAACTGGGACCTTGTCCCCTGCATCGGACCGAAGTCCGGGCTAACTGGGGCCTTGCCCCCTGCATCGGACCGAAGTCCGGACTAACTAGGGCCTTGCCCCCTGCATCGGACCGAAGTCCGGGCTAACTGAACAGAACATAGCATAAACATATCAACTAGCATGAACACACATATACTGCATACTACATCGGGCCGTGGCCCGGAACACATAACACATAATTATTGTCTGAGCCACGAAGGCATCAAACATACTAAATACTACATCAGATCAAAATCCGGAAACTGCTACTAGCTAAACGGGTCGGCATTGTGGCCTTAGACCCGTTCCTACTGGAAGGAAACTCACCTGAACTGCTGAGCTCTGCTGATAAACCTCTGGCTGCTACTCGACAATCCCCTGAACCGCTGCTCCTCTAGCTCTCCGAGCTATCAATATACATATAACACTTAGTCTGACAACCAACTAAGTCAACTCTGGTCAAAGTCAAAATCCTGGTTAAAGTCAACCTTCCAGGTCAACCCTACTCGCCGAGTCCTCCTAATGACTCGCCGAGTTCATAAGCTCAGGGTCTTTCTATTCGCGACTCGACTCGCCGAGTCATTCTATGACTCGCCGAGTTTAACTAGTTCCAAGTCCTGTCCTGCCCAACTCGCTGAGTCACCACCCGACTCATTGATTCGAGTCTCAACTCGAAGGGTTTGAGGTTTCGCAACCTGACTCGCCGAGTCCACTCATAGACTCGCCGAGTCCAAGGCAATCTTCAACCAACTCGTCGAGTTGTTCTTCCAACTCGCCGAGTTGATGCCTAACTTCATCCGACTCGACGAGCTGTTCATCCCACTCGTCGAGTTCCTCCTCATCTTCAAGATACTCGTCGAGTCCACTCGAAGGACTCGCCGAGTCTATTCAGTCCTTAATCCATGCAGTGGCTTTTCGAGCCAAGCAGGGCTTGCAACTCATATATCCATACTTCTAAGGCCTATCCCCCACGTAAAGTGGCAAACTTTACGTGTAGATCAAGAGATCTAGGCTTAAAACACATTCAAACTAGGGTTTATGGCAACATACTTCTTCAACATACCAAGGGCTGATACATTAGGGGCTTCTAGACCAAAACAAACATGGATCTGAGGTAGCAACCTCAGATCTGGACCTCTAACTTGAAAAGGTTACTTATCATGCCAAAATGTCCAAAACTCACACATGAGAATAGATCTAGGTGCAAAAGGGATTCCAAGCAACAGCTTATTACCTCCAATTGGTCTGAAATGTCTTCTAAATCCCGGATCTACAGTCCCTTCTTGCACCTCCAAAGCCTTTCTTCCTTTTCCAAGCTTTAGTGCACTCTCCAAGGCAAGATCTAGCTCTAAAACGGATATGGTGGCTAGGGTTTGGTGTTCTGGGGAAGAGAGGCAGTAAAGGAACCCCAGGAAGGAGAATGAGACGCTTATATAGGCTCCAAGTCCCGAATTTAGGGTTTTCTTCGTTCAGACCCAACTCGTCGAGTCTCCTTGGCCGACTTGCCGAGTCGATCGCTTACACCTCGACCCGGATCCCGCTTGGACGCGCCGAGTCCCTCCATGGACTCGCCGAGTCTCCCCTCAAAATTGAGGTCTTCCTTCTTTTCTTGACTTTCCAAACTTTGGGGTGTTACAACTCTCCCCCACTTAAACTAAACTTCGTCCTCGAAGTTTGCTATGACCAACTGTCCTGCGAACTGCCTCCAACTCTCTGTCTGGAAAACTAACACCCTTCTGTCCATCACTCCAGCCACTCACCGTGCTGGTCCCTACTGTTGGTACATACTGAATTCTTCTCCTTTCCCTAATTTCCTTAATGTTACTTCCTTTGACTGAGAACTCTGTACCCCTCATCCGCCTACTGTATGCACTGAAACCACTCTGGTCCAGCTAATCTACCGATATCTGAGTTAACGGAATCCCACCGGTCACTACACTCCATCGCAATCTCCTAGTCGCTTCCAGCGACTCCTGGAGATACTTCGACTATCTATAACTGTTCTATCCATTCTGCCGCTCGTACTGAAACGATGCTGCTGGAATCAGCTTGCTTATATCCCATCTGATTACTCAACTCCTACTAACTCGAGCCTTCCCTCCTGAAAGAAAAGCTACCTGCCTAACTATCCTTACAGATCACTTACACTTGGCAGAAGGCTCAACTGATCCTGATGAGAGATACTTGCCATTTCCAAATCAACCAACTATACCGTCAGCACTTGCATTCCGACACAAATACTAATACTGTCCAAAATTCTGAAACCTTCCAAACACTGAACTGCCTGCAATACTGAACATGCCTGAAACTCTAAACTGCCTGAAACGCTGTACCGACTGAAACGCTGTCGGCCTGATGCATTGAACTGACTGAAACAATGAGCTGACTGAAACACTGAGTTGCCTGAAACACTGAACTGGCTGAAACACTGAGCTCCAACTCAACTGTGGAGTCAAGGGACTCCTTACTTAGTCGCTTCCACGACTTCTGAACGAAATCTTCCTCTGGGACTAGTTTCCACTAGTTATCCTGTCACTACGGCTCTAACAATCTTCCGATCCAACCGATCGGGTCCATACGTCACATCCTGACATCATCAATTCCACGACTAACAACATGACGGCTCCCAGACTGACGGTAGCCCTTAACATACCCAAACCCCAACGGTCCACTGCTACCCTGATCTCATAACTGATGTGACGATCTATAGCCAGAATTGCTGACATAGCCATAACTGTACCATTTGGGAAATCCGAAATCTAACCCGTGGATTCCCATATCCTCACTGCTGCACCCGAACTGGTGGGTACTACTGCTTTCCTGCGTCCAACACGCGCTCACGCTACCTACCAATCTGATAAAGGCTGCGACTACGCTCGCGGACTTACAACTCTCTAATACTATCTGGCTGCTAGTGAATGCTATGGCTACCCCCGCAGACTTACAACACTACTACTATCTGACTGCTAGTGAATGCTACGGCTACCCCCGCAGACTTACAACACTACTACTACTATCTGACTGCTAGTGAATGCTACGGCTACCCCCGCAGACTTACAACACTACTACTACTATCGGACTGCTAGTGAATGCTACGGCTACCCCCGCAGACTTACAACACTACTACTACTACTATCTCGAGGACATCCTGACTATCCCTAGTCCCGCTAGTGATTCCTCATCCCGATTTCCCAAAACAGCCCTCAATCTTTGAATTCTGCATCATCCTCGACATCTTATATCCTTGATATACTTAGCGCTTCGTCGAGGAACTCTTCAGCTTGGTTCCCAAACCAACCGTCTACTAATCCGGATACAAGAAGCTTTCGTTGGGAAGTTTCCAAACTCCCAACTCTTGAATCCACGCAATCCGGCATGCTAACTTTGCCACTGGCTACCAATACAAAAACATCTCCTGCTATCCGTTCTCAGGATCCCCATTCCGACTCACTTGAGCCTCTACAGGTGGTCCTCCAATCCTGGATTCTCAACCAGCTTCTAATCATCTCGATTACATGAACTAATTTCTGGGAAGGTCCTCGAACTCCAAATTCTGAACTTCTCGATCCATCGATCACTGTGCTACAATCACCTCAGAGGCCGCGCAATCATTCTGAGTCTACGTGGCTCTTATTCTTGTATACTTGGAAGGGTTCTCCCCCACTTGGATTCGACTAGATCCTTACTGCTCACTAGTCGAAAGGATTTCCAACCTTCCTTTCATTAGAAGGGCGATATGCTGTCCGCCGACGTTTACCCTTGCCAGCGCTCCAACTAACTCTTACCAGATCCGCACCCTTCCTGCTATCTGACTGAGCACCCTTCGGTCCTTAACTGAAATTGCTTTAGGGACTACATCCCGAGAATCTGCGTTTGGGGTGCACCTCCCCAACCCACTTTCTTACTGACCGCTAGCTACTCCACTAAAAACTCTGAACTATCACAACTGAGAATATAAATGATCATTACTCGACTAACGCCCTCCGCAAGTAGTAAAAGACTACTGCATCTTACACATACATGCTACAAATACTGAATCCGAAATAACCTGATCTAGAGGGAACGATCTCCAATTCACTATTCAAATTCCAAGGTATGCAGATGGCATTAAACTCAACCACGAGCAGGTAATGCAGCAACATAACAATAATATCACAATAATAGATGACAGAAAAGCAAAAGATACATACCTCCATCACTCAGTGTTGCTCAAAACCCTGCTGAAATCTACCGGAAAACTCGGCTCCGAGCCGTAGGCGCCCTTGCCCGGCCCTGATGTCCGTTGGGCTCTCAAAGTCCCAGGAGCAGGAGCTGACACCTGCCCTGCTATATACAAACTCGGACAGTGGGCCTTCTTGTGGCCCCTCTGACTGCAATGGAAATATAACGGATCAAGTCCCTGGGCGATGGTAACAACACAGTCTCTGCTAAAATGACCAATCTGTCCGCACTTGAAACATCCAGCATCGCTACGACTTCTACGTCTGCACACACCCATGTGCGTCCTTCCGCACTTCCCGCATCGACTGCGGTTCTGATAGTTCCTCGCCCTCAAATCCGAACCCTTGGGCCTCTTACCCGAACCTGAGGCTACCTGAGTCTCATCCGCTTTCCTCTTCCTTTCCGACTCCCTGCCCGCCGACTGAGCAACAACTGTCTGATCCTGGAGCCTCTCGATCAATCTATCAGTGATCCTCACGACCATGTCGGGCAGATCCTCGCGAATGGCTCGCGAAACTTCCTCAACTATCCAATCATCCAAAGCTCTCTCTTGAAGACAGGATGTACGGCTCACTCCTATCCCCTGATGTCAGAAACTAGAAATGGGATCTCCCTCCCTGATGGATCCCTGAACTCCATAAGATTCGGGACCTAGACGAGCCCCAAACTGCCCTGAAACTATCTCAGCCTTAAAGGCCTCAAGATGACTGTCCATTAGCTCCACAATGGCCTCTCTAACCGAACCGAAAATCATTGGAGTCTTATCAATGATGTTGCGCGTGATCTTTGCGGAAATGAAATCCCTCATCTGATCATCAAGCTGCCCGGCTCTAAAGCCCGAGCCAGATCCTCCTCGACGTCTGAACTGCTAACTGATATCTCGCGTAACGTCACCATGCTGAAAATATAACAATTCCTGATCAATTTATACACTACTGCTGAGGGATTTCTCACACACTCTACCATTCCCTGGTTTCGTCTTGGCCCGACTTGAATCGAGTATGGATCCTCTGCTTTCAGTAGTATGGGCCCCTACTACCTTCCACATCTATCCGCACTTTCCTCAAGAGTTACCTCAACTCCACCAAATCACGTCTACTAATACTGATCTCTGCTACTCTCATCCTAGGCTTGACCTAGGGAACCTCTGACTCTACCCAAACAGTCCTCAGCTGCTGAAGGCCTCATTGTAATGCCAATTAGCCACCACCTGAATACCATCACATGCAATGAGGCTCGGATAATCCTTCGAGTAAAAGTCTCGTCCCTACAACGGTTAGACTCAGACGAGAGCTGCGCAGTAGGGCCAAATCCAGCACTCTGAGATTATTCAACCCTGATCGCATGTGATGTGAGGTATTCACCTAATGGCTAACTCCCATCACTCAGAGTCCCACAAAGCACAAAGCAAGCAACATTCGGATAAAGGAAACGTACTCAGGCAAAACCATTCTCATAACAAGAAACTGCACTAGCATCCAATGCTAAACTCATACTATCAGGCATAACCTACACAGGCTATCCTACCACTGTCTACTCAATACTAGCATGCAATTCTCATAAAGCTGAACACATAAAGCAGGCACATAAGGCATCATCCTAGATCCTTAGTCCTATTCTAGCATGCTGTTCTACTGAAGCTGAAACTGAAACTGAAACTGAAACTGATACTGATAATCATAACACAACTTGTATGGGTAAATTGGGAGTACTTACTTGAGCTCGGCTGATTGCATGCACCACACCCTTTTCTCTTTTCAAAACTCTCTTTGCTCTTTCTAAAACTCTTTTCTTTACATTTTTTTCTAAAATTGTTTTCTTTTCTCAAAATTCTTTTGGAACTACGATTTTTCTTTTGAAAACTCTATATCACTTCCTTAATTTGAGTTCAGGCACACTCGGAAGTGCGCCCGAATCCCTCAAACCAAGGCTCTGATACCAACTTGTAACGAACCAAAAATAACGAATAAAAATTTGTTTTAAAAACATTACTAAAACTAGATTTATAAACAACGTATCATAAGTCAAACATAACTTTCGAGTATTAAATTCAAAACATAATATCATTATCAGAGTCAAACATTCCCAGGCTAACTGACTATGGTGTGTGCTTTGCAATCTTCCCGAGCTCCTCTTTTGAAAACGGAGTACCTGAAACCAAAACTGAAAACCGTAAGCACGAAGCTTAGTGAGCTCCCCCAAACTACCACATACCATACAATAACATATAAAGCACATACTGGGCCTTGCCCACTGCATCGGACCGAAGTCCGGGCTAACTGGGGCCTTGCCCCCTGCATCGGACCGGAGTCCGGACTAACTGGGACCTTGTCCCCTGCATCGGACCGAAGTCCGGGCTAACTGGGGCCTTGCCCCCTGCATCGGACCGAAGTCCGGACTAACTAGGGCCTTGCCCCCTGCATCGGACCAGAGTCCAGACTAACTGGGACCTTGTCCCCTGCATCGGACCGAAGTCCGGGCTAACTGGGGCCTTGCCCCCTGCATCGGACCGAAGTCCGGGCTAACTGAACAGAACATAGCATAAACATATCAACTAGCATGAACACACATATACTGCATACTACATCGGGCTGTGGCCCGGAACACATAACACATAATTATTGTCTGAGCCACGAAGGCATCAAACATACTAAATACTGCATCAGATCAAAATCCGGAAACTGCTACTAGCTAAACGGGTCAGCATTGTGGCCTTAGACCCGTTCCTACTGGAAGGAAACTCACCTGAACTGCTGAGCTCTGCTGATAAACCTCTGGCTGCTACTCGACAATCCCCTGAACCGCTGCTCCTCTAGCTCTCCGAGCTATCAATATACATATAACACTTAGTCTGACAACCAACTAAGTCAACTCTGGTCAAAGTCAAAATCCTGGTTAAAGTCAACCTTCCAGGTCAACCCTACTCGCCGAGTCCTCCTAATGACTCGCCGAGTTCATAAGCTCAGGGTCTTTCTATTCGCGACTCGACTCGCCGAGTCATTCTATGACTCGCCGAGTTCAACTAGTTCCAAGTCCTGTCCTGCCCAACTCGCTGAGTCACCACCCGACTCATTGATTCGAGTCTCAACTCGAAGGGTTTGAGGTTTCGCGACCTGACTCGCCGAGTCCAAGGCAATCTTCAACCAACTCGTCGAGTTGTTCTTCCAACTCGCCGAGTTGATGTCTAACTTCATCCGACTCGACGAGCTGTTCATCCCACTCGTCGAGTTCCTCCTCATCTTCAAGATACTCGTCGAGTCCACTCGAAGGACTCGCCGAGTCTATTCAGTCCTTAATCCATGCAATGGCTTTTCGAGCCAAGCAGGGCTTCCAACTCATAGATCCATACTTCTAAGGCCTATCCCCCACGTAAAGTGGCAAACTTTACGTGTAGATCAAGAGATCTAGGCTTAAAACACATTCAAACTAGGGTTTATGGAAACATACTTCTTCAACATACCAAGGGCTGATACATTAGGGGCTTCTAGACCAAAACAAACATGGATCTGAGGTAGCAACCTCAGATCTGGACCTCTAACTTGAAAAGGTTACTTATCATGCCAAAATGTCCAAAACTCACACATGAGAATAGATCTAGGTGCAAAAGGGATTCCAAGCAACAGCTTATTACCTCCAATTGGTCTGAAATGTCTTCTAAATCCCGGATCTACAGTCCCTTCTTGCACCTCCAAAGCCTTTCTTCCTTTTCCAAGCTTTAGTGCACTCTCCAAGGCAAGATCTAGCTCTAAAACGGATATGGTGGCTAGGGTTTGGTGTTCTGGGGAAGAGAGGCAGTAAAGGAACCCTAGGAAGGAGAATGAGACGCTTATATAGGCTCCAAGTCCCAGATTTAGGGTTTTCCTCGTTCAGACCCAACTCGTCGAGTCTCCTTGGCCGACTCACCGAGTCGATCGCTTACACCTCGACCCGGATCCCGCTTGGACGTGCCGAGTCCCTCCATGGACTCGCCGAGCCTCCCCTCAAAATTGAGGTCTTCCTTCTTTTCTTGACTTTCCAAACTTTGGGGTGTTACAAGATACATCTTGTCCGAACCTGGATGCATAGAGTATCGAGTCTTATGCGCCTCGTTCATGACCACGTCTCTGAATCCACCAAACTTCGGTGTCCAGATTCGATCCATGAAGTAACGAACTCCATCACCCTTGACTTCAAGATTCTTGTCCATTCCTCTTAGGGCTTCACCTGCCACATTCTCTATTTTCAAGGCTTCCCTCTGAGCTTCCTTGATTTGTGTGGACAGATGTGAATGGATCGTCATGGTTAAGGATTTCACTCGACGACCTGAGTATTCTTTTCGACTAAGGGCATCAGCTACTACATTCGCGTTTCCCGGGTGATAGCAAATCTCGCATTCGTAGTCGCTAAGTAGTTCAACCCATCGCCTCTGCCTCATATTGAGTTCTTTTTGGTTGAGTATGTGTTGAAGGCTCTTGTGGTCTGTAAAGATGGTGCACTTGGTACCGTATAGGTAGTGCCTCCAGATTTTCAGAGTGAAGACCACCGCTCCAAGTTCTAAGTCATGAGTGGTGTAGTTGACTTCATGTGTTTTCAGTTGTCGTAATGGCATACGCAATAACCTTTCCTCTTTGCATTAGTACACAACCCAAACCTTGTTTCGAAGCATCGCAATACACCAGAAAATCCTCGATCCCATCTGGAAGAGAAAGAATGGGCTCACTGCAAAAGGCTTATTTCAGAGTCTGAAAGGCAACATCTTGTTTTTCTCCCCAACTATAGGTCACACCTTTCTGAGTTAGGGAGGTAAGAGGCTTTGCGATGTTGGAGAAGTTCTAAATGAACCTTCGATAATAACCAGCAAGGCCTAGAAATTGGCGAATCTCTGTTGGTGTAGTTGGTGCAGACCAATTTTTGATAGCCTTGATTTTAGATGGGTCCACGTGGATTCCTTCCTTACTGACCACGTGACCGAGGAAGTCCACCTTTCTAATCCAAAACTCGCATTTTGAGAACTTCGCATAAAGTCTCTCAGCTTGTAATGTCTCTAAGACTTGTCTCAGATGTTGGCTATGCTCTTCTTTACTCTTTGAATAAATGAGTATGTCGTCTATGAATACTATCACAAATTTATCCAAGAATGGACAACATACCTGATTCATTAGATCCATGAATACGGCCGGGGCATTGGTTAGTCCGAACAGCATCACTACGAACTCGTAATGCCCGTATCTTGTTCGGAAGGCCGTCTTGGGAACATCACTCTCCTGGACTCGCAGCTGGTGATATCCCGATCACAGATCGATCTTGGAGAAGTAGTTGGCTCCTTGGAGTTGGTCGAATAAGTCGTAAATTCGGGGTAGGGGATATCGATTCTTGATGGTAAGTTTGTTGAGTTCTCGGTAGTCGATGCACATCTTGAATGATCAATCCTTCTTTTTCATGAATAACACGGGTGCTCCCCAAGGCAAGAAGCTCGGCCTGATGAATACTTTGCTGAGTAGCTCATTCAGTTGGCTGGATAGCTCCTGCATCTCTGTTGGGGCTAATCGATAGGGCGCTTTGGCTACTGGGGTAGCTACGGGAATCAAATCGATTCTGAATGTCTCGCGGGTGGTATTCCAGGAAGGTCCTCGGGAAAAACATCAGGAAAATCGCATACGTAAGGCACATTCTTGATGACCTAGACTTCGCGTTTCACATCCACGACATGTGCCAAAAACGCATGACATTCCTTGCGTAGGCACTTTTGAGTTTGGATACTTGAGATGATACGAAGAGTGGTACTGGGTTTGTTGCTCAAGATAATGAAAGTTTCGCCGGGTGGCAGATTAAGGCGAACGGCCTTATCATAACATAAAATGTCTGCATGATGAGAACTCAACCAATCCATGCCTATGATGACATCGAAACTATTAATCGAGACTGGCATGAGGTTGATTGGAAAGGGATAATCGTTTAGAGTTAGGGTACAGTTTGACTATATCTCCTTAGTGCCTTCTGTTTTACCGTTGGCCATTTCTACTATAAACGGTTCACTTAATGATTGTGTTGTTGGTTTTAGCAGGCCTTTAAAATCATGACTCACAAAACTTCTCTCCGCTCCACTATCAAACAAAATGCATGCATACGAGTTATCGAGAAGAAACGTACCCGTAACAATAGTGGGGTCCGCAACGGCTTTGTCTTGTCCCATTGCGAACACTCGGCCCTTTCCGCTGGTATTCCTGTTGTTTGCCTTCGGGCAGTCCCTGCAGTAGTGTCCCATGGCTCCGAACTCAAAGCAGGCTCGACTTACTCCGATATTAGCAGTGAGGGCGGCTGGTTGGGTTGGCTCCTTGCAGAAGCGGGCCATATGCCCCTTCTTATTGCACCTAGTGCATTGGAGGTCACGGCAGAGACCGTGGTGGTGGAAGTTGCATTGGTTACATTTCGGAAGTTTCCCATTGTATGAACTTGTGGGAGCAGTGATGGTAGGTACAGTAATAGCGTGGGTCGCTACCACTTGTTATTTCTTGGGGTTCTCCTGTATGGTTTTCCCCCTTATCTTGTTCCAAGGCCTTCCCTGGCCCTGTACCTCCTTAGATGGATTGGCGGTAGCTGCAATGGTACCCTGTTTTACCCCGTGGTAGATGAGTCGCTGAGCCAGGCGTTTGGTGCTGTTGAAAGTGATAGGTTTGGAAGCTAGGACATGACCTTGAATCTGCGGTGACAATCCCCAAATGTACCTTTCAACCTTTTTTGATTCTGGGTTGACCATGGTAGGGCACAATGCAGCTAGGTCGTTGAACCTAGCTGTGTAGGTGACTAGATCAGACCCAGTCATCTTCAGATTCCAGAGCTCTTGCTCAAGTTTCTGTATCTCGCCCCTTGGGCAGTATTCTTCCAGTAGTAGAACCTTCAGGTCCTCCCAACTCATGGCGTTGGTGACAGTGAGAGTCATAGAATTGACATGGCTTTTCCACCAGGTGAGGGCTCGGTCAATGAAGGTGCAAGCAGCGAACTTGACTTTGCTTGCTTCTTGGCATGAGCAGATCTCGAAGAGCGTTTTGGTCTTTTCGAACCATTGCATTAGTGCAATGACTCCCCCAATGCCATTAAAAGTTTTTGGCTTTGCATTGGAGAATTCCTTGTAAGTACATTCTCTTACTTGACCATGACCGGTGCCATGATTGGAATGATTCGTGCTGCTTCCTGCCCCTCCATTTCCATTGGAGTTTATTTGCGAGAGGGTTGCAGTTACTACTGCTGTGATAGCAGCCTGGACCATGGCTGGATCATAAGTTGGTGGTGGATGTGGTGGTGGTGTTTATGCCCGGTCTGGGTCTTAGGTTTGGACGAGGACGCATCGCGCCGCCAAAAGAAAATGAAAGATTTATAAGTTTTGGTAGTTCAGAGTTGAATGATAATGATTTAACTCTCCTTAATAGTTTAAGAATTTGGTTTGACCGACACAGGGTTTTGAGTTCGTTTTACAAATGGAGTTTGAATAGATAAACTCATGAATTGAATGAACTGCACATAATTAACACACGAAAGAGATATGCCCTATATATATATATATATATATTAAACATATGGTTGTGTTACATCCGAGTTTAGACAAAATTTTTTGATCTTTCTAAAGGTCTCTGATTACAGAAAGTTTAAAGAAAATAATACTTTTAGCCGAAGTCCTAACTTATAACAAAATTTGAAATTCGGGCAAGTACTACTTGCGGCGCAGGTTGCGTTTGGAGGTTGACTCCGTGTCTGACTATTTTGACTCCATGAGGTGCCTATCAAACGCAGCTTGTTGTTCCCTCATTTCCGTTATTTCTGCGATCGTGGCATTCAATTGTTCTTGGAGGGCATTAGTGCGGTCTAGGCCATACTCTTGCAACTTGTCCAAATGGCGGATGTCGGAAGTGTGCACTTGCACTTCCACATTGACCTCGCGGATCCGGTTGGCTTGAACTCCGGATTGATAGCACTGGTTGGCTAATTTGCCAATCATGACTGGGAGTGCTCGGTCCGCTGAACCCCCGCCTCTGACATCGTAGAAGTCTCGGAACATGCCGTAGGGAGGGCGCAAGCTTTGTTGTTGGATCCAATGGTGAAGGTGACTCCCCCACACGGGAGTTGGTCCTTGGAAGTTCCTCACATAGACGGGAGGTTGTGGGGCCGGTGGATTGATTACCTTTGGCTCCAAATCTGTACCAGAGTCCTCTCCTTCATCCAACTCTATAGGTTCCTCGTCTTCTTCGGGATCTTCTTCGATCCATCCTCCATTACCTTGGTTGGGGTAGTAGGGGTCACTGGGATGATGGAATCTAGCCATTGAGTCTATACGAAAATCGGGTTAAGAATTGACTATAAGCTAAAGCATATGAAATTTACCCTTAAGTTTAATGGTTGTAGATACTCAAATAGCCCTTAGTATTCTTTAACGATATGCTTTTGGTAAGTTTTAAATTTGTTGTCCACTGCAGACACTCCTTGGCATAAGTTAGTCGGCTCTCGGACAAATATAGTTGATCAGGCTATATTCTTCCCAATTTTGATTACATGTCCCAAGGCGTACATGCACTTCACAACTTATTTATAATACTTCTACAATGATCTATTTATGAAACTATTATTAGTATGAAATGAATGTACGCCTACTTTACAGGAACTAAATAAATTTAATTTCAAAAGTATGACTCTTACTCAGAGTGTTTTTGCCCAGTTGTGTTTATAGTTGTATACCAAAAATGGTTTTGATATACTTAATTCCCTATAAACAATGCTCTGATACCAATATGTCACACCTCCAAACCAGAACGACGAAAACGTTTGGGGGCGGAGGATGTCATATTCAGTATCATAACAGTTCATAGAAAGGAAAGTACACACCACCATATATATAAAGGTTTTCAAAATGTCTACATAATTGTATTCGTTACATGTTCAAAAGATAAATACATAAACATCTTTCAAAAGAAGTAATTAACGTCAGCACGTTAATCCCCAAAAGTTGATTTCCAAACCTGCTTAGTGGTTCCCTGAGAATACAAGTTATTTCAAAGAAAAAGTGTCAACAATTAAGTTGGTGAGTTCATAAGAGGTTTTGAGAAATTGTATGCCATTCCAAAGCTCGTGCGTTTTCCAAGAAAATCCCTTATTTTCTTATAAAAGTATGAAATGCATGAGAATATTTGTGTTGTAAATTGTAGATAGTTGAATCAAGAAAATCTCTTATTTTCCTATTAGTTGATTGTTTTGTATACAGGAAAATCCCTTATTTTCCTAAAGTAACAAGCAGTCTAATGTCCAAGACCGAAAACCGGAAGCAACTGACATGCTTTAAAAGATTGGGGCACAGTTTCATATAGTAAAACTATAAGAAGATCGCAGTTGTTAGATGAAGAATAGTTTTAATATCTACTCATTCATAAATCAGAAGTACTACAATAATTGTATATTCGATGAGTTTTATAACCATACTAAACATAATATGCCTGTAGCGACGTTCTTCAGGCGTCGTAGCGTTATGACAATCTGTCACCCCCAAAGGACGGACTATAGCTAACAGTCAAGGCGCGGGATCATGACTTACCATATAGATCTATACACATTTGAAACGTTCTCCATATGGGAGACTCTGGTTATAGAAAGGACTTGAAGTGGTACCTTTTAGCAAAAAGGAAGTATTTGAAGATGTAAACATCTCATGGATTCTCAACTAAGTTTGTATTAAAGTAGTAGTTTTGTATGCAAAGTTTATTCTTTTTCACAATGTTTGACAAAGCATAAGTCATAAGTTCTTTGAATGCATAAAACAATTTAACAATGATGGCTACTTCGGATACTATGTACTTTGTATAAATCTAGTGCATGCAAAGTATAACAAGAGTTTTCGTATAGTAGTTATGAATCACATATGATTCATTTGATAAAAATGAGTAAAGTGAAACTTTATGTAACACACGATAATAACCATGTGTTTACTTGTATTCTCCCCCGAAATGTATTAAAAGTACATTATAAAGTATTTGAAAGTGTATGAAAGGGGGGTATGAACTCACTTGACTGAAGTGGTTGATTTGAAGTAGTCGAGAGAAGAATCGAGCAAAACTTCGACAGGAAGAGTTGAATACAGGGGAAAATATCGGGATTCTCGGGAATCTCAAAACCTTCCTTCGGGACTTGAAGGGGAAAACCGAGGCTTCGGGAGCTTAACCGCAAAGTTTCAGCACGAGAGATGGAAGAATGGAGCACCTAAACCCGGCACCCTAAGAGTTCTATTTATAGGGGCATTTCTGGTGTGCCACATCCTGGCTAAGGTTGCCACGTCATGGGGAGCAAGTCTTATCCTCTTCCGTTTATTGGACGCCCTCAGTCACTTGCCGGGTCGCGGCCAAACTGTGCCACGTCGTGGGAGGCCTGACAGCCTCGAATTTTGGACCCCGAACTTGTAAAATCCGTAACTTTCGCATACGAGCTCCGTTTTTGACGTTCTTTATTTGCACGCGTAGTTTAAAATATTATCTAGAACTCTCGTTTAGACTTCATCGGCAAATTTTGATTTTATTTTTAATTATTTATTTTTAACGGGACGGGACACGAAAAGTCCGTTAAAAATCCATAACTTCTTCATCCGATGTCCGTTTTCGTCACACTTTTCGCCGTTGCGCTACTAATGTTGAGACCTTCGATTCTCATTTAGGTTTTTTTGGTCAAAAGTATCTCGAGCTCTATTTCGAGTTTTTAGCTGTCTAATGATATACCCGAATCTTGGAAAAATCATAACTTCCTCATACGAAGTTAGATTTGGACGTTCTTTTTATGTACGCTCACGGTTTAATGTTATCTATAACTTTCATTTAGATACTTAAGGATAAAAACTATTGTATTGAAACTTTGCGTTTTTCGTTTAATCGGTGTTGCCAGTTTTGTCGGAAATCTTAGAATGGTCAAAACTTCTTCGTTATAACTCGGTTTTTAGTGTTCTTAGTATTTCTATAAACCTTGAAACATTATCTAGCATAATAGACATCCCTATAGAGACTTTTACACATTTCGTTTTTGAAGTTAATTTCATTATTTCAAAAGTAGCTACAATACTTGACTTTTTAGGTCATTACATAGAGTCGAAATATCGGGTTGTCACACCATAGCCCTTTGGTGTTCTTCGAATTAGATTGCAGTAGGTGGTGTTACTCCTTCTGCAGTGGTTACACCAGTGGGATGAGAGGGAGAATCATCAGTGAGAACATTGGAAACATGAAGAGTTGTCAAATAAAACATCTTCTATTGCTATCTCCGAAAATATGAGCCTTTGAATTTCTCAGGCTTTTCCACATGTGTTTTGATGATGGATTGTTGATCCATTCTTCCACTTTGTGATTTATGTCTGAGATTGTTATGACAGAAGCATACAATCAACAAAACCATTAGAAATAAAACAAAGGAAATTCAAATATATGTAATATACAAGAATTAGATTACAGAAAACATACTTGAATATTAACTACATAGAAAATAAAATCATGAAATTATACAGATTGAGGCCTACTTTTGCAGTGTCCTAAGACAGAAATTTCCCTAGAATGCGTCTGTCTTGAGGATACAACAACCAATTCAAGAACAGATCTTGAATCTGTCGAAATTCACCATGATCCCTTTTCAAACCGAGGACAATTCTTTTTGAGAAAGTGCATGTGGTTCATTATCCTTCAAATTCTATCTGAATTCCTCCATTTATAGGCTTGCAAAAGTGGTTGTAAACCACCAACCGAAATTAACTGCTAAAAACTGACTGCAGTTAATCCTTTATTTAACAGAATTTGTTTTGTAATAAATAAATAATTAATTAATTAATGACTAATTAATTTCGAATTATATATAAAAAAATATTAATTAGTCAAGAACAACCCAAGAGACCGAAGGCCAAAGGCCCTATCTTTGACCATTAATATTTAATAATCCAAGCCTACTACTAGCCCAATTTGAGTAGTATAACACCACAACCCAAACCCAATTTTCTTAACCCATTACTTGGTCCATTTAAATAAATGAGTGGGACAAGCCTTATATGGTGGGAAAAAGTTTTCTCTTCCAACAATGTGGGATAAGTCCCACATTGTAATTTTATAGAGCAAAGTTCCAACAATACCCCACATTTTCTATTCAAACTCCAAGAATACCCCACATTTAAATAGAAAATAAGTGAACTTTTATATTCAAATAAGGGAAGTAAGATATGACATGCATCTGAATAGGTGTTGGAAAACTTGAATCTTTCCTAGTGAGTACTACTTGGATCCACTTTGTAGGTAGTGAGCTAGAGTCTTGAACTAACCACTTTTAATACTAGAATCAAACACAAGAAGTATCACACATATCATATCTAAGCGTGGTTCAATTCTTACCATTGTGTTCTTTTTGGTCGTGAACAATCCTTTCTTCATGAGAATTTTAGAGAGCTTAGCCATATCAAATCCCAAAGATGCGACCTCACATCCATCTTACATAGGTAATGCTAATCTAGAATAATCCGTACTATTCCACTATAAAAGCTATCAACATTATTAAGAAGAAATATTCATCCGTATATCATCAACGGAAAATCCCAAAATAATTATCATAAGAGCGAGCACACCTTTGTGTTAGTGCTTCTGTCACACCCCCAAACCAGAATGGCGGAATCGTTCGAGGGCGGATGACTTCATGTAGTATAATAACAGTTGAATAGTAGTAAAGACAGCAAACACAACCATCATAAATATAGTTTAAAAAGTTACATTATTGATTGTATTACATATTTCAAAAGAAATTACATTATGATGATATAATAAGTTTGAAATTGACATCTTCGTGTCCCTTCCCAAAAGCAGTTGTTACCTGTATTACTAAATCCCTGAGAAATACAAGTATTTTTGAAAAACTGTCAACAATTAAGTTGGTGAGTTCATAAGCATTTTTGTATAATAATTGTATGCCTTTTTGTATAAAGCGACTGTTTTATATCTAGAAAATCCAATATTTTCCATAAATGAATAGTAGTTTTTAAATGATTCGAAAACGAAATGCATAAGTATTTTCCATACCTAAAGTAGTGTAAGTAGATATATATATGTACATATAATCACTAAGGCGTTTGATAGCCTCATAAATCAAATGTTTTAATACTTCATGCGAGTTTTATAACAGTACTAATTACCAGACTGCCTGTTACAACGTTCTTCAGGCGTTGGAATGATATAACATTTGTCACCCCAGACCTGTTGGTCCAACTGTAGCTAACAGTTTAGGTGCATGATTGTCAATCCTGTATAGATCTATACACAACTATCACGTTCTCCCTACAAGAGATTATGGTATATAATACAGAACTTGAAATGCGTACGTGGAAGTACGTGAAGTAAAATGTCTCAAAAGTTTGTATCAAACAGAGTTACGTATGAAAAGTCCATTGTTCTTGTATATGTAAATAGTTTCTTTCTATAGTGTTTATAGAGTGTAAAATATCATGAATATCTCATAAACTATACATATTATAGTTTCCAAAAATGTATTTCATTTGCATGGTAAACCTTAATGTGTGATTAACTTTGTTTGTAAAGTATAACATTTGTAAAAAAAATGTTACTCTATGTATTCGACATTTATACATCAAATGTAGATAAAGTATTTAAAACTATATGTAACGATTTGCATTTTAACATAGGATTTTCTTGCGTTTCACTTGTATTTCTCCCCCTAAAATATAGTAAAAGCGTGAAAATATGGGGGTATGAACTCACTTGGAAAGATTGATGATTTGAAGAAAATGGGATTTCTCGCGAGCAGCACTTCGACCGGAAGCAAGTGAGTTTCTTGGGTATTTCGAAGCTTCGGACCTTCGTCGGGACTTGGATACGTAACCGGGGCATCGGGGTAGTCTCGAGGGGCTCAGAAGTGCAAAAGTGGGACATAAAGGAGGTAAATTAGAAAAAATGGTCGGCACCCTCGTATTTGTTTTATAGGGGTGTGAGAGGCTTCGTACGCTGGGCGTACTACGGAGTTATGCGGGGTGTAACGCCTCCATAGCCCTTACGCTGGGTGTACCCTCGTACGCGAGGCGTACGTCATGCATGACGCCTTCCTCGTCTACTGGACTTCGGATGGGACGGGGGTAAAGGGGCGTAGGGGAGACATGGCTGATTCGAGGCCTCGTATGGCTAAGTTGGGCGTACTCCGAAGTTACACTGGGCTTAACCCTCCTAGGTTTGTGTGCCTCAAAGTTCTAAAATGTGTAACTTTCACTGACAAGCTCCGTTTTTGACGTTTTTTATATCCACACGTAGGTAAAAATATACTCTACAACTCTCGTTTAGACTTCGTCGGCAAATTTTAATTTTATTTTTAATTATATATTTTTAATAGGCCAGGACACGAAAAGTCTGTTAAAAAATCCTCAACTTCTTCATCTGATGTCTGTTTTCGTCAGACTTTTTATCATTGTGCTACAATTGACTAGATCTTCGATTCTCGTTTAGGTTTCGTCGGCTAACTATCGCTCGATCTCAATTTCGAGTTTTTAGATGTCTACCGGTACTCTTAAACTTAGAAAAATCCTAACTTCCTTATACGAAGTCAGATTTGGACGTTCTTTTTATGTATGTTCACGGTTTAAAGATATCCACGACATTCGTTTAGGTACTTAAGGCTAAAAAGTATTTTATTGAAATTTCACGTTTTACGCTTTAATAGTGTATTACCGGTTTTGCTGCGGATTTTCGATTGATCATAACTTCTTCATTAAAACTCGGATTTTTGTGTTCTTTATATTTCTGAAAACCTAGTTACAACATCTATTACTTTATGTATCCCAATTGAAACTTTTGAAAATTTCATTTCTGATGCTACTTTTATTTATTTACTAATTGAAAATATATTACAATACTTTGCTTATGTCATTACATTGACTTGAAATATCGGGTTGTCACATCATCCCCCAGTTAGGGAGAATTTCGTCCTGAAATTTATTCTATGACAAGTATTTTTGGACTTGGGAAAATATGTGGATATTTTTGTTTCATCTGTTCTTCTTGCTCCCAAGTATATTCAGGTCATTGCTTTGCATTCCAGCGAACCTTCACAATGGGTATGCAACTTTGTTTTGTTCTTTTAATTTCCCTATCCATGATTTCTACTGGTTCTTCTACAAAGTGTAGACTCTCATTGATTTTGATTTCGTCCAGAGGGACGAAGAGGGTCTCATTTGTGACAACCCGAAGTTCGTTCCGTCGTCGTAACCTAGTTCCGTTAATAAAGCCGTTACGTTCCAAAATTTTACGTTAACTTTGTTTTAATTTAATTTATTTGCGACTTCTATTTAAATTTCATAAGTGTCGGGATACATTTTAATTCATTAAAATATTCTCTATTTTCAGTTAGAAAATATTTAGTTTCATCTAAGTCATAATTACGGTAAATTAATCGGGTGCGACCAAAAGCCTTGTCTAACGTCAGTATCGGGTAGAATTCCACCGTGACCCAAACTTTGAGCATATATAAAGTTGAGAGAGCCTCATTTGAAGCCTTTTCCACTCTCTCTCTACCCCCTCTCTACTTTCTCTCTCTAAAACTCAAAATCAAGCCAAAATCATCCAAATCAAGCTCCAAATCATCAAGGTAACTACCCTAGCTCCTAGTATAACACCTTTGGCCTTCAAATTCGTGAAATATATGAGGAATAGGACCATAAACATGTGTTTACGGTCCTAGAACCTCCTTAGGCTGTGAACACATCTAATAAGGGCTTTTGAGCCTTAAAACCCTTCCAAACCTCATTTGGAGCTTAGATATGACTAAGGGACTTATTTTCATGGACTTAGAATACCTTTAACTCATCATTTGGGGAATAAGCATGATTTTACGGTCCAAGCACATGCTTGGACCATAATGACCTATTCTTGGGAAGTAAACTCAATTTAAGGTGTTAGTTTACCCCTAAACACCTCCAACAAGCTTCCATGAGAGTATAGAACCTTATAATCCTTCAAGAAATGCACCAAAACTTACACAAATGGGACAAGCTTGAGTTTAAGGTCCAAGAACATTCTTAGACCGTAAAATCATCTCCTTAGACCTTAAAGTCATCCAATGGGTGTTAAACTGCCCTTAACACCTTGTAGTTTAGAAATGGGTCTAGAACTTAATATGCTTGACTTTCAACCACCAAAACCCATGAATCTTGGACAAACATGAGTTTACGGTTGTAAAATCATGTGTTTAAGGTAGTAAACTCCCAATAACATATTCATAGACCGTAAACTACTTTTCCAAGGTCAATTCAAGTCCCAAACACTTCCTAAGCCATGGAATCAACCCTAGAACCTTCCTATGTGCATTATAATGACCTAGGACCACCAAAACACCAAGGGATTGAGTGTGGTGGAGTTTATGGCCGTAAACTCCATTAAATGGTCCATATGTGAGTTTAATCAATTCCTATGCCCTGGATTTGATCCTAGCCAATTTTCCCAAGTGCTATAAGTCCATTTAGCATCATAGAACACCCCACCATGAGTTTACGGCCTTAAACTCATGGGGAGAGGGTCATTAGGGCTGTAAAACCTCTTATGAGTTTACTCTTAAGGAGTAAACTCCATATCCAAGCCTTATACGTCCTTAGATGTCACCCGGGTCACTCCAAACACTTATTTTGAAGTGTTTTCGCGTCTTGGTGTGTATAATCTTATCTAATTAGTGATTCAAAGTCTAATTAGATACAATTGTGTATCATTTCATATTACATAGGAACCTTACGTGTTATCAATCCCCGATCTGACACTTAGCATCCTAGACGACACGTTCTTCGACTGGTGAGTTCATACCCCTATGCCTTGTTCTGTGTTTTTCAATGTTTTCACGTGGGGAATACAAGCAAATTATAAATGTTTACAAAACCTAAAACTGATGTAATTCTATAATTATCTAGCTAAATTTTAGATATCTTTACCCCTTATTTATTATGCTGAGCATAAGGGATGTTTTTATCAATTATAACTACATGGATTTCAGTAAAGGAAACAATCAAATCAATCAAATTATTATGGGAATAATTTGGGATCATTAGTTCTTACTTAACAATCATAGATTTATGTAAAGCTTTTAGATAAACTATGTCTGATTCAGTTTATCTCTGTTTAATTTAGAGTATTTTTCCAGATAATTCCATTGTATTAAACTGTTTTCACTATATTATGTTTCAAAACGATTAGTATGTTTGATAACGTCAGAAAATACCGTGAGTAATTTAATACTAGCTTGTGAGATTCGTCATTACCCATTGGGTTATCGGTAAATCCTCCCTGAAAGTGTAACCAGAGTCTCCAGGAGGGAGAGCGTGGAATTTGTGAATAGATCTATTCGGAACTGACAATCCCACACCTAAACTGCTAGCTACAGTTAGGCGGGCACGCCTGGGGTGACAAATTCTCGATATCGTCCGACGTCTGACGAACGTCAAGGAGGTCTCGGTGTCGCATCAACATGGTTACCCGACTCACAGTGCGTATTAACATAAGTTTATTCATGGATTTGATTTTATATCTATCTTCAATCTATAATATCTATATCTAGTACGGGATGTAAATCCCATGGTTTTTGAATCTATATCTAGTACGAGATGTAAATCCCATGGTTTTTGAATCTATATCTAGTACGGGATGGTAATCCCATGGTTTTGAATCTATATCTTGTACAGGATGTTAATCCCATGGTTTTGAATCTATATCTAGTACGGGATGTTAATCCCATGGTTTAGAATCTATATCTAGTACAGGATGGTAATCCCATGGTTTTGAATCTATATCTATATCTAGTACGGGATGGTATTCCCATGGCTTTTAAATCTATAGTTTTGCATATTAAAAACTATTTTATATATAGTACGGGATGGTATTCCCATGGCTTTCAATCTATAGTCTTATGTAATAAAAACTATTTTATATCTAGTACGGGTTAATATTCCCATGGTTCTCAATCAATATTTTATCTATTAAAAATATCTACTATTATACTGGATGGTAATTCCCAATGGTTTTCAATATATAGTTTTATGTATTAAACTATACTATGTGGTATTTAACTAAACTTTGGTTTTAGGAAAATAAGGGTTTTTCCTGGGATAACTGAACTGTTCTTAATTAGACCGTGTAACCAATGGATAACTAAACAATATTTATAAGAAAATATGGGATTTTCTCGGATAACAAACTTTTCGGAAAACTAAAGGAAACTTGCAAACTGCTTGTATTCTCAGGTCCACATTAGACAGGTACCAATGATCCTTTTGGCGAAGACGAAGTACGTAGAAGACACGTCTTTACTTTTGTTCATATGATATGTATATGTATAACGCATGTAACTCTTTGTTTTCAGACAATGTAAATGAATCTATGTAATGTAAAGTTTTGTAATTACTATGCTTACTATGTACATTGGTTGTGATATTCATGGCGTCCTCCGCCCCGGAATGTTTCCGCCTTTGGTTTTGGGGTGTGACATCATTAGACAAGCATTTCTTTAAGTTTGATAGATGAAATGTAGGATGTATGTTATTTAGTTCCTGCGGTAATCGAAGCTTGTATGCTACCGGGCCGATCCTGGCAAGGATCTCGAATGGTCCGATATATCTTGGATTTAGTTTCCCACGTTTTCCAAAACATATTAACCCTTCAAGAGTGAGACCTTCAATAGTACCCGGTCTGCAACCTGAAATTCAAAGGGCTTCCATCTCTTGTCCGCATAACTCTTTTGTCTATCTTTTGAAGCTTTTAGCTGTTCTCGGATTTGGACAATCCTCTAGGTCGTCTCTGTGACGATTTCCAGGCCAGTGAGAGTGCTGTCAGGTACTTGTCCTTTAGCTAGTTGCGTGTCGCCTACTTCGGCCCAACACAGAGGTGATCTGCACTTGTGACCGTAGAGGGCTTCGAATGGAGCAACCTTGAAGCTAGTGTGATAGCTATTGTTGTATGAGAACTCGACTAGCGGTAAATAGGTATCTTAGGCCTTACCAAAATCAATCACACAAGCTCTTAGCATATCTTCCAAAGTCTGAATGGTCCTCTCACTCTGACCGTCAGTTTGTAGATGGTAAGTGGTACTCATGTCTAGTCTCGTCCCTATAGATTTTTGTAGTGACTGCTAGAATAGCGAGGTGAATCTACTATCTTTGTCGGAGATAATTGATATAGGTACACCATGCATTCATACAATCACTTTGATGTATGTTCGAGCTAGTTTCTCCATCTTGTCAGTTTCCTTTATAGGTAGGAAGTGCACGGATTTGGTTAATCTTTCGACGATCACCCAGATGGTGTCAAGTCCACCCGCTATTTTGGGTAACAACGTTATGAAATCCATGGTTATCCGGTCCCACTTCCACTCGGATATTTCGGGCTGTTGTAACAATCCTGGGGGCTTTTGGTACTCTATTTTGACTTTGGTGAAAGTCAGACACTTGCCTATATAGACAACAATTTCGGCTTTCATGTTCGGCCACCAATACAATTTCTTGAGGTCCAAATACATCTTGTCTGCACCGGGAGGCACAAAGTATCGATTCTTATGAGCCTCATTGATGACAACGTCTCTGAATCCACCAAACTTCGGTGTCCAGATTCGATTCATGAAGTAACAAACTCCGTCACCCTTGACATCGAGATTCTTATCCATTCCTCTTAAGGCTTCACCAACCACGTTTTCTATTTTCAAGGCTTCCTTTTGAGCTTCTTTGATTTGCGTGGATAGGTGTGAATGGATTATCATGGCTAAGGATTTAACTCGGGCGCCCAAGTATTCATTTCGACTGAGGGAATTAGCTACTACATTAGCTTTTCCCGGATGATAACGAATCTTGCATTCGTAATCGCTTAGTAGTTCAACCCATCATCTCTGTCTCATGTTGAGTTCTTTTTGGTTGAGAATGTGCTGAAGGCTCTTATGATCGGTGAAGATTGTGCATTTTGTGTTGTAGATATAATGTCTCCAGATCTTTAGGGCGAAAACGACTGCTCCTAGGTCTAGGTTGTGGGTAGTGTAGTTGACTTCGTGCGTCTTGAGTTGCCTCGAGGCGTATGTGATGACCTTTCCTCGTTGCATGAGAAGACATCCCGAACCTTTGTTTGATGCGTCACAGTAGACCACAAAGTATTTTATTCCTTCTGGCAGGGATAATATAGGTGTGCTGCATAGGGCTTGTTTCAGCGTTTGGAACGCAGTGTCTTTCTTTTCTCCCCAGTTGTAGGTTACACCCTTCTATGTCAGGGCAGTAAGTGGTTTGGCAATCTTCGAGAAGTTTTGTATGAATCTTCAGTAATATCTTGCAAGGCCCAAGAATTGTCATATTTTTGTTAGAGTTGTTGGTTTGACTAGTTCTCGATTGCCTTGATTTTGGAAGGGTCCACATGTATCCCCTCCTTGCTGACCACCTGACCAAGGAAATCTACTTTCCGAATCCAAAATTCACACTTTGAGAATTTTGCGTATAGTTTCTCTTTCCTTAGTGTTTACAAGATCTATTAGAGGTGTTGACTTTGTTCTTCTTTGGTCTTTGAATAGATGAGTATATCGTCTACGAACACAATCACAAATTTGTTTAGGAAAGAATGACATACTATGTTCATTAAATCCATGAACACCGCCAGTGCATTTGTTAATCCAAAGGGCGTCACTACAAACTCGTAGTGAACATAACGAGTTAGAAAGGCCGTCTTGGGGACATCTCCTTCTAGGACTCGCAGCTGATGGTACCCAGATCTTAAATCGATCTTTAAGAAGTAGCTTGCTCCTTGGAGTTGGTCGAACAGATCATCTATGCACAGTAGAGGATACTGGTTCTTGATTGTGAGTTTGTTCAGTTCTCGGTAGTTGATGCACATGCGAAAGGATCCATCCTTCTTCTTCATGAATAGGACTCGTGCTCCCCAAGGTGAGAAGCTCGGCCTGATAAATCCTTTATTGAGAAGCTCGTTTAGTTGGTTGATAATTACTGCATCTCTGCCGGGGCTAGACGGTACGACGATTTTGCTACTGGGGTAGCTCCGGTAAGCAAGTCGATCTTGAACTCGACTTGACGGTGCTCCCAAAGGTGAGAAACTAGGCCTGATGAATCCCATGCTGAGTTGTTCGTTCAGTTGGCTGGAGAATTCCTACATCTCTGCCGGTGCTAGACGATATGGCGACTTTGCTACTGGTGTAGCTCTGGGAATCAAGTCGATTCTAAACTCGACTTCACGTTTTGGTGGCACTCCTACAAGATCTTCAGGGAAGACATCGGGGAAATCGCAGACTTCTGGAATGTCTTTGATGTCTTTCGTTTCTTTTTCCTTATCTACCACATGGGCTAGGAAAGCATGGTATTCTTTGCGCAAGTATTTTTAGGCTTTGACGCAAGAGATGATTTGTAAATTTGTACCGGGTTTATCACCATAAATGATAAGAGTTTCACCATTTGGCAGATGAAGGTGAACAACCCTTTCGTGACAAAGTATATCGGCATGGTGAAGGCTTAACAAATCTATACCGATGATGACATCAAAGCTTCTTATAGTGATTGGCATTAGATCGATTTAGAACGAGTGTTCATTTTAATCTAGCTTGCAGCCTATGTACATATCGTTTGTGCTTTCTGTTTTACCATTTTCCATTTCTACTGTAAATATATTATTAAGTGATTGGGGGGTTTTGCTAAATTAAGTGTTTGAATTCATGGCTCACGAAACTCCTCTCCGCACCAAAATCAAAAAGTATGCATGCATAAGCGCTATTGAGGAGAAATGTACCCGTAACCACCGTGGGATCAGCTATTGCTTCGTTCTGCCCTATTGCTAACACCCTTCCTACACCGCCAGCATTCCATGACATAGGGCAGTCTCTTTTGTAGTGCCCAGCTTCGTCACACCCATAACATGCCTGGCCCACCCCGACTCCAGGAACTTGGGTGATTGGTTGTGCTGGTGCCTTATAGAAACAGGCAGTGTGCCCTTTCCTGTTGCAATTAATATAGCGCATCATCCTACAATTTCCGTTGTGATGGTAATTGCATGTGCTGCACTTTGGTAGGTTTCCAGTATATTGCTTTGCTGGTGCAGGAGTGACAGGGACAACGGTGGTAGTACTAGCGGCATGAACTGTCACTAGCTGCTGTTTCTTGGAAGGTTCTTGCAAAGGTTGACCCTTCCTCTTGTTCCAAAACTTCTTCCTATTGTTGTTGTTGGTATCATTGATTTTAATATTCGATACATCGATCAGGAAAATTTGACCTGAACAAAGGTCTAGAGTACATCAATGAAAATGGGAAAATTTGACCGCATTCAGGCCCTCGAATTGTGTACTAACAATCCGCCGAGCGAACATACAAAGTAGCACCAACGCTCACTCGATAAGTATATGTACACAACAGAAGAAGCATGCGCTCTACTCCGAGCGGGTGGTACGTTGCAGACCACGGCATGTCGTGGAAGTCCGAGCTCGAGTTACTTGATGTTTAACATCGATGACACGCCTCTCCATTGCGGCTTGGTTCTTCCGAAACTCCCTTACTTCAGCTCTAGCAGTGGTAATGTCTTTCTGGAGGGAAAAGGTGTGCTCTATAATGCGATCATGTTCTTTTTCCAGGCAACAAAGACGTACCGCAACGATCTCGGCAGTGCACCAATGTCCAACATTTGGCTGGCGTTTATCCGTGTTTGCTCACCTTGGTTGGCGATGCGACGAACCATGATAGGGAGTGCCCTGTCTGCTGAACCCCCGTTACGGAGGTCATAAAAGCCTTGTGTCATGTTGTAGGGTGGACATTGTCCTTGTTCCATGCTCCATTATTTTAGATCTACAGCCCAGAGGGGTGTCGGGCTCTGAAAGTCTCGATGGAGGTCTGGTACTAGCTGGGGAGGATTGTAGACCTTAGGTTCGGAGTCAGTGCCCTCATCATCGACATCCTCTTCCTCTTCTTTGGCTTCCTTGTCTGGCTCCTCCTCGGAAATCTCTTCGGGGTCCTCTTCTGGATCCTCCTCAATCCAACCCCCATTGCCTTGGTTCGGGTAGTAGGGACCCCGGGGATGTGAAATCCTGCCATTTTGCCTGATCGAGAATAGAGATACGAGAATTATATAGAATTTGAGTGTAAGGAGAAAATTTCATGATAAGATCTACACCGAGTCCTCTATAATTACCTAGTGTATACGAATTACATACAATTGAGATTGAATGGACCATTGGATAAGTAGTTTCACTCCATGCCCACATCCAAACAAGGAAAAGAGATTAAAGCAAAAACATAAGTCCTAAGGTTTTTAGTTGTTATAAGTTTAATTTTTATTTTATTTGACGATCCTAATCCTAACGAAACGTCGGCGTTTACTCGCTAGTTATAGTTTTTATTTTGTCATAAATACTCCTATAGCATTTAAATTTGAAATTTTAATTCTAGTGTTACTTTAGTAAGTTTTTGACTTGTTGCTCACTATGACTATTCCCCGACATACGTTGGTTATATCTCAGATAAATATAGTTGATCAGGCTATATTCATCCTAGATCTGATCACATATTCCGAGGTTTAGCCATAGTGTCCAACTTGTGATAATGCTTTTGTATGGTTCTAACTATGACATTAAACTTTTGCATGCATGTATTTGTACGTTTATGAAAACTAGCATTTTAATTTAATGAAGTATGGTAGGAGTGAAACTGTTTTGTTAGAGGGTTTTATTCCCTTTGAATTTATAGTTTGTATATCTTATGTTGTTCGATATACTTAGTTCACTATAAACAATGCTCTGATACCAATCTGTCACACCCCCAAACCAGAACGGCGAAATCGTTCGAGGGCGCATGACTTCATGTAGTATCATAATAGTTGAATAGATAGTAAAGAAAGAAAACACACCCATCATAAATATAATTTAAAAAGTTACATTGTTGATTGTATTACATATTTTAAAAGAAATTACATTATGATGATATAATAACTTTGAAAATGACGCCTTAGCGTCCCTTCCCAAAAGCAGTTGTTACCTGTATTACTAAATCCCTGAGAAATACAAGTAGTTTTGAAAAAGTGTCAACAATTATGTTGGTGAGTATATAAGCATTTTTGTATAAGAATTGTATGCCTTTTTGTATAAAGCGATTGTGTTTGTATCTAGAAAATCCAATATTTTCCATAAATGAATAGTAGTTTTTAAATGATTCAAAAACGAAATGCATAAGTATTTTCCTTACCTAAAATAGTGTAAGTAGATTTATATATGTATATAAAATCACTAAGGCGTTTGATAGCCTCGTAAATCAAACGTTTTAATACTTCATGCGAGTTTTATAACTGTACTATTGACCAGACTGCGTGTTATAACGTTCTTCAGGTGTTGGAATGATATGACATTTGTCACCCAGACCTGCCGGTCCAACTGTAGCTAACAGTTTAGGTGCAGGATTGTCAATCCCGTATAGATCTATACACAACTATCACATTCTCCCTATAAGAGATTATGGTATATAATACACTACTTCAAATGCGTACGTGGAAGTACGTGAAGTAAAATGACTCAAAAAGTTTGTATCAAATAGAGTTACATATGAAAAGTGCATTGTTCTTGTATATGTAAGTATTTCCTTTCTATAGTGTTTATAGAGTGTAAAATATCATGAATATCTCATAAACTATACCTATTATACTTTCCAAAAATGTATTTCATTTGCATGGTAAACCTTAATGTGTGATTAATTCTGTTTGTAAAGTATAACATTTGTAAAAAAAATGTTGCTCTATGTATTTGACATTTATACACCAAATGTAGATAAAGTATTTAAAACTATATGTAACGATTTGCATTTTAACATAAGATTTTCTTGCGTTTCACTTGTATTTATCCCCCTAAAATATAGTAAAAGTGTGAAAATATGGGGGTATGAACTCACCTGGAAAGATTTATGATTTGAAGAAAATGAGATTTCTTCCGGGCAGCACTTTGACCGGAAGCAAGTGAGTTTCTCGGGTATTTCGAAGCTTCGGACCTTCGTCAGTACTTGGATACGTAACCGGGGCTTCAGGGTAGTCTCGAGGGGCTCGGAAGTGAAAAGTGGGAGAGAAAGGAGGTAAATTAGCAAAAATGGCCGACACCCTCGCATCCTTTTTATAGGGGTGTGAGAGGCTTCGTACGCTTGGCGTACTCCAGAGTTACGCGAGGCATACGCCATGCATGAAGCCTTCCTCGTCTGCCGGACATCGGATGGGACGGGGGTAGAGGGGCGTATGGGAGACATGGCTGATCCGAGACCCCGTACGGCTACGCTGGACGTACTCCGAAGTTACGTCGGGCGTAACCGTCCTCTATTTGTGTGCCTCAAACTTCTAAAATGTGTAACTTTCGCATACGAGCTCCGTTTTTGACGTTTTTTATATCCACGCGTAGGTGAAAATATACTCTATAACTCTTGTTTTGACTTCGTCGTCAAATTTTGATTTTATTTTTAATTATATATTTTTAATAGGCCAAGAACACAAAAAGTCCGTTAAAAATCCACAACTTTTTCATCCGATGTCTGTTTTCGTCAGACTTTTTATCGCTGTGCTACTATTGATGAGATCTTCGATTCTCGTTTAGGTTGTGTTGGCTGACTGTCGCTCGATCTCAATTTCGAGTTTTAGCTGTCTACCGCTACTCCGAAACTTAGAAAAATCCTAACTTCCTCATACGAAGTCAGATTTGGACGTTCTTTCTATGTATGTTCACGTTTAAAGATATCTACGACATTCGTTTAGGTACTTAAGGCTATAAAGTATTTTATTAAAATTTCGCGTTTTACGCTTTAATAGTGTATTACCGGTTTTGCTGCGGATTTTCGATTGGTCATAACTTCTTCATTAAAACTCGGATTTTTGTGTTCTTTATATTTCTGAAAACCTAGTTACAAGATCTATTACTTTATGTATCCCAATTGAGACTTTTGATATTTTCATTTCTGAAGCTATTTTTATTTATTTACTCAATCAAAATAGATTACAATATTTGGCTTATGTCATTACATTGACTTGAAATACCGGGTTGTCACAGCTTCTTTGATCCGTACACAACACATATATAAACTTAATTGTGACAATGAAAACATTATCATAAGGAATGTCATCGGTACACAACACATATATAAACGAGATGAGTAGAATGCAACCACTTGACATCATTACATATTAATTATCAAGCTTTTATTAATTACTATACAAATAATAGGAGTATTAAAAAACCATAATCAAGATCATTCACGTTCAACAGTGGCTTTCATAATTGGGTTATTTTACTTGCCCCCATTATAATTATTGCTTTTATGGAGAATGATTGATTGAATGGGATTTGTATGCGATTTGAAGTTGATATATCACTAACCGACTTTATACATATCAGTGGGTAAATGAGGGCCCAAAACAACATCAAGTGGTGTTGCTTTGACAATAGTCGCCCCCATGCTTTCAGTCATATCAACAGGTTCGTATGATGGTTTTTTGAGCACAAACTGTTGTATCAAACGAGCTAGCGTTAAACCCAAAACCTGAAGGGCAAATAAAACACCAGGGCACATTATTCTACCACTACCAAAAGGAAGCAATTCATAATGGTTTCCCTTGACATCGATATCCTTGTGACTGGTCAAGAATCTCTCAGGCTTGAATTCGGTGGGATCTGACCATATATTTGGGTCACGTTGCATTTTCCAAAGATTTATGTAACGTCCCAAAATTCAAGACCAAAAATTTCTTTTAATAAAACATTAATTTAAGCAAAGACATCATTCCAATACATAATCTGAGTATAAGTTTTCAAAACACATGCTCATTATCAAAGTAAACATTCCCAGGGTGTCTAATCTATGGTGTGTGCCATGCGATCACCCCGAGCTCTTCCCTCCGCTACCGGAAGTACCTGAAACCAAAACTGAAAACCGTAAGCACGAAGCTTAGTGAGTTCCCCACCCTACCACATATCATACATAACCACATACTGCACATACTGGGCCACGCCCGCTATTCTGGGCCTCGCCCCCTACCTCGGGCCTCGCCCGCTACAACGGCCCCGCCGCTCTAGGCCCCGCCTGGCTTCGAGCCCCGCTCGGATACAGATCTATTTCACTTAGGCCTCGCCTATCACAGGGCCCCGCCCACTAACATATGATAGCACATACACATATCACATAACATCACAAGCTAAATATATACTAACGGCTCTTGCTCTAAGGCCTCGCCTATCTCTGGGCCCCGCCCGTGTCCTGCTACTGATGAGTCATGGAACCCCGTCCATACTCCTGCTGATAGTGAGATACGGGCCCAGCCCACCCTCACTCCTTTCCTAACTTGGGCCTCGCCCCTAGACTGCTGCTACTGAGATGTGGAACACCATCCACACTCTGCTATTGGTGAGATACGGGACCTCTCCCACACTCACCTCCCTACAAGGCACATACAAGTATCACACAGACAACAAGTATAAACTATCACATAAACCATTCCTTGGGCACCCGCCTTCTATCATTGGACCTCGTCCGAATATCATACTAGCATACTGTTCCTAGGGCTAACCCCCGGGTCTTCTACTTATAACTACATGGGCCGGCATTGTGGCCGTAGACCCATTCATACAAACGGAAACTCACATGCACTGGCTGAACTTGCTGATGATCCCACTAGCTGCTGCCCGACCACTCACTGAACTACTGCTCTACTTGCTCCCCGAGCTATCAATATCAATGCAACACTTAGACTAACTGACCCCCGACAGCCAACCAAGTCAATTCCGATCTATGTCAAAGTCCTGGTCAAAGTCAACCCTTCCAGGTCAACCCTACTCGCCGAGTCCACTTACTGAATTGTCGAGTTCATATACTCAGGGTCTTTCCATTCACGACACGACTCGCTGAGTCAGTCCATGACTCGCCGAGTCCAATGATTTCCGAGTCCTGACCTGTCCAACTCGCTGAGTCTCGACCCGACTCACTGATTCGAGTCTCAACTGGAAGGGTTTAGGGCTTCGCGACCTGACTCGCCGAGTCCAAGAACAGACTCGCCGAGTACCAGGCAATCTTCATCCAACTCGCCGAGTTCATGCCCAACATCATCCGACTCGACGAGCTGTTCATTCCACTCGTCGAGTTCCTCCTCATCTTCATGTTACTCGCCGAGTCCACTCGAAGGACTCGCCGAGTCCAATCAGATCTACACACACACAGAGGACTTTTGAGTCATGCATGGACTCCAAACTGTAGATCTACCCTTCCCAAGCCTATCCCCCACGTAAAGTTGCAAACTTTACGTGTAGAGATGGAGATATAGGCAAAATACACCATAAACTAGGGTTTAAGGCCAATGGGCTACAAAATCGACTCAAGGGCTGATACTTTACGCTTCTCCAATCCACAACACACATGGATCTGAAGTAGCAACTCCAGATCCGGTTTTTAACTCAAAATAATAACATTATAGCTAAAGAGCCCCAACAACCACACATAGATCTAGGTGCAAAAAGGGTCCAGGAACTAGTTTATTACCTCCAAGTGCTTAGAATGAACTCACAATCCCAGATCTATAGCCCCTTCTTGCTCCTCCAAGTTCCTTCTTCCTTTTCCAAGCTTTAATGCACCTTCCAAGGCTCAGATAGGGGATATGGCGGCTAGGGTTTGGTATCCAGGGCTAAAGAGGCAGTAAGGAACCCTAGGAAGAAGATTAAGACTTTTATATAGGCTTCATGTCCCGAATTTAGGGTTTTCCACGCACAGACCAGACTCGCCGAGTCACCATGGCCGACTCGCCGAGTCGGTCACTTACTCCCCGACCCGGATCCCGCTCTGACTCGCCGAGTTCCTCCTTGGACTCGCCGAGTGGCCCCTTAACATTAAGGTTTTCTTTCCTTTCTTGGCCTTCAAAACTTTGGGTGTTACAACTCTCCCCCACTTAAACTAAACTTCGTCCTCGAAGTTTGCCATGGCCTACCGCCTGCAATCTGCCTCCAATACCCTACCAATTATTCCAACACCAGCTGCCTACCTTCGCTGGTCTTCCACCTGGTCATTCTGACTAGCATCACTCCTTGCGGATAATCATCTCGGGTCAATCCTGACCCTGAACATTCTGGATACACAACTTACTCAACCGACAATCCTTCTGGTACTTTCCGAATACTGCAACTGAACCTATAGGGGTTCACCCCTTCTTTCCTCACGCGATTCCCTTGTCTTCCCAAGGCAATGCTCCAAAAAAAAAACTATCTCCTCTGTCACTGTGAAGATCCTATCTTCACCAATCCATTATTCCCGCTAAATCCAGTATAGGTCATCACCGCCAGTAACCACTGACACTGACACTCCTCTCTTGTCATAACTTGGTGTCGAGCACCCCTCGACTCAACTAACTGAATTCCACCATAAACCGCTTACCCGCACTACTACTGACCGGATATTTCTACCATTCCTCATCTGCCTTCCCGATGAACTGAGAGCACTCTGGTCCCTACCAACCTATCACTATCTGGATTACCGGCTCCCACCGGTAGCTAGTCCCAACACCATCACTAGTCGCTCTCAGCGACTTCCAAAGAAACCTCGACCACCTATAACTGCTCAATCAATTCTGCTATTCAGGCACTACAAAACTAGGATCCCCGATCCCCTATCTTGACACTAAGGTCCCTACCAGGTCCCACCTGCGCTACTAAAACTCACGGGCCTCGCCCACGGGTCCCACCTGCCTCTATCCTTCTAGTCCAACTAGTCTATTCACTCTTGCTCGGGCCTCGCCCACGGGTGTCACCCAACCATACTACTAAGCAACCCTGCTCCTAGGTCTCATCTACACTGCTAATCTCATACGGGCCTCGCCCACGGGTCTCACCCAACTATATCCTGGAGCGGCCTCTCCCAAGGTCTCACCTCGCTAGGGCTATACAGGCAACTCCCTATCATTCTCATGCACTACCCATCCTGATCCCCATCTGATCACTGGGAAATAAGGGCCTCGCCCCAATTCCGCTATCGAAGCTACTAAGGAATGCTACGGCTTACCCATAGCCTTACATCACCATCCATTGCCGACTGCTAGTGAATGTTACGGCTGCCCCGTAGTCTTACAACACTTCCACCACTGACTGCTAGTGAATGCTACGGCTGCCCCGTAGTCTCACATCACTTCCTACCACTGACTGCCGACATGAAGGCACCCATGTGCCATTAGCTCTCAAGATCCTCATTTTGACTCCCTCGAGTCCTACGGGCGACCCATAACCTGAATTCCCAACCATGAACTAACCATTACCGACACACGCTCTAGCTGATGGGGAGTTTCTCAAACTCCGAACCCTGAAATCCTCAATCCATCGAACGCTGAACTACTTCCTTTCCTCCTCGGAGGTCGCGCACTCATTCTAGGTCTGCGTGCTCTTACCCTTGCATACTCGGAGGATTCTCCCCTACTTCGATCCTACTTACCCCTTGCTGCTCAATGCTCAAAGAGAAAACCCAATCCTTGCTACCATTCCATAATCCATCTACTGAGGAACCCAAGCCTACATAGCTAGGGATCTAATCAATCCATCTCTAACACTACACAACCCCGATCTAGTGAGACATACCAAGTCCCTCCCAAGCATGCTACAGTTACTGCATCCTTCGAAACCTTCTTCAATAGAGCACATCCCCTAACTACCATACAAATATCCAAGGTATGCAGATGGCATATAACTCGATCACAATCAACTGCTCAACAATAAAATAATCATACCGATAATGATGCAGAACCATAACAATAAAATCATGCACAAATAAAAGAACTGAAAATGGAAATTGCATACCTGCTCAAGAAATCATTTCCACATAGCAAGAATCTGAACTAGCATGTAACACAAACTCATAACTCAGGCATAACCTAAACAGGCTATCCTACTACTGTCTAATCAGCACTACTATCCAGCTCAAAAGCACAAATAACATGCACATAAGGCATCATCCCTAGATCCTTAGTCCTATTCTAGCATGCTATTCTATCAACGGATAATCATAACATAAACTTGTATGGGTATTTTGGGGTACTTACTTGAGCTCGGCTGATTGCATGCACCACACCCCTTTTTCTCTTTTCAAAATTCTTCTCTTTCTGGATTCTTTTTGTTTTTCTAAAACTGTTTTTCGTTCTCAAAATTCTTTTTACAAAACTGTCTTTTCGCTTTTGAAAACTTTTTATCCAACCCCTCAGTTTGAGTTCAGGCACACCCGAGAGTATGCCCGAATCCCTCAAACCAAGGCTCTGATACCAACTTGTAACGTCCCAAAATTCAAGACCAACAATTTCTTTTAATAAAACATTACTTTAATTTATGTAATGTCCCAAAATTTAAGACCAAAAATTTCTTTTAATAAAACATTAATTTAAGCAAAGATATCATTCCAATACATAATCTGAGTATAAGTTTTCAAAACACATGCTCATTATAAGAGTAAACATTCCCAGGGTGTCTAATCTATGGTGTGTGCCATGCGATCACCCCGAGCTCTTCCCTCCGCTATCGGAAGTACCTGAAGCCAAAACTGAAAACCGTAAGCACGAAGCTTAGTGAGTTCCCCACCCTACCACATACCATACATAACCACATACTGCACATACTGGGCCACGCCCGCTATTCTGGGCCTCACCCCCTACCTCGGGCCTCGCCCGCTACAACGGCCCCGCCTGGCTTCGAGCCCCGCTCGGATACATATCTGTTTCACTTAGGCCTCGCCTATCACAGGGCCCCACCCACTAACATATGATAGCACATACACATATCACATAACATCACAAGCTAAACATATACTAACGGCTCTTGCTCTAAGGCCTCGACTATCTCTGGGCCTCGCTCGTGTCCTGCTACTGATGAGTCATGGAACCTCGTCCATACTCCTGCTGATAGTGAGATACGGGCCCAACCCACCCTCACTCCTTTCCTAACTTGGGCCTTGGCCCTAGACTGCCGCTACTGAGATGTGGAACACCATCCACACTCTGCTATTGGTGAGATACGGGACCTCGCCCACACTCACCTCCCTACCAGGCACATACAAGTATCACACAGACAACAAGTATAAACTATCACATAAACCATTCCTTGGGCACCCGCCCTCTATCATTAGACCTCGTCCGAATATCATACTAGCATACTGTGCCTAGGGCTAACCCCCGGATCTTCTACTTATAACTACATGGGCCGGCATTGTGGCTGTAGACCCATTCATACAAAGGGAAACTCACCTGCACTAGCTGAACTTGCTGATGATCCCACTAGCTACTGCCCGACCACTCACTGAACTCCTGCTCTACTTGCTCCCCGAGCTATCAATATCAATGCAACACTTAGACTAACTGACCCCCGACAGCCAACCAAGTCAATTCCGATCTAAGTCAAAGTCCTGGTCAAATTCAACCCTTCCAGGTCAACCCTACTCGCCGAGTCCACTTACTGACTCGCCGACTTCATATACTTAGGGTCTTTCCATTTGCGACACGACTCACCGAGTCAGTCCATGACTCGCCAAGTTCAGTGATTTCCGAGTCCTGACTTGTCCAACTCGCTGAGTCTCCACCCGACTCACTGATTCGAGTCTCAACTCGAAGGGTTTGGGGCCTCGCGACCTGACTCGCTGAGTCCAAGAACATACTCGCCGAGTACCAGGCAATCTTCATCCAACTTGACGAGTTGTTCATCCAACTCGCCGAGTTCATGCCCAACATCATCCGACTCGACGAGCTGTTCATTCCACTCGTCGAGTTCCTCCTCATCTTCATGGTACTCGCCGAGTCCACTCGAATGACTCGCCGAATCCAATCAGATCTACATACATGCAGAGGACTTTTGAGTCATGCATGGACTCCAAACTGTAGATCTACCCTTCCCAAGCCTATCCCCCACGTAAAGTTGCAAACTTTACGTGTAGAGATGGAGATATAGGCAAAATACACCATAAACTAGGGTTTAAGGCCAAGGGGCTTCAAAATCAACTCAAGGGCTGATACTTTACGCTTCTCCAGTCCATAACACACTTGGATCTGAAGTAGCAACTCCAGATCTAGAGATGCACACAAAAACCGGTTTCACTATTCAAAACCGGATCCAATCCGAAACCGGATTGGGTCAAAACCGGTTTTGACCAAACCGGATCGGATCGGATTTAAAACCGGATTTTCAATCGGATCCTAATCCTATATTCCAAATCGGATTTGATACCGGATCGTAAACCGGATTCGCTAAAAACCGGATCCAAATCCGCCCCAAAATCCGATTAAAACCCACTAAAATCGGTTTAAACCGGTTTCAAATCGGATTCGGATTTTGGTTGGAACCGGATCGGATTTTGACCGGATTCGGATCGGATTTTGACCAGATCGGATTTTTGATGATGTAAGCAAAACTGGATCGGATTCGGATCCGGATCGGATCGGATCGGATTCGGGTTTTGTGCATCTCTATCTAGATCCGGCTTTTAACTCAAAATAATAACATTATGGCTAAAGAGCCCCAACAACCACACATAGATCTAGGTGCAAAAAGGGTCCAGGAACTAGTTTATTACCTCCAAGTGCTCAGAATGAACTCACAATCCCAGATCTATAGCCCCTTCTTGCTCCTCCAAGTTCCTTCTTCCTTTTCCAAGCTTTAATGCACCTTCCAAGGCTCAAATAGGGGATATGGCGGCTAGGGTTTGGTATCCAGGGCTAAGGAGGTAGTAAGGAACCCTAGGAAGAAGATTAAGATGTTTATATATGCTCCAAGTCCTGAATTTAGGGTTTTCCATGCACAGACCAGACTCGCCGAGTCACCTTGGCCGACTCGCCGAGTCGGTCACTTACTCCCCGACCCGGATCCCGCTCTGACTCACCGAGTGGCCCCTTAACATTAAGGTTTTCTTTCCTTTCTTGGCCTTCAAAACTTTGGGTGTTACAATTTACCACCAGACAAGTTCCTTTTGGAATGTTGTAGCCACCCACAATGCAGTCCTCCCGTGACTCGTGAGGAACTGAGAGAGGACCCGTTGGGTATAACCATAGAGTTTCTTTGATAATGGCATCGAGGTAGACTAAGTTCTTCAGGTCCGACTCCTCCACCGGTCTGTCCCTTCCAACATGCTCATCAATTTCATCTTTTGCAGTTTCTAATGCTTTTGGGTTGTAAAGTAACAATGATAAAGCCCACGTTTTGCTTGTGGTGGCTTTAGGTTCTTCCCTGTGTTTTCCTTCTTTCTGTGGAGGATAGGGAGTAGCAAATAGTGTACAAGAATAGAGAAAAAGATTGTTGCAACAATAGCCGATACTAAGACGTAGAACTCCATGGAGCAAATTGAATGCATGGTTGTATTTGCCGATAGATAATCGCAGTAAATTCTTATGGTGATCCTCAAAAGATCAATCATGTCAACCTTTAACAATAAAGTGGATCCTATGGGTTTATATCTACGTCTACATCAGTCTGTTGGACATATTTACCCTTGAGGGTAACACTTTGGATGCTTCTATGAAACATAAAAATAAAAAATAACACTAACTAATATGATCAATATTTATTTAAAAAACGTCACGACTAAAAATAAATTTAATAGTTTTAATTATTTATAATCGAATATTAATTCTGTCATAGCACACTAATGCCAACTGTCGGTGCTTCATATGGAATGATAGCATTTTATTAAAATAAATCAAATATTTCATTTAACAAATATGATTAGGCAAATATAATATTCTGAAATAAAAAATACGCAATCCATTTTAGATAAACAGTAGTTGATTGGCAAATTAACAAGATTTTATGAACATGTTAAAAAAAATTCAATACAAGACGACTAGGTCTTCAATTGTCGGCTTTATTCAATCTAATTGTGCCAAGAAAAAAGATCGTAACTTAAGTTCAGAATCCAATGCTAATAAAAAATTCAATCCATGCTAATAACAGGCAAAATCTAATAGATTTCTTTATTTTATTCCTCGGTATTTCTGTATGTTCTTGAATTTTCAACTTTTGGAATTGAACTTTTTCAATCAATGAACTTTCATGTTCAATTTGCGAGTAGAAAATATCAAGTTTCCTAGCAACAATATAACATATATTGTCATATTTAGCAATATTGATTTTAATCAGGTCTCATTTTCTCTAATGAAAATAGACATATAACAGGAGTCTGAATGGAATGCAGCACAGTTCATAGATTGAAAATGATGTAACTGAATATTTAAAGAAAGATAATTAGAGACCAAATGAATCTTTACTATTCATAATTCAGTTTCTATATATCATTAAATTTGGATTTTTCTTTAAGTTTAATGATTGGAATCTTACCCCAATCTTGTGACTTGTTATCTATAAACTCTGTCCTAGAAATTAGCCCTGTTCCAAGAATCTACAAAAACAGAAACAACCAACAAAAATAACCCAATTAAATCTTTTTGGTGTTTGGTTTGTTGGATTCCATGGGATTTGGAATTCCATTCCATTGTTTGGTTGTAAAAGACTATGTAATTGAATTCAGTTGGAATTCACAAAATCCTTTTTGATTCAAACATTTCATTCTAAGTCCCAAGGAATTCTCCTTGTTAAGAATACATATTTTTTTCAAAGGGTAATTATCATTGCTTATAATATCCAAAACCTGAATTCCATTTTGTGTTCTACAAAAACGAGTAGTTTTGCCATTTATCATTTATATTCAATTAAAAACAGAAATATACAAAGGAATGGAACTGAATTCCATTCCAATTTTGTCAACAAAACATGTGACAAAATAACAATTCATTCAGATTTCAACCAAACGAAACACCAAAAAGATTTAAATGAAGTTTTGGTGATATTATGAACAAAGAAGAAATAAATAGCTTTCATGTTGCTATAAGTTCGTCTCAGTTGTCCAGTATTTTCAAGTTCCAACCATTGATTAGATTATGATGTAAATTACATTTTTGTCCCTGTCCTCCACTGATATTTTGGATCTGGTTCAACAACGAATCTTTTTTTTCCTTTTTGGTCCCTGGACTATAATGATATTTTTAGATCTTGTACAACAAGGAACCTTTTTTATTTTCCTTTTGTCCCTGTTTCAACCAAATCATTCCTGAAAATGGAAAAAAATAATCCTCTTTGGATCAAATCTAAAAGTATTGCTATAACACAAGGACTAAAGATGTAATCGTAAGCTGATTTCAACTGTATATGTGTCTACTGTCTACCTTCCCTTATTTTTAGTGGGAATCAAATAGATGTTTCATATATCAATGGATGTGCACGTGATACAAGTAGGATTGCAAAGCTAAACACAGACCTGAGGGGGATATTCCATGGAAAAATTGGCAACTCAATAGAGAATAACAAAAAGGTTAATCATTATGGATAAGCACAGGTGAAGAATAGAAAGAAAATGACAACTGGAGTAAAGAAATCTTTAAAGCTAGAATGGAAAATGTAAGTGCTTTAGAAGTTTCTTTGAATGTGGGAAGGAATCATAAGAACTGTGAGATACCAATAAGATATTCTCATGAATTGGAAGATGATAAAATTGTTTGTGATGCTAAAGAAGTTGTAGGTGAATCAAAAGTTGTAGAACATCCAACAAGGTCTTCTGATGAGATTGAAAATGATGTAAATAAATCTATGAAGAAAGATAGACAAGGACCAAATATTTTTTTGTACTTGAAACTTGTGAAAATAAGCAGACAATCAAAGATGACATGCACACAGAGTCAAAGGAGAATCAAGATGAGGTGGGACCTAATAATTCTAATAATCTTGCTGAAGAAACCAACAACTTCGCTTTGTATCAGAAGGTGGAAAATAAAAAGAAAACATCCCATGATTATGATGAAAATGGTTATGAGAAGAGATTTAGTGAAGCATTGGGGTTATTGGAAAATACAAGGTAGGAAGTTCTTGAACACTGAGGAAGTAGTAATTGTAGAGATTCATGAATCAAATAGTGATGATGAAGCAAGTGAGAAAGTGGTTGAGGAAGAAAAGAAGTGAAGGAGGAAAGTGACACTGAAAGCCACATGGAAGAAGACACAAAAGAAGTTTTATGATGTTTGTATCTAGAAAATCCAATATTTTCCATAAGTGAATAGTAGTTTTTAAATGATTCAAAAACGAAATGCATAAGTATTTTCCTTACCTAAAATAGTGTAAGTAGATTTATATATGTATATAAAATCACTAAGGCGTTTGATAGCCTCGTAAATCAAACGTTTTAATACTTCATGCGAGTTTTATAACTGTACTATTGACCAGACTGCGTGTTATAACGTTCTTCAGGTGTTGGAATGATATGACATTTGTCACCCAGACCTGCCGGTCCAACTGTAGCTAACAGTTTAGGTGCAGGATTGTCAATCCCGTATAGATCTATACACAACTATCACATTCTCCCTATAAGAGATTATGGTATATAATACACTACTTCAAATGCGTACGTGGAAGTACGTGAAGTAAAATGACTCAAAAAGTTTGTATCAAATAGAGTTACATATGAAAAGTGCATTGTTCTTGTATATGTAAGTATTTCCTTTCTATAGTGTTTATAGAGTGTAAAATATCATGAATATCTCATAAACTATACCTATTATACTTTCCAAAAATGTATTTCATTTGCATGGTAAACCTTAATGTGTGATTAATTCTGTTTGTAAAGTATAACATTTGTAAAAAAAATGTTGCTCTATGTATTTGACATTTATACACCAAATGTAGATAAAGTATTTAAAACTATATGTAACGATTTGCATTTTAACATAAGATTTTCTTGCGTTTCACTTGTATTTCTCCCCCTAAAATATAGTAAAAGTGTGAAAATATGGGGGTATGAACTCACCTGGAAAGATTTATGATTTGAAGAAAATGAGATTTCTTCCGGGCAGCACTTTGACCGGAAGCAAGTGAGTTTCTCGGGTATTTCGAAGCTTCGGACCTTCGTCAGTACTTGGATACGTAACCGGGGCTTCAGGGTAGTCTCGAGGGGCTCGGAAGTGAAAAGTGGGAGAGAAAGGAGGTAAATTAGCAAAAATGGCCGACACCCTCGCATCCTTTTTATAGGGGTGTGAGAGGCTTCGTACGCTTGGCGTACTCCAGAGTTACGCGAGGCATACGCCATGCATGAAGCCTTCCTCGTCTGCCGGACATCGGATGGGACGGGGGTAGAGGGGCGTATGGGAGACATGGCTGATCCGAGACCCCGTACGGCTACGCTGGACGTACTCCGAAGTTACGTCGGGCGTAACCGTCCTCTATTTGTGTGCCTCAAACTTCTAAAATGTGTAACTTTCGCATACGAGCTCCGTTTTTGACGTTTTTTATATCCACGCGTAGGTGAAAATATACTCTATAACTCTTGTTTTGACTTCGTCGTCAAATTTTGATTTTATTTTTAATTATATATTTTTAATAGGCCAAGAACACAAAAAGTCCGTTAAAAATCCACAACTTTTTCATCCGATGTCTGTTTTCGTCAGACTTTTTATCGCTGTGCTACTATTGATGAGATCTTCGATTCTCGTTTAGGTTGTGTTGGCTGACTGTCGCTCGATCTCAATTTCGAGTTTTAGCTGTCTACCGCTACTCCGAAACTTAGAAAAATCCTAACTTCCTCATACGAAGTCAGATTTGGACGTTCTTTCTATGTATGTTCACGTTTAAAGATATCTACGACATTCGTTTAGGTACTTAAGGCTATAAAGTATTTTATTAAAATTTCGCGTTTTACGCTTTAATAGTGTATTACCGGTTTTGCTGCGGATTTTCGATTGGTCATAACTTCTTCATTAAAACTCGGATTTTTGTGTTCTTTATATTTCTGAAAACCTAGTTACAAGATCTATTACTTTATGTATCCCAATTGAGACTTTTGATATTTTCATTTCTGAAGCTATTTTTATTTATTTACTCAATCAAAATAGATTACAATATTTGGCTTATGTCATTACATTGACTTGAAATACCGGGTTGTCACAGCTTCTTTGATCCGTACACAACACATATATAAACTTAATTGTGACAATGAAAACATTATCATAAGGAATGTCATCGGTACACAACACATATATAAACGAGATGAGTAGAATGCAACCACTTGACATCATTACATATTAATTATCAAGCTTTTATTAATTACTATACAAATAATAGGAGTATTAAAAAACCATAATCAAGATCATTCACGTTCAACAGTGGCTTTCATAATTGGGTTATTTTACTTGCCCCCATTATAATTATTGCTTTTATGGAGAATGATTGATTGAATGGGATTTGTATGCGATTTGAAGTTGATATATCACTAACCGACTTTATACATATCAGTGGGTAAATGAGGGCCCAAAACAACATCAAGTGGTGTTGCTTTGACAATAGTCGCCCCCATGCTTTCAGTCATATCAACAGGTTCGTATGATGGTTTTTTGAGCACAAACTGTTGTATCAAACGAGCTAGCGTTAAACCCAAAACCTGAAGGGCAAATAAAACACCAGGGCACATTATTCTACCACTACCAAAAGGAAGCAATTCATAATGGTTTCCCTTGACATCGATATCCTTGTGACTGGTCAAGAATCTCTCAGGCTTGAATTCGGTGGGATCTGACCATATATTTGGGTCACGTTGCATTTTCCAAAGATTTATGTAACGTCCCAAAATTCAAGACCAAAAATTTCTTTTAATAAAACATTAATTTAAGCAAAGACATCATTCCAATACATAATCTGAGTATAAGTTTTCAAAACACATGCTCATTATCAAAGTAAACATTCCCAGGGTGTCTAATCTATGGTGTGTGCCATGCGATCACCCCGAGCTCTTCCCTCCGCTACCGGAAGTACCTGAAACCAAAACTGAAAACCGTAAGCACGAAGCTTAGTGAGTTCCCCACCCTACCACATATCATACATAACCACATACTGCACATACTGGGCCACGCCCGCTATTCTGGGCCTCGCCCCCTACCTCGGGCCTCGCCCGCTACAACGGCCCCGCCGCTCTAGGCCCCGCCTGGCTTCGAGCCCCGCTCGGATACAGATCTATTTCACTTAGGCCTCGCCTATCACAGGGCCCCGCCCACTAACATATGATAGCACATACACATATCACATAACATCACAAGCTAAATATATACTAACGGCTCTTGCTCTAAGGCCTCGCCTATCTCTGGGCCCCGCCCGTGTCCTGCTACTGATGAGTCATGGAACCCCGTCCATACTCCTGCTGATAGTGAGATACGGGCCCAGCCCACCCTCACTCCTTTCCTAACTTGGGCCTCGCCCCTAGACTGCTGCTACTGAGATGTGGAACACCATCCACACTCTGCTATTGGTGAGATACGGGACCTCTCCCACACTCACCTCCCTACAAGGCACATACAAGTATCACACAGACAACAAGTATAAACTATCACATAAACCATTCCTTGGGCACCCGCCTTCTATCATTGGACCTCGTCCGAATATCATACTAGCATACTGTTCCTAGGGCTAACCCCCGGGTCTTCTACTTATAACTACATGGGCCGGCATTGTGGCCGTAGACCCATTCATACAAACGGAAACTCACATGCACTGGCTGAACTTGCTGATGATCCCACTAGCTGCTGCCCGACCACTCACTGAACTACTGCTCTACTTGCTCCCCGAGCTATCAATATCAATGCAACACTTAGACTAACTGACCCCCGACAGCCAACCAAGTCAATTCCGATCTATGTCAAAGTCCTGGTCAAAGTCAACCCTTCCAGGTCAACCCTACTCGCCGAGTCCACTTACTGAATTGTCGAGTTCATATACTCAGGGTCTTTCCATTCACGACACGACTCGCTGAGTCAGTCCATGACTCGCCGAGTCCAATGATTTCCGAGTCCTGACCTGTCCAACTCGCTGAGTCTCGACCCGACTCACTGATTCGAGTCTCAACTGGAAGGGTTTAGGGCTTCGCGACCTGACTCGCCGAGTCCAAGAACAGACTCGCCGAGTACCAGGCAATCTTCATCCAACTCGCCGAGTTCATGCCCAACATCATCCGACTCGACGAGCTGTTCATTCCACTCGTCGAGTTCCTCCTCATCTTCATGTTACTCGCCGAGTCCACTCGAAGGACTCGCCGAGTCCAATCAGATCTACACACACACAGAGGACTTTTGAGTCATGCATGGACTCCAAACTGTAGATCTACCCTTCCCAAGCCTATCCCCCACGTAAAGTTGCAAACTTTACGTGTAGAGATGGAGATATAGGCAAAATACACCATAAACTAGGGTTTAAGGCCAATGGGCTACAAAATCGACTCAAGGGCTGATACTTTACGCTTCTCCAATCCACAACACACATGGATCTGAAGTAGCAACTCCAGATCCGGTTTTTAACTCAAAATAATAACATTATAGCTAAAGAGCCCCAACAACCACACATAGATCTAGGTGCAAAAAGGGTCCAGGAACTAGTTTATTACCTCCAAGTGCTTAGAATGAACTCACAATCCCAGATCTATAGCCCCTTCTTGCTCCTCCAAGTTCCTTCTTCCTTTTCCAAGCTTTAATGCACCTTCCAAGGCTCAGATAGGGGATATGGCGGCTAGGGTTTGGTATCCAGGGCTAAAGAGGCAGTAAGGAACCCTAGGAAGAAGATTAAGACTTTTATATAGGCTTCATGTCCCGAATTTAGGGTTTTCCACGCACAGACCAGACTCGCCGAGTCACCATGGCCGACTCGCCGAGTCGGTCACTTACTCCCCGACCCGGATCCCGCTCTGACTCGCCGAGTTCCTCCTTGGACTCGCCGAGTGGCCCCTTAACATTAAGGTTTTCTTTCCTTTCTTGGCCTTCAAAACTTTGGGTGTTACAACTCTCCCCCACTTAAACTAAACTTCGTCCTCGAAGTTTGCCATGGCCTACCGCCTGCAATCTGCCTCCAATACCCTACCAATTATTCCAACACCAGCTGCCTACCTTCGCTGGTCTTCCACCTGGTCATTCTGACTAGCATCACTCCTTGCGGATAATCATCTCGGGTCAATCCTGACCCTGAACATTCTGGATACACAACTTACTCAACCGACAATCCTTCTGGTACTTTCCGAATACTGCAACTGAACCTATAGGGGTTCACCCCTTCTTTCCTCACGCGATTCCCTTGTCTTCCCAAGGCAATGCTCCAAAAAAAAAACTATCTCCTCTGTCACTGTGAAGATCCTATCTTCACCAATCCATTATTCCCGCTAAATCCAGTATAGGTCATCACCGCCAGTAACCACTGACACTGACACTCCTCTCTTGTCATAACTTGGTGTCGAGCACCCCTCGACTCAACTAACTGAATTCCACCATAAACCGCTTACCCGCACTACTACTGACCGGATATTTCTACCATTCCTCATCTGCCTTCCCGATGAACTGAGAGCACTCTGGTCCCTACCAACCTATCACTATCTGGATTACCGGCTCCCACCGGTAGCTAGTCCCAACACCATCACTAGTCGCTCTCAGCGACTTCCAAAGAAACCTCGACCACCTATAACTGCTCAATCAATTCTGCTATTCAGGCACTACAAAACTAGGATCCCCGATCCCCTATCTTGACACTAAGGTCCCTACCAGGTCCCACCTGCGCTACTAAAACTCACGGGCCTCGCCCACGGGTCCCACCTGCCTCTATCCTTCTAGTCCAACTAGTCTATTCACTCTTGCTCGGGCCTCGCCCACGGGTGTCACCCAACCATACTACTAAGCAACCCTGCTCCCAGGTCTCATCTACACTGCTAATCTCATACGGGCCTCGCCCACGGGTCTCACCCAACTATATCCTGGAGCGGCCTCTCCCAAGGTCTCACCTCGCTAGGGCTATACAGGCAACTCCCTATCATTCTCATGCACTACCCATCCTGATCCCCATCTGATCACTGGGAAATAAGGGCCTCGCCCCAATTCCGCTATCGAAGCTACTAAGGAATGCTACGGCTTACCCATAGCCTTACATCACCATCCATTGCCGACTGCTAGTGAATGTTACGGCTGCCCCGTAGTCTTACAACACTTCCACCACTGACTGCTAGTGAATGCTACGGCTGCCCCGTAGTCTCACATCACTTCCTACCACTGACTGCCGACATGAAGGCACCCATGTGCCATTAGCTCTCAAGATCCTCATTTTGACTCCCTCGAGTCCTACGGGCGACCCATAACCTGAATTCCCAACCATGAACTAACCATTACCGACACACGCTCTAGCTGATGGGGAGTTTCTCAAACTCCGAACCCTGAAATCCTCAATCCATCGAACGCTGAACTACTTCCTTTCCTCCTCGGAGGTCGCGCACTCATTCTAGGTCTGCGTGCTCTTACCCTTGCATACTCGGAGGATTCTCCCCTACTTCGATCCTACTTACCCCTTGCTGCTCAATGCTCAAAGAGAAAACCCAATCCTTGCTACCATTCCATAATCCATCTACTGAGGAACCCAAGCCTACATAGCTAGGGATCTAATCAATCCATCTCTAACACTACACAACCCCGATCTAGTGAGACATACCAAGTCCCTCCCAAGCATGCTACAGTTACTGCATCCTTCGAAACCTTCTTCAATAGAGCACATCCCCTAACTACCATACAAATATCCAAGGTATGCAGATGGCATATAACTCGATCACAATCAACTGCTCAACAATAAAATAATCATACCGATAATGATGCAGAACCATAACAATAAAATCATGCACAAATAAAAGAACTGAAAATGGAAATTGCATACCTGCTCAAGAAATCATTTCCACATAGCAAGAATCTGAACTAGCATGTAACACAAACTCATAACTCAGGCATAACCTAAACAGGCTATCCTACTACTGTCTAATCAGCACTACTATCCAGCTCAAAAGCACAAATAACATGCACATAAGGCATCATCCCTAGATCCTTAGTCCTATTCTAGCATGCTATTCTATCAACGGATAATCATAACATAAACTTGTATGGGTATTTTGGGGTACTTACTTGAGCTCGGCTGATTGCATGCACCACACCCCTTTTTCTCTTTTCAAAATTCTTCTCTTTCTGGATTCTTTTTGTTTTTCTAAAACTGTTTTTCGTTCTCAAAATTCTTTTTACAAAACTGTCTTTTCGCTTTTGAAAACTTTTTATCCAACCCCTCAGTTTGAGTTCAGGCACACCCGAGAGTATGCCCGAATCCCTCAAACCAAGGCTCTGATACCAACTTGTAACGTCCCAAAATTCAAGACCAACAATTTCTTTTAATAAAACATTACTTTAATTTATGTAATGTCCCAAAATTTAAGACCAAAAATTTCTTTTAATAAAACATTAATTTAAGCAAAGATATCATTCCAATACATAATCTGAGTATAAGTTTTCAAAACACATGCTCATTATAAGAGTAAACATTCCCAGGGTGTCTAATCTATGGTGTGTGCCATGCGATCACCCCGAGCTCTTCCCTCCGCTATCGGAAGTACCTGAAGCCAAAACTGAAAACCGTAAGCACGAAGCTTAGTGAGTTCCCCACCCTACCACATACCATACATAACCACATACTGCACATACTGGGCCACGCCCGCTATTCTGGGCCTCACCCCCTACCTCGGGCCTCGCCCGCTACAACGGCCCCGCCTGGCTTCGAGCCCCGCTCGGATACATATCTGTTTCACTTAGGCCTCGCCTATCACAGGGCCCCACCCACTAACATATGATAGCACATACACATATCACATAACATCACAAGCTAAACATATACTAACGGCTCTTGCTCTAAGGCCTCGACTATCTCTGGGCCTCGCTCGTGTCCTGCTACTGATGAGTCATGGAACCTCGTCCATACTCCTGCTGATAGTGAGATACGGGCCCAACCCACCCTCACTCCTTTCCTAACTTGGGCCTTGGCCCTAGACTGCCGCTACTGAGATGTGGAACACCATCCACACTCTGCTATTGGTGAGATACGGGACCTCGCCCACACTCACCTCCCTACCAGGCACATACAAGTATCACACAGACAACAAGTATAAACTATCACATAAACCATTCCTTGGGCACCCGCCCTCTATCATTAGACCTCGTCCGAATATCATACTAGCATACTGTGCCTAGGGCTAACCCCCGGATCTTCTACTTATAACTACATGGGCCGGCATTGTGGCTGTAGACCCATTCATACAAAGGGAAACTCACCTGCACTAGCTGAACTTGCTGATGATCCCACTAGCTACTGCCCGACCACTCACTGAACTCCTGCTCTACTTGCTCCCCGAGCTATCAATATCAATGCAACACTTAGACTAACTGACCCCCGACAGCCAACCAAGTCAATTCCGATCTAAGTCAAAGTCCTGGTCAAATTCAACCCTTCCAGGTCAACCCTACTCGCCGAGTCCACTTACTGACTCGCCGACTTCATATACTTAGGGTCTTTCCATTTGCGACACGACTCACCGAGTCAGTCCATGACTCGCCAAGTTCAGTGATTTCCGAGTCCTGACTTGTCCAACTCGCTGAGTCTCCACCCGACTCACTGATTCGAGTCTCAACTCGAAGGGTTTGGGGCCTCGCGACCTGACTCGCTGAGTCCAAGAACATACTCGCCGAGTACCAGGCAATCTTCATCCAACTTGACGAGTTGTTCATCCAACTCGCCGAGTTCATGCCCAACATCATCCGACTCGACGAGCTGTTCATTCCACTCGTCGAGTTCCTCCTCATCTTCATGGTACTCGCCGAGTCCACTCGAATGACTCGCCGAATCCAATCAGATCTACATACATGCAGAGGACTTTTGAGTCATGCATGGACTCCAAACTGTAGATCTACCCTTCCCAAGCCTATCCCCCACGTAAAGTTGCAAACTTTACGTGTAGAGATGGAGATATAGGCAAAATACACCATAAACTAGGGTTTAAGGCCAAGGGGCTTCAAAATCAACTCAAGGGCTGATACTTTACGCTTCTCCAGTCCATAACACACTTGGATCTGAAGTAGCAACTCCAGATCTAGAGATGCACACAAAAACCGGTTTCACTATTCAAAACCGGATCCAATCCGAAACCGGATTGGGTCAAAACCGGTTTTGACCAAACCGGATCGGATCGGATTTAAAACCGGATTTTCAATCGGATCCTAATCCTATATTCCAAATCGGATTTGATACCGGATCGTAAACCGGATTCGCTAAAAACCGGATCCAAATCCGCCCCAAAATCCGATTAAAACCCACTAAAATCGGTTTAAACCGGTTTCAAATCGGATTCGGATTTTGGTTGGAACCGGATCGGATTTTGACCGGATTCGGATCGGATTTTGACCAGATCGGATTTTTGATGATGTAAGCAAAACTGGATCGGATTCGGATCCGGATCGGATCGGATCGGATTCGGGTTTTGTGCATCTCTATCTAGATCCGGCTTTTAACTCAAAATAATAACATTATGGCTAAAGAGCCCCAACAACCACACATAGATCTAGGTGCAAAAAGGGTCCAGGAACTAGTTTATTACCTCCAAGTGCTCAGAATGAACTCACAATCCCAGATCTATAGCCCCTTCTTGCTCCTCCAAGTTCCTTCTTCCTTTTCCAAGCTTTAATGCACCTTCCAAGGCTCAAATAGGGGATATGGCGGCTAGGGTTTGGTATCCAGGGCTAAGGAGGTAGTAAGGAACCCTAGGAAGAAGATTAAGATGTTTATATATGCTCCAAGTCCTGAATTTAGGGTTTTCCATGCACAGACCAGACTCGCCGAGTCACCTTGGCCGACTCGCCGAGTCGGTCACTTACTCCCCGACCCGGATCCCGCTCTGACTCACCGAGTGGCCCCTTAACATTAAGGTTTTCTTTCCTTTCTTGGCCTTCAAAACTTTGGGTGTTACAATTTACCACCAGACGAGTTCCTTTTGGAATGTTGTAGCCACCCACAATGCAGTCCTCCCGTGACTCGTGAGGAACTGAGAGAGGACCCGTTGGGTATAACCATAGAGTTTCTTTGATAATGGCATCGAGGTAGACTAAGTTCTTCAGGTCCGACTCCTCCACCGGTCTGTCCCTTCCAACATGCTCATCAATTTCATCTTTTGCAGTTTCTAATGCTTTTGGGTTGTAAAGTAACAATGATAAAGCCCACGTTTTGCTTGTGGTGGCTTTAGGTTCTTCCCTGTGTTTTCCTTCTTTCTGTGGAGGATAGGGAGTAGCAAATAGTGTACAAGAATAGAGAAAAAGATTGTTGCAACAATAGCCGATACTAAGACGTAGAACTCCATGGAGCAAATTGAATGCATGGTTGTATTTGCCGATAGATAATCGCAGTAAATTCTTATGGTGATCCTCAAAAGATCAATCATGTCAACCTTTAACAATAAAGTGGATCCTATGGGTTTATATCTACGTCTACATTAGTCTGTTGGACATATTTACCCTTGAGGGTAACACTTTGGATGCTTCTATGAAACATAAAAATAAAAAATAACACTAACTAATATGATCAATATTTATTTAAAAAACGTCACGACTAAAAATAAATTTAATAGTTTTAATTATTTATAATCGAATATTAATTCTGTCATAGCACACTAATGCCAACTGTCGGTGCTTCATATGGAATGATAGCATTTTATTAAAATAAATCAAATATTTCATTTAACAAATATGATTAGGCAAATATAATATTCTGAAATAAAAAATACGCAATCCATTTTAGATAAACAGTAGTTGATTGGCAAATTAACAAGATTTTATGAACATGTTAAAAAAAATTCAATACAAGACGACTAGGTCTTCAATTGTCGGCTTTATTCAATCTAATTGTGCCAAGAAAAAAGATCGTAACTTAAGTTCAGAATCCAATGCTAATAAAAAATTCAATCCATGCTAATAACAGGCAAAATCTAATAGATTTCTTTATTTTATTCCTCGGTATTTCTGTATGTTCTTGAATTTTCAACTTTTGGAATTGAACTTTTTCAATCAATGAACTTTCATGTTCAATTTGCGAGTAGAAAATATCAAGTTTCCTAGCAACAATATAACATATATTGTCATATTTAGCAATATTGATTTTAATCAGGTCTCATTTTCTCTAATGAAAATAGACATATAACAGGAGTCTGAATGGAATGCAGCACAGTTCATAGATTGAAAATGATGTAACTGAATATTTAAAGAAAGATAATTAGAGACCAAATGAATCTTTACTATTCATAATTCAGTTTCTATATATCATTAAATTTGGATTTTTCTTTAAGTTTAATGATTGGAATCTTACCCCAATCTTGTGACTTGTTATCTATAAACTCTGTCCTAGAAATTAGCCCTGTTCCAAGAATCTACAAAAACAGAAACAACCAACAAAAATAACCCAATTAAATCTTTTTGGTGTTTGGTTTGTTGGATTCCATGGGATTTGGAATTCCATTCCATTGTTTGGTTGTAAAAGACTATGTAATTGAATTCAGTTGGAATTCACAAAATCCTTTTTGATTCAAACATTTCATTCTAAGTCCCAAGGAATTCTCCTTGTTAAGAATACATATTTTTTTCAAAGGGTAATTATCATTGCTTATAATATCCAAAACCTGAATTCCATTTTGTGTTCTACAAAAACGAGTAGTTTTGCCATTTATCATTTATATTCAATTAAAAACAGAAATATACAAAGGAATGGAACTGAATTCCATTCCAATTTTGTCAACAAAACATGTGACAAAATAACAATTCATTCAGATTTCAACCAAACGAAACACCAAAAAGATTTAAATGAAGTTTTGGTGATATTATGAACAAAGAAGAAATAAATAGCTTTCATGTTGCTATAAGTTCGTCTCAGTTGTCCAGTATTTTCAAGTTCCAACCATTGATTAGATTATGATGTAAATTACATTTTTGTCCCTGTCCTCCACTGATATTTTGGATCTGGTTCAACAACGAATCTTTTTTTTCCTTTTTGGTCCCTGGACTATAATGATATTTTTAGATCTTGTACAACAAGGAACCTTTTTTATTTTCCTTTTGTCCCTGTTTCAACCAAATCATTCCTGAAAATGGAAAAAAATAATCCTCTTTGGATCAAATCTAAAAGTATTGCTATAACACAAGGACTAAAGATGTAATCGTAAGCTGATTTCAACTGTATATGTGTCTACTGTCTACCTTCCCTTATTTTTAGTGGGAATCAAATAGATGTTTCATATATCAATGGATGTGCACGTGATACAAGTAGGATTGCAAAGCTAAACACAGACCTGAGGGGGATATTCCATGGAAAAATTGGCAACTCAATAGAGAATAACAAAAAGGTTAATCATTATGGATAAGCACAGGTGAAGAATAGAAAGAAAATGACAACTGGAGTAAAGAAATCTTTAAAGCTAGAATGGAAAATGTAAGTGCTTTAGAAGTTTCTTTGAATGTGGGAAGGAATCATAAGAACTGTGAGATACCAATAAGATATTCTCATGAATTGGAAGATGATAAAATTGTTTGTGATGCTAAAGAAGTTGTAGGTGAATCAAAAGTTGTAGAACATCCAACAAGGTCTTCTGATGAGATTGAAAATGATGTAAATAAATCTATGAAGAAAGATAGACAAGGACCAAATATTTTTTTGTACTTGAAACTTGTGAAAATAAGCAGACAATCAAAGATGACATGCACACAGAGTCAAAGGAGAATCAAGATGAGGTGGGACCTAATAATTCTAATAATCTTGCTGAAGAAACCAACAACTTCGCTTTGTATCAGAAGGTGGAAAATAAAAAGAAAACATCCCATGATTATGATGAAAATGGTTATGAGAAGAGATTTAGTGAAGCATTGGGGTTATTGGAAAATACAAGGTAGGAAGTTCTTGAACACTGAGGAAGTAGTAATTGTAGAGATTCATGAATCAAATAGTGATGATGAAGCAAGTGAGAAAGTGGTTGAGGAAGAAAAGAAGTGAAGGAGGAAAGTGACACTGAAAGCCACATGGAAGAAGACACAAAAGAAGTTTTATGATGTTTGTGATGTGGAAATAATTGAGAATTCATCGAGTGATTATGATGATGCAGAAGAAAGTGAGAGCATCCATAGCTTCCATGGTGCAAATCATATAGAAATTGCAATAGAAGAAGCCTATAATGTTGACCAAAGTGACAACAATGTGGAATGATGTCAAGAAGTTGATGGTGTCAGCAATAGCTCACCACAAGCTACATTAGAAGACATAGAAACAATAATTATGAAAAATCTGAATCATGTTCAGATATGATACATGGTATGGAAGAATTTAAAACAGAGTGCAGGATAATGATTTATAAGATATACTTAAGTATTTGACTTCGAAATTAAACCATTCGCATAACTTAGAAGAATAATATAAATAGAATGTCATGAACAATTTAAATAAACAAAATTATATTTATAAGATATCCCTAAGAGTTTAACTGTGACCAGAAATAACTTGTAGGTATATAATTTTCATCTTTTATGATAACAAATGTTTGCTAATAGACAAAGAATCACCCTAAAATACATATAGTCACAAACATTTTATTTTTGCATGAATATTATGTAGCTTATAGACACTCAAAACATGTTAATACTTTATCACTACAATTGTTGTTTACATGTAGTCACATGTTTAATCATTTATAATGATTGTTGTTTACATTTAATCACATAATAAATTCAACCATCATCATACATTATTTATAATAACATTGATATTTTACAACTTGTACCGACAAATTATAAGTTATTTTTATTATGAATATTGTTTTCTTTTAGTGACAAAACGAGTATTAAATTATGACCATAACCCTTTGGTCGCTTAAATAAATTTTCGTCACTATATAACCTATACCTTCACGTTTTTTCGTATGACTAATTCCAATATACGATTTAGTCACTTAACATTATACTTCATCACCTTGTATGTTGTACGTCTCACTTAATAATTGTCACAAGGTAAATGTACGTATCAATGTTAAAACCGTTAGAAATGATGCAATTTTGCAAGGATTCTCGATCATGTCAATATTCACTACAAGAAGAAAGGGTATTAGCGGCGACAAAAATCGCTGCTATTTCTCATCAAAGTCGCCGCTAACATCAGTGGCGTAGCCATAATTTTGTTTTAGGGTGCGCCAAATAATTTATAAAATATGAACGGTAGTAAAATAATTCAAATAATAACAAAATGTAACAATATATACGGCAAAAGATATTCTATTTGTGTATAATTTGAAAATTTTAATATATATATAAACTCAAATTTATTTGGGTGGGCCAAGACCCACCCTAGTACTAATGTGGCTACGCCACTGGCTAATACCTTTACCGGCGACATGTCGCCACTACTGTCATGTCGCTATTGCTCAAAAAGTTGTCGTTAATGTTACGTGTTGCCGCTAATGATAATGTCGCTGCTATTGCCTTTTTTTAAAGCAGCCATTCTCGGCTATCCAAAAATCGATACGTAATAACATGAAATGCAAAAAAACCAATAGGTTAAATGCAGAAAAACGATAACATAACATCCAAGTTTTATAATACCATACATACACCAAAATAAATAACAAAATTCTTATAAATTTATGTCATACTACAATCTCTAATATAAGATAAAACTAATACGACGTGTCATCATCGCTGCCACTGTTGTTTCATGCTATAGGTTCCACGGTTGACTCCGGATTGTTGGACATTGATCGAAGATTCTCCAACTACATAGTAAATAACAACATATAAAATTTTAAGTTAACCTATTAACTTAAACCAAACTAAACATCCTTCCTAATAAATAAAGAACTTTTTGTCACATGTCTTCTTCTCCTTCATTTTGACACATGACATTTTCTACAATTTTTTAATTTTTTATTTTCCATTTGTCATTTTATTGTATTTTTATCATTTTATTAAATTAAAATTCGACATTTAATATGTAAGGTAATATATATGTAAGGTATTTATTATAAATAGTTTTATATATGTAATGTATTCAATATATTAAAGTCTCATTAATTTTAATAATTCAAAAATTTTATTATTTTTTTCTTATAAATTCAAACTTTTCAAATTGTTAAAATTTCATATTTAATTTTTTTTAAATAAACTCATGTAATACATGGGTCTCGCACCTAGTTACCAAATTATAAGAAAACTAACAATTACCAATTTATTTATATATATCAACAAACTATCAAATTAACAAACCAACTAACTAACATTAACCTTCTAAGTTAAACCAACAATCAAACTAACAAACCAACAAACTAATAATTACACATTTATCTACAAATACAGATTGTATAGGAACTATTATAGTAATTTACTTTAAATAACATTTCAATAATAGCGTCCTACTTGTTTTTTGTTTCTTTTTTCCATTATGACATTGTAGTTTACACATTGTATACAAATAGACTCCAAATTGCATACAAATACACACATACATACATTATACACATATATACATACTTTTTATATACATAGAACAACCGTCAACACACTCCAAATTGAACATAAATACACACATACATACATCATACACATGTATACATACTTTTTATGCACATTAAACAATCATGAACACAATCTAAATTGCATAAAAATACATCCATACATACATACATACATACATACATACACGTATTTTTTATACACACACATATATAGGAAATACACACACATATAACATGTTACACACACATATATATACAAAATACACACACAAATGCACACATACAAAACAAATTACAAAAAAATGCACCTGTGGTTCCCAAAAACTTTTCCCTCTTTCAAATAGTGGTGGTAGTCTCCGGTGCTGCAACAGTGATGGTGGTAGTTGATGGCAATGACAGCAACAGCCGACGGTGGTGTTGGTGACCGGAGAGGAAAATAGCTTTTTGAAAACAAAAATGCAATTAATCACAAATTCATATGGAAATCACATTAAAATAGAAAGAAGGGAAGAGATGAAGAAGGAAACACGAATCCGAGAGAAGGAAATCGACAACAGCAACAATGTCGGTGGTCGGAGAGGGGAAGTTTTCGGTGGCCGGCAGTATCTCTTCAACTCTATGTTGCTAAATGAGGGTGAATCGTTGGAGGAATGGAGAATCATCAGAGCTAATGATCGAGAAAATGGAACGAAATGTGAGCAGATCGACGCAGAAAACGGAAGCAAGTGGGTGAAATATGTGTCGACCTTTAGCGTCGACACCCAATAGTGGCTACAAAATAATCAATATCGGCGACATCCAATCTCTAGCGGCGACATACGTAGAGGGAAAAGAAGGCGTGTTTTTTTTTGTCCTTTAGCGGTGACAATTTTAGGTCTTTAGCGACGACATATTGTCGCAGGTATTGGTTTTGTGCGTTCCACGAGTTTCTCAGCCATTTGATTACAAAAATGATCGAACGGTTGGCGTTCACCAGAACGTGAGAATGCGGAATCGGATAGGTACGCATTACCGGCGACACCAATAGCGACAACTTTTCGATTTGACGCTGCTAAAGGTGTTATTGCCACTATTAGTTTCGCCAGTAATGGTTGTATTTTTTGTAGTGATTGTTCACAATTCCTATATAAAACTGTTGCTAAGGTGTGAAATATGATTTGCAATGGTTACATGTTTTGAATAAATTGTGACTAAAATAGTCCTAAAAATTAGTTTGACTTTTGGTGACAAAAATTATGAGAGGCCTAACGACCATGTTTTCAGAAAACCTTCACTAAAAATTAGTTTTAAATAGCGGCAATTCTTTTTTCAGAAACTTGAATTTTAATCCACAAAACTCAAAAAATAAAAATTTTATATTAAAACACCTTGACTTAACTTTCAAAACATTTTTTTGCTGTTTCTAGTTTTTTATTCATGAACTAAAATTCTAAAGTTGATTCTAATTTGATTTTTTTCATGTTTTGAAAACACAAGTTCAATTTCCCTACATCCATTCTTTAAAAAATTGAAATTTTCAAATTCGATTAGAAGCTTAAGGAGAAGTGAACCTAACCTTGAGGTAGGGCAACAAAATCATCATCATCCTTTGTTAATGGATTTTCTGATGTATTTTTAAAATTTGATTGACATAGGTCTTTGTACTCCTGAACATCCACAAGATCCTTATTAGTTGTTCAGCATATTAATTTTCCAATATACCTTACCGGTTGTTTCAATAAGGAAAACACTTAAATATTCTTCCATTATTTACCATGGTGTCATTGTTCATCCTAATCATCTATTCTTTTAATCTTAATTGAAAAATAATTTTCGTAACACTATCATATGAAAATGATGCGTACACAACACATATATAAACTTAATTGTGACAATGAAAACATTATCATATGGAATGTGATCGGTACACAACACATATATAAACGAGACGAGTAGAATACAACCACATGACTTCATTACATAATAATTATCAAGGTTTTATTAATTACTATATAAATAATAGGTGTATTCAAAAACCATACTCAAGATTATTCACTTTCAACAGTGGCTGTCATAACTGGGGTATTTTGCTTGCCCCCACCATAATTGATTGCTTTATGGAGAATGATTGATTGAATGGGATTTGTATGCAATTTGAAGTTGATATATCACAAACCGACATTATACATATCAGTGGGTAAACGAGGGCCAAAAAGAACATCAAGTGGTGTTGCTTTGCCATTAGTCGCCCCCATGCTTTCAGTCATATCAACAGGTTTGTCTGATGGTTTTTTGAGCACAAACTGTTGTATCAAACGAGCTAGCGTTAAACCCAAAAATGTTGAACACGACTCTTTTATATGGGAAACAACAAGACTTTTATTAAGACACTTAAGGAGAACTTACACTTTGTGAGACTACTACACACTTTGCTTTCTTTGAGGCTTTCTTGGATACTTGGATGTTGGGATGGTTTGGAGCAAATGAGCTCCACACCTATTTATAGGTGTTTCCACCTCCTTATAGGAAGTTTCAAGATCTACATACATTCATGGCTATTCGAGAACTATCTACCATATTCTATATCTATTACAAGCTTTTATATGTTTCTAGAATATTCTACCATGTTTTGGAGAGGTCTAGGATGCTCCAATGTCTTCTAGAATGATCCATAACCTTCCAGGGTCTTCCATATCATTCTAGAGTATTCTAGACTCTTCTGGTATATTCCAAAGTCTTCCATAGTCTTCCATAATGTTCTAGAATCTTCTAGAGCATTCTAGAACAAGCTAAAGTCTTCTAAATAATGTTTGTTCTATTGGGCTAGTGATGATCTTTAACACTCCCCCTCAGCACTAGCCCTCATTCTTCGTACCATGTTAAGTTGGCAGCGAAAACCTTCACATTTTCCAGTACTCAGCCCTTTGGTGAACAAGTCTGCTATTTGGTCATCGGTCTTGATCTGCTGCATCACAATTTCTTCTATCAAGACTTTCTCTCTGATAAAGTGATAATGCACTTCCACATGCTTTGTTCTAGCATGAAATACTGGATTTTCTGCCAGCCGAATTGCAGATTGGTTATCGCAGTGAAGTGGTACTGCATAGTCAACTTTTTGATGTAAGTCCTCCATTAGGAGTACCAACCATGTACTTTCTTGAGCTGCTACGGCCGCTGCTTTGTACTCCGCTTCTGTGGTTGACAACGATACTGTTGGTTGTCTTTTACTACACCATGATATTGGTCCCAATCCAAGCTTGAACACATACCCAGTGGTTGATCTTCGGGTACATGGTCTCCTGCATAGTCAGCATCACAATATCTAACAAACTTGCAGTCTTCACCTCTTTTAGACAAGAGACCATAGTTAATTGTATGTTTGACATATCTCAAGATCCGTCGGGCAGCATCCAAATGAGGTTTCTTCGGATTTTGCATGTATCGACTCATAACTCCAACTGCATAATCAATGTCAGGCTGAGATAAAGTTAGGTAGATAAGACTACCTACTAGTTGTTGATACATCGTTCCATCATCCAACTCTTTTCCTTCATGAGCACATATCTTGGCATTTGGCTCTATTGGTGTTGATACTGGTTTACACTCCAACATGCCAAACTTTTGAAGTATATCTCTTGTATACTTTTGTTGGCAGAGGAACAACCCTTCCTTTGTACGATCAACTTCTAACCCCAAGAAGTGTTTAAGCTCCCCCAGCTCTTTCATTTGGAATCGCACCGATAGATTTTCTCTTGTTTAGTGATGATCAAGTCATGCACATAAACCAACACAATTGCCAACTTCCCTTCTTTTTCTTTGACGAACAGACTTGAGTCAGCATGTGCAACCGAATAATCACTTCGGGTAAGAAATTCAGCAATCTTACCATACCAGGCTCTTGGTGCCTGCTTCAATCCGTAAAGAGCTTTTCTCAGCTTGCACACATGAGTGGGATTAACTGCATCCTCAAATCCCTTTGGTTGGTTCATGTAGATCTCCCGATCTAATTCTCCATGCAAGAAAGCATTCTTCACATCCATCTGCCATAATTTCCAGTCTTTACTAGGCGCAAGAGCTAGCAGCACCCGTACAGTAGTTATCTTCGCCACTGGACTAAATGTTTCATCATAGTCCAGTCCATATTGTTGTGAGAACCCTCGAGCCACCAAACGAGCCTTGTATCTTTCAATTGATCCATTTGTGGGTCGTTTTAATTTATAAACCCACTTGCAGGAAATGGGTTTTATATCTCTTGGTCTTGGTACCAGTTCCCACGTTTGATTCTGCTTTAAGGCTGTAACTTCTTCTTCCATTGCCTTCTGGCAATCTTTATTCTTAACTGCTTCTTCATATGTCTCCGACTCTTTAACACCGTCTTCTAAAATGGCCGCATTAGCATACTTGGGATTAGGCTTTTGGATTCTTTCCGTCCTTCGAATTTGTGGAGGCGGTGGCTCCCTTTCACCGGCATCACTTGTTTGAGTTACTTCTTGCTTAATGACATCAGTGTCACTCGGATCTTCAGGTGTGTCGACACTTGACCAAATGTGTGCAGTTTGTTCCCCCATCTTTTTTTTAGAATTTCTTCAATATTTTCCGAGTCTGGTAATACTTTCTTCTCTAAGGACCACCATGAAGATGCTTCATCGAACACTACATCTCTTGAAGTGTAGCGTCTTCCACTTGTTGGATCACAACATCTCCACCCTTGTCTATGATTGTCGTATCCAACAAATATACACCTGACTGCTTTCTTGTCAAACTTGCTACGTAAATGGCTAGGCACAAATACGTAGCAGACGCAGCCAAATACTTGGAAGTAGCTAACAGTAGGTTTCATGTTTCATAGTGTTTCAAATGGTGAGATGAAACCTAACCTTGGTTGGGGAAGTTTATTGACCACATGGGCAACAGTTCGCATTGCTTCAGCCCAAAATCTTCCTGGGACATTCTTTGCGTGTAGCATGCTTCGACAAATTTCTGCAAGATGTCGATTCTTTCTCTCAGCTACACCATTTTGTTAAGGTGTGTTGGCACATGAGAATTGATGACGTATACCACATTCTTTCAGATAACGATTGAATTCTTCCGAGGTGTATTCTCCTCCATTGTCTGAGCGTAGACATTGAATCTTCTTTCTCACTTCTCCTTCGACCGTTGTCTTGAATTCTAGAAACTTTGAGAATATTTCAGATTTTTCTTTCATGAAGAAAACCCACACATATCTCGAATAATCATCAATGAACGTCACCATGTACCGCATCCCACTAACTGATGTCTGCTTGACTGGACCGAACACATCTGAGTGAATTAACTCTAGTGGCTTCTTTGCTCTAAAATTTGACTCCTTGTATGGTAATTGATGAGCTTTACCATACTGAAATCCAACACAAACAACATCTGTTTTAACTTCAAGTTGAGGTAAGCCATTGAGTATGGATTTCTCCATTATTACATTCAACTTGTGATAACCAACATGTCCCAGCCGTGCATGCCATAGATCTGCTGTCTCATTCTTACGAGTCTTATCTACATAGGCAGACTCTGCGGAGAGTACATAGACGGACTCCACTCTTCGTCCTTCCATTGTTGGCTTTTCTGATATTTTAAGATCTTGATAGACCTTCACATCTTGTGGGCCAAACAAGACGTAGTTGCCTGACGATCTTAGTTGCGATACCGACAAGAAGTTCTTCTTCATACCTGGCACGTGATACACATTATGTAGTGACACCATGTCAGATTTATTACCAGGCATGATCGTCGTTTTTCCAATCTGAGCAATTAGAAGTCGTGCATTGTTGGCTGTAAGTACCATGCGACTCCCTTTTTACTCCTTCACGTCTTGTAGTTTGTTCTGATCGCCAGTCATGTGATTAGAGCATCTTGAATCAATGATCCAATTATTTTCATAGTTGATACGCTCTCCCATCATTGTCATGAGTGCCAACTCGTTTTCTTCTATGGCACATAATGCCTCAGCATCCCATTCGTCCTCTATTTCCTTTTTGGAAGTTACGACATTACTTTCCACAGACTTTTTCTTTGACCAACAATCCTTGGACATGTGGCCCCACTTTCCACAGTTGTTGCAGTTGCCTTCGAACCTCCTCCCCCGAGAACTCTTATTGTCGGTCTTTTGAGATCTCCATGGTTGTGAGGTTCCTGGTTGACTCTTCCCTTTGTCAGCATTTTTGTATCCTTCTTTAGAAGGTGGCTTGAAATTCCTCCGACTTTTACTTGTGTAGAGTGCTTCTTCTTCACTCTTCAGCATGATGCCTCCCATTTGCTTAGCCATAGCTTCTTGGCTGGCCAGCAAATTCTCAAACTCTACAAGTGATGGTTGAACGGGCCATGCTTGTATAGCAGTAATGAAGCTTCTATATTCTGGCCTCATTCCATGGATGATGATCCTTTTCATTCGAGCTTCTGCAATGACGGATTGCGGATCTAGTTCAGTAATCTCCCGACATATCGACTTGACCTTGTGGAAATATTGAGCAATCGTCATGTCACGTTGTGAGATTGATAATAGCTCGTTCCCCAAAAGTTGTAGTCTCGTATCATTCTTCTTTGAGAAAAGCATCACAAACGTGTCCCAAGCTTCTTTCAGGGTGTTCTCATCCCGAATATGTTCCAACATTTCTTCTTCAATTGTGGTCTTCAAGGTAAACATTGCTTTGCCTGCTTTGATTTTCCATTTGCGCAAAGCACCATTAACGTCTTCCTCTGGTGGTGTAGTTTCGCTTCCACCAACGACCTCCCATAGATCTTGTCCTTGTAAGTAGGACTTCATACATGTTTCCCACGTTTTGTAGTTGTTTTTGTTGAGTTTCTTGATTCCTCCGACGACTTGGAGATCACCCATCGTGTTGGCAGTACCTCGGTAATACCAAACAAGCTAGTTTCGACACTAAACTTTCAGAGTCACAAACTACTCACGATACAACGAGAATCACTCGTTCTCACTATCAAGAAACCTTGCTCTGATACCAGATTGTTGAACACGACTCTTTTATATGGGAAACAACAAGACTTTTATTAAGACACTTAAGGAGAACTTACACTTTGTGAGACTACTACACACTTTGCTTTCTTTGAGGCTTTCTTGGATACTTGGATGTTGGGATGGTTTGGAGCAAATGAGCTCCACACCTATTTATAGGTGTTTCCACCTCCTTATAGGAAGTTTCTAGATCTACATACATTCATGGCTATTCTAGAACTATCTACTATATTCTATATCTATTACAAGCTTTTATATGTTTCTAGAATATTCTACCATGTTTTGGAGAGGTCTAGGATGCTCCAATGTCTTCTAGAATGATCCATAACCTTCCAGGGTCTTCCATATCATTCTAGAGTATTCTAGACTCTTCCGGTATATTCCAAAGTCTTCCATAGTCTTCCATAATGTTCTAGAATCTTCTAGAGCATTCTAGAACAAGCTAAAGTCTTCTAAATAATATTTGTTCTATTGGGCTAGTGATGATCTTTAACAAAAACCTGAAGGGCAAATAAAACCCCAGGGCACATTCTTCTACCACTACCAAAAGGAAGCAATTCCTAATGGTTTCCCTTGACATCGATATCCTTGTGACTTGTCAAGAATCTCTCAGGGTTGAATTCCTCGGGATCTGACTAGATATTTGGGTCACGTTGCAACTTCCAAAGATTTACCAAAAGACGAGTTCCTTTTGGAATGTTATAGCCACCCACAATGCAGTCGTCCAGTGACTCGTGAGGAACAGCGAGAGGTCCAGCTGGGTATAATCGTAATGTTTCTTTGATGATGGCATTGAGGTAGACTAAGTTCTTTAGGTCAGACTCCTCCACCAATCTATCCCTTCCAACATGCTTATCAATTTCATCTTGCGCAATTTTTAATGTTTTTGGGTGGTTGAGCAACAATGATAAAGCCTAGGTTAATGTCACAAATGTCGTGTCAACGCCTGCTAATAGGATTTGCTGTGAACAGGAGTTTACACAAATTAAACACTCGTGGATTAGGTTATATAGTTAAAAGGCTGAAGAAATATTTAATGTAATCACGAAACAATGAGATAAAAAGTTTGAGTTTACTAGGCTTGTCGCTTTGATAATTGTATCATGGTCAAAACCCGGGAATTGATCTTCAGAAGCACCTTGAAGAATGGAAATTAGCACATGCATAAAGTCTTGGTTCGCTTCATGTTGATGTATATACTTACTCTCCTGTTTGTGCTCCTTTAACCATCGGTCAAAGATATTATGCAAATCCTTCGAAGTATTCTTCATCACTTTTTTGTATCCACCCACGTCCAAATAGTTGAGATAAGGTATAAAATCAGCAAGCACAAATGCGCCCATTAACTCAAAGAACTTCCTTACCACAGCCTGAAATTGAACCCCTTCTTCATGATTTGGCGAAAACCTTTTTCCTGTAATAATCCTAACCATAATATTTAAAAACAAGTTCCCAAACCATTGACTCATCTCCACCTTTACCATCTGTGACTGTGACTCTGAACTTTCAGTAAGTTTATTCATTACCCACCCATCATATAACTCTTTAACGGATGCTCTAACATCAGAAGCTCGAATATATCCAATCATTTCAACTCTTTGTTGAGAAAGAACCTCCAACACAACCATCTTGCGCATTTTTCGCCAATAGTCCCCATATTGAGCCAGGCCAAACACGACATCATTATACGCCATGCAGGTTTTTGATGCCTCTGTTTTCGGTCAACTTGCGAAGGCCTTGCCATTGGTAGTAAAGCAGTCCTTAGCAATCGTTGCATCACTCACCACCAAACCTTGATGAACACCAAGCTTGATGGTGAAGATAGGACCATGTTTTTCTGCCATGTCACCTAAAACCTTTTGAGGTAGCTCAGGTCCACGTAAAAGGTTTAAGTGTCCGATTAGGTTCTTCCCTGTGTTTTCCTTCCTTCTGTGGAGGATAGGGAGTAGCAAACAGTGTACAAGAATAGAGACAAAGATTGTTGCAACAATAGGTGATACTATGAGGTAGAACTCCATGGCTGAGTGAGCAAATTGAATGCATGGTTGTATTTGCCAATAGATAATAGCAGTAAATTCTTATGTTGATCCTTAAAAGATCAATCATGTCAACCTTTAACAATAAAGTGGATCCTATCGATTTATATCAAAGTCTACATTAGTTTGTTGGACATATTTACCCTTGAGGGGAAGACTTTGGATGCTTCTATGAAAATAAAAATAAAAAATAACGTTAACCAATATGATCAATATTTATTTAAAAAATGTCACCACTAAAAATAAATTTAATAGTTTTAATTATTTATAATCGAATATTAATTCTGTCATAACACACTAATGCCAACTGCCGGTGCTTCATATGGAATGATAGCATTTTATTAAAATAAATCAAATATTTCATTTAACAAATATGATTAGGCAAATATAATATTCTTAAATAAAAAATACGCAATCCATTTTAGATTTATGGTAGTAGATTGGCAAATTAACGAGATTTTGTGAACATGTTAAAAAAAATTTAGTACAAGACGACTAGGTCTTCAAGTGTCAGCTTTATTCAATCTAATTATGCCAAGAAAACAGATCCTAACTTAAGTTCAGAATCCAATGCTAATAACAAATTCAATACATGCTAATAACAGGCAAAATCTAATAGATTTCTTTATTTTATTCCTCGGTATTTTTGTATGTTCTTGAATTTTCAACTTTTGGAATTGAACTTTTTTAATCAATGAACTCTCATGATCAATTTGCGAGTAGAAAATATCAAGTTTCCTAGCAACAATATAAAATATATTGTCATATTTAGCAATATTGATTTTAATCAGGTCTTATTTTCTCTAATAAAAATAGACATAGAACAGGAGTCTGAATGGAATGCAGCACAGATCAGAGATTCAAAAATGATGTAACTGAATCTTTAAAGAAAGATAATCAGAGACCAAATGAATCTTTACTATTCATAATTCAGTTTCTATATATCATTAAATTTGGATTTTTCTTTAAGTTTAATGATTGGAATCTTACCCCAATCATGTGACTTGTTATCTATAAACTCTGTCCTAGAAATCAGCCCTGTTCCAAGAATCTACAAAAACAGAAACAACCAACAAAAACAACCCAATTAAATCTTTTTGGTGTTTGGTTTGTTGGATTCCATGGGATTTGGAATTCCATTCCATTGTTTGGTTGTAAAAGACTATGGAATTGAATTCAGTTGGAATTCACAAAATCCTATTTGATTCAAACATTTCATTCTAAGTCCCAAGGAATTCTCCTTGTTAAGAATAAATATTTTTTTCAAAGAGTAATTATTATTGCTTATAATATTCAAAACCTGAATTCCATTTTGTGTTCTACAAAAACGAGTAGTTTTTCCATTTATCATTTATATTCATTTAAAAACAGAAATATACAAAGGAATGGAACTGAATTCCATTCCAATTCCGTCGACAAAACATGTGACAAAATATCAATTCTTTCAGATTTCAACCAAACCAAACACCAAAGAGATTTAAATGAAGTTTTGGTGATATTATGAACAAAGAACAAATAAATAGCTTTCATGTTGCTGTAAGTTCGTCTCAGTTGTCCAGTATTTTCAAGTTTCAACCATTGATTAGATTATCAAGTAAATTACATTTTTGTCCCTGTCCTCCACTGATATTTTGGATCTGGTTCAACAACAAATCTTTTTTTTTCCTTTTTGGTCCCTGGACTATAATGATATTTTTAGATCTTGTGGAACAAGGAACCATTTTTATTTTCCTTTTGTCCCTGTTTCAACCAAATCATTCCCGAAAATGGAAAAAAATAATCCTCTTTGGATCAAATCTAAAAGTATTGCTATAACACAGGGACTAAAGATGTAATCGTAAGCTGATTTCAGCTGTATACGTGTCTACTGTCTACCTTCCCTTATTTTTAGTGGGAATCAAATAGATGTTTCATATATCAATGGATGTGCACGTGATACAAGTAGGATTGCAAAGCTAAACACAGACCTGAGGGGGATATTCCATGGAAAATTGGCAACTCAATAGAGAATAACAAAAAGGTTAATCATTATGGATAAGCACAGGTGAAGAATAGAAAGAAAATGACAATTGGAGTAAAGAAATCTTTAAACCTAGAATGTAAAATGTAAGTGCTTTAAAAGTTTCTTTGAATGTGGGAAGGAATCACAAGAACTGTGAGATACCAATAAGATATTCTCATGAATTGGAAGATGATAAAATTGTTTGTGATGCTAAAGAAGTTGTAGGTGAAACAAAAGTTGTAGAACATCCAACAAGGTCTTCTGATGAGATTGAAAATGATGTAAATAAATCTATGAAGAAAGATAGACAAGGACCAACATTTTTTTGTACTTGAAACTTGTGAAAATAAGGAAACAATCAAAGATGACATGCACACAGAGTCAAAGGAGAATCAAGATGAGGTGGGACCCAATAATTCTAATAATCTTGCTGAAGAAACCAACAACTTAGCTTTGTATCAGAAGGTGGAAAATGAAAAGAAAACATCCCATGATTATGATGAAAATGGTTATGAGAAGAGATTTAGTGAAGCATTGGGGTTATTGGAAAATACAAGGTAGGAAGTTCTTGAACACTGAGGAAGTAGTAATTGCAGAGATTCATGAATCAAATAGTGATGATGAAGCAAGTGAGAAAGTGGTTGAGGAAGAAAAGAAGTGAAGAAGGAAAGTGACACTGAAAGCCACATGGAAGAAGACACAAAAGAAGTTTTATGATGTTTGTGATGTGGAAATAATTGAGAATTCATCGAGTGATTATGAGGATGCAGAAGAAAGTGAGAGCATCCATAGCTTCCATGGTGCAAATCATATAGAAATTGAAATAGAAGAAGCATACAAAGTTGACCAAAGTGACAACAATATGGAATGATGTCAAGAAGTTGATGGTGTTAGCAATAGCTCACCACAAGCTACATTAGAAGACATAGAAACAATAATTATGAAAAATCTGAATCATGTTCAGATATGATACATGGTATGGATGAAATTAAACCAGAGTGCAGGATAATGATTTATAAAATATACTTAAGTATTTGACTTCGAAATTAAACCATTCGCTTAAGTTAGAAGAATAATATAAATAGAATGTCATGAACAATTTAAATAAACAAAATTATATTTATAAGATATCCCTAAGAGTTTAACTGTGACCAGAAATAACTTGTAGGTATATAATTTTCATCTTTTATGATAACAAATGTTTGCTAATAGACAAAGAATCACCCTAAAATACATATAGTCACAAACATTTTATTTTTGCATGAATATTATGTAGCTTATAGACACTCAAAACATGTTAATACTTTATCACTACAATTGTTGTTTACATGTAGTCACATGTTTAATCATTTATAATGATTGTTGTTTACATTTAATCACATAATAAATTCAATCATCATCATACATTATTTATAATAACATTGATATTTTACAACTTGTACCGACAAATTATAAGTTATATTTATTATGAATATTGTTTACTTTTAGTGACAAAACGAGTATTAAATTATGACCATAACCCTTTGGTCGCTTAAATAAATTTTCGTCACTATATAACCTATACCTTCACGTTTTTTCGTATGACTAATTCCAATATACGATTTAGTCACTTAACATTATACTTCATCACCTTGTATGTTGTACGTCTCACTTAATAATTGTCACAAGGTAAATGTACGTATCAATGTAAAAACCGTTAGAAATGATGCAATTTTGCAAGGATTCTCGATCATGTCAATATTCACTACAAGAAGAAAGGGTATTAGCGGCGACAAAAATCGCCGCTATTTCTCATCAAAGTCGCCGCTAACATCAGTAGCCAGAATTTTGTTTTAGGGTGGGCCAAATAATTTACAAAATATGAACGGTAGTAAAATACTTCAAATAATACCAAAATGTAACAATATATACGGCAAAAGATATTCTATTTGTGTATAATTTGAAAATTTTAATATATATATATATATATATATATATATATATATATATATATATAAACTCAAATTTATTTGGGTGGGCCAAGACCCACCCTAGTACTAATGTGGCTACGCCACTGGCTAATACCTTTACCGGCGACATGTCGCCACTACTGTCATGTCGCTATTGCTCAAAAAGTTGCCGTTAATGTTACGTGTTGCCGCTAATGATAATGTCGCTGCTATTACCTTTTTTTTAAAGCATCCATTCTCGGCTATCCAAAAATCGATACGTAATAACGTGAAATGCAGAAAAACCAATAGGTTAAATGCAGAAAAACGATAACATAACATCCAATTTTTATAATACCATACATACACCAAAATAAATAACAAAATTCTTATAAATTTATGTCATACTACAATCTCTAATATAAGATAAAATTAATACGACGTGTCATCATCCCTGCCACTGTTGTTTCATCCTATAAGTTCCACGGTTGACTCCGGATTGTTGGACATTGATCGAATATTCTCCAACTACATAGTAAATAACAACATATAAAATATTAAGTTAACCAAATAACTTAAACCAAACTAAACATCCTCCCTAATAAATAAAGAAGTTTTTGTCACATGTCTTCTTCTCCTTCATTTGGACACATGACATTTTCTAGAATTTTTGAATTTTTTATTTTCCATTTGTCATTTTATTGTATTTTTATCATTTTATTAAATTAAAATTTGACATTTAATATGTAAGGTAATATATATGTAAGGTATTTATTGTAAATAGTTTATATATGTAATGTATTCAATATATTAAAGTCTCATTAATTTTAATAATTCAAAAATTTTCTTATTTTTTTCTTATAAATTCAAACTTTTCAAATTGTTAAAATTTCATATTTAATTTTTTTTAAATAAACTCATGTAATACATGGGTGTCACACCTAGTTACCAAATTATAAGAAAACTAACTATTACCAATTTATTTATATATATCAACAAACTATCAAATTAACAAACCAACTAACTAACATTAACCTTCTAAGTTAAACCAACAATCAAACTAAGAAACCAACAAACTAATAATTACACATTTATCTACAAATACAAATTGTATAGGTACTATTATAGTAATTTACTTTAAATAACATTTCGATAATAGCGTCCTACTTGTTTTTTGTTTCTTTTTTCCATTATGACATTGTAGTTTACACATTGTATACAAATACACTCCAAATTGCATATAAATACACACATACATACATTATACACATATATACATACTTTTTATATACATAGAACAACCGTCAACACACTCCAAATTGAACATAAATACACACATACGTACATCATACACATGTATACATACTTTTTATGCACATTAAACAATCATGAACACAATCTAAATTGCATAAAAATACATACATACATACATACATACATACATACATACATTATACATATATACACTTATTTTTTATACACACACATATATAGGAAATACACACACATATAACATATTACACACACATATATGAAATACACACACATATATATACAAAATACACACACAAATGCACACATACAAAACAAATTACAAAAAAATGCACCTGTGGTTCCCAAAAACTTTTCCCTCTTTCAACTAGTGGTGGTAGTCTTCGGTGCTGCAACAGTGATGGTGGTAGTTGATGCCAATGACAGCAACAGCCGACGGTGGTGGTGGTGACCGGAGAGGAAAATAGCTTTTTGAAAACAAAAATGCAATTAATCACAAATTCTTATGGAAATCACATTAAAATAGAAAGAAAGGAAGAGATGAAGAAGGAAACACGAATCCGAGAGAAGGAAATCGACAATAGCAACAGTGTCGGTGGTCGGAGAGGGGAAGTTTTCGGTGGCCAGCAGTATCTCTTCAACTCTATGTTGCTAAATGAGGGTGAATCGTTGGAGGAATGGAGAATCGTCAGAGCAAATGATCGAGAAAATGGAACGAAAGGTGAGCAGATCGACGCAGAAAGCGGAAGCAATTGGGTAAAATATGCGTCGACCTTTAGCGTCGAAACCGAATAGTGGCTACGAAAGAATATATCGGCGACATCCAATCTCTAACGGCGACATATGTAGAGGGAAAAGAAGGCGTGTTTTTTTTTTGTCCTTTAGCGGTGACAATTTTAGGTCTTTAGCGACGACATATTGTCACAGAAGGCGTGTTTTTTTTCGTCCTTTAGCAGTGACAATTTTAGGTCTTTAGCGACGACATATTGTCCAAGAATCTACAAAAACAGAAACAACCAACAAAAATAACCCAATTAAATCTTTTTGGTGTTTGGTTTGTTGGATTCCATGGGATTTGGAATTCCATTCCATTGTTTGGTTGTAAAAGACTATGGAATTGAATTCAGTTGGAATTCACAAAATCCTTTTTGATTCAAACATTTCATTCTAAGTCCCAAGGAATTCTCCTTGTTAAGAATACATATTTTTTTCAAAGGGTAATTATCATTGCTTATAATATTCAAAACCTGAATTCCATTTTGTGTTCTACAAAAACGAGTAGTTTTGCCATTTATCATTTATATTCATTTAAAAACAGAAATATACAAAGGAATGGAACTGAATTCCATTCCAATTCTGTCGACAAAACATGTGACAAAATATCAATTCTTTCAGATTTCAACCAAACCAAACACCAAAAAGATTTAAATGAAGTTTTGGTGATATTATGAACAAAGAACAAATAAATAGCTTTCATGTTGCTGTAAGTTGGTCTCAGTTGTCCAGTATTTTCAAGTTTCAACCATTGATTAGATTATCAAGTAAATTACATTTTTGTCCCTGTCCTCCACTGATATTTTGGATCTGGTTCAACAACGAATCTTTTTTTCCTTTTTGGTCCCTGGACTATAATGATATTTTTAGATCTTGTACAACAAGGAACCTTTTTTATTTTCCTTTTGTCCCTGTTTCAACCAAATCATTCCCGAAAACGGAAAAAAATAATCCTCTTTGGATCAAATCTAAAAGTATTGCTATAACGCAGGGACTAAAGATATAATCGTAAGCTGATTTCAACTGTATATGTGTCTACTGTCTACCTTCCCTTATTTTTAGTGGGAATCAAATAGATGTTTCATATATCAATGGATGTGCACGTGATACAAGTAAGATTGCAAAGCTAAACACATACCTGAGGGGGATATTCCATGGAATAATTGGCAACTCAATAGAAAATAACAAAAAAGTTAATCATTGTGGATAAGCACAGGTGAAGAATAGAAAGAAAATGACAATTGGAGTAAAGAAATCTTTAAAGCTAGAATGGAAAATGTAAGTTCTTTAGAAGTTTCTTTGAATGTGGGAAGGAATCATAAGAACTGTGAGATACCAATAAGATATTCTCATGAATTGGAAGATGATAAAATTGTTTGTGATGCTAAAAAAGTTGTAGGTGCAACAAAAGTTGTTGAACATCCAACAAGGTCTTCTGATGAGATTGAAAATGATGTAAATAAATCTATGAAGAAAGATAGACAAGGACCAAATATTTTAATGTACTTGAAACTTGTGAAAATAAGGAGACAATCAAAGATGACATGCACACAGAGTCAAAGGAGAATCAAGATGAGGTGGGACCCAATAATTCTAATAATCTTGCTGAAGAAACCAACAACTTAGCTTTGTATCAGAAGGTGGAAAATGAAAAGAAAACATCCCATGATTATGATGAAAATGGTTATGAGAAGAGATTTAGTGAAGCATTGGGGTTATTGGAAAATACAAGGTAGGAAGTTCTTGAACACTAAGGAAGTAGTAATTGCAGAGATTCATGAATCAAATAGTGATGATGAAGCAAGTGAGAAAGTGGTTGAGGAAGAAAAGAAGTGAAGAAGGAAAGTGACACTGAAAGCCACATGGAAGAAGACACAAAAGAAGTTTTATGATGTTTGTGATGTGGAAATAGTTGAGAATTCATCGAGTGATTATGATGATGCAGAAGAAAGCGAGAGCATCCATAGCTTCCATGGTGCAAATCGTATAGAAATTGAAATAGAAGAAGCCTACAAAGTTGACCAAATTCACAACAATGTGGAATGATGTCAAGAAGTTGATGGTGTCAGCAATAGCTCACCACAAGCTACATTAGAAAAATAGAAACAATAATTATGAAAAATCTGAATCATGTTCAGATATGATACATGGTATGGAAGAAATTAAACCAGAGTGCAGGATAATGATTTATAAAATATACTTAAGTATTTGTCTTCGAAATTAAACCATTCGCTTAAGTTAGAAGAATAATATAAATAGAATGTCATGAACAATTTAATTAAACAAAAATATATTTATAAGATATCCCTAAGAGTTTAACTGTGACCAGAAATAACTTCTAGGTATATTTTTTTCATCTTTTATGATAACAAATGTTTGCTAATAGACAAAGAATTACCCTAAAATACATATAGTCACAAACATTTTATTTTTGCATGAATATTATGTAGCTTATAGACACTCAAAACATGTTAATACTTTATCACTACAATTGTTGTTTACATGTAGTCACATGTTTAATCATTTATAATGATTGTTGTTTACATTTAATCACATAATAAATTCAACCATCATCATACATTATTTATAATAACATTGATATTTTACAACTTGTACCGACAAATTATAAGTTATTTTCATTATGAATATTGTTTACTTTTAGTGACAAAACGATTATTAAATTATGACCATAACCCTTTGGTCGCTTAAATAAATTTTCATCACTATATAACCTATACCTTCACGATTTTTTCATATGACTAATTCCAATATACGATTTAGTCACTTCACATTATACTTCATCACCTTGTATGTTTTACGTCTCACTTAATAATTGTGACAAGGTAAATGTAAGTATCAATGTAAAAGCCGTTATAAATGATGCAATTTTGCCAGGATTCTCGATCATGTCAATATTCACTACAAGAAGAAAGCGTATTACGGCGACAAAAATCGCCGCTATTTCTCATCAAAGTCGCCGCTAACATCAGTGGCATAGCCAGAATTTTGTTTTAGGGTGGGCCAAATAATTTACAAAATATGAACGGTAGTAAAATACTTCAAATAATACCAAAATGTAACTATATATGGCAAAAGATATTCTATTTGTGTATAATTTGAAAATTTTAATATATATATATATATATATATATATATATATATATATATATATATATATATATATATATATATATAAACTCAAATTTATTTGGGTGGGCCAAGGCCCACCCTTGTACTAATGTGGCTACGCCATTGGCTAATACATTTACCGGCGACATGTCGCCATTACTGTCATGTCGCTATTGCTCAAAAAGTTGCCGTTAATGTTACGTGTTGCCGCTAATGTTAATGTCGCTGCTATTACCTTTTTTTTAAAAGCAGCCATTCTCGGCTATCCAAAAATCGATACGTAATAACGTGAAATGCAGAAAAACCGATAGGTTAAATGCAGAAAAACGATAACATAACATCCAAGTTTTATAATACCATACATAAACCAAAATAAATAACAAAATTCTTATAAATTTATGTCATACTACAATCTCTAATATAAGATAAAACTAATACGATGTGTCATCATCCCTGCCACTGTTGTTTCATCCTATAAGTTCCACGGTTGACTCCGGATTGTTGGACATTGATCGAAGATTCTCCAACTACATAGCAAATAACAACATATAAAATTTTAAGTCAACCTATTAACTTCAACCAAACTAAACATCCTCCCTAATAAATAAAAAACTTTTTGTCACATGTATTCTTCTCCTTCATTTAGACACATGACATTTTCTAGAATTTTTGAATTTTTTATTTTCCATTTGTCATTTTATTGTATTTATCATTTTATTAAATTAAAATTCGACATTTAATATGTAAGGTAATATATATGTAAGGTATTTATTATAAATAGTTTTATATATGTAATGTATTCAATATATTAAAGTCTCATTAATTTTAATAATTCAAAAATTTTCTTACTTTTTTCTTTTAAATTCGAACTTTTCAAATTGTTAAAATTTCATATTTAATTTTTTTTAAATAAACTCTTGTAATACATGGGTGTCACACCTAGTTACCAAATTATAAGAAAACTAACAATTACCAATTTATTTATATATATCAACAAACTATCAAATTAACAAACAAACTAACTAACATTAACCTTCTAAGTTAAACCAACAATCAAACTAACAAACCAACAAACTAATAATTACACATTTATCTACAAATACAGATTGTATAGGAACTATTATAGTAATTTACTTTAAATAACATTTCAATAACAGTGTCCTACTTGTTTTTTGTTTCTTTTTTCCATTATGACATTGTAGTTTACACATTGTATACAAATACACTCCAAATTGCATACAAATACACACATACATACATTATACATATATATACATACTTTTTATATACATAGAACAACCGTCAACACACTCCAAATTGAAAATAAATACACACATACATACATCATACACATGTATACATACTTTTTATGCACATTAAACAATCATGAACACAATCTAAATTGCATAAAAATACATACATACATACATACATTATACAGATATACACGTATTTTTTATACACACATATATATAGGAAATACACACACATATAACATATTACACACACATATATGAAATACACACACATATATATACAAAATACACACACAAATGCACACATACAAAACAAATTACAAAAAAATGCACCTGTGGTTCCTAAAAACTTTTCCCTCTTTCAACTAGTGGTGGTAGTCTTCGGTGCTGCAACAGTGATGGTGGTAGTTGATGCCAATAACAGCAACAGCCGACGGTGGTGGTGGTGACCGGAGAGGAAAATAGCTTTTTGAAAACAAAAATGCAATTAATCACAAATTCTTATGGAAATCACATTAAAATAGAAAGAAAGGAAGAGATGAAGAAGGAAACACGAATCCGAGAGAAGGAAATCGACAATAGCAATAGTGTCGGTTGTCGGAGAGGGGAAGTTTTCGGTGGCCGGCAGTATCTGTTCAACTCTATGTTGCTAAATGAGGGTGAATCGTTGGAGGAATGGAGAATCGTCAGAGCAAATGATCGAGAAAATGGATCGAAATGTGAGCAGATCGACGCAGAAAGCGGAAGCAAGTGGGTGAAATATGCGTCGACCTTTAGCGTCGACACCCAATAGTGGCTACAAAAGAATCAATATCGGCGACATCCAATCTCTAGCGGCGACATACGTAGATGGAAAAGAAGGCATGTTTTTTTTCGTCCTTTAGCGGTGACAATTTTAGGTCTTTAGCGACGACATATTGTCGCTGGTATTATGTAACAACCTGAAATTTCGTTTCATTGCTGGTACCCCTTTTCACAACTCGTTTCGATCGTCCATTCGCCGTTTCCGATTTCATTTCCGATTTCCGTCAATTAATTAAGTCATTAATGTGGATTTTATTTTATGACTTAATGAGTGTCCTAATACCCTTAGAACTCATTCTAACACCTCGTATTAGTGAACGAAATATTTCTAAAATCAACCATATCGGGTAACGGCAACTTAATCGGGTACGACCAAAAGCCCCGTTTAACATCGGTATCGGGTAGAATTCCACCTTGTCCCGAAATTAGGACCTATTTAAACGTGTTTAAACATTCATTTGAATCTTTTTCTTCCTCTCTCTACTCTCTCTCTAACCTCTCTCCTAAAATCCAAGTTTAAGGGTCCAAATCATCAACTTTAGGCTCCAAATCTTTAAGGTACCTTCTTAAACTCATTGTATAGCCTCTTTGACCTTCAAATTCGAGATTTAATCATGATTGAAGACCTTGTATATGAGTTTATGGCCCTGGAAGGAGCTTAGGCCGTAAACTCATAATAAGTGGGTTTTTATGCCTTTAAACCCCTCTTAAACAATTTTGGGACTTAGATATGGCTTAATGTCTTTATGGAATGGACTTAGAATGCCTTAATCTATAATTTGGGGACTTGTATGTGAGTTTACGGACAAGGATAGTGTTTAGGCCGTAAACTCATAATTAAAGGGTTTTTAAGCCCTTAAACCCTTCCTAAACCCCAACAGGGCATGGATATGACTTCTAGAATAATTGCTTTAGCCTTGGAACACTTTAAACATAATTTTGGGGGACTTATGTGAGTTTACGGCCAAGGCATGTGCTTGGGCCGTAAACTCCTTAAAACATGGTGTAAAATCAATTTCAAGGTGTTAGAAAGCCATCCAACACCACCAAAAGCCTTGGAATAAATCATAGGACCAACCAAAAATAGTTTAAGGACCTTAAACACATCAAAACTCTTCATTTGAGAGTTTACGCCCATAGAAGGTGCTCCATGGCCGTAAACTCCTAAAAACATGTCATTTTATGCCTAAAAATTTATGTAAGGCCTTGGAACAATTTTAGCAATCACATGTGATTTGTTTGGAATCCAAAAACACAATTTTTCATGGGTTTATAGGAGTTTACGGCCATGAGTCCTATGCTAGGCCGTAAACTCCCTTAAATGTGTCTATTAGGTGTTTAAAAATTAATCCAAGCCCTTAAACCAAACCTAGAAATTATTCCCTAAGTGTTTGAAGCCATTTTGCACCATAAACTACCCCACCATGAGTTTACGGCCGTAAACTCATGGGGAATGGGTGCTTTAGACCAAAAACTCTTGTATAAGTTTATTCATGGGGAGTAAACTCAAGTCCCAAGTCCCTAGTGCTATTACACGTCCTTAAACGCCACCCAGGTCCCTCCAAACACTTGTATCGGGGTGTTTTCGCTACTAGAAGTAATTGTCCCTATTAAATAATCAATCTAAGTCCTAATTAGATACAAATGTGTATCTTTACATTATACTTAGGAACCTCGTGCGTTTGCAAGCCCCGGACCAACACTTAGCATCCAAATCTCGTCCGGTGAGTTCATACCCCTACCCCTTTTTCAACTGTTTTCACTGTTTTCAAGGGGGGGGGGGGGAATACAAGCAAAAGTACAAGGAAATCTTGTACTCCAACTTATCATTTTCTGTTCAATTGATTTCATTCTATATGTTCTAATATCAATAACTGTGTTTATTAAATAGTTCGAATTACGAAGTTAGCTTTCAAACTAATCATAGATTTCTTGATAAAATGTTATAATCTAAACTATGTTTCATAATCTACGAATAATTCATACTAATCATCAAACAGAACGAATAACGAAACTATAACTAGGAACAGAACGAATAACGAAACTATAACTAGGAATAGAACGAATAACGAATACGACTACGAATACGAATACGAATAGAAATAGGAGTAGGATTAGGGAAACGAATACGACTACGAATACGAATACGAACATGAATAAGTATAAGAATATATTAAGAATAAGAACACGAATATGTAGATATGTATCTAAGTATCTCTCAAGATAATACCATTAGGATATCAGAATACCTAGTTAATACAATAGGTATGAATGAAAATCAATCAGTATATCGAAATTCAATAACTAAAAATACTTTTAGGAAAGTATGGGACTTTCCTGGGGAAACGTTACATAACTAAAAAGGAGTAGTAAACTAGATAACTATATATCTTTCACAATTAGTAATATACAATCAGGAAAGTATGGGACTTTCCTGGGATCATAGTTAAACTTAATCAGAACCGTGTAACCTAACAATCAACCAACCTTCTCTTTTAAGAAAATATGAGATTTTCTTGGATATCAACTTTTCGGTAAACTAAAGGAAACTCGTACATTTTCACAAAACAAACATCTTATGAACTCACCAGCTTTATGCTGATTTTCAAACTGCTTGTATTCTCAGGTCAACATTAGACAGGTACCTAGCGATCCTTTTGGAGAAGACGGAGCGTACAGAAGACTCGTCTCTATTTTGTTCATATATACTATGTATTACGAATGTACAACTTTACTTTTGAACAAATGTAAACTTTGATATGTAATGTAATGGTTGTTTACTTTACTTACTATGTGCATTGGATTTGATACTCAACTTGGAGTCAACCCCGGAAACGTTTCCGCCTTTGGTTTTCGGGGTGTGACAGTATTGGTTTTGTGCGTTCCATGAGTTTCTCAGCCATTGGATTACGAAAATGATCGAATGGTTGGCGTTCACCAGAACGTGAGAATGCGGAATCGGATAGGTATGCATTACCGGCGACACCAACAGCGACAACTTTTCGATTTGTCGCTGCTAAAGGTGTTATTGACACTATTAGTGTCCCCAGTAATGGTTGTATTTCTTGTAGTGATTGTTCACAATTCCTATATAAAAATTTTGCTAAGGTGTGAAATATGATTTGCAATGGTTACACGTTTTGAATAAATTGTGACTAAAATAGTCCTGAAAATTAGTTTGACTTTTGGTGACCAAAATTATGAAAGGCCTAACGACCATGTTTTCAGAAAACCTTCACTAAAAATTAGTTTTAAATAGCGGCAATTCTTTTTTCAGGAACTTGAATTTTAATCCACAAAACTCAAAAAATAAAAAATTTATATTAAAACACCTTGACTTAACTTTCAACATATTTTTTTGCTGTTTCTAGTTTTTTATCCATGAACTAAAATTCTAAAGTTGATTCTAATTTGATTTTTTTTCATGTTTTGAAAACACAAGTTCAATTTCCCTACATCCATTCTTTAAAAAATTGAAATTTTCAAATTCTATTAGAAGCTTAAGCAGAAGTGAACCTAACCTTGAGGTCAGGCAACAAAATCATCATCATCCTTTGTTAATGGATTTTCTGATGTATTTTTAAAATTTGATTGACATTGGTCTTTGTACTCCTGAACATCCACAAGATCCTTATTAGTTGTTCAGCATATTAATTTTCTAATATACCTTAACGGTTGTTTCAATAAGGAAAACACTTAAATATTCTTCCATTATTTACCATGGTGTCATTGTTCATCCTAATCATCTATTCTTTTAATCTTAATTGAAAAATACTTTTCGTAACACTATCATATGAAAATGATCCGTACACAACACATATATAAACTTAATTGTGACAATGAAAACATTATCATATGGAATGTGATCGGTACACAACACATATATAAACGACACGAGTAGAATACAACCACATGACTTCATTACATAATAATTATCAAGGTTTTATTAATTACTATATAAATAATAGGTGTATTCAAAAACCATACTCAAGATCATTCACTTTCAACAGTGGCTATCATAACTGGGTTATTTTGCTTGCCCCCACCATAATTGATTTCTTTATGGAGAATGATTGATTGAATGGGATTTGTATGCGATTTGAAGTTGATATATCACAAACAGACTTTATACATATCAGTGGGTAAACGAGGGCCAAAAAGAACATCAAGTGGTGTTGCTTTGCCATTAGTCGCCCCCATGCTTTCAGTCATATCAACAGGTTCGTCTGATGGTTTTTTGAGCACAAACTGTTGTATCAAACGAGCTAGCGTTAAACCCAAAACCTGAAGGGCAAATAAAACACCAGGGCACATTCTTCTACCACTACCAAAAGGAAGCAATTCATAATGGTTTCCCTTGACATCGATATCCTTGTGACTTGTCAAGAATCTCTCAGGCTTGAATTCCTCGGGATATGACCAGATATTTGGGTCACGTTGCAACTTCCAACGATTTACCAAAAGACGAGTTCCTTTTGGAATGTTATAGCCACCCACAATGCAGTCGTCCAGTGACTCGTGAGGAACAGCGAGAGGTCCAGCTGGGTATAATCGTAATGTTTCTTTGATGATGGCATTGAGGTAGACTAAGTTCTTTAGGTCAGACTCCTCCACCAGTCTGTCCCTTGCAACATGCTCATCAATTTCATCTTGCGTAATTTTTAATGTTTTTGGGTGGTTGAGCAACAATGATAAAGCCCAGGTTAATGTCACAGATGTCGTGTCAACGCCTGCTAATAGGATTTGCTGTGAACAGGAGTTTACGCAAATTAAAAACTCGTGGATTAGGTTATATAGTTAAAAGGCTGAAGAAATATTTAATGTAATCACGAAACAATGAGATAAAAAGTTTGAGTTTACTAGGCTTGTCGCTTTGATAATTGTATCATGGTCAAAACCCGGGAATTGATCTTCAGAAGCACCTCGAAGAATGGAAATTAGCACATGCATAAAGTCTTGGTTCGCTTCATGTTGATGTATATACTTACTCTCCTGTTTGTGCACCTTTAACCATCGGTCAAAGATATTATGCAAATCCTTCCAAGTATTCTTCATCACTTTTTTGTATCCACCCACGTCCAAATAGTTGAGATAAGGTATAAAATCAGCAAGCACAAATGCGCCCATTAACTCAAAGAACTTCCTTACCACAGCCTGAAATTGAACCCCTTGTTCATGATTTGGCGAAAACCTTTTTCCTGTAATAATCCTAACCATAATATTTAAAACCAAGTTCCCAAACCATTGACTCATCTCCACCTTTACCATCTGTGACTATGAACTTTCAGTAGGTTTATTCGCTACCCAGCCATTATATAACTCTTTAACGGATGCTATAACTTCAGAAGCTCGAATATATCCAATCATTTCAACTCTTTGTTGAGAAAGAACCTCCAACACGACCATCTTGCGCATTTTTCGCCAATAGTCCCCATATGGAGCCAGGCCAAACACGGCATCATTATATGCCATGGTTTTTGATGCCTCTGTTTTCGGTCGACTTGCGAAGGCCTTGTCATTGGTAGTAAAGCAGTCCTTAGCAATCGTTGCATCACTCACCACCAAACCTTGATGAACACCAAGCTTGATGGTGAAGATAGGACCATGTTTTTCTGCCATGTCACCTAAAACCTTGTGAGGTAGCTCAGCTCCACGTAAAAGGTGTAAGTGTCCGATTATCGGCCATGCCCCTTTTGCTTGTGGTGGCTTTAGGTTCTTCCCTGTGTCTTCCTTCCTTCTGTGGAGGATAGGGACTAGCAAACAGTGTACAAGAATAGAGACAAAGATTGTTGCAACAATAGGTGATACTATGAGATAGAACTCCATGGCTGAGTGAGCAAATTGAATGCATGGTTGTATTTGCCAATAGATAATAGCAGTAAATTCTTGAGTTGATCCTTAAAAGATCAATCATGTCAACCTTTAACAATAAAGTGGATCCTATCGATTTATATCAACGTCTACATCAGTTTGTTGGACATATTTACCCTTGAGGGGAAGACTTTGGATGCTTCTATGAAAAATAAAAATAAAAAATAACATTAACCAATATGATCAATATTTATTTAAAAAACGTCACCGCTAAAAATAAATTTAATAGTTTTAATTATTTATAATCGAATATTAATTCTGTCATAGCACACTAATGCCAACTGCCGGTGCTTCGTATGGAATGATAGCATTTTATTAAAATAAATTAAATATTTGATTTAACAAATATGATTAGGCAAATATAATATTCTTAAATAAAAAATACGCAATCCATTTTAGATTTATGGTAGTAGATTGGCAAATTAACGAGATTTTGTGAACATGTTAAAAAAAATTCAGTACAAGACGACTAGGTCTTCAAGTGTCAGCTTTATTCAATCTAATTATGCCAAGAAAAAAGATCGTAACTTAAGTTCAGAATCCAATGCTAATAACAAATTCAATCCATGCTAATAACAGGCAAAATCTAATAGATTTCATTATTTTATTCCTCGGTATTTCTGTATGTTCTTGAATTTTCAACTTTTGGAATTGAACTTTTTCAATCAATGAACTTTAATGATCAATTTGCGAGTAGAAAATATCAAGTTTCCTAGCAACAATATAACATATATTGTCATATTAAGCAATATTGATTTTAATCAGGTCTCATTTTCTCTAATAAAAATAGACATAGAACAGGAGTCTGAATGGGATGCAACACAGATCACAGATTGAAAATGATGTAACTGAATCTTTAAAGAAAGATAATCAGAGACCAAATGAATCTTTACTATTCATAATTCGGTTTCTATATATCTTTAAATTTGGATTTTTCTTTAAGTTTAATGATTGGAATCTTAGCCCAATCTTGTGACTTGTTATCTGTAAACTCTGTCCTAGAAATTAGCCCTGTTCCAAGAATCTACAAAAACAGAAACAACCAACAAAAATAACCCAATTAAATCTTTTTGGTGTTTGGTTTGTTGGATTCCATGGGATTTGGAATTCCATTCCATTGTTTGGTTGTAAAAGACTATGAAATTGAATTCAGTTGGAATTCACAAAATCCTTTTTGATTCAAACATTTCATTCTAAGTCCCAAGGAATTCTCCTTGTTAAGAATACATATTTTTCTCAAAGGGCAATTATCATTGCTTATAATATTCAAAACACGAATTCCATTTTGTGTTCTACAAAGACGAGTAGTTTTGCCATTTATCATTTATATTCATTTAAAAACAGAAATATACAAAGGAATGGAACTGAATTCCATTCCAATTCTGTCGACAAAACACGTGACAAAATATTAATTCTTTCAGATTTCAACCAAACCAAACACCAAAAAGATTTAAATGAAGTTTTGGTGATATTATGAACAAAGAACAAATAAATAGCTTTCATGTTGCTGTAAGTTCGTCTCAGTTGTCCAGTATTTTCAAGTTTCAACCATTGATTAGATTATCAAGTAAATTACATTTTTGTCCTTATCCTCCACTGATATTTTGGATCTGGTTCAACAACGAATCTTTTTTTTTTTTCCTTTTTGGTCCCTGGACTATAATGATATTTTTAGATCTTGTACAACAAGGAACCTTTTTTATTTTCCTTTTGTCCCTGTTTCAACCAAATCATTCCCGAAAACGGAAAAAAATAATCCTCTTTGGATCAAATCTAAAAGTATTGCTATAACGTAGGGACTAAAATGTAATTGTAAGCTGATTTCAAATGTATATGCGTCTACTGTCTACCTTCCCTTATTTTTAGTGGGAATCAAATAGATGTTTCATATATCAATGGATGTGCACGTGATACAAGTAGGATTGCAAAGCTAAACACAGACCTAAGGGGGATATTCCATGGAAAAATTGGCAACTCAATAGAAAATAACAAAAAGGTTAATCATTATGGATAAGCACAGGTGAAGAATAGAAAGAAAATGACAATTGGAGTAAAGAAATCTTTAAAGCTAGAATGGAAAATGTAAGTGCTTTAGAAGTTTCTTTGAATGTGGGAAGGAATCATAAGAACTGTGAGATACCAATAAGATATTCTCATGAATTGGAAGATGATAAAATTGTTTGTGATGCTAAAGAAGTTGTAGGTGAAACAAAAGTTGTTGAACATCCAACAAGGTCTTCTGATGAGATTGAAAATGATGTAAATAAATCTATGAAGAAAGATAGACAAGGACCAAATATTTTTCTGTACTTGAAACTTGTGAAAATAAGGAGACAATCAAAGATGACATGCACACAGAGTCAAAGGAGAATCAAGATGAGGTGGGACCCAATAATTCTAATAATTTTGCTGAAGAAACCAACAGCTTAGCTTTGTATCAGAAGGTGGAAAATGAAAAGAAAACATCCCATGATTATGATGAAAATGGTTATGAGAAGAGATTTAGTGAAGCATTGGGGTTATTGGAAAATACAAGGTAGGAAGTTCTTGAACACTGAGGAAGTAGTAATTGCAGAGATTCATGAATCAAATAGTGATGATGAAGCAAGTGAGAAAGTGTTTGAGGAAGAAAAGAAGTGAAGGAGGAAAGTGACACTGAAAGCCACATGGAAGAAGACACAAAAGAAATTTTATGATGTTTGTGATGTGGAAATAATTGATAATTCATCGAGTGATTATGATGATGCAGAAGAAAGTGAGAGCATCCATAGCTTTCATGGTGCAAATCGTATAGAAATTGAAATAGAAGAAGCCTACAAAGTTGACCTAAGTGACAACAATGTGGAATGATGTGAAGAAGTTGATGGTGTCAGCAATAGCTCACCACAAGCTACATTAGAAAAATAGAAAAAATAATTATGAAAAATCTGAATCATGTTCAGATATGATACATGGTATGGAAGAAATTAAACTAGAGTGCAGGATAATGATTTATAAGATATACTTAAGTATTTGACTTCGAAATTAAACCATTCGCTTAAGTTAGAAGAATAATATAAATAGAATGTCATGAACAATTTAAATAAACAAAATTATATTTATAAGATATCCCTAAGAGGTTAACTGTGACCAGAAATAACTTGTAGGTATATAATTTTCATCTTTTATGTTAATAAATGTTTGCTAATAGACAAAGATTCACCTTAAAATACATATAGTCACAAACATTTTATTTTTGCATGAATATTATGTAGCTTATAGACACTCAAAACATGGTAATACTTTATCACTACACTTGTTGCTTACATGTAGTCACATGTTTAATCATTTATAATGATTGTTGTTTACATTTAATCACATAATAAATTCAACCATCATCATACATTATTTATAATAACATTGATATTTTACAACTTGTACCGACAAATTATAAGTTATTTTTATTATGAATATTGTTTACTTTTAGTGACAAAACGAGTATTAAATTATGACCATAACCCTTTGGTCGCTTAAATAAATTTTCGTCACTATATAACCTATACCTTCACGTTTTTTTCGTATGACTAATTCCAATATCAGATTTTGTCCCTTAGCGATATACTTCATCACCTTGTATGTTTTACGTCTCACTTAATAATTCTCACTTAATAATCGTCACTACTGTCCTGTTGCTATTGCTCAAAAAGTTACCGCTAATGTTACGTGTCACCGCTAATGATAATGTCGCTGCTATTGCCTTTTTTTTAAAGCAGCCATTCTCGGCTATCCAAAAATCGATAAGTAATAACGTTAAATGGAAAAAAAACCGATAGGTTAAATGTAGAAAATTGATAACATACCATCCAAGTTTTATAATACCATACATACACCTAAATAAATAACAAAATTCTTATAAATTTATGTCATACTACAATCTCTAATATAAGATAAAACTAATACGACGTGTCATCATCCCTGCCACTGCCATTGTTGTTCCATCCTATAAGTTCCACGGTTGATTCCGGATTGTTGGACATTGATCGAAGATTCTCCAACTACATAGTAAATAACAACATATAACTTTGTAAGTTAACCTATTAACTTAAACCAAATTAAATATTCTCCCTAATAAATAAAGAACTTTTTGTCACATGTCCTCTTTTCCTTCATTTGGACACATGGCATTTTCTAGAATTTTTTAATTTTTTATTTTCCATTTGTCATTTTATTGTATTTATCATTTTATTAAATTAAAATTCCACATTTAATATGTAAGATAATATATATGTAAGTTATTTATAATAAATAGCTTATATATGTAATATATTCAATACATTAAAGTCTAATTAATTTTAATAATTCAAAAATTTTCTTATTTTTCTTATAAATTCAAACTTTTCAAATTGTTAAACTTTCATATATATATATATATATATATATATATATATATATATATATATATATATATATATATATATATATTCTTTTAAATAAACTCATGTAATACATGAGTGTCACACTTAGTTACCAAATTATAAGAAAACTAACCATTACCAATTTATCTATATATATATATCAACAAACTATCAAATTAACAAACCAACTAACTAACATTAACATTCTAAGTTAAACCAACAATCAAACTAATAATTACACATTTATCTACAAATACAGATTGTATAGGAACTATTATAGTAATTTACTTTAAATAGCATTTCAATAATAGCGTCCTACTTGTTTTTTGTTTCTTTTTTCCATTATGACATTGTAGTTTACACATTGTATACAAATACACTCCAAATTGCATAAAAATACACACATACATACATTATACACATATATACATACTTTTTATATACATAAAACAACCGTCAACACACTCCAAATTGCACATAAATACACACATACATACATCATACACATGTATACATACTTTTTATACACATTAAACAATTATGAACACAATCCAAATTGCATACAAATACATACATACATACATACATACATACATACATACACTCATACATTATACAGATATATACGTATTTTTTATACACACGCATATATGAAATACACACATATATAGGAAATACACACACATATAACATATTACACACACATATATATACAAAATACACACACAAATGCACACATACAAAACAAATTACAAAAAATGCACCTGTGGTTCCCAAAAGCTTCTCCCTCTTTCAACTAGTGGTGGTAGTCTTCGGTGCTGCAATAGTGATGGTGGTAGTTGATGCCGATGACAGCAACAACCGACGGTAGTGGTGGTGACTGGAGAGGAAAACAGATTTTTGAAAACAAAAATGCAATTAATCACAAATTCTTATGGAAATCACATTAAAATAGAAAAGAAACGAAGAGATGAAGAAGGAAACACGAATTCGAGACAAGGAAATCGACAACAGCAACAGTGTCGGTGGTCGGAGAGGGGAGGTTTTCGGTGGCCGGCAGTATCTCTTCAACTATATGTTGCTAAATGAGGGTGAATCGTTTGAGGAATGGAGAATCGTCAGAGCAAATGATCGAGAAAATGGAACAAAATGAGAGTAGATTGACGCAGAAAGCGGAAGCAAGTGGGTGAAATATGCGTCGACCTTTAGTGTCGACACCCAATAGTGGCTACCAAAGAATCAATATCGGCGACATCCAATCTTTAGTGGCGACATACGTAGAGGGAAAAGAAGGCGTGTTTTTTTCGTCCTTTAGTAGTGACAATTTTAGGTCTTTAGCGACGACATATTGTCGCAGGTATTCATTTTTTGCATTCCAAGAGTTTCTCAGCCATTGGATTACAAAAATGATCGAACGGTTGGTGTGCACCAGAACGTGAGAATGCGGAATCGGATAGGTACGCATTACCGGCGACACCAATAGCGACAACTTTTCGATTTGTCGCTGCTAAAGGTGTTATTGCCGCTATTAGTGTCGCCAGTAATGGTTGTATTTCATGTTGTGATTGTTCACAATTCCTATATAAAACTGTTGCTAAGGTGTGAAATATGATTTGCAATGGTTACACATTTTGAATAAATTGTGACTAAAATAGTCCTAAAAATTAGTTTGACTTTTGGTGACAAAAATTATGAAAGGCCTAACGACCATGTTTTCAGAAAACCTTCACTAAAAATTAGTTTTAAATAGCGGCAATTCTTTTTTCAGGAACTAGAATTTTAATCCCCAAAACTCAAAAAATAAAAAATTTATATTAAAACACCTTGACTTAACTTTCAAAATATTTTTTTTTTGCTGTTTCTAGTTTTTTATCCATGAACTAAAATTCTAAAGTTGATTCTAATTTGATTTTTTTTCATGTTTTTAAAACACAATTTCAATTTCCCTACATCCATTCTTTAAAAAATCACTAAAAAAAAATGCCGATTAGTGGGAAAACGAAACGGTCACTAACAATTGAAGGTGTCGTCACTACATCATTTAGTGACCAAACTTATGGTCATCACTTGTGGTCACTATAGGTCCGTCACAAAAACCGATTAGTAACCAAAATATAAAAGCGGTCACTAAATAGTGACCAAAATATAATGGTCACTAAATTTTTGACGAGGGGCTTCGTCACTAATAAATGAAAGTCGTCACTATTTTGTTTAATTAGTGACCATAAAAAGTCGTCATTCTCTTATGCGATTAGTGACCATAGAAAGTCGTCACTGGTTTATCTAATTAGTGGCCATAAAAAGTTGTCACTCTCAACCGATTTGTGACCATAGAAAGTCGTCACTAGCTTATCCAACTAGTGACCATAAAAAGTCGTCACTAATTTATCCAATTCGGTAAAAAAAGTCACTGATTTTTTTTGCAATTTCTTTTATCTAACCAATTTAAGTAACTTTAAGCAAACCTACGGTATACAATACTGAAATGGCTAGAACATCATATGAATCATAGAGCATAGTTAAGAACAGCAACCACCAAAACAGATTTCCAAAAACAGTAAGTATTCCAATTCTAACTGGCTTTCTCATTTTATAAACTGTACACAAATAATAGTTACCATAGAATGTGATATAGATTGTGGGGAGGCCTTGTGACTAGCTTCCTCTAAGGCAATTTTAATTGACTTTTGCATCTCTAACTGTCTACTCGCCTACAAAATGATATCATTTAGGTTTTATGTTTAATGAGAAGGGTATTCTTGTCTTTTGCACATGAAATGGTGGTTATGCAGATTTTTCTAGTAGCAGTGAAATCTATTCTCCTTCATCACTAGCATTTTGGTCAACATCAATTTGAAAACTTTTAACCCCTCTTTGAAACTCAGGCATAGCACCCTCCATAATGCTTGAACATCTTTTATTTAACAAAAAACCAATCTATAGGAAAAGAACTATTTTTTGTGAGGCTCTTTTTTTTCATGGGATTCCAAGGCTGTGAATCCAAATCCATCCCTCTACGTGTCAACCAAACTGGGGATCGCAGATACCACCAGCTTCTCAACCTTGAATGACTTGAGCATCTGAAAACCATAATTTTCATTTTACAAGAGTTTATGTAAAACGAATTACATATTTTGTCCCTGTGAGTGTGGTTAGTCCAAGTTACTAATTTTTTCCCTGTGGTTTCGTTTTGTTGCTGTTTTGGTCCCTAAGTTGATTGCTAAATCGAACTATTTTGCCTTCAGTTTTATTAAAGTGACTATTTTGCAGTAGACCAGATTTGTAATCCAATTGTAATTTTATGATTAAATTATTCTCTAAGTTATCACGTATCTCTTTTCCTAAATTATAACGTGTTTTATGCTATTGTGTAAATATTTATTTAGTTAATAGAAAATAAAACATGTGTTATTTTCTAAATTATAACGTACTGTATTATTTTATTCTGAAGTATATATGTTTAAAAGAAATTAAAAAAATGTTTTTGTCAACCAATCATAAATTATCACGTATTTTATTTTCTAAATTATAAAGGATCTTGTTCTAACGTAAAAATACTTTATTTGGTAAAAATAAATAAACAACGTTAATAGTCAATCTCATATTATATTTTCTTTTGACTAAAAAAAATTATATTATAGAATAAAATACGTTATAACTTAGAAAATAATTTAATAATGATATTATGAGTAAATTAGCAATTTGACCCATGTGGTATATGTTTTTTTGGTGATTTGGTCCAAGGGCAAAATGGTCATGTTATTAAGACCAACATCATGAGTAGTTAGATTTAACAACCCTTGGACCAAAACGAAAGAGAAATTTGTAATTAACTCCAGAATTTAGCAAGATTTAATATAAAAACTTTTATGTCGAATAAATTAATATGAAAAGATTACCTCTTCAATAGCATTCATGAGACGCCTACACATTCCCTGACACCGATATTTGCTGCATGTTGCAATTAAAGGCATCTCCGCAACATTTACCCCATGAATCATGAACACAAATTTCAAACATAGGGTTAAAAAGGTCAAAGGGAAAAATGGCCATTTACTATTCAATGCTAGAAAATATCACCAATTTGTATGCCTTAATGATGCTACACAAAGTATTACGTCATTTTTCTCCAAGATCACTGTATAGAACCCCTCATAGTTCAGACGTGCAAATTCTGATTTGAAGAAAAAATCAAACGAAATAATTATCTCCAAAAGGCTGTGTTAATTAATGAAAAAAAAAATCATGAAATGGTAATAGTGTTCACCCCCAATTGTATAAAACATGTGGGATCATATCAATGCCTGTTCTTGGATCCACCATGGGAAGAAAACACTCCTCCATAATTGTAAGTGCAACTGCCAGTTTCAACTTGCATTCAGCTTTCAAAGCAACCAATCCGGAATTAATCTTTTGGTCGCCATGTATGCATTTCAGAATGGTCCACGAGAAACCATCGGAAATGGAATTCATAATTCCATTCCGGGAATGAAGCCCGAAATAAACCTATAAAAAAATCAAGATCAAAAGTTATTAATAGTGTCAAATAAATTCACAGATTCCAATTCCAATTTGATTTCGATTCTTACCTCCTTGCAGCTTTCCCCACAGAACTAAATCAAGTCTCTTTCTATTCCGGTTTCTCCATGACATTCCTCGTGGTATGTAAATAAAATGTTGATGTTTTTAACTAAGTTGTTTTAATTTTAGATATTGACAAGAAAGAATAAATGATTTTATATTAAAATTTACATTTATGTTCGCATTGCAAACATTTCAGGCCATCCAAACTTGAAGGCTCGTTATCATTGACCACATTCCCACAAATCCAACAAGAGCACTTTGAACAATACCAATTGCCTTCAGGTAGCTCCTGGAAAAAACAAGACACATAAAATGGGATACAAATAGCCAAATAAATTAAGAAATAAAGACAAAAGGATTATGAAAGTAAAAGTATAAATGAAGGGAAAGCAAGACACATACACACACCTATACACATAAGCATGTTATATGAAAAGTTGAGGGGCAATAATCACAGCAAATCAACTCACCACCATCACCACACAGCCCACAACTATCATCATTTTCATCAATTTCCTCCACCTCAACAGTCCGCATGGCACCTCTCCTAACCTTATACTCAACTAACCAAGCTTCCAGTTGGCACAAAATGAACGACTTCCCAGACTCCATAAAAAGACACAAACACGAGATTTTTAAATTTAAGCTTTTTTCAAAGAGTCAGTAATCTGCAATTTCTTTACCCAATGAATTATATCCATAACATGGTAAGAAACTTCACTAATGCACAATTAGGATGAGTTTGTTACACCTGGACTAGAGAGAGAGAGAGAGAGAGAGAGAGAGAGAGAGAGAGAGAGAGAGCTCACCAATTATGAACAAATGGAGATAGATATACTCAAAATGCACTCCCAATTCATGTAAGCATTTCATCGAACAGCTGTTGTGCACATTCTATTGAACGGGGGAGAAGATGAGCTGTGTCCCTAAGATGCTGATCATAAGAACATACATTCAACTATCCATGTAACCTTCTTTCAAAATCTCATCCAATCGATGAAATCACAAGGGGAAAGCGATTGAGATAGAGAGAAAGAGATACCAAAGGATGTAGGGAAGGAGGTGGCGGCGCCAATCGGTGGAAGGGGGCGTGGGGACAAACATTGTCGTAAGTAAGAAGTAAGGCTTTCGCCAAGACGACGATTTTTGATGAATTCTTCTCGGACTTTGTTGATAACGTGATGACTTGGGTATAGACAATGTTGGTCGCCGAACATCCTTGAAAATCTCGGCAGATACAAAAACCCAGGTAGTAGAAATTGGATTTGGCGATGACGAATTGGAGATTGGGGAAGGTTTATGGCTTGCAGATGGTGGATGACAACAACGGTGAAACGATGGGAGAGATTGGTTTGCATCCGTTTATACGTGAAATGGTCTGCGTGTGAGCGTGTCTTGTATGTTGTATTGCCACTTGTATTTTAAGGTAAGTTACATTTTTACCCTTGTGGTTTGATGACATGTATTGTCGTTAAAAGTAACTATATGTTGGTGATTTTTTAAGGTTATTTTGACGTATCTTTTTCCGGTTAAAAGTAAGTATACATTGATCCCTTTTTAGAGTTAGGCGCTATGAATAAAATTATACATAACTAGTGACCATTTTTTGTGGTCACTGAACCTATTTTCATTTTGTATTTCAATGACCATATTATTTATATTGTTTCGTCATCCCACATGACGTTTAGGTGAGTTCGAATAAAGAAGAGCATTCAGTGACCACTGTTTTTTGTCACTAAGCCTCTAATTAAGTGACCATTTTTTTTGTCATTAGGCCTTCAATGCAGTGACCATTATTTTTGGTCCCTAAACTAATAATGATATTAAAATATGATATTTTTTCTACGCTTAGTGACCGGAGAGTGACAACCATCAAACAATCAGTCACTAAACTTGTAGCATTACCAAAATTCAGTGACGACTTAATAAATGGTCACTAAATGATGATATTAGTGACCAGATTTTAGGTGGTCACTAATAATTGGTCATTAAAAGGGAAATTTCTTGTAGTGAATTGAAATTTTCAAATTCGATTACAAGCTTAAGCAGAAGTGAACCTAACCTTGAGGTAGGGCAACAAAATCATCATCATCCTTTGTTAATGGATTTTCTGATGTATTTTTAAAATTTGATTCATATAGGTCTTTGTACTCCTGAACATCCATGATATCCTTATTAGTTGTTCAGCATATTAATTTTCCAATATACCTTACCGGTTGCTTCAATAAGGAAAACACTTAAATATTCTTCCATTATTTACCATGGTGTCATTGTTCATCCTAATCATCTATTCTTTTAATCTAGTTGAAAAATACTTTTCGTAACACTATCATATGAAAATGATCCGTACACAACACATATATAAACTTAATTGTGACAATGAAAACATTATCATATGGAATGTGATCGGTACACAACACATATATAAACGAGACCAGTAGAATACAACCACATGACTTCATTACATAATAATTATCAAGGTTTTATTAATTACTATATAAATAATAGGTGTATTCAAAAACCATACTCAAGATCATTCACTTTCAACAGTGGCTGTCATAACTGGGTTATTTTGCTTGCCCCCATCATAATTGATTGCTTTATGGAGAATGATTAATTGAATGGGATTTGTATGCGATTTGAAGTTGATATATCACTAACCGACTTTATACATATCAGTGGGTAAACGAGGGCCAAAAAGAACATCAAGTGGTGTTGCTTTGCCATTAGTCGCCCCCATGCTTTCAGTCCTATCAACAGGTTCGTCTGATGGTTTTTTGAGCACAAACTGTTGTATCAAACGAGCTAGCGTTAAACCCAAAACCTGAAGGGCAAATAAAACACCAGGGCACATTCTTCTACCACTACCAAAAGGAAGCAATTCATAATGGCTTCCCTTGACATCGATATCCTTGTGACTTGTCAAGAATCTCTCAGGCTTGAATTCCTCCGGAACTGACCAGATATTTGGGTCACGTTGCAACTTCCAAAGATTTACCAAAAGACGAGTTCCTTTTGGAATGCTGTAGCAACCCACAATACAGTCGTCCAGTGACTCGTGAGGAACAGCGAGAGGTCCAGCTGGGTATAATCGTAATGTTTCTTTGATGATGGCATTGAGGTAGACTAAGTTCATTAGGTCTGACTTCTCCACCAGTCTGTCCTTTCCAACATGCTCATCAATTTCATCTTGGGCAATTTTTAATGTTTTTGGGTGGTTGAGCAAACAATGATAAAGCCCAGGTTAATGTCACAGATGTCGTGTCAACGCCTGCTAATAGGATTTGCTGTGAACAGGAGTTTACACAAATTAAACACTCGTGGATTAGGTTATATAGTTAAAAGGCTGAAGAAATATTTAATGTAATCACCAAACAATGAGATAAAAAGTTTGAGTTTACTAGACTTGTCGCTTTGATAATTGTATCATGGTCAAAACCCGGGAATTGATCTTCAGAAGCACCTCGAAGAATGGAAATTAGCACATGCATAAAGTCTTGGTTCGCTTCATGTTGTTGTATAGACTTAATCTCCTGTTTGTGCTCCTTTAACCATCGGTCAAAGATATTGTCCAAATCCTTCCAAGTATTCTTCATCACTTTTTTGTATCCACCCACGTCCAAATAGTTGAGATAAGGTATAAAATCAGCAAGCACAAATGCCCCCATTAACTCAAAGAACTTCCTTACCACAGCCTGAAATTGAACCCCTTGTTCATGATTTGGCGAAAACCTTTTTCCTGTAATAATCCTAACCATAATATTTAAAACCAAGTTCCCAAACCATTGACTCATCTCCACCTTTACCATCTGTGACTATGAACTTTCAGTAGGTTTATTCGCTACCCAGCCATCATATAACTCTTTAACGGATGCTATAACTTCAGAAGCTCGAATATATCCAATCATTTCAACTCTTTGTTGAGAAAGAACCTCCAACACGACCATCTTGCGCATTTTTCGCCAATAGTCCCCATATGGAGCCAGGCCAAACACGGCATTATTATACGCCATGGTTTTTGATGCCTCTGTTTTCGGTCGACTTGCGAAGGCCTTGTCATTGGTAGTAAAGCAGTCCTTAGCAATCGTTGCATCACTCACCACCAAACCTTGATGAACACCAAGCTTGATGGTGAAGATAGGGCCATGTTTTTCTGCCATGTCACCTAAAACCTTGTGAGGTAGGTCAGGTCCACGTAAAAGGTGTAAGTGTCCGATTATCGGCCATGCCCCTTTTGCTTGTGGTGGCTTTAGGTTCTTCCCTGTGTTTTCCTTCTTTCTGTGGAGGATAGGGAGTAGCAAACAGTGTACAAGAATAGAGACAAAGATTGTTGCAACAATAGTTGATACTATGAGGTAGAACTCCATGGCTGAGTGAGCAAATTGAATGCATGGTTGTATTTGCCAATAGATAATAGCAGTAAATTCTTATGTTGATCCTTAAAAGATCAATCATGTCAACCTTTAACAATAAAGTGGATCCTATCGGTTTATATCTACGTCTACATCAGTTTGTTGGACATATTTACCCTTGAGGGTAAGACTTTGGATGCTTCTATGAAAAATAAAAATAAAAAATAACATTAACCAATATGATCAAATATTTATTTAAACAACATCACCACTAAAAATAAATTTAATAGTTTTAATTATTTATAATTTAATATTAATTTGTCATAGCACACTAATGCCAACTGTCGGTGCTTCATATGGAATTATAGCATTTTATTAAAATAAATCAAATATTTCATTTAACTAATATGATTAGGAAAATATAATATTCTTAAATAAAAAATACGCAATCCATTTTAGATTTACGGTAGTAGATTGGCAAATTAACGAGATTTTGTGAACATGTTAAAAAAAATTCAGTACAAGACGACTAGGTCTTCAATTGTCGGCTTTATTCAATCTAATTGTGCCAAGAAAAAAGATCGTAACTTAAGTTCAGAATCCAATGCTAATAACAAATTCAATCCATGCTAATAACAAGCAAAATCTAATAGATTTGTTTAGTTTATTCCTCAGTATTTCTGTATGTTCTTGAATTTTCAACTTTTGGAATTGAACTTTTTCAATCAATGAACTTTCATGATCAATTTGCGAGTAGAAAATATCAAGTTTCCTAGCAACAATATAACATATATTGTCATATTAAGCAATATTGATTTTAATCAGGTCTCATTTTCTCTAATAAAAATAGACATAGAACAGGAGTCTGAATGGAATGAATCAGAGATTGAAAATGATGTAACTGAATCTTTGAAGAAAGACAATCACAGACCAAATGAATCTTTACTATTCATAATTCAGTTTCTATATATCTTTAAATTTGGATTTTTATTTAAGTTTAATGATTGGATTCTTACCCCATTCTGGTGAGTTGTTATCTGTAAACTCTGTCCTAGAAATCAACCTTGTTCCACGAATCTACAAAAACAGAAACAACTAACAAAAATAACCCAATTAAATCTTTTTGGTGTTTGGTTTGTTGGATTCCATGGGATTTGGAATTCCATTTCATTGTTTGGTTGTAAAAGACTATGGAATTGAATTCAGTTGGAAATCACAAAATCCTTTTTAATTTAAACATTTCATTATGTGTCCCAAGGAATTCTCGTTGTTAAGAATACATATTTTTTGAAAGGGTAATTATCATTGTTTATAATATTCAAAACCTGAATTCCATTTTGTGTTCTACAAAAACGAGTAGTTTTGCCATTTATCATTTATATTCATGTAAAAACAGAAATATACAAAGGAATGGAACTGAATTCCATTCCAATTCTATCAACAAAACATGTGACAAAATATCATTTCTTTCAGATTTCAACCAAACCAAACACCAAAAAGATTTAAATGAAGTTATGGTGATATTATGAACAAAGAACAAATAAATAGCTTTCATGTTGCAGTAAGTTCGTCTAAGTTGTCCAGTATTTTCAAATTTCAACCATTGATTAGATTATCAAGTAAATTACATTTTTGTCCCTGTCCACCAGTGATATTTTAGATCTGGTTCAACAACGAATCTTTTTTTCCTTTTTGGTCCCTAGACTATAATGATAATTTTAGATCTGGTACAACAAGGAACCTTTTTGATTTTCCTTTGGTCCCTATTTCAACCGAATCATTCCCGAAAAAGGAAAAAAATAATCCTCTTTGGATCAAATCTGAAAATATTGCTATAGCACAGGGACTAAAGATGTAATCGTAAGCTAATTTCAATTGTATATGTGTCTACTAGGGGTGTCAAAAAGTCCCGTGGAACCCCGTCCCGTATGGGGGCATTTGTTGAAAAAAATAGGGGACGGAGGCGGGGGCGGGGGTAAGGTTAACCCCCGTTTTGATTTCGGAGGCGGGGTGGGGGTTGGTAGTCCCGTCCCGAAACACCCGTGGGGGCCCTGTTAATTAATTATATAAATTGACATATATTAATTATATAATTATAATAAACAATAAAATGATTTTTACGTACAAAAATTCTACAAAAAAAATGTTTTTAATTTGTTTGTAATATGTAAAATTATGTTATAAATATCTGTTTGTTACCCAAGAAATAGTTTCTTTTAGCCCAAACAAGAATTTCTTGTAGCCCAATTAAGATAGCCCAAAATCAATCGGGGGTGGGGGCGGAGGTCAGAAGGGGAATTTAGGGGCGGGGCGGGGGTGGAAAGGATGGAGATTTCGGGGGCGGGGACGGGGACGGGGGAATGGGAAAATTTTGGGGGCAGGTACGGGGGATGGAATCCCCGTCCCGTTTGCCCCCGTTGACATCCCTAGTGTCTACCTTCCCTTATTTTTAGTGGGCATCGAATAGATGTTTCATATGTCAATGGATGTGCACGTGATACAAACAGGATTGCAAAGCTACACACAGACCTGACGGGGATATTCCATGGAAAAATTGGCAACTCAATAGAGAATAACAAAAAGGTTAACCATTATTGATAAGCACAAGTGAAGAATAGAAAGAAAATGAACATTGGATTAAAGAAATCCTTAAAGCTAGAATGGAAAATGTAAGTGCTTTAGAAGTTTCTTTGAATGTGGGAAGGAATCATAAGAGCTGTGAGATACCAATAAGATCTTCTCATGAATTGGAAGATGATAATATTGTTTGTGATGCTAAAGAAGTTGTAGGTGAAACAAAAGTTGTAGAACATCCAACAAGGTCTTCTAATGAGATTGAAAATGATGTAAATAAATCTATGAAGAAAGATAGACAAGGACCAAATATTTTTTTTGTACGTGAAACTTGTGAAAATAAGGAGACAATCAAAGATGACAAGCACACAGAGTCAAAGGAGAATCAAGATGAGGTGGGACCCAGTAATTCTAATAATCTTGCTAAAGAAACCAACAACATAGCTTTGTATAAAAGGTGGAAAATGAAAAGAAAACATCCCATGATTATGATGAAAATGGTTATGAGAAGAGATTTAGTGAAGTATTGGGGTTATTGGAAAATACAAGGCAGGAAGTTTTTGAACATTGAGGAAGTAGTAATTGCAGAGATTCATGAATCAAATAGTGATGATGAAGCAAGTGAGAAAGTGGTTGAGAAAGAAAAACAAGTGAAAGAGGAAAGTGACACAGAAAGCCACATGGAAGAAGACACAAAAGAAGTTTTATGATGTTCGTGATGTGGAAATAATTGAGAATACATCGAGTGATTATGATGATGCAGAAGAAAGTGAGAGCATCCATAGCTTCCGTGGTGCAAATCGTATAGAAATTGATATAGAAGAAGCCTACAAAGTTGACCGAAGTGACAACAATGTGGAATCAGGTCAAGAAGTTGATGATGTCAGCAATAATAGTTCACCACAAGCTACATTAGAAGACACATAAACAATAATTATGAAAAATCTGAATCATGTTCAGATATGATACATGGTATGGAAGAAATTAAACCAGAGTGCAGGATAATGATTTATAAGATATACTTAAGTATTTGACATCGAAATTAAACCATTCACTTAAGTTAGAAGAATAATATAAATAGAATGTCATGAACAATTTAAATAAACAAAATTATATTAATAAGATATCCCTAAGAGTTTCACTGTGACCAGAAATAACTTGTAGGTATATAATTTTCATCTTTTATGATAACCAATGTTTGCTAATAGACAAAGAATCACCCTAAAATACATATAGTCAGAAACACTTTATTTTTGCATGAATATTGTGTAGCTTATAAACACTCAAAACATGTTAATACTTTATCACTACTATTGTTGTTTACATGTAGTCACATGTTTAATCATTTATAATGATTGTTGTTTACATTTAATCACATAATAAATTCAACCATCATCATATATTATTTATAATAACATTGATATTTTACAACTTGTACCGACAAATTATAAGTTATTTTTATTATGAATATTGTTTACTTTTAGTGACAAAACGAGAATTAAATTATGACCATAACCCTTTGGTCGCTTAAATAAATTTTCGTCACTATATAACCTATACCTTCACGTTTTTTTCGTATGACTAATTCCAATATCAGATTTAATCACTTAACTTTATACTTCATCACCTTGTATGTTTTACATCTCACTTAATAATTGTCACAAGGTAAATCTACAAATCAATGTAAAAACCGTTATAAATGATGCAATTTTTCGAGGATTCTCGATCATGTCAATATTCACTACAAGAAAAAAGGGTATTAGCGGCGACAAAAACCGCCGCTATTTCTCATCAAAGTCGCCGCTAATATCAGTGGCGTAGCCAGAATTTTGTTTTAGGATGGGCCAAATAATTTATAAAATGTGAACGGTAGTAAAATACTTCAAATAATAACAAACTGTAACAATATATACAGAAAAATATATTGTATTTGTGTATAATTTGAAAATTTTAATATATATATATATATATATATATATATATATATATTCATAATCCAATGCTAATAACAAATTCAATCCATACGAATAACAAGCAAAATCTATTAGATTTCTGTATTTTATTCCTTGGTATTTCTGTATGTTCTTGAATTTTCAACTTTTGGAATTGAACTTTTTCAATCAATGAACTTTCATGATCAATTTTCGAGTAGACAATATCTAGTTTCCTATCAACAATATAACATATATTGTCATATTTAGCAATATTGATTTTAATCAGGTCTCATTTTCTCTAATCAAAATAGACATAAAACAGGAGTCTGAATGGAATGCAACACAGAGTTTCAGAGATTGAAAATGATGTAACTGAATCTTTGAAGAAAGATAATCACAGACCAAATGAATCTTTACTATTCATAATTCAGTTTCTATATATCTTTAAATTTGGATTTTTATTTAAGTTTAATGATTGGAATCTTACCCCATTCTGGTGAGTTGTTATCTGTAAACTCTGTCCTAGAAATCAACCTTGTTCCACGAATCTACAAAAACAGAAACAACTAACAAAAATAACCCAATTAAATCTTTTTGGTGTTTGGTTTGTTGGATTCCATGGGATTTGGAATTCCATTTCATTGTTTGGTTGTAAAAGACTATGGAATTGAATTCAGTTGGAAATCACAAAATCCTTTTTAATTTAAACATTTCATTATGTGTCCCAAGGAATTCTCGTTGTTAAGAATACATATTTTTTGAAAGGGTAATTATCATTGTTTATAATATTCAAAACCTGAATTCCATTTTGTGTTCTACAAAAACGAGTAGTTTTGCCATTTATCATTTATATTCATGTAAAAACAGAAATATACAAAGGAATGGAACTGAATTCCATTCCAATTCTATCAACAAAACATGTGACAAAATATCATTTCTTTCAGATTTCAACCAAACCAAACACCAAAAAGATTTAAATGAAGTTATGGTGATATTATGAACAAAGAACAAATAAATAGCTTTCATGTTGCAGTAAGTTCGTCTAAGTTGTCCAGTATTTTCAAATTTCAACCATTGATTAGATTATCAAGTAAATTACATTTTTGTCCCAGTCCACCAGTGATATTTTAGATCTGGTTCAACAACGAATCTTTTTTTCCTTTTTGGTCCCTAGACTATAATGATATTTTTAGATCTGGTACAACAAGGAACCTTTTTGATTTTCCTTTGGTCCCTGTTTCAACCGAATCATTCCCGAAAAAGGAAAAAAATAATCCTCTTTGGATCAAATCTGAAAATATTGCTATAGCACAGGGACTAAAGATGTAATCGTAAGCTGATTTCAATTGTATATATGTCTACTAGGGGTGTCAAAAAGTCCCGTGGAACCCCGTCACGTATGGGGGCATTTGTTGAAAAAAATAGGGGACGGAGGCGGGGGCAGGGGTAAGGTTAACCCCCGTTTTGATTTCGGAGGCGGGGGTGGGGGTTGGAAGTCCCGTCCCGAAACACCCGTGGGGGACCTGTTAATTAATTATATAAATTGACATATATTAATTATATAATTATAATACACAATAAAATGATTTTTACGTACAAAAATTCTACAAAAAAAATGTTTTTAATTTGTTTGTAATATGTAAAATTATGTTATAAATATCTGTTTGTTACCCAAGAAATAGTTTCTTTTAGCCCAAACAAGAATTTCTTGTAACCCAATTAAGATAGCCCAAAATCAATCGGGGGTGGGGGCGGAGGTCAGAAGGGGAATTCAGGGGCGGGGCGGGGGTGGAAAGGATGGAGATTTCGGGGGCGGGGACGGGGACGGGGGAACGGGAAAATTCTGGGGGCAGGTACGGGGGATGGAATCCCCGTCCCATTTGCCCCCGTTGACATCCCTAGTGTCTACCTTCCCTTATTTTTAGTGGGCATCGAATAGATGTTTCATATGTCAATGGATGTGCACGTGATACAAACAGGATTGCAAAGCTACACACAGACCTGACGGGGATATTCCATGGAAAAATTGGCAACTCAATAGAGAATAACAAAAAGGTTAACCATTATGGATAAGCACAAGTGAAGAATAGAAAGAAAATGAACATTGGATTAAAGAAATCTTTAAAGCTAGAATGGAAAATGTAAGTGCTTTAGAAGTTTCTTTGAATATGGGAAGGAATCATAAGAGCTGTGAGATACCAATAAGATCTTCTCATGAATTGGAAGATGATAATATTGTTTGTGATGCTAAAGAAGTTGTAGGTGAAACAAAAGTTGTAGAACATCCAACAAGGTCTTCTAATGAGATTGAAAATGATGTAAATAAATCTATGAAGAAAGATAGACAAGGACCAAATATTTTTTTTGTACTTGAAACTAGTGAAAATAAGGAGACAATCAAAGATGACAAGCACACAGAGTCAAAGGAGAATCAAGATGAGGTGGGACCCAGTAATTCTAATAATCTTGCTAAAGAAACCAACAACATAGCTTTGTATAAAAGGTGGAAAATGAAAAGAAAACATCCCATGATTATGATGAAAATGGTTATGAGAAGAGATTTAGTGAAGTATTGGGGTTATTGGAAAATACAAGGCAGGAAGTTTTTGAACATTGAGGAAGTAGTAATTGCAGAGATTCATGAATCAAATAGTGATGATGAAGCAAGTGAGAAAGTGGTTGAGGAAGAAAAACAAGTGAAAGAGGAAAGTGACACAGAAAGCCACATGGAAGAAGACACAAAAGAAGTTTTATGATGTTCGTGATGTGGAAATAATTGAGAATACATCGAGTGATTATGATGATGCAGAAGAAAGTGAGAGCATCCATAGCTTCCGTGGTGCAAATCGTATAGAAATTGATATAGAAGAAGCCTACAAAGTTGACCAAAGTGACAACAATGTGGAATCAGGTCAAGAAGTTGATGATGTCAGCAATAATAGTTCACCACAAGCTACATTAGAAGACACATAAACAATAATTATGAAAAATCTGAATCATGTTCAGATATGATACATGGTATGGAAGAAATTAAACCAGAGTGCAGGATAATGATTTATAAGATATACTTAAGTATTTGACATCGAAATTAAACCATTCACTTAAGTTAGAAGAATAATATAAATAGAATGTCATGAACAATTTAAATAAACAAAATTATATTAATAAGATATCCCTAAGAGTTTCACTGTGACCAGAAATAACTTGTAGGTATATAATTTTCATCTTTTATGATAACCAATGTTTGCTAATAGACAAAGAATCACCCTAAAATACATATAGTCAGAAACACTTTATTTTTGCATGAATATTGTGTAGCTTATAAACACTCAAAACATGTTAATACTTTATCACTACTATTGTTGTTTACATGTAGTCACATGTTTAATCATTTATAATGATTGTTGTTTACATTTAATCACATAATAAATTCAACCATCATCATATATTATTTATAATAACATTGATATTTTACAACTTGTACCGAAAAATTATAAGTTATTTTTATTATGAATATTGTTTACTTTTAGTGACAAAACGAGAATTAAATTATGACCATAACCCTTTGGTCGCTTAAATAAATTTTCGTCACTATATAACCTATACCTTCACGTTTTTTTCGTATGACTAATTCCAATATCAGATTTAATCACTTAACTTTATACTTCATCACCTTGTATGTTTTACATCTCACTTAATAATTGTCACAAGGTAAATCTACAAATCAATGTAAAAACCGTTATAAATGATGCAATTTTTCGAGGATTCTCGATCATGTCAATATTCACTACAAGAAAAAAGGGTATTAGCGGCGACAAAAACCGCCGCTATTTCTCATCAAAGTCGCCGCTAATATCAGTGGCGTAGCCAGAATTTTGTTTTAGGATGGGCCAAATAATTTATAAAATGTGAACGGTAGTAAAATACTTCAAATAATAACAAACTGTAACAATATATACAGAAAAATATATTCTATTTGTGTATAATTTGAAAATTTTAATATATATATATATATATATATATATATATATATTCATAATCCAATGCTAATAACAAATTCAATCCATACGAATAACAAGCAAAATCTATTAGATTTCTGTATTTATTCCTTGGTATTTCTGTATGTTCTTGAATTGTCAACTTTTGGAATTGAACTTTTTCAATCAATGAACTTTCATGATCAATTTTCGAGTAGACAATATCTAGTTTCCTATCAACAATATAACATATATTGTCATATTTAGCAATATTGATTTTAATCAGGTCTCATTTTCTCTAATCAAAATAGACATAAAACAGGAGTCTGAATGGAATGCAACACAGAGTTTCAGAGATTGAAAATGATGTAACTGAATCTTTGAAGAAAGACAATCACAGACCAAATGAATCTTTACTATTCATAATTCAGTTTCTATATATCTTTAAATTTGGATTTTTATTTAAGTTTAAAGATTGGAATCTTACCCCATTCTGGTGACTTGTTATCTGTAAACTCTGTCTTAGAAATCAACCTTGTTCCACGAATCTACAAAAACAGAAACAACTAACAAAAATAACCCAATTAAATCTTTTTGGTGTTTGGTTTGTTGGATTCCATGGGATTTGGAATTCCATTTCATTGTTTGGTTGTAAAAGACTATGGAATTGAATTCAGTTGGAAATCACAAAATCCTTTTTGATTTAAACATTTCATTATGTGTCCCAAGGAATTCTCGTTGTTAAGAATACATATTTTTTCAAAGGGTAATTATCATTGTTTATAATATTCAAAACCTGAATTCCATTTTGTGTTCTACAAAAACGAGTAGTTTTGCCATTTATCATTTATATTCATGTAAAAACAGAAATATACAAAGGAATGGAACTGAATTCCATTCCAATTCTATCAACAAAACATGTGACAAAATATCATTTCTTTCACATTTCAACCAAACCAAACACCAAAAAGATTTAAATGAAGTTATGGTGATATTATGAACAAAGAACAAATAAATAGCTTTCATGTAGCATTAAGTTTGTCTAAGTTGTCCAGTATTTTCAAATTTCAACCATTGATTAGATTATCAAGTAAATTACATTTTTCTCCCTGTCCACCAGTGATATTTTAGATCTGGTTCAACAACGAATCTTTTTTTCCTTTTTGGTCCCTAGACTATAATGATATTTTTAGATCTGGTACAACAAGGAACCTTTTTGATTTTCCTTTGGTCCCTGTTTCAACCGAATCATTCCCGAAAAAGGAAAAAAATAATCCTCTTTGGATCAAATCTGAAAATATTGCTATAGCACAGGGACTAAAGATGTAATCGTAAGCTGATTTCAATTGTATATATGTCTACTAGGGGTGTCAAAAAGTCCCGTGGAACCCCGTCACGTATGGGGGCATTTGTTGAAAAAAATAGGGGACGGAGGCGGGGGCAGGGGTAAGGTTAACCCCCGTTTTGCTTTCGGAGGCGGGGGTGGGGGTTGGAAGTCCCGTCCCGAAACACCCGTGGGGGCCCTGTTAATTAATTATATAAATTGACATATATTAATTATATAATTATAATACACAATAAAATGATTTTTACGTACAAAAATTCTACAAAAAAAATGTTTTTAATTTGTTTGTAATATGTAAAATTATGTTATAAATATCTGTTTGTTACCCAAGAAATAGTTTCTTTTAGCCCAAACAAGAATTTCTTGTAACCCAATTAAGATAGCCCAAAATCAATCGGGGGTGGGGGCGGAGGTCAGAAGGGGAATTCAGGGGCGGGGCGGGGGTGGAAAGGATGGAGATTTCGGGGGCGGGGACGGGGACGGGGGAACGGGAAAATTCTGGGGGCAGGTACGGGGGATGGAATCCCCGTCCCATTTGCCCCCGTTGACATCCCTAGTGTCTACCTTCCCTTATTTTTAGTGGGCATCGAATAGATGTTTCATATGTCAATGGATGTGCACGTGATACAAACAGGATTGCAAAGCTACACACAGACCTGACGAAGATATTCCATGGAAAAATTGGCAACTCAATAGAGAATAACAAAAAGGTTAACCATTATGGATAAGCACAAGTGAAGAATAGAAAGAAAATGAACATTGGATTAAAGAAATCTTTAAAGCTAGAATGGAAAATGTAAGTGCTTTAGAAGTTTCTTTGAATATGGGAAGGAATCATAAGAGCTGTGAGATACCAATAAGATCTTCTCATGAATTGGAAGATGATAATATTGTTTGTGATGCTAAAGAAGTTGTAGGTGAAACAAAAGTTGTAGAACATCCAACAAGGTCTTCTAATGAGATTGAAAATGATGTAAATAAATCTATGAAGAAAGATAGACAAGGACCAAATATTTTTTTTGTACTTGAAACTTGTGAAAATAAGGAGACAATCAAAGATGACAAGCACACAGAGTCAAAGGAGAATCAAGATGAGGTGGGACCCAGTAATTCTAATAATCTTGCTAAAGAAACCAACAACATAGCTTTGTATAAAAGGTGGAAAATGAAAAGAAAACATCCCATGATTATGATGAAAATGGTTATGAGAAGAGATTTAGTGAAGTATTGGGGTTATTGGAAAATACAAGGCAGGAAGTTTTTGAACATTGAGGAAGTAGTAATTGCAGAGATTCATGAATCAAATAGTGATGATGAAGCAAGTGAGAAAGTGGTTGAGGAAGAAAAACAAGTGAAAGAGGAAAGTGACACAGAAAGCCACATGGAAGAAGACACAAAAGAAGTTTTATGATGTTCGTGATGTGGAAATAATTGAGAATACATCGAGTGATTATGATGATGCAGAAGAAAGTGAGAGCATCCATAGCTTCCGTGGTGCAAATCGTATAGAAATTGATATAGAAGAAGCCTACAAAGTTGACCAAAGTGACAACAATGTGGAATCAGGTCAAGAAGTTGATGATGTCAGCAATAATAGTTCACCACAAGCTACATTAGAAGACACATAAACAATAATTATGAAAAATCTGAATCATGTTCAGATATGATACATGGTATGGAAGAAATTAAACCAGAGTGCAGGATAATGATTTATAAGATATACTTAAGTATTTGACATCGAAATTAAACCATTCACTTAAGTTAGAAGAATAATATAAATAGAATGTCATGAACAATTTAAATAAACAAAATTATATTAATAAGATATCCCTAAGAGTTTCACTGTGACCAGAAATAACTTGTAGGTATATAATTTTCATCTTTTATGATAACCAATGTTTGCTAATAGACAAAGAATCACCCTAAAATACATATAGTCAGAAACACTTTATTTTTGCATGAATATTGTGTAGCTTATAAACACTCAAAACATGTTAATACTTTATCACTACTATTGTTGTTTACATGTAGTCACATGTTTAATCATTTATAATGATTGTTGTTTACATTTAATCACATAATAAATTCAACCATCATCATATATTATTTATAATAACATTGATATTTTACAACTTGTACCGACAAATTATAAGTTATTTTTATTATGAATATTGTTTACTTTTAGTGACAAAACGAGAATTAAATTATGACCATAACCCTTTGGTCGCTTAAATAAATTTTCGTCACTATATAACCTATACCTTCACGTTTTTTTCGTATGACTAATTCCAATATCAGATTTAATCACTTAACTTTATACTTCATCACCTTGTATGTTTTACATCTCACTTAATAATTGTCACAAGGTAAATCTACAAATCAATGTAAAAACCGTTATAAATGATGCAATTTTTCGAGGATTCTCGATCATGTCAATATTCACTACAAGAAAAAAGGATATTAGCGGCGACAAAAACCGCCGCTATTTCTCATCAAAGTCGCCGCTAATATCAGTGGCGTAGCCAGAATTTTGTTTTAGGATGGGCCAAATAATTTATAAAATGTGAACGGTAGTAAAATACTTCAAATAATAACAAACTATAACAATATATACAGAAAAATATATTCTATTTGTGTATAATTTGAAAATTTTAATATATATATATATATATATATATATATATATATATATATATATATATATTCATAATCCAATGCTAATAACAAATTCAATCCATACGAATAACAAGCAAAATCTATTAGATTTCTGTATTTTATTCCTTGGTATTTCTGTATGTTCTTGAATTTTCAACTTTTGGAATTGAACTTTTTCAATCAATGAACTTTCATGATCAATTTTCGAGTAGACAATATCTAGTTTCCTATCAACAATATAACATATATTGTCATATTTAGCAATATTGATTTTAATCAGGTCTCATTTTCTCTAATCAAAATAGACATAAAACAGGAGTCTGAATGGAATGCAACACAGAGTTTCAGAGATTGAAAATGATGTAACTGAATCTTTGAAGAAAGACAATCACAGACCAAATGAATCTTTACTATTCATAATTCAGTTTCTATATATCTTTAAATTTGGATTTTTATTTAAGTTTAAAGATTGGAATCTTACCCCATTCTGGTGACTTGTTATCTGTAAACTCTGTCCTAGAAATCAACCTTGTTCCACGAATCTACAAAAACAGAAACAACTAACAAAAATAACCCAATTAAATCTTTTTGGTGTTTGGTTTGTTGGATTCCATGGGATTTGGAATTCCATTTCATTGTTTGGTTGTAAAAGACTATGGAATTGAATTCAGTTGGAAATCACAAAATCCTTTTTGATTTAAACATTTCATTATGTGTCCCAAGGAATTCTCGTTGTTAAGAATACATATTTTTTCAAAGGGTAATTATCATTGTTTATAATATTCAAAACCTGAATTCCATTTTGTGTTCTACAAAAACGAGTAGTTTTGCCATTTATCATTTATATTCATGTAAAAACAGAAATATACAAAGGAATGGAACTGAATTCCATTCCAATTCTATCAACAAAACATGTGACAAAATATCATTTCTTTCACATTTCAACCAAACCAAACACCAAAAAGATTTAAATGAAGTTATGGTGATATTATGAACAAAGAACAAATAAATAGCTTTCATGTAGCATTAAGTTAGTCTAAGTTGTCCAGTATTTTCAAATTTCAACCATTGATTAGATTATCAAGTAAATTACATTTTTGTCCCTGTCCACCAGTGATATTTTAGATCTGGTTCAACAACGAATCTTTTTTTCCTTTTTGGTCCCTAGACTATAATGATATTTTTAGATCTGGTACAATAAGGAACCTTTTTGATTTTCCTTTGGTCCCTGTTTCAACCGAATCATTCCCGAAAAAGGAAAAAAATAATCCTCTTTGGATCAAATCTGAAAATATTGCTATAGCACAGGGACTAAAGATGTAATCGTAAGCTGATTTCAATTGTATATATGTCTACTAGGGGTGTCAAAAAGTCCCGTGGAACCCCGTCACGTATGGGGGCATTTGTTGAAAAAAATAGGGGACGGAGGCGGGGGCAGGGGTAAGGTTAACCCCCGTTTTGATTTCGGAGGCGGGGGTGGGGGTTGGAAGTCCCGTCCCGAAACACCCGTGGGGGCCCTGTTAATTAATTATATAAATTGACATATATTAATTATATAATTATAATACACAATAAAATGATTTTTACGTACAAAAATTCTACAAAAAAAATGTTTTTAATTTGTTTGTAATATGTAAAATTATGTTATAAATATTTGTTTGTTACCCAAGAAATAGTTTCTTTTAGCCCAAACAAGAATTTCTTGTAACCCAATTAAGATAGCCCAAAATCAATCGGGGGTGGGGGCGGAGGTCAGAAGGGGAATTCAGGGGCAGGGCGGGGGTGGAAAGGATGGAGATTTCGGGGGCGGGGACGGGGACGGGGGAACGGGAAAATTCTGGGGGCAGGTACGGGGGATGGAATCCCCGTCCCATTTGCCCCCGTTGACATCCCTAGTGTCTACCTTCCCTTATTTTTAGTGGGCATCGAATAGATGTTTCATATGTCAATGGATGTGCACGTGATACAAACAGGATTGCAAAGCTACACACAGACCTGACGGGGATATTCCATGGAAAAATTGGCAACTCAATAGAGAATAACAAAAAGGTTAACCATTATTGATAAGCACAAGTGAAGAATAGAAAGAAAATGAACATTGGATTAAAGAAATCCTTAAAGCTAGAATGGAAAATGTAAGTGCTTTAGAAGTTTCTTTGAATGTGGGAAGGAATCATAAGAGCTGTGAGATACCAATAAGATCTTCTCATGAATTGGAAGATGATAATATTGTTTGTGATGCTAAAGAAGTTGTAGGTGAAACAAAAGTTGTAGAACATCCAACAAGGTCTTCTAATGAGATTGAAAATGATGTAAATAAATCTATGAAGAAAGATAGACAAGGACCAAATATTTTTTTTGTACTTGAAAATTGTGAAAATAAGGAGACAATCAAAGATGACAAGCACACAGAGTCAAAGGAGAATCAAGATGAGGTGGGACCCAGTAATTCTAATAATCTTGCTAAAGAAACCAACAACATAGCTTTGTATAAAAGGTGGAAAATGAAAAGAAAACATCCCATGATTATGATGAAAATGGTTATGAGAAGAGATTTAGTGAAGCATTGGGGTTATTGGAAAATACAAGGCAGGAAGTTCTTGAACATTGAGGAAGTAGTAATTGCAGAGATTCATGAATCAAATAGTGATGATGAAGCAAGTGAGAAAGTGGTTGAGAAAGAAAAACAAGTGAAAGAGGAAAGTGACACAGAAAGCCACATGGAAGAAGACACAAAAGAAGTTTTATGATGTTCGTGATGTGGAAATAATTGAGAATACATCGAGTGATTATGATGATGCAGAAGAAAGTGAGAGCATCCATAGCTTCCGTGGTGCAAATCGTATAGAAATTGATATAGAAGAAGCCTACAAAGTTGACCAAAGTGACAACAATGTGGAATCAGGTCAAGAAGTTGATGATGTCAGCAATAATAGCTCACCACAAGCTACATTAGAAGACACATAAACAATAATTATGAAAAATTTGAATCATGTTCAGATATGATACATGGTATGGAAGAAATTAAACCAGAGTGCAGGATAATGATTTATAAGATATACTTAAGTATTTGACATCGAAATTAAACCATTCACTTAAGTTAGAAGAATAATATAAATAGAATGTCATGAACAATTTAAATAAACAAAATTATATTAATAAGATATCCCTAAGAGTTTCACTGTGACCAGAAATAACTTGTAGGTATATAATTTTCATCTTTTATGATAACCAATGTTTGCTAATAGACAAAGAATCACCCTAAAATACATATAGTCAGAAACACTTTATTTTTGCATGAATATTGTGTAGCTTATAAACATTCAAAACATGTTAATACTTTATCACTACTATTGTTGTTTACATGTAGTCACATGTTTAATCATTTATAATGATTGTTGTTTATATTTAATCACATAATAAATTCAACCATCATCATATATTATTTACAATAACATTGATATTTTACAACTTGTACCGAAAAATTATAAGTTATTTTTATTATGAATATTGTTTACTTTTAGTGACAAAACGAGAATTAAATTATGACCATAACCCTTTGGTCGCTTAAATAAATTTTCGTCACTATATAACCTATACCTTCACGTTTTTTTCGTATGACTAATTCCAATATCAGATTTAATCACTTAACTTTATACTTCATCACCTTGTATGTTTTACATCTCACTTAATAATTGTCACAAGGTAAATCTACAAATCAATGTAAAAACCGTTATAAATGATGCAATTTTTCGAGGATTCTCGATCATGTCAATATTCACTACAAGAAAAAAGGGTATTAGCGGCGACAAAAACCGCCGCTATTTCTCATCAAAGTCGCCGCTAATATCAGTGGCGTAGCCAGAATTTTGTTTTAGGATGGGCCAAATAATTTATAAAATGTGAACGGTAGTAAAATACTTCAAATAATAACAAACTGTAACAATATATACAGAAAAATATATTCTATTTGTGTATAATTTGAAAATTTTAATATATATATATATATATATATATATATATATATATATATTCATAATCCAATGCTAATAACAAATTCAATCCATACGAATAACAAGCAAAATCTATTAGATTTCTGTATTTTATTCCTTGGTATTTCTGTATGTTCTTGAATTTTCAACTTTTGGAATTGAACTTTTTCAATCAATGAACTTTCATGATCAATTTTCGAGTAGACAATATCTAGTTTCCTATCAACAATATAACATATATTGTCATATTTAGCAATATTGATTTTAATCAGGTCTCATTTTCTTTAATCAAAATAGACATAAAACAGGAGTCTGAATGGAATGCAACACAGAGTTTCAGAGATTGAAAATGATGTAACTGAATCTTTGAAGAAAGATAATCACAGACCAAATGAATCTTTACTATTCATAATTCAGTTTCTATATATCTTTAAATTTGGATTTTTATTTAAGTTTAATGATTGGAATCTTACCCCATTCTGGTGACTTGTTATTTGTAAACTCTGTCCTAGAAATCAACCTTGTTCCACGAATCTACAAAAACAGAAACAACTAACAAAAATAACCCAATTAAATCTTTTTGGTGTTTGGTTTGTTGGATTCCATGGGATTTGGAATTCCATTTCATTGTTTGGTTGTAAAAGACTATGGAATTGAATTCAGTTGGAAATCACAAAATCCTTTTTGATTTAAACATTTCATTATGTGTCCCAAGGAATTCTCGTTGTTAAGAATACATATTTTTTCAAAGGGTAATTATCATTGTTTATAATATTCAAAACCTGAATTCCATTTTGTGTTCTACAAAAACGAGTAGTTTTGCCATTTATCATTTATATTCATGTAAAAACAGAAATATACAAAGGAACGGAACTGAATTCCATTCCAATTCTATCAACAAAACATGTGACAAAATATCATTTCTTTCACATTTCAACCAAACCAAACACCAAAAAGATTTAAATGAAGTTATGGTGATATTATGAACAAAGAACAAATAAATAGCTTTCATGTAGCATTAAGTTAGTCTAAGTTGTCCAGTATTTTCAAATTTCAACCATTGATTAGTTTATCAAGTAAATTACATTTTTGTCCCTGTCCACCAGTGATATTTTAGATCTGGTTCAACAACGAATCTTTTTTTCCTTTTTGGTCCCTAGACTATAATGATATTTTTAGATCTGGTACAACAAGGAACCTTTTTGATTTTCCTTTGGTCCCTGTTTCAACCGAATCATTCCCGAAAAAGGAAAAAAATAATCCTCTTTGGATCAAATCTGAAAATATTGTTATAGCACAGGGACTAAAGATGTAATCGTAAGCTGATTTCAATTGTATATATGTCTACTAGGGGTGTCAAAAAGTCCCGTGGAACCCCGTCACGTATGGGGGCATTTGTTGAAAAAAATAGGGGACGGAGGCGGGGGCAGGGGTAAGGTTAACGCCCGTTTTGATTTCGGAGGCGGGGGTGGGGGTTGGAAGTCCCGTCCCGAAACACCCGTGGGGGCCCTGTTAATTAATTATATAAATTGACATATATTAATTATATAATTATAATACACAATAAAATGATTTTTACGTACAAAAATTCTACAAAAAAAATGTTTTTAATTTGTTTGTAATATGTAAAATTATGTTATAAATATCTGTTTGTTACCCAATAAATAGTTTCTTTTAGCCCAAACAAGAATTTCTTGTAACCCAATTAAGATAGCCCAAAATCAATCGGTGGTGGGGGCGGAGGTCAGAAGGGGAATTCAGGGGCGGGGCGGGGGTGGAAAGGATGGAGATTTCGGGGGCGGGGACGGGGACGGGGGAACGGGAAAATTCTGGGGGCAGGTACGGGGGATGGAATCCCCGTCCCATTTGCCCCCGTTGACATCCCTAGTGTCTACCTTCCCTTATTTTTAGTGGGCATCGAATAGATGTTTCATATGTCAATGGATGTGCACGTGATACAAACAGGATTGCAAAGCTACACACAGACCTGACGGGGATATTCCATGGAAAAATTGGCAACTCAATAGAGAATAACAAAAAGGTTAACCATTATGGATAAGCACAAGTGAAGAATAGAAAGAAAATGAACATTGGATTAAAGAAATCTTTAAAGATAGAATGGAAAATGTAAGTGCTTTAGAAGTTTCTTTGAATATGGGAAGGAATCATAAGAGCTGTGAGATACCAATAAGATCTTCTCATGAATTGGAAGATGATAATATTGTTTGTGATGCTAAAGAAGTTGTAGGTGAAACAAAAGTTGTAGAACATCCAACAAGGTCTTCTAATGAGATTGAAAATGATGTAAATAAATCTATGAAGAAAGATAGACAAGGACCAAATATTTTTTTTGTACTTGAAACTTGTGAAAATAAGGAGACAATCAAAGATGACAAGCACACAGAGTCAAAGGAGAATCAAGATGAGGTGGGACCCAGTAATTCTAATAATCTTGCTAAAGAAACCAACAACATAGCTTTGTATAAAAGGTTGAAAATGAAAAGAAAACATCCCATGATTATGATGAAAATGGTTATGAGAAGAGATTTAGTGAAGTATTGGGGTTATTGGAAAATACAAGGCAGGAAGTTCTTGAACATTGAGGAAGTAGTAATTGCAGAGATTCATGAATCAAATAGTGATGATGAAGCAAGTGAGAAAGTGGTTGAGGAAGAAAAACAAGTGAAAGAGGAAAGTGACACAGAAAGCCACATGGAAGAAGACACAAAAGAAGTTTTATGATGTTCGTGATGTGGAAATAATTGAGAATACATCGAGTGATTATGATGATGCAGAAGAAAGTGAGAACATCTATAGCTTCTATGGTGCAAATCGTATAGAAATTGATATAGAAGAAGCTTGCAAAGTTAACCAAAGTGACAACAATGTTGAGTCAGGTCAAGAAGTTGATGGTGTCAGCAATAGCTTACCACAAGCTACATTAGAAGACACAGAAGTAATAATTATGAAAGATCTGAATCATGTTCAGATATGATACATGGTATGGAAGAAACTAAATTATGTGAAGATGGAAGAATAAAGGATGCAAACAAATTGTTGAATGAAATGACTGAGAAAAAGGTTGTTCATGATAAATCACTTGTAACACGCTTATTAATGCTTATTGCAAGGTTGTATGTAGGATTGAAGCCTGATTTGTTTACTTACAAGGCATTGGTTCATGGATTTTGCAAGATTAAAGATATTGAATATGCTAAAGTGTTTGTTTTCTGATGTTTAATGATGGATTATCTCCAAATAATTGCAATGAAGATATGGTTTTGAAGCTACCTGAGGAGTTTCAACAGAAGGGTATAATTGTATCATTGGCATTTAACATTGTCAATTCATTTGTTCCTTCTTCTCCTTATAACACAGAAAATCCAAGTTTATAATGAACTCAAAATTGTAATCATGCTGCTTAAAACCCCAAAATTGGATGAAAATAATGGATTTTCTTAAGCAAACATAACAAATTCTCAACTAGATATGAGAAGATTTCAACAATTGAAGTAAATATGTGAATAACAATTGAAGTAAATCTGTGAATATTGTACATGAAAAAGAAACTGTGATTATGAATGCTGAAAACAAAATACCTTTTAATAAGCTGGAAACCAGAAATGGTGTGAGCAAATCGCGTCCTAAGACAACAACTAAGAGAGCAACCGTGAAATCATAGAAAATCACGAGTTAGGGATGGATAAGAAGGAACAAAAAAACATAGAAATATAGAGATGCGCATGAGCTTCAACGAACCTATACAAAAAGATAAAGATTTGCTTGAGTTCTAAGCCTTGAACGAGAAATAGAGATGGAGGCGTTTGGGTTAGTGAAGGGGGAAGATGGATCCAAAGACAAGCTATTCGATGAGCACGGAGCACCCAAGCACCCAGAGAAGATCCGAGACCGGAGACCGGAGAAGCCCAAACGGAAAAGGATCCTGAGATCATAACCCTATGGGGATGATCTATCGTCCCTATACCCACAAACAAACGACATCGTTTTCACTTTTCCAACCAAATAGATTAAAAATATATATTTTTTGGGCATAGAATGATAGAATGCTATGGGGACGAGTCGTCTCTATATTTTCCTCAAAACACTTTATTTCCGTTAAACGATTAAAAAAATATGTTACTTTTAATTTTTGTTATTTATTAGAGCGATTTGTCATCTCTATAGGTGTTTAAAGAACACACCAATCCCTTATTTTTCCCGCTTAACATGTTGAGACAAAAATACGTCCCTGTATCTAAAAAAGTTAACAAAAAATGGTCAACTCTATAGTGACGATATGTCGTCCCTATAGAAAGTCTATTGTGACGACTTATGTCGTCACTATAGAACTCATCCCTATAGGTGTTTATTCTTGTAGTGATTCAACTCTTCCATTAAACTCCCCACGATGCTCTAATCATCCATTCTTTTAATCTAATTGAAAAATACTTTTCGTAACACTATCATATGAAAATGATCCGTACACAACACATATATAAACTTAATTGTGACAGTGAAAACATTATCATATGGAATGTGATCGGTACACAACACATATATAAACGAGATGAGTAGAATGCAGCCACATGACTTCATTACATAATAATTATCAAGCTTTTATTAATTACTTTATAAATAATAGGAGTATTCAAAAACCGATCATTCATGTTCCACAGTGGCTGTCATTATTGGGTTATTTTGCTTGCCCCCATCATAATTGATTGCTTTATGGAGAATGATTGATGGAATGGGATTTGTACGCGACTTGAAGTTGATATATCACTAACCGACTTTATACATATCAGTGGGTAAACGAGGGCCCAAAAGAACGTCAAGTGGTGTTGCTTTGCTATTAGTCCCCCCCATGCTTTCAGTCATATCAACAGGTTCGTCTGATGGTTTTTTGAGCACAAACTGTTGTATCAAACGAGCTAGCGTTAAACCCAAAACCTGAAGGGCAAATAAAACACCAGGGCACATTCTTCTACCACTACCAAAAGGAAGCAATTCATAATGGTTTCCCTTGACATCGATATCCTTGTGACTTGTCAAGAATCTCTCAGGCTTGAATTCCTCGGGATCTGACCAGATATTTGGGTCACGTTGCAACTTCCAAAGATTTACCAAAAGACGAGTTCCTTTTGGAATGCTGTAGCCACCCACAATGCAGTCGTCCAGTGACTCGTGAGGAACAGCGAGAGGCCCAGCTGGGTATAATCGTAAAGTTTCTTTAATGATGGCATTGAGGTAGACTAAGTTCTTTAGGTCTGACTCCTCCACCAATCTGTCCCTTCCAACATACTCATCAATTTCATCTTGGGCAGTTTCTAACGCTTTTGGGTTGTTGAGCAACAATGCTAAAGCCCACGTTAATGTCACAGATGTCGTGTCAACGCCTGCTACTAGGACTTGCTGTGAACAAGAATTGACACCAATTAAACACTCGTGGATTAGGCTATGTAGTTAAAAGGTTGAAGAAATATTTAATGCAATCACGAAACAATGAGATAAAAAGGTTGAGTTTACTAGACTTGTCGCTTTGATAATTGTATCATGGTCAAAACCCGGGAATTGATCTTCAGAAGCACCTTGAAGAATGGAAATTAGCACATGCATAAAGTCTTGGTTCGCTTCATGTTGTTGTATAGACTTACTCTCCTGATTGTGTTCCTTCAACCATTGGTCAACAATATTGTCCAAATCCTTCCCAGTATTCTTCATCAATTTTTTGTATCCATCCACATCCAACCAGTTGAGATAAGGTATAAAATCAGCAACCAAAAATGCCCCAAACAACTCAAAGTATTTCCCTGCCACAGCCTGAAATCGAACCCGTTCTTGGTCATTTGGAGAAAACCTCTTTCCAGAAACAATCCTAACAATAATGTTTAAAAGCAAGTTCCCAAACCATTGACTCATCTCCACCTTTACCATCTGTGACTCTGAACTTTCAGTAAGTTTATTCGTTACCCAGCCATCATATAACTCTTTAACGGATGCTCTAACTTCTGAAGCTCGAATATGTCCAAGCATCTCAACTCTTCGTTGAGAAAGAACCTCCAACACAAGCATCTTACGCATTTTTCGCCAATAGTCCCCATATGGAGCACGGCCAAGCACTGCATAATTATAGGCCATGATTTTTGAGGCCTCCATTTTCGGTCGACTTGCAAAAGCCTTGTCGTTAGTAGTAAAGCAGTCCTTAGCTATCTTTGAATCACTTATCACCAAAGCTTGATGAACACCAAGCTTGACGGTGTAGATAGGGCCATGTTTTTCTGCCATGTCACCTAAAACCTTGTGAGGTAGCTCAGGTCCACGTAAAAGGTGTAAGTGTCCGATTATCGGCCATGCCCCTTTTGCTTGTGGTGGCTTTAGGTTCTTCCCTGTGTTTTCGTTCTTTCTGTGGAGGATAGGGAGTAGTAAACGGTGTACAAGAATAGGGACAAAGATTGTTGCAACAATACTTGACACTAAGAGGTAGAACTCCATGGCTGACTGAGCAAATTGAATGCATATGGCTGTATTTATTTGCGAGGCTAAAAAGCTAAGATATTGTTTTTGTAACTGATAGATAATAAAGTAAATCCTTATGGTGATCATTAAAAGATCAATCATGTCAACCTTTAAAAATAAAGTGGATCCTATGGATTTATATCTACATCAGTTTGTTGGATATATTTACGGTTGAAGGTAAGACTCAAGGGTGTACTGGTGTGGTTTCTAGTGTACTTTTTGTCACATAGGCAGGAGACCCCTATGCGGTTTCGAGTGGGTTTAGGCCACACCTCACTCTTTTTTGGCGCATATTTTCATTGGTTAATGCTAAAGTGACCGTTGAACGGTCAAAAATGTTAAGATTTATTTTTTTTTTTCATTTTTTCTTTCATATAAATTAAACCATCTATTTCATTTATTCAAACGAAAACCAAACTTTTACATTTATCTATTGCCTTCTCTCTGAAAATTAATAGAACATGTCATCTTCTTCGTGTTCTAAATAATTTCAAGTAATTTTTGATGCTGCTATTGATTATGCTCAAACAGCAGAACAAGCGTATGATGTGTATTTTTTAACTTTATAGGATTTTTTTAAATGTCATGTATGTGTATTTTTTTGTTTTTGTTTTTAATAATGCAATGTAATGTTTTTTTTATTATGAAGCAATGAAAAGTTATGTTTTTTTATTAAAAAATAAGTTTTATTAAATTAAATTATTTAAAAAAAAACAATCAAAGAAAAACGTAGCACCACTTCTTGGGTGTGACAAGAAACCACATTTGTGTGATAAAAAATGATTTGGCGCATGTGTGGCAGTGAAGGGAGTGAGGTTTCGATGACACCATTGCCTCCACCTAATAATTAAGTTGGTAAAAGTTAAAACAAAAGGCATAAAAATTTTATTCTTTTTAATCATTTTCCGTTAGGGTATTTTTAGCTTAATAGGTTAAGCTCATACCCATGTATATAAACTCCTTGTTTTTCTTCTTCCAAGTGATGAAATGAATCTCTCAAACATTTCATCATCTAAAATTCTAAAAGCAAATATGGTATCAGAGCGTCTTCCGATTCTCATACTCTGATTGTTTCCCCAATTCCAATCATCTATTTCTATTTTTTTTGTTCTTTCTATTCTAGATTTTAATCATGTCAAGTTCATCTTCCATTCTTGTTTGGGTTGATCAAAATTCATCAAATGACCTAAATTTTACAACTTATACATATATTTTGTTAACTTATCATAAATATCACTACCACACAAGCCCTTGTTATTGATAGAATTCTACAAATATTCGGTCCGAGACAGATTGGTTAGTGACAAATATAAAAGTACCGTTGTGATCCATTTTTTTTATTGGATTAGCAATTTATTTTAGCAGTTTTAAATTCGTACGAATTTGTGGGTAAATTTGAAAGTTTTCTTTTAAATAATTTAAATGATTATCGACCAAGTATAATAATTCAAAAAATCTATTGGTAATGCGTATAGTTTGCTTATTTTCAAACTTTTTTTTTAATTTAAATAGATCAAATGAAATTTCTTTTTATAATAATTATTAATGTTAATAAAATTATTTATTATTATTATTATTATTATTATTATTATTATATAATCTTTCCCTACCCTTTTATGAACAGTGTATTTTTGCTCTTAATTTCCCTAGCTTTTTATGAACAATGTATTTTTGCTTTTTCAGAAATTTGCCACTATTTTGTAGTGCTTGTCAATTTTGGTCCCCATTTCCACCGCCTTTCGTTGTCGAATGAAATCAAAGGGACCAACTATATTCAACAAAGAGATTACACACATACAGTCGATTATGTGTGTTTTGAGCAAAAGGGTATTGAACCCCTTAAATCATAAATATGAATCCATTCAACCTTTAAATCAAACTTCTTTTTCATCTTCGATTATAAGTCGTCAATTGTTTGTATGTGTTTCCAGAGATCGGAAAAAGAACAATTCATTGTCGTTTCTATCTTTAAACAATCTGGGATGACATAAACACATAAAGAGAGCAAAGGTGAGTACATCGTGTGTTCTTCAATTTCGGTTGTTAGGTAAACTCTGGCTCTATCGATTTCTGCCCTTTTTCAATATGAATCGATTGATCTGAAGTTAAATATGTTTTTTTCTAATATCAAAGGATGGAGTATGCAGTGGCTAAATTGAACTCCGAAACTTGGAAAGTAGCAGTCAGACAAAATCATAAATAAGATTTTTTTTTTACCAGTCATCAATGTTGTTGAAAGCTATGGGTGTTGTTTCTTTCCTTTCTACATGGAAAATTGATGTCATATATTTTAACTAATAACGTTCAATACATATTGATGGCAGGCAAACGAGAAACAAGCTGCGCCACTAGCCCTTTTTAGATGGCAAAACTATTTTTTTCAGGAGCTCAACGGCCTCTGGTACGAGAAAACTAAATGTATCAAATGCAAAAGGTACAAACACATGTTGATTTTCTATACATGCATTCTCGTGCTTTTCCATTTTGCACGCAACGACTTTCAAAGCGGCGTGCCCTGCTGTGAATCCCCCATTCCTCAAACCGACGAGAGGAGAGTCTCGCGTAAGATCCACACACCCGTGCTTTCTTCCTACCATTCAAATACCAAAATTTCAGTCAGCCTAAGGGTAGATCTTCCATCCCGCGGGCCCGTCAAAATGTTCACGGACGCTTCTTTCTTCGCAGATATACCAGCACACCGATAAACATAAAAGAGAACATCAGTAACCACATTATGTCGATACTTGAAACCAGGAAGCTCTTTACAATGAACCACATGTTTTCCAAAAGTGTCCAAACATGCCTTATGGAAAGCTGGGCATATCTTGTCAGTTGGGACTAGAGGAATTATGAGGCGGTAACGGAGGATAGTGTAACAACGTAAATTTTAAAAACAATTTTTCATTTTTAAATCATACTTTTAATCATCAAAAACAATCCCAAAACATAATGTATCCAATGTTATCATAACATAACAATTCCCAGAATCTCAACATAATCCTCTATGAGTGTGTACGGATCATGCCGGTGCCTTCCCACGATCCTTGCTAGTACCTGAAACACATAACACAACAACTGTAAGCATAAATGCTTAGTGAGTTCCCCAAAATACCACATACAACACATACGCCTTTCCAGTTCATAACTCTATCGGACCTTCCGGTCCAAGTGTCTCAGGGGACTTCCGTCCCGAATCCCGGTAGACCTTCCGGTCCTACCTGTATCGACCTTCCGGTCCGTAACCTCTTGACCTTCCGGTCCATATCATCTTGACCTTCCGGCCCTTATCATACATAACATACATAACACATACATATCACATAACAACATATAACACATACATCTCATAGCATATAAGACCTTCCGATCACACATGGGTACCCTTCCCGGTACAATATAGTGACAAGACTCACCTCAATGAAGTCGGATAAACTCTCGTGCTCAACATCCCGACCTAGCTTCCTCCTATCATTCAAATAACATTCCCGATCAAAAATCTCTCATAGTCTCATCCATAAGTATTGGGTAGAAGACCATTCTACCCTTCCCTGAATTCTCTTGAATCAGTCTTGCCCAAACCCTAAGGTCAACTGAAGTCAACGGTCAAACTTTGACCCAAATCGTCGAGTGCACATGGGCGACTCGGCGAGTCCATGCAGGTGCTCTGAATCCTTCTAGCCTCTCATGACACGTCGAGTCATCCCTCCGCTCGACGGGTTCCTCCTATCACAAATCGCGGGGCAACCCCGACTCGACTCGTTGAGTCTGTAACACTGTAAATTTCAAAACAATTTTTTCGCATTTTATAAAAACATAAATCATTTAACATTCATAGAAACATTAATGTTTGAAACTCAATCCATGCTATATAAAATTCCCAAGATCTGATAACATAAAATCCCGTGTGTGTGTACTGATCAAGTTGGCGCCTTCCCACGGTCATCACTAGTACCTGAAACAAATAACACCAACACTGTAAGCACAAAGCTTAGTGAGTTCCCCAAAATACCAAACATAACACATATTAGCCACTCGAGGCTATAACTCTGTGGGTCCGTGGACCCTACTCTGTGAACCCTCTGGTTCTAACTCTGTGAACCTTCCGGTTCCAAGTCTATAAACATGCACAACATAAATCACATAGAAATAATGCAGTACAACACATAACATACATAGCATACAAATACTCTGCCAAGTAACTCTGGTTACCTACTCAAGGTAAAGTATAGTGAGAAGACTTACCTCGTGTATCTCGCTAACTCGCAAATCCCGGAAATCACTTGCGCTTGATCCCCCGAGCGATAATCCTCCTATAACACAATATATCTCTAATTAACACTTTCACAACTAAGGTTGACTACCCCTAACAAGTCAACACTGGTCAACGGTCAACGGTCAACTTTGACCGGACTCGGCGAGTGCATTAGAGCAACTCGGCGAGTCTATACGTGCTAACTAACTCCCTAGGATCCTTTCTTGACACGTTGAGTACTTCCCTGACTCGAAGAGTTCCACCTGGCATGAATCGCGGGGCCACCACGACTCAACTCGCCGAGTCTCAAGAACAACTCGACGAGTTCCAGCTTGACTCAGTCCACTCGTCAACCCTCTCTGGCTCTCCCAGACTCACTGAGTCAACCCTTAACTCAGCAAGACCACTCATTGAGTGGTTATGGACAATCTTCATGCTACTCGTCGAGTCTGTTCTTCGGACTCGGTGAGTCTATGCCATGCATGAACTCAAACTCACTCCTGAGGTCAGATCTGTTCCAATAACCCATAGATCCAGTCCTTCCAACCACACACATCACGTAAAGTTACAATCTTGGTGCTCATGCAAAGGTCCAAAGGCCATAAGCCCCCTTAAATAGGTTGGTGGCCGCAAATGACGGCCATAAGCCCGCTTAAATAGGTCTCATACCCTGGAAATTAGGATTTCATTAAACAGCATGGACTCGCCGAGTCCGGACGCGAACCCGGGCCCAAACCGCGATCATACTCGGCGAGTTTGAGCTCCAACTCGCCGAGTCCCCTCACAAAACACCAAAATTATAAGAATAAATAATACCTGGGAATCCGGGCTGTTACAATTCTCCTCCACTAGAACTAGACTTCGCCCTCGAAGTCTCGCTCTGCAAATAACTCTGGATGCTGCTCACGCATCTCACGCTCCGGCTCCCAGGTCATCTCGGACCCCTTCCGATGCTGCCACTGAACCAAAACCAAGGGTACCTCCTTGTTCCTTAGAACCTTGATTTTCCGATCTCTGATTGCCACTGGTCTCTCAGAATAATTCAGGCTCGCATCCACCTGAATATCCTCTAATGGAACCAATGCCGACTCATCGGCTATACACTTCCGCAGCTGCGACACATGGAAAGTGTCGTGAATCTGCCCCAACTCTACTGGCAATTCCAAATGATAGGCTACCCGGCCTACCCTCGCGATCACTCGGAATGGACCAATAAATCGGGGCCCCAACTTGCCCCTCTTCCTGAATCGAATCACTCCTTTCCAAGGAGAGACCTTCAGGAGCACAAAGTCGCCGACCTGAAACTCAAGCTCGGACCGACGTTTGTCCGCATAACTCTTCTGATGACTCTGAGCGGTCAACAACCTCTGCCTGACCTGCTGGATCTGCTCTGTCGTCTGAAGCACGATCTCTGTACTGCCCATCACGTGCTGTCCAACCTCTCCCCAACAAATGGGGTCCTGCACCTCCTCCCATACAACAGCTCAAAGGGCGGCATACCAATGCTCGAATGATGGTTGTTGCTGTAGGAAAACTCTGCCAAGGGCAAGTACGTATCCCAACCTCCCCCGAAATCCAACACACATGCCCGAAGCATGTCCTCGACCGTCTGAATCGTCTGCTCACTCTGCCCGTCCGTCTGGGGGTGATATGCGGTACTAAAATGCAGCCTAGTACCCAACTCCTCATGAAACTTCTTCCAGAATCTGGAAGTGAAACGTACATCCCGGTCTGAGACAATCGAGATCGGCACCCCATGCTGAGATACCACTTCCCTCACGTACATCTCTGCTAACTTCTCTGCGGAAGAAATCTCGCTGATAGCAAGGAAGTGAGCGCTCTTCGTCAACCTGTCCACAATCACCCAAATTGCATCAACTCCCGTAGTAGTCCTTGGCAATTTGGTGATAAAATCAATGGTGATCTGTTCCGACTTCCATTCGGGAACCTCCAACGGTTGAACCATACCATGCGGTTTCTGGTGCTCGGCCTTAACCCTACGGCAGGTCAAGCACCTGTCAACAAACCACGCAACATCCCTCTTCATACAGGGCCACCAATACTCTTTCCTCAGGTCCAAATACATCTTAGTGGCCCCCGGATGGATCGAAAATTTCGACCGATGATCCTCCTCCATCAAAATGGTACGCATTCCTAACGGCACCCAGATACGCCCCTGGAATGTCATAAGCCCCCAACCATCGGTAACGAACTCTGAAATCAATCCAACAACTTGCTCTTTCTTCTGCATCTCGGGTTGCACAGCCTCGGCCTGTGCCCCACGAATGGCGTCCAACACTGGAGCTATCACGGTCAATCTCAAACATACATCACGCAGCGGGGTGCTCTCCGCCCTGCGGCTCAGTGCATCGACTACCACATTAGCCTTGCCTGGGTAGTACAGGATCTCACAATCATAATCCTTGACCACATCCAACCACCTTCTCTGACGCATATTTAGGTTGGGCTAATCCATCAAATACTTCAAACTCTTATGGTCCGTGTATATCGTACACCGAACCCCATACAGGTAGTGACGCCAAATCTTGAGGGCGAACACCACTGCCCCCAACTCTAGATCATGGGTGGGATATCTCGTCTCATGAGGCTTCAGCTGCCTCGATGCATATACTATCACATGCCCTCTCTGCATCAGCACTGCTCCCAACCCCAAGATCGATGCATCACAGTATACCACAAAGTCCTCCATCCCTTCCGGGAGGGCTAACACCGGGGCTTCATAACCTTTGGCGAAGTGTCTCAAAGGAGGCCTGCTGCTTGGGGCCCCATGAAAAAGCGATATCCTTCTGAGTCAACCTGGTGAGCGGCACCGCGATCTTGGAGAAGTCCCTGATAAATCTTTGATAATAACCGGCCAACCCTAGGAAACTCCTGATCTCAGAGGGTGACCTCGGCACCTCCTAACTCATCACCGCCTCAACTTTGGTCGGGTCGACCAATATCCCTTTCTGGTTAACAAGATGACCCAGGAACTGGACCTCTCGCAACCAGAAATCACACTTGGAGAATTTGGCATAAAGCCTCTCCGACCTCAGAACTTCGAGGATCTCTCTTAAATGCTCCTCATGCTGCTCTCTAGATCTCGAATATACCAAAATGTCATCGATGAATACAATCACTGACCGATCCAGCATCGGCCTACACACTCAGTTCATGATATCCATGAACACTGCCGGGGCATTGGTGAGCCCGAAAGGCATCACCACAAACTCGTAATGCCCATAACGCGTCCTGAAAGCTATCTTCTGGATGTCCTCATCTTGCATCCTCACCTGATGATATCCAGACCTCAAATCGATCTTGGAGAACCAAGATGCTCCCTGTAACTGATCGAAAAAATCGTCGATCCTCGGCAACGGGTAACGGTTCTTGACCGTCAGATTGTTCAACTCCCGGTAATCAATGCACATCCGGTGTGAACCATCCTTCTTCGTGACAAACATAATAGGCGCTCCCCACGGCGCGCTGCTCGGCAGAATAAACCCCTTCCCCAGCAGCTCCTGAAGCTGCGAGGATAACTCTTGCATCTCAGGAGGTGCAAGGCGATAAGGCACCTTAGCGATAGGCGCGGCCCCCGGAACCAAATCGATACTGAAATCCACTTGCCTCACAGGAGGCACACCCGGCAACTCCTCTGGAAATACACCCGGGAACTCACGCACTATCGGAACCTCCTCAACTGACCTCGGCCTTTCGGGATCCACCCGCGTATCCATCACATACGCCACAAAACCCTTACAGCCCTGCTGTAGACACTGCCTCACCCTAGCGGTCGAACAAAACGCTGATCCAAAACGTGTACCCTCGTCGTATACCGTAAGAACTCCCCTACTAGGGTCTCGTATGGTCACCAGTTGTCGCTCGCAGTCGATAACCGCACCGAATCGGCTCAACCAGTCCATGCCCACAACGATACGGACATCATCCATCGATATAGGAATCAAATCAATCCGGAACTTAACACCGAAAATCTCTAACACGCATCCCTGGAGAACCTCCGTGGCATATATCACCCTCTCGTCAGCTATGGAAACTCTCAGAGGCCGACTCAATGCCTCACGACTAACACTGATATGCTGACTAAAGGCCAAAGACACAAAAGACCGACTCGCACCCGAGTCAAATAACACTAAGGCAGGTACAGAATTCACAAGGAAAGTACCTACGCATAACATAATATAAGCATAATATCTCAACATCAAAATAAATACACGAAAGAATACATACCAGCCACGACATCGGGCGCAGCGCGGACCTCCTTTGCAGTCAACTGAAAGGCCCTCCCTCGTGCCCTCGGCGCCTCGGCCTTCACTGGCCGACTCTCGGTAGCTCTGATGGCGGCAGGAGTAGATCCATGAGATGCTCCCTAAGATGATCCTTGCAATTGCGGACACTCTGCCTTCCGGTGTCCGGTCTGGTTGTAGTGGAAGCACACTGCAAACCCCTTGGGGCAGTCCTTGGCCATATGCCCCTCCTTGCCACACTTGTAGCAAGATCCCGCTCTACAGACTCCCTCATGGCCCTTGCCGCACTTCCCAGAAGTGCGGCCCTTCTGGCTCCCTGATTTGGGGTCAGCGGGCTTGGCCCGCTTGGCTGCCGGCTAAGACTGCACCGGTCGCCGATCCCTCCCCTGAGACTCCACCTCCTCCCTGGCCTGAGTCTCTAGCTCAATCTCCCTTTTCCGGGCATTTTCCTGAAGCTCGGCAAATTTCCGGTACGAGGAGTTCGCCACGAACTCCCGAATGTCTCGCCTCAAGATACTCAGATATCGGCTCATACGTGGCTGCTCCGTAGACACATGCTCAGGGCAGAACATCGCCCTCTCATGGAACATCCTGGTAATCACCGTAACAGAGTCAGTACCCTGCTTGAGGGTCAGAAACTCCTAGGCCAAATGCTCCCTCTCCACCTGGGGAACGTACTCATCTCGGAACATGGCAGTGAACCTCTCCCAGGTCATCGCCGCAAGCTCAGTAGGCGTAAAGTGCGCCGTCACAAACTTCCACCAGTCCTTCGCTCCCAAGCGAAGCTGGTTCGGCGTGAACCGTACTGTCAAATTCTCATGAGATAAGCAAGTGAAGAAACACCCCTCTATATCAGAAATCCATCTCATAGCCGCCACCGGGTCCTGGGTCCCATCAAACTCCGACGGTTTTGTGTTGCTGAACTCCCGGAACAGCAACGCATCACCACCTTGCGGCCTCGCTGCAGCAATAGCTGCGGTGGCCGCTGCAACAGCAGCCTCAGAAAGAGCAGCATAATGCTCGTCGAAGGTCTCAATCAACGTGGTCTTAATAGACCCGAACATCTCTGGTATCTCCGCCCTGATGGCCGCAGCCACCTCCTCATGAATGATCCGGCGGATCTCCTCATCACTGGTCCCACTGCTCTCAGGCATAAGACGTGTCCTCACCATGATCTACCTCTGAAATACAACATACGATAAATTAGAATCTATTCGAGCAACTCACACTCTACAACTCATTCCTCCTTGATCCTTGGTAATCCAAAGATTCGTACTTGGGCTGTACTCCGCCCTGGTGCTTTTAGTAGTACGGTCCCAATACTACTATCTGCACCGTATCAGAATACACCCCAAGCCCTCCTCTTCGGATCCCAATTTCCAAGTACTCTATCATGCATAATCTACTATCTAATAGATCTCTCATAAGCCTCTCGCTGCTACCTACTCACTCTCAAGCCTCTCATAGCAGCTCACCTCTTCCTAGGCTAAGGCATCACAAATCAGGCAACTCTAGTCCCAATAGGAGTACCTAGCCTACTCTAGCATGAGAATACATCATATCAATATCAATATCACATAACATGAGGGTATTTTGGGAAATCACCGTTCGGGCGCGGACCGATCGTACACACAACTCTCATCTGCGTTTTCCAAAAATCTTTTACTCTTTTTGAAAATACCTCTTAAATCCTCAGTTTGAGTTCAAATACGCCCGAAGGTGTAGTCGAATCCCTCAAACCAAGGCTCTGATACCAACTTGTAACACCATAAATATCAAAACAATTTTTTCGCAGTTTATACAAACATAAATCATTTAACATTCATAGAAACATTAATGTTTGAAACTCAATCCATGCTATATATAATTCCCAAGATCTGATAACATAAAATCCCGTGTGTGTGTACTGATCAAGCCGGCGCCTTCCCACGGTCATCACTAGTACCTGAAACAAATAACACCAACACTGTAAGCACAAAGCTTAGTGAGTTCCCCAAAATACCACACATAACACATATTAGCCACTCGAGGCTATAACTCTGTGGGTCCGTGGACCCTACTCTGTGAACCCTCTGGTTCTAACTCTGTGAACCTTCCGGTTCCAAGTCTATAAACATGCACAGCATAAATCACATAGAAATAATGCAGTACAACACATAACATACATAGCATACAAATACTCTGCCAAGTAACTCTGGTTACCTACTCAAGGTAAAGTATAGTGAGAAGACTTACCTCGTGTATCTCGCTAACTCGCAAATCCCGGAAATCACTTGCGCTCGATCCCCCGAGCTATAATCCTCCTATAACACAATATATCTCTAATTAACACTTTCACAACTAAGGTTGACTACCCCTATCAAGTCAACACTGGTCAACTCTGGTCAACAGTCAACGGTCAACTTTGACCGGACTCGGCGAGTGCATTAGAGCGACTCGGAGAGTCTATACGTGCTCACTGACTCCCTAGGATCCTCTCTTGACACGTCGAGTACTTCCCTGACTCGACCAGTTCCACCTGGCATGAATCGCGAGGCCACCACGACTCAACTCGCCGAGTCTCAAGAATAACTCGGCGAGTTCCAGCTTGACTCAGTCCACTCGTCAACCCTCTCTGACTCTCCTTAACTCACTGAGTCAACCCTTAACTCGGAAAGACCACTCGCTGAGTGGTTATGGACAATCTTCATGCTACTCGCCGAGTCTGTTCTTTGGACTCGGCGAGTCTATGCCATGCATGAAATCAAACTCACTCCTGAGGTCAGATCCGTTCCAATAACCCATAGACCCAGTCCTTCCAAACACATACATCACGTAAAGTTACAATCTTGGTGCTCATGCAAAGGTCCAAAGGCCTTATTTGATGATGTGGTCTCTAGAATGCTATTCTAAGCTCATGGCCTCCATTAAAACTCATAAAGCTCAAGGGAAAAGGGTCTCTGGACCTCTTTGGGTCCAGATATAAAGTACCAACACAAGAAGAGGCCAATTACTCCATGGATCTTTCCACAAAGAAACCCTAACTCTAAGATTTACACCAAGGACTGAGATCGGAACGAATGGTTACCTCAAATGAAGTCTCTGAGCTCAGAAATAACTAGATTAGCACCTTCTTTGGTCTCCTCTTGCCTTGATCCTCTTCTATGTTCAAAAACACCCACAATTAGTCAAGGATCTTCCTCTTCTCTCTTACAAAACACTCAAGGACTCTTTAGGGTTCTCTCTGGGGTTGGTGGCCGCAAATGACGGCCATAAGCCTCCTTAAATAGGTCTCATACCCTGGAAATTAGGGTTTCATTAAACAGCGTGGACTCGACGAGTCCGGACGCGAACCTAGGCCCAAACCGCGATCATACTCGGCGAGTTTGAGCTCCAACTCGCCGAGTCCCCTCACAAAAAACCAAAATTATAAGAATAAATAATAATTGGGAATCCGGGCTGTTATAGAGTCCACTTATGAACTCGGCGAGTTGCTTCCAAGATCATACTCAAATGACCTTCTGAGGTCAGATCTGCTTCTCTAATCTATAGATATGACCTTCCCAAGCATGATAATCATGTAAAGGTTCGAACTTTAGGCCCATGCATCACACTATCACCTCTATATGCCAAAATAACCCTTAATATGCTAACCTAAGACCCAAACTCATAAAGGACTGCATAAAGCTGGAGAATAGGGACTCTCTGGACCACTCAAGGTCCAGATCTAATGATATTGACACAAGAGGACATCTCATACACTAGATCTTTTACCAAAAAGAAGAGAAAAGCCCAAGATTCTATACTCAATGAAAATGGACATGAATCCTTGTCACACCTCAAAACCGAGAACGGCGGAAACATTCCGGGGCGGAGGACGTCATGTAATGTATCACAACAATGTAAAGTAGTAAACAAGCAACAACATCATCCATTGCATTAAGAGTATAATTTTTAATTACAAGTGTGTTCTTTCACAGTATAAGACAACATAATGAACAATCAAAATAAAAGACGAGTCTGAACTGCTCCGTCTTCACAAAACCTGGTCGTCGTACCTGTCTATTTGTGACCTGAGAATACAAGTTATTTTGAAAGCGAGTATCAGCCAAAAAGCTGGTGAATTCATAAGTATTAATGTGTCTTTGATCAGTAAAACTTATAATGAAAGACTTGGAATTGTTCTGAAAGAAAGTTTGTATAAGTATGAAAATGTTTGTAAGTAGCTGAAAGCGTTTGGAAAGCCCTAGAAATCCCTATGATCCCTATAAAAGAAATCTTCTACCAAGACTTAACTGTTTTGAAAGTAGTCTTCTACCAAGACCCGACTGTTTTGAAAGTAGTTTGCTTCCAAGACCCAACTGTTTTGAAAGTAGTCTTCTACCAAGATCCGACTGTTTTGAAAGTAGTCTTCTACCAAGACCTAACTGTGCGACTATTATTATTAATATCAGAAATTGTATCCTTTGGAACTAAGATACATAAATATTATTCACCTCATCGGTTATGTGAATGACTCACAAGATAAAGGTAATAATAATATAAATAACTTAAGTATTATCCTTTTGTACTAGGATAACTAACAGTGTTAACTGAAGACATCCGTAGATGTACATTTACCTCTGTAGCTAACAGTTGGGTGTAGGAATAGTTAGTCCCTTAAAGTATACCTATAATGGTATCAACCGTAGACATCTATAGATGTGCATTTATCTATGTAGCTAACAACGGTGATAGGAATGGTTAGTCCCACAAAGTATCCTTTGGTACTAGGTTATTAAATCCAATCGATCGCGTTGGTTATGTGAATGTATCACAAAATAAAGATAAGAAGGAGTATTATATAACGGTATCTACACATATAATATGTAATAGTAACTCATTATATATTATCTACGTAAAAGTATCCATGTAAGAGTATCTATGTAAACGTACTCATGTAACCGTATCTATGTGAACGTACTCATGTAAGCGTATCTATGTAAATGTACTCATGTAAGAGTATCTATGTAAATGTACTCATGTAAGCGTATCTATGTAAACGTACTCATGTAACATGTAATGTACTTGTATAGACTCATGAATTGACTGACTCTTGTGTGATTCCTTGTACTTGGAATGGTAAGTAGTAGCTCTTAAGTATACCTATAATAGTTACTAACCATGTACGTGTATAACCTGAAGTATGCCTTTGCTACCCAAAGGTACTAAACTGACTGAGGAAAACTTTTATGTCTACATATGTATACTTGATATATAGCTAATATTTAGACGACATTCGGACGGATAACCGATACCCAATAGCCACATCCAATGAGGAAAAGGAAATAGAGTGAGTTAACCTTCCTAAGTCCTTTAAACATTACTTATATAACTATACATATATTGGCATGAATTTGACAATATAAAAGCATACAAGGAGTTTTATAAAACCTTTGAAAAAGATTAATACCTAACAAAAGATCGACTTGATGTTAGTTTATAAAACGGTTTGAAAGTATTTGTTTGATAAAAACAGTTTAAGTATAAAGGAACCTTTGTTTGGAACACAAGTGTAACAGGGTTTGAAATGAAAATACAGTGTTTAATAAAAAATTTAATAAACTGTTTTAAACACCTAAAAATGTTTAAGATAAACATTTGAAGAAATCTGATTGGTAAAACAGTTAACGTATAGTAAAGCCATTTGCATGTTAATTATTAATCACATGTGATTGGTATAATAACTAAACATGATTCAACTTGTATTCCACCCCCATAAAGAATTTATAACATTTAAAAGGTTAATTCAAGGGGTATGAACTCTCCTACAGTGAGCGGATCGGAAGGAAGTGTCGGATAAGTGCTTGGTGTCAAATGAAGACTTAGACACACATAATGATCCTAATTACATATGAAGACATACGTATATAAACAATTAGTGATTTTTAACACTAATTAAACATGTATAAACATCCTATTTCGAGGAAAACACTTTGGTCAAGTGCTAGGAGGCTATCGGGTTGCAACAAAGGAATGTAAAGCCTTATACGGGAGTTTATGGTCAAATGACCATGTTTGTTGGAGTTTACGGCCCAGGGGAGTTTAATCATGGCCGTCTACTCTCATTTTGTCACCAAAAGGGGCTTAAAACTCTAAGGGCTTAAGTTGTTAAGTGCTCCAAAGCTTTAAACAAGTGTTTGGGTGGGTTTAAGGTCCTAAAATGATATTGTTTAGTGTTCACGACACTGGGACCACTCCCCCATGAGTTTACGACCGTAAACTCATGGTAAGGAGTACCATTTCGTGAATTTTGGTCCTTAGGTCAATGGTGTAAGGTACTATGTCACTAACCAACGCTTAGTAAGGTGTAAGGGTGTCATTTGCACCCTTAAAAGGGGTGTACGACCCAAGAACATGCCTTGGTCATAAACTCCTTGAATCCCATGATTTCTCATGTTTTCTAAGCTCTAAATATGATAAACTTAGTGTACAATGATGTCACACCCCCGAACCAGACAACGGAAACGTCCGAGACCTCTTGTGACTTAATTGAATACCATCACAATGATTATACATGAATCATAACATTATTCATCACCATGCATTGAAATATTACAACTAATATTGTTTACATTCAGTACTTTGTTTTAAACATTACAATTCCATAACATAAACCGTTTGATCATTAATCTAAGCAAAACACCATGATATAACTTGATACATATTCGTCTGTTTACATGTTACCTGAGAATACAAGTTATTTCGAAAACAGTCAACATACGAAATGTTGGCAAGTTCATAAGTAATGTTATGGAAAAATGATTTTTGTGAAGATTGCAAACCCAGAAAATCCGATATTTTCTGAAAAGAGTATTTGTAATAAAAAGTGTGAAGATCCGTAAATATGCTTGTCGATTTTGAAAACATGAATAATTGTTGAACTTTGTGTACATCACATAGGTTAAAATGTTCAACTCCCCAGGAAAACCCGGTGTTTTCCCAATGCATAAATTACATGACTTGTTTATTGTTATACCGATACGATGATTGTTTTTGATTACGCAGGTGACATTGGATTAATTAAGGGTTGTGAGTTGTTACAATCACGCATTATTGAAAATGACTAGTTTATAACTACAAATTATGAACGATCCTTGAGGCGTCGTCCATACTACTCACATAATCCAACCACCCTGACTTCTCTTGTTTAACGTCACGAATCTGCTTACTCGGTTTCTCATAGCCCCACAACAGAGGAGAAAGGAGGGTAAGAAGCCTCCTTTATTTCCATAAGTCATTCAAGGCTATCGGGAATGCGAAAGGCACTTGGCCCGACTCGTATTTGACTTCTTGACTTTGCTAGCAGTACTAATGGGCCCTTGGGGCCCAACAGCATGATAGAGCTATTGAAAGTCCTTTTACATGGAATTAGGTCATAGAAGGCCCATTAACATGTAAGCGCGTCCCCTTCGGGCCCAAAGATCATGCTATTGGGCTAGCAAGGCCCAACAAGCACGATTTGAAACTTTCAAGCCGAAAGATTGAATATTGACTCCTCGTAGTTATCGCGTGTTTATTGAAGTACTATGATTTATTGATTTTTGTTTTGTTTCTGATTCGAGACCGAATCAATTCGTTTGGTAACGATATTGGTTGTTGAATGTGTATTCGTTATTACGTTTCGCCGGTAGTCGTGGATCTCGTATTTTGTCTTAGGGGATTTGTTTGTTTGAAAGTAAGATTTTTATCTTTTTACAACCCTTCTTTTATAAAGTTAACACTTTTAGTCCTTTATATAAAAGAATTTCCATTTTAGCCCTAAACCATTTTTCTTGACACTTTAGTATCATAACATGTTGGGAAGACGTTTTTAGCCCAAACTTGTTTTTTAAACAGCTTAAGTCCTTCCAAAATGAAGTTTCTCGGTTAGAACCCACAATTTCGCAACTTTGTCAATTTTGGTCCAAAATAGAAAATTTTTACATTTTTTATCCTTTTTGAATTTGAAATTTTTTTTTGACCATTGAAATGGTTTTAATACACATTAACCCCCCTGTTTTACAGAAAACTTCCTTTTCAGACCCTCCATCTTAGAAATCTCGCAATTTGGGCTCATTGGGCCGAAAAGCCCAAATTTAGACCATTAAGTTCCAAATTTACATTTTAAGCCCCTCAAAAATGTTGATGTTCAGTAAAATTGTTATAGAAACTGTTTGGACCCTTTTGAACCTCCAGAAATTATAATTTGTCGGTTTGGTCCCTTAGTTTTGTATTTTTGACAATTTAAACCCAAAAATTGGTTTTATGTCCAAATATGTTCATCCTAACCAATGAACTATTTTTCTTGACTTGAGTAGTGTAAAATGATTTAGGTTAGGTTTATTTCCTTTCCTATGTTTTAGATCTCGGTTTTACACACTTGTTGAATAACATATTCATCACAAACACAAGATATCACACACATACATGCGTCAAATCACACATAGCATACATTTACACATAGATCTACACATTTACTTGTACCATAAAAACTCATAAAAGCCAAAAAGAAGGGGTATGAAACTCACCTTGTGGTTTGGAATTGGTTTTGATGAAGATTTGAGAGAAGATTTCGGCCCTAGCACCCTTTTGAGGAAGTTTTCGAACTTAGATGATTCTAGGGAGTTAGATCATGAATTTGCTTGAGTTAAGATGAGATGTTTGATAAACTAAGAGTCTAGATCATAAATCTAAATGTAAATTTACCTTGGATGATGATTTTTGTGGAAAGTCACTTTGAAAAGCTCTTGATTCTCGAAAATTTGATGAAGAAAGGTGAGGATGTTCTTTGAGAGAGTTTGTTTAATAAAAATTGGATGAAGTGTGTATGTTTGGGAGCTCTCGGCCGAGAATCAAGAAGAAGAAGAGAGAGAGAGAGTTGAGATGACTAACTTAGATGCATGTTGGTCCATGCATGGAGGTATGCGATGTATAAATGAGGTGGCAGTCTCACAAGTCAACTCTTCATTCTTTGGGTTGGGCTTGGGCTGAGATTTGGAGAGGGAAAAAGAAAAGGATTGGGCCTTGTATGCTTAAGCCTTTTTCATGGTTATGTTAAGTGATGTTTGGTCCAAATAAATATAAATGTGATTTTTATGACCTATTAGGGCTAAATTAGGTTAATTATGGCCCAATATGGTTCATTTAAATAATTTATTTCATTCTAGGCCCAATATGGCCCAAAATATTGAAATAAATGGAAGTGGGCCCAATTAGAGCCCATTTAAAAGTTCTAAGTCCAAGATAGTCAAATTGGAAGCTTATTAGTCCATTGGGCTCAATAAGGAAGTTCCTAGTCCAAAATGGACTTAGACAAGAACTTCTAGGGTTTCCAATTGCTTGTTGACTACTTGCAATGCTTGTATGAGGTGTGTGATTGAAATTATGTTGTCATAGAGTAAGCATCATGCATGCTTTCATGTTTTTGATTCATAGTTGACATCAGTGTTGTAGTTACAAGGCACAAAATTTTCTAGTTGTGACATCATCCCCCCGTTAGAGGGAATTTCGTCCTGAAATTCTTTTGAAAGCTAGATCTAAGAATGCTAGAATAGATGAGGGTACTTTTGCTTCATTTGGTCTTCGCATTCCCACGTGAATTCTGGCCCACGCTTCGCGTTCCACCGTACTTTCACGATCAGGATGCAACTATGCTTAGTATGCTTCACCTCCCTGTCCATGATTTCAACTGGTTCTTCCACGAACAGGAGATTCTCATTGATTTCAATTTCGTCAAAGGGAATGACGAGAGTTTCATCTGATAGGCACTTCTTTAGATTGGAAACATGGAACACGGGGTGTACACTGCTTAGCTTAGCGGGTAGCTACAGTTTGTACGCCACAGGACCTATTGGGGCAACGATCTCGAAAGGTCCAATGTATCGTGGGTTCAGTTTTCCCCGTTTTCCGAAACGAATGACCCCTTTCCAAGGTGAAACTTTTAACAGTACTCGATCCTCGACCTGAAACTCTAAGGGCTTTCGCCGTTTATCAGCGTAGCTCTTTTGTCGGTCGCACAAGGCTTGTAGTCAAGCTCTGATTTGAACTATCTTTTCTGTTGTTTCACATATGATCTCCGGTCCCATTAACGCCTTGTCCAATGCTAGTTCCTTTGCTAGCTGGGTGTCACCCACCTCAGCCCAACACAACGGTGATCTACACTTACATCCATATAGCGCTTCGAATGGGGCGACCTTGATGCTTGAATGATAACTGTTGTTATATGAAAACTCAACCAAGGGTAAGTGGGTATTCCAAGACTTCCCAAAGTCTATCACACATGCGTGAAGCATGTCTTCGAGCATCTAGATGGTTCGTTCGCTTTGACCGTCCGTTTGTGGGTGATAAGCGGTGCTCATGTCGAGATGGGTTCCAAGTGATTTTTGAAGTGATTGCCAAAAACGTGAAGTGAACCTACTGTCTCTATCTAAGATGATAGACACTGGTACTCCGTGAATCCTCACGATTTCTCGGATGTATATTCTTGTCAGTCTCTCCATCTTGTAGGATTCTTTTATTGGCAGGAAATGGGCGGATTTCGTCAGTTGGTCGACTATTACCCATATTGTGTCTAATCCATCTGACGTTTTGGGTAGCTTGGTTACAAAGTCCATAGAAATCCCTTCCCATTTCCACTCGGGGATTACTGGTTTCTGTAATAACCCTGAGGGCTTCTGGTATTCCACCTTTACTTTGGCGTAAGTAAGGCACTTGCTGACATATGTGGCAATTTCTGCCTTCATGTTAGGCCACCAATAATGTTGTTTAATATCCAAGTACATTTTGTCCGAACCTGGATGGATGGAGTATCGCGTATTGTGAGCTTCATTCATGACTACCCCCTAAATCCTCCAAGTTTAGGGACCCAAATACGGTTCATGAAATAGTATACTCCGTCCTCTTTTACCTCTAGATTCTTCTCCATTCCGCGTAATGCTTCGCTTGCTCTGTTTTCCGCCTTCATGGCATCTGACTGGGCTACCCTGATTTCAGTGGTTAGGTGAGATTGGATGGTTATTGAGAGAGTTTTCACACGATGATTAGAGTACTCTTTCCGGCTCAAGGCATCGGCTACCACATTAGCCTTGCCTGGGTGGTACTTGATTTCGCACTCATAATCGTTTAATAGTTAAACCCATCTTCTTTGTCTCATATTCAACTCCTTTTGATTCAGGATGTGTTGGAGACTCTTGTGGTCCGTGAAGATGGTGCACTTCGTGATGGGTTTTGAGCATTCTAACACTTCCTAAGTGTACATGCAACCCTAATAACCTTGGATCTATGTTTGTCTAATTATCATGCAAAGTTGAATTCCAAGGTTATATTCCTATCTAGCATACATGGGGAGCAATTTTTTTCTTGAATAAAAGATAGAATAACTTACCTTGTAGTTGCTTGTGTTCCTTGAAACCTTGTGAGCCTAGCACCCCAAGTGTGATGCCTCAAATGCTTCACACAACACCAAATGCTCTTGGAAAGACTTTAGAGAGAATTCACACTTCTTGAAATTGGCCTAGCCCTCAAGTTTCTTATATGTCTTGTGTGTATTTCCAATTTGTGGAGAATGGGACCTTTATATAGTGTTGTGTCATGACTCTTCATTTTCATGACCCATGGGTTTGTAACTCCCATGGAGCATCCTATGGGTAAAGCCCAACTTGATAATCCATGGAGCCTTTTAGCCCACTATACAAGATATGAATGATTTACATAATCAACCCATATATTTAATTAGTTATCCTTTGATCACTTAATTAATTCCAAATTAATTCTTTGATCAAACTAATCAAATAATATTATTAATATATTAGAACTTATAATATATTAATAATCTCCAAGTGATATTTCTCTCATTTAGTCTATCCAATTGCATGGTGCCATGCAACCCAAATGGACCATGCCGGGTCGGGTCAAGTACACCCCAAAAATAGTTATGGACTTAGACACCTTATCCAACACTTCGTACCATGGAGGTAATGCCTACAAATCTTCAGAGCGAAGACCACTGCTCCCAATTCCAGATCGTGGGTTGTATAGTTCACTTCGTGTGTCTTTAGTTGGTGGGAGGCGTAAGCTATCACCTTTCCGCGCTGCATGAGAATGCAACCTGAACCCCTGATTTGACGCGTCACAGTAGACCACAAAATCTTCCGTTCCCTCTAGTAGAGATAGTACCGGGGCACTGCAGAGTGCTTGCTTCAGAGTTTGGAATGCAACTTATTGTTTGTCCGTCCATTTGAATGGTACGCCTTTTTGTGTAAGCGAGGTAAGTGGCTTGACGATCTTAGAGAAGTTCTGAATGAACCTCCTATAGTAGCCTGCTAGGCCTAAGAATTGGCAAATTTCTGTGGGTGTCGTCAGAACTGCCCATCCTTCAACGGCTTTGACCTTAGAAGGATCCACATGTATTCCTTCCCGACTAACAACATGACCTAATAAGTTCACGCTACGGAGCCAGAACTCACACTTGGAGAGTTTTGCGTATAGTTTCTCCGTCCGCAGGGTTTCCAGGATTTGTCGGAGATGTTGGCCATGCTCTTCTTCGTTTCGGGAATAGACTAGAATGTCGTCAATGAAAACGATAACAAAGTTGTCGAGGAATGGTTAAAAGATTCGGTTCATTAGGTCCATAAATGCGGCAGGGGCATTCGTTAGACCAAAGGGCATTACGACAAATTCATAATGTCTGTAACGAGTTCGGAAAGCGGTTTTGGGTATATCCTCTTCCCGAACCTTGAGTTGATGGTATCCAGATCGTAGATCTATCTTAGAGAAGTAACTAGCTCCCTAGAGCTGGTCGAATAGATCGTCGATTCGTGGGATTGGATAGCGATTTTTGACAGTGAGTTTGTTTAGCTCCCTGTAATCGATGCACATCCTAAAAGATCCGTCCTTCTTTTTAACAAAGAGGACTGGAGCTCCCCATGGCGAGTAGCTGGGTCGGATGAATCCTTTGCCAAGGAGTTCGCTGAGTTGGCTGGATAATTCCTGCATCTCAACAGGAGCTAGTCGGTAAGGCAATTTAGCGAGGGGAGTTGCTCCTAGAACAAGATCAATTCGGAATTCACCATGTCTCTCTGGGGGTACTCCAAGAAGATCTTCAGGAAATACATTTGGGAATTCACGTGCTACTGGAATGTCTTGAATGCTAACCTCTTCCTTGGTTTTATCCACTATGTGAGCCAGGAACGTCAAATTGTTCTTTCGAAGATGCTTCTGTGCCTGGATGCATGAGATGAGGCGAAGGTTCGTGCTAGGTTTGTCTCCGTAAATAACTAGGGTTTCGTGATTGGGAAGGTGAAGGCGAACGGCCTTCTCGTGACACATAATTTCAACATGGTGGGGTCTTAACCAATCCATGCCAATAATCACATCGAAACTCCTAATGGAAACAGGCATTAAGTCTATTCGAAAGACGTGTTGATTTAGAGTTAGGGTACATCCGATGTAGATTTCCCTAGTGGATTCGGTATTTCCATTGGCCATTTCCACCGTAAAGGTTTCATTGAGCTTCTGGGGTTGTTGTTTTAAAAAATGTTTAAACTTATTGCTCACAAAACTTCGCTCCACTCCGGTGTCAAATAGGATGCATGCATAAGTGTGGTTTAGGGGAAACGTACCGGTAACAACAACGGGATCCTAAATCGCCTCCCCCTGACCCATGGTCAGCATCCTTCCTGTTCCTCCATTTCCGGGATTGTTGTTGTTAGGGCAATTTCGATGGAAATTCCCAGTCCTTCCACATCCATAGTAGGTGTGGCTAGGTCCCGCATTGTTGCCGCCGGTGTTGGTGATGTTGTTGTTGCGGTTATCGTTGTTGTTGCTTCCCTGTTGTTGATTCTGAGGAGGGTAAGTCCTGCAGTACCTTGCCGTGTGCCCCTTCCGATTGCAGTTGGTGCACTGCATCTCTCTGCATTCTCCATTGTGATGGAGACCGCACTTGTTGCACTTGGGAAGATTACCGGAATAAGGTCTAGGAGCACTCGGAGCAGCTGAGGCTGGAGCATGTGGTGTGGATGGGACTTGCGCGGTCACAACATTAACTGCCACTGTTTGTTGCTTCTTGGATGATTTGGAGCCTTGACGCCCCTTTCTCTTCTTATTCTTCCCCTTCTTGCTATCATTTTCCTTCTTAACTTTAGTCTCCACTGGTTTCTCACCCTTGTTGTTGTTATGGTCATACAGCTTCTTGGCTACTCTCTTAGCACTGTCGAAAGTTTCGGGATTTGCAGCTATCACGTTTCCTTGGATCGAGGAGGTTAGTCCCCAGATGAATCGCTCGATCTTTTTACCCTCTGAGGTAATCATACCAGGGCATAACAGGGACAGTTCACTAAACCTTGATATGTAGGCATCTATATCAACATTCCGGACAATGAGATTCCACAACTCTTGTTCTATTTTCTGAATTTCACCACGAGGGCAGTATTCGGCCATCAGCATTTCTTTCATTTCTGCGCATGGCATGGAATTGGCTACGGGGAGTGTCATAGCTTCCACGTGTCCGTTCCACCAAGTGAGCGCTTGGTCAACGAAAGTGCATGCAGCAAACTTCACCTTCATCTCTTCAGGGCAATCGCATATCTCGAATTACCGATTCCACCTTCTCGATCCATCGTTTCAGGGTGATCATTCCTCTAGTGTCGTTAAAGGTTCGTGGTTTGGCATTAGTGAAGTCTTTGTAAAAACATGTTTTGGTAGGTCCTTGGTTCATCCCGTTGTTTGAACTTCCGGCGCCTGGTCCGTTGACTACTCCATTGTTCCCTTGGTGAATTTGGGCCATAGCCGCGGTAACCGTAGCCGACACCGCTGCCTGAAAAGCAACAGAGTTGAACTTGGGAGGGTTTGGCTCAGGGTTTTTGCCGGTGGGTCGTCGAGGCATCTTTCTGTCATGAAACATAAAGATGTTGAGTATCTGTGCTTTTTGTGAGAGTGTGATCCTATAAGCTAGGTATGAGGCACGAACTTAGGTACTTTCACAATTTGGCACACAATCATGGATATGTAACACATAGCAGATTACAACGTCAAAGTAAAACATAAAAGAAAATTTTACTAATATTATCCATATTTGATACATGAAAATTTTGCTCGTAAGAGCATACATAACTGATACTAGTTCGACAACATAACGGCTCGATGAGTAGTGTAGTCACTTAAACATAGAGTCGGGGTACATAGCATGGATCCTAATGACATAGTACTAAAGACTGGTACTGCTATCCCTAGTACTCCACGGAGTATCCTAAGATAGGGGTGAGATCATATGCCGAAGTGTTGAGGCAACAACTGAGCCATCTCCGTCATGTCTCCAATGACCTCATCCTTCTCATGCTCAGCTCGCATTGCACGGGCTTCCATGGCGAACAGCTGTTGCCGCAGGGCGGCAATCTCAGCTTTGGGGGAGCGATTCTCCCTTGCGGGGTTCACTGGTGGGGCGGGGTGGTCCAGTTGCGCCTCGCTAACAAACGACGTGGCGTGATCTTTGCTCGAGTCTTGTCCTTCCTCCACGTCATCATCGGCCTCCTCGAACTCGTAGTCAGTGTCCATGTATTTGTCAGGACCGACGTCGTGTGCTTCCCCTTGATTCCCTTCAGGTTCATCTTCAAGCATCCCGTGAGCCACTAAGACTTGATGGAACTGAATACCCTGCTGCTCTCCCTCCATGAAGACTGGGAGAAGGTATATGAATAAACTATCGTTACTCCTATGACTCTACAACTATTGTATAGACTGAACAGATGTTCTCTTCTTGGGGTAAGGGGTATATTTTTAGGTTTCCTAGCTATCACGATCTCTTTAGGACATGTGATAGTTGTACCTTGGAGGAAATGTAGTTGATCAAGCTACATCCACTCTTTGATATGACTAAGAATAGTCCTGGCTTAACCGAGATACTAGCATTATCTTGTTTGGTTCGGTATTATGTTCTTTTTCCTAATACAATCAACGTTGTTTTTATTGTTATGTTTTACCTGTTTTGTTCAGAGTTGTGTTAGTCCCTCTTTTGGTTTTTAGTTGCATATCAATGTGTGGTTAGATATGCTACTTTACTATAAACAGAGCTCTGATACCAACCTGTCACACTCCCGAACCAGACAGCGGAAACGTCCGAGACCTCTTGTGATTTAATTGAATACCATCACAATGATTATACATGAATCATAATATCAGTCATCACCATGCATTGAAATATTACAACTGATATTGTTTACATTCAGTACATTGTTTTAAACATTACAATTCCATAACATAAACCGTTTGATCATTAATCTAAGCAAAACACCATGATATAACTTGATACATATTCGTCTGTTTACCTGTTACCTAAGAATACAAGTTATTTTGAGAATGTTCAACATATGAAATGTTGGTGAGTTCATAAGTACAGTTATGGAAAAATGATTTTTGTGAAAATTGCAAACCCAGAAAATCCGATATTTTCTGAAAAGAGTATTTGTCAAAAAAAAGTGTGAAGATCCGTAAATATGCTTGTCGATTTTGAAAATATGAATAATTGTTGAACTTTGTATACATCAGATAGGTTAAAATGTTGAACTCCCCAGGAAAACCCGATGTTTTCCCAATGCGTAAATTACATGACTTGTTTATTGTTTAACCGATACGACGATTGTTTTTGATTACCCAGGTGACATTGGATTAATTAAGGGTTGTGAGTTGTTACAATCACGCATTATTGAAAATGACTAGTTTATAACTACTAATTATGAACGATCCTTGAGGCGTCGTCCATACTACTCACATAATCCAACCACCCTGACTTCTCTTGTTTAATGTCACAAATCTGCTTACTCGGTTTCTCATAGCCCCACAACCAAGGAGAAAGGAGGGTAAGAAGCCTCCTTTATTTCCATAAGTCATTCAAGGCTATTGGGAATGCGAAAGGCACTTGGCCCGACTCGTATTTGACTTCTCGACTTTGCTAGCAGTACTAATGGGCCCTTGGGGCCCAACAGCACGATAGAGCTATTGAAAGTCCTTTTACATGGAATTAGGTCATAGAAGGCCCATTAACATGTAAGCGCGTCCCCTTCGGGCCCAAAGATCATGGCATTGGGGTAGCAAGGCCCAACAAGCACGATTTGAAACTTTCAAGCCCAAAGATTGAATATTGACTCCTCGTAGTTATCGCGTGTTTATTGAAATACTATGGTTTATTGATTTTTGTTTTGTTTTTGATTCGAGACCGAATCAATTTGTTTGGTAACGATACTGGTTGTTGAATGTTTATTCGTTATTATGTTTCGCCGGTAGTTGTGGATCTCGTATTTTGTCTTAGGGGATTTGTTTGTTTGAAAGTAAGATTTTTATCTTTTTACAACCCTTCTTTTATAAAGTTAACACTTTTAGTCCTTTATATAAAAAGAATTTCCATTTTAGTCCTAAACCATTTATCTTGACACTTTAGTATCATAACATGTTGGGAACACGTTTTTAGCCCAAATTTGTTTTGTAAACAGCTTAAGTCATTACAAAATGAAGTTTCTCAGTTAGAACCCTCAATTTGGAAACTTTGCCAATTTTGGCCCAAAATAGAAATTTTTTACATTTTTGATCCTTTTTGAATTTGAAAAACATTTTTGACCTTTGAAATGGTTTTAATACACTTTAACCCCCCTTTTTTACAGAAAACTTCCTTTTCAGACCCTCCATCTTAGAAATCTCGCAGTTTGGCCTTATTGGGCAGAAAAGCCGAAATTTAGCCCATTAAATTCCAAATTTACATTTTAAGCCCCTCAAAAAAGTTGATGTTCAGTAAAATTGTTATAGAAACTGTTTGGACCCTTTTGAACCTCGAGAAATTATAATTTGTCGGTTTGGGCCCTTAGTTTTGTATTTTTGACAATTTAAACCCAAAAATTGGTTTTATGTCCAAATATGTTCATCCTAACCAATGAACTATTTTTCTTGACTTGAGTAGTGTAAAATGATTTAGGTTAGGTTTATTTCCTTTCCTATGTTTTAGATCTCGGTTTTACACACTTGTTGAATAACATATTCATCACAAACACAAGATATCACACACATACATGCATCAAATCACACATAGCATACATTTACACATAGATCTACACATTTACTTGTACCATAAAAACCGAAAACAAGGGGTATGAAACTCACCTTGTGGTTTGGAATTGGTTTTGATGAAGATTTGAGAGAAGATTTCGGCCCTAGCACCCTTTTGAGGAAGTTTTCGAACATAGATGATTCTAGGGAGTTAGATCATGAATTTGCTTGAGTTAAGATGAGATGTTTGATAAACTAAGAGTCTAGATCCTAAATCTAAATGTAAACTTACCTTGGATGATGATTTTTGTGGAAAGTCTCTTTGAAAAGCTCTTGACTCTCGAAAATTTGATGAAGAAAGGTGAGGATGTTCTTTGAGAGAGTTTGTTTAATAAAAATTGGATGAAGTGTGCATGTTTGGGAGCTCTCGGCCGAGAATCAAGAAGAAGAAGAGAGAGAGAGTTGAGATGACTAACTTAGATGCATGTTGGTCCATGCATGGAGGTATGTGATGTATAAATGAGGTGGCAGTCTTACAAGTCAACTCTTCATTCTTTGGGTTGGGCTTGGGCCGAGATTTGGAGAGGGAAAAAGAAAAGGATTGGGCCTTGTATGCTTAAGCCTTTTTCATGGTTATGTTAAGTGATGTTTGGTCCAAATAAATATAAATGTGATTTTTATGACCTATTAGGTCTAAATTAGGTTAATTATGGCCCATTATGGTTCATTTAAATAATTTATTTCATTCTAGGCCCAATATGGCCCAAAATATTGAAATAAATGGAAGTGGGTCCAATTAGAGCGCATTTAAGAATTCTAAGCCCAAGATAGTCAAATTGGAAGCTTATTGGTCCATTGGGCCCAATAAGGAAGTTCCTTGTCCAAAATGGACTTAGACAAGATCTTCAAGGGTTTCCAATTGCTTGTTGACTACTTGCAATGCTTGTATGAGGTGTTTGATTGAAATTCTGTTGTCATAGAGTAAGCATCATGCATGCTTTCATGTTTTTGATTCATAGTTGGCATAAGTGCTGTAGTTACAAGGCATAAAAATTTCTAGTTGTGACAAATGAGTTGGATCAAGAGTACTTACGATCTACGAGCTCGAATGATCGGTTTTGGCCAAGAACACTAGAGTGTGTTCTTGGTGTTCTTGGTGAAACTTGAAGATCTACAAAATGGAATGATTTCACGGATGAGATCATGTAAGATTACTAGTTCATGCAAGATATCAACTAGTTAAGACAATAAGCTTACGAGTTTGAAGATCAGGGACGAAGATCGGGATGAAACTTGAGAGGATTTGGGCCAAATGGAAGGGAGGAATGAACAAATGACCCCCTTTTCATCATATAATCAAGGGTTTACGGCCCACATGGAGTTTACGGCCGTAAACTCCCATGTGTTGGCCGTGAACTCCTTGCATGAGTGTTTAAGGTCATTTCTTTGAGCTAAAACTTCAGCCGATTAACCCCGACACTTATTTCTTAAGTGTAAAAGGCTTAGAATGCTCATATAAACTTCTAATTGTGCTAAAAGATAACAACAATGAGTTTGACTTTCAAAGAAGTGTTAGACTGAACTGGATGGAAATTTCGGGTTGTCCCGAAATTAGAATTTAGGTAAAGGAGTAGGCATGGATAATCGAGCAAGGAGGTGGGGAAACTTCCTATTTAATTGGGTCTCATGCTCATTAGTGGATTCGGCTCCTCGGTTGTTATCCCAATGAACCTTCACTAATCGGCGGCGGCGTTGCTTCGTCCGTTTGACCACTCGGTCGAGGGTCACTATGGTTCTTCCATGAAGGCGAGGATCTCGTTGATCTCGATCTCGTCGAGTGGGCTCACGAGAGTCCTGACGGAAAGGTACGTTTTCAAGTTCGAGACGTGAAGGGTAAAACGTACGTTACTGAGTTCGTGGTGTAGGTTGGGTTTGTGAGTTACAGGATCGATTCTGGCAAGAATCTCAGAGGTCCTAACTATTTTTGAATTGGCTTACCTCGCTTTCCGAAGCGTATCAACCCTTCCCAGAGTGAGATTTCCAAGAGGATTTGGCCTCTCACTTGAAATTCGAAGGTTTTCTTCCTCTTGCTTGTCTTCCTAGTCAAGGGCCACTCCATTCTGAGTCAATGTCATAAGTGGTTTCGTAATTCGCGAGGAGTTCTGAATGAACTCTCGGCAGTAGGTCAGCGAGACCTAAAATTTGGCGAATTCCTGTTGGCGTCTTTGGTGCTGACAAATTCTCAGCGGTTTTGATTTTTGGCAGGGTCCTCAAGAATTCCCACATTATTTGTAATGTGTTTTAGGAATTCGACTCTTCAAATCTAAAACTCGCATTTAGAGAACTTTGCATACAACTTCTCTAATCATAATGTTTCCAGGGTTTGTTGTAGATGCTCTTTATGATTTCCTTCTTACTACGAGAGTAGATAAGTAAGTCATTTATAAGGACAATGATGAACTAATCCAAGTAAGAAAGGCGTACCCTATTCATTAAGTTCATGAATACTACGGGTGTATTGGTCCTATCTGAGGGGTATCACTACGGATTCGCAATGTCCGTGTCGAGTTTGGAAGATCGTCCTTGGGACATCCTTCCCTAACACTCGCAAATGGTGATAATAAGATCTTAGGTCCATTTCTGAAAGGTACATCGTTCCTTGCGGTTGCTCAACTGATTCATCTATGCGAGGCAGAGAGTAATGATTTCTAATGGAAGTCTTGTTGAGGTCTGCGCTACGAGTACTTCCCAGGGTATTACCCATACTAGTACTTCCCTCGCCTAAGCACTTTTAACTGCGGAGTCCTAATGGGATCCGGTGCATTAGTGCATGTATGATTGCACGCTCTAAAGTCGGTCTTCTTGAAGAATAAGACCAGAGCTCCCAAAGGTGAGAAGCGTGGTCTTTTCATTCTGTTGCTGAGATTTCTTCGGAAAGAATTAGAAACATGAGGTACTCCATGAATGAGTACTTCGGTGTTCTGGAAAGACGACTTTGATAGAAAGACGTTTTCGGAGAAAGAGATGTACGCACGAAACTGGTATTGTATGATAATGTCGGACTTACTTAGAAGTAAAAGGCATTAGATTTGAACATAAAAGCGTTACAGATAAAACACAACAGTGCAACTTTTAACAGGGTTACAATAATTTAGAGTTACTATAGGAATACTGCTGCGAACAAAGTATACTACAAAAGACAAGTATACGCAGCATGAAGGTCCCTTAACCAACAGGATCTTGCAAAAGATAAGACTCGAGTTGCACTAGTTTTAAACATGTTTTAACAACATACAAAATACTGAGGATTGGAATTGAACCTATACTATAGTAGGGTCCGTCGTTGCCTCTTTTCATTCTGAGGTCAAACTCCTCCTGTCCCATCGTCGTTCTGCTCTGCTGGATAGTCCCTCTTGAAGTGTCCCATTACGCCACATAGATGGCATATCCGAGAGGTTTCGACATTGGTGATGAAGTAATGTGTTGGATCTGAATCCTGTAGCAGCGGGTAGTTTGCCCGTCGTTGTTGTAGTTAAAGCAGTGTGGTAGACGACATCTTCCTAGATGATGGAAGCTGCACTTATTGCACTTCGGTAAGTTTCCAGCATACTGTCTGGCTAGGTTAAGGGCAATTGGGATACCCAAAGGGATGGTAGTAAGTGGTACAGATGTCGTGGCTGTGAAGGTCGTTACCGGTGGTTGTTTCTTGTTCGCCCCTCGAAGCGATTTGTCCTTAGATTTAGCCCAAAACTTCCGTTTGTTACTCTTGGTCATGGAGCTCGAGGTGTCGTGGTAGTTTGTTGCTTGTTGAGGTACTTGATTGTTACCTGGATTGGAATTGTTATTAACAATCCCGCTAACATTCGCGTTGTTAGCGGTAAGGTGGGTCAGAACAGCTGACACGGCAGCCGAGACTGCAGCTTGAAAGGTAGCTGCATCAATCTGAAGTGTTGGTGTTTGGTTGATAGGTTGCTCGTTTTTCTTTGGCGACATGATTCTGTTTCACGGAAAGAAAATGAATTTGTGAGCGAGCATGATTGAACCTAGACGTAGTTCAATCATTTATGTAAAGAATAGAAGTATGTTCTTGTGGGTTCGACCTACATCCCTATGATGAAGTCCTAGCAAAGAGTGGAAGTAAGTTCGTACAATGGTCTCAAGACGTTTATCGTTCAATCCAAGGTATCGTTGGTTGGTGAATAACATGATCCAACGATTAAAAGAGACTTGGAAATGTCTTCGGAGTTAAATTACTATAGTCCAATGAGTTGACTAAAGCATGTTTCAGAAAGACTCCAATGAAAGTATGATGAGAGTATTTGAACAAAAGTGTGACACGGAAGTTAGCCGACTGTCAATATCATCGATGTTTAAGATGTAATATGTTCAGGAAAATTCGACCTTGTAGAAGGTCTTACATCATATCCAGAGTAGCAAAGTTTTGGCCGCCTAAAGGCCTAACTAAAAGTACCTACAGTACAAGCCAGTTTCATAGAAAAATGCCACATAGGACATAGATAGGAGAACGATTCTTTAAAATAAGAAGGAAAGTAAAGTATCTCTACTGGTGACGATTATCCCTCTGGTGAACCCTTAGTTCATCCAGTTGACGTTCCACATCAAGCAGGTGTCTTTCGTACACCCTCTGGCGTACTCGGAGTTCTATGACTTCGGCTTGTGATTTAGCAAGTGCTTGAAGCAGGGCTTCCTGGTCTCTTTCAGATCTCTCATGAGCATCGTCCAGGCGAATGGTGCGAAGGGTATGCATTCTTGCATTGGTGACAACTTCTATGATCTGATGTAGGGCTGTCCTGCCTTGAATCTCATTTCGGGCCATTCTGCGGACCAGGATTGGCAAGATTCTGTCTGCTGAGCCCCCATTGCTCATGTCATAAAAGCTTCGGTCTCCATTAAATGGCATGGGCTGATCCTATCCTTGGCTCCATGTTTCTAAGCATTCTACCCAAGGAGGCGTCGGGCCATGAAAAGCCGGACGAGGGTTAGGATCTGGAAAGGGAGCTGCCTGGGGTAGGTTCTCAACTTCGGGTTCAGAGTTATCATCATCCGCGAGTTCTTCAGTGCGGTGATCATTCAAAGGGATCGGATGATCATTCTCTGGTTCTTCTCCAAACCATCCAGCAATGACTTCATTCGGAAGGTACGGGTTGCCGTGGGGATGGAGTCCAACCATGTTATCTACGTGAGAATTGGGGGAAGGAATTAATTATTAGACGGACTATCTAGATAATTATTAGAAAATCTTCATTAGTTACATCATTATTTGTAAAGTGCATACCAGTTATACGTAATCAACACATGATAGGCCTTCGAATAAGTGACCTTAACTCCAAATTCACAAGGAATAGGGGTAAAGCAAAACTTTCACAGATTCTAAGTCTATAACATCCTAGTTACATATAGCCTTAGTGTATCCACTTAGCAACTATCAACTTAGTAATGAAGATCCTTTTTAGTTCTCAAGTAAGTAATTATAGTAACACAAAACACCCCTATGGTATTTTAGACTTAGGTTCTGTTATAATGTTCTCATTGTAGTGGTGTTGCTAAGTTTATAGACTTGTTGCCATATCACAACCATTCTTGGGCATATGCTAATCACTCCTCGGACCAGCATAGTTGATTAGGCTATGCCACTCCCGAGACTGACCATACATCCTCGAGCTTACCTATGATATTCGACAATCGTAATACTTTTGTTCTTGTCATTGTGACACGGATTTTAGTATGAATGCAGGAACATATACTTTGTTAAATATTTTATTATTTAAAAGTATATACTCTTGGTTAGAGTATTTTTAATCCCATGGTATTTATAGTTAGTATATCTTTTATGGGTTGATATACTTAATTCACTATAAACAATGCTCTGATACCAATCTGTCACACCACAAAACCGAGAACGGTGGAAACGTTCCGGGGCGGAGGACGTCATGTAATGTATCACACCAATGTAAAGTAGTAAACAAGCAACAACATCATCAATCGCATTAATAGTATAATTTTAATTACAAGTGTGTTCTTTCACAGTATAAGACAACATAATGAACAATCAAAATAAAATACGAGTCTGAACTGCTCCGTCTTCACAAAACCTGGTTGTCGTACCTGTCTATTTGTGACATGAGAATACAAGTTATTTTGAAAGCGAGTATCAGCCAAAAATCTGGTGAATTGATAAGTATTAATGTGTCTTTGATCAGTAAAACTTATAATGAAAGACTTGGAATTGTTCTGAAAGAAAGTTTGTATAAGTATGAAAATGTTTGTAAGTAGCTGAAAGCGTTTGGAAAGCCCTAGAAATCCCTATGATCCCTATAAAAGAAATCTTCTACCAAGACTTAACTGTTTTGAAAGTAGTCTTCTACCAAGACCCGACAGTTTTGAAAGTAGTCTTCTACCAAGACCCAACTGTTTTGAAAGTAGTCTTCTACCAAGACCCAGTTGTTTTGAAAGTTGCCTTCTACCAAGACCTAACTGTACGACTATTATTATTAATATAAGAAATTGTATCCTTTGGAACTAAGATACAAAAATATGATTTACCTCATCGGTTATGTGAATGACTCACAAGATAAAGGTAATAATAATATAAATAACTTAAGTATTATCCTTTTGTACTAGGATAACTAACAGTATTAACTGAAGACATCCGTAGATGTACACTTACCTCTGTAGCTAACAGCTGGGTGTAGGAATAGTTAGTCCCTTAAACTATACCTATAATGGTATCAATCATAGACATCCGTAGATGTGCATTTACCTCGGTTTCTAACAGCGGTGATAGGAATGGTTAGTCCCACAAAGTATCCTTTGGTACTAGGATACTAAGTCCAATCTATGTCGTCGGTTATGTGAATGTGTCAGAAAATAAAGATAAGAAGCAGTATTATATAACGATACCTACACATATAATATGTAATAGTAACTTATTATATATTATCTACGTAAAAGTATCTATGTAAGAGTATCTATGTAAACGTACTCATGTAAGCGTATCTATATGAACGTACTCATGTAAGCGTATCTATGTAAACGTACTCATGTAAGCGTATCTATGTAAACGTACTCATGTAAGCGTATCTATGTAAATGTACTCATGTAACATGTAATGTACTAGTGTAGACTCATGAATGAACTAACTCTTGTGTGATTCCTTGTACTTGGAATGGTAAGTAGTAGCTCCTAACTATACCTATAAGAGTTACTAACCATGTACGTCTATAACCTGAAGTATGCCTTTGCTACCCAAAGGTACTGAACTGACTGAGGAAAACTTTTATGTCTACATATGTATACATGATATATAGCTAATATTTAGACGACATTCGGACGGATAACCGTTACCCCATAGCCATATCCCAACGAGGAAAAGGAAATAGAGTGAGTTAACCTTCCTAAGTCCTTTAAACATTACTTATATAACTATAAATATATGGGCATGCATTTGACAATATAAAAGCATATAAGGAGTTTTATTAGACCTTTGAAAAAGATTAATACCTAAGAAAAGATCGACTTGATGTCAGTTTATAAAACGGTTTGAAAGTATTTGTTTGATAAAAACAATTTAAGTATAAAGGAACATTTGTTTGGAACACAAATGTAACAGGGTTTGAAATGAACATACAGTATTTAATAAACAGTTTAATAAAGTGTTTTAAATACCTAAAAACGTTTAAGATAAACATTTGAAGAAATTTGATTGGTAAAATAGTTAACATATAGTAAAGCCATTTGCATGTTAATTATTAATCATATGTGATTGATATAATAACTAAACATGATTCAACTTGTATTCCCCCGCATAAAGCATTTATAAACATTTAAAAACGTTTAAAAGGTTAATTCGAGGGGCATGAACTCACCTGCAGTGAGCAGATCGGAAGGAAGTGTCGGACAAGTGCTTAGTGTCAAGTGAAGACTTAGACACACACAATGATCCTAATTACATATGAAGACATATGTACATAAACAATTAGTGATTTTTAACACTAATTAAACATGTATAAACATCCTATTTCGAGGAAAACACTTTGGTCAAGTGCTAGGAGGCTATCGGGTTACAACAAAGGAGTGCAAAGCCTCATACGGGTGTTTATGGTCCAATGACCATGTTTGTTGGAGTTTACGGCCCAGGGGAATTTACTCCTGGTCGTAAACTCTCAATTTGTGACCAAAAGGGGCTTAAAACTCTAGGGGCTCTCAATTTGTCACCAAAAGGGCTTAAGATAAACATTTGAAGAAATCTGATTGGTAAAACATTTAACGTATAGTAAAGCCATTTGCATGTTAATTATTAATCATATGTGATTGATATAATAACTAAACATGATTCAACTTGTATTCCCCCCCATAAAGCATTTATAAACATTTGAAAACGTTTAAAAGATTAATTCGAGGGGCATGAACTCACTTGCAGTGAGCGGATCGGAAGGAAGTGTCAGACAAGTGCTTAGTGTCAAGTGAAGACTTAGACACACACAATAATCCTAATTACATATGAAGACACATGTACATAAACAACTAGTGATTTTTAACACTAATTAAACATGTATAAACATCCTATTTCGAGGAAAACACTTTGGTCAAGTGCTAGGAGGCTATTAGGTTACAACAAAGGAGTGCAAAGCCTCATACGGGAGTTTATGGTCCAATGACCATGTTTGTTGGAATTTACGGCCCAGGGGAATTTACTCCTAGTCATAAACTCTCAATTTGTCACAAAAAGGGGCTTAAAACTCTAAGGGCTTAAGTGGTTAAGTGCTCTAAAGCTTTAAACAAGTGTTTGGGTGGGTTTAACATCCTAAAATGACCTTGTTTAGTGTTCACGGCCCTGGGACCACTCCCCCATGAGTTTACGACCGTAACCTCATGGTAAGGAGTACCATTTCATGAATTTTTGTCCTTAGGTCAATGGTGTAAGGTTCTATGTCACTAACCAAGGCTTACTAAGGTGTTAGGTTGTCATTTGCACCCTTAAAAGGGGTTTACGACCCAAGAACATGCCTTGGCCGTAAACTCCTTGAATCGCATGATTTCTTTTGTTTTCTAAGCTCTAACTACGATAAACTTAGTGTACAATGAGTTGGATCAAGAGTACTTATGATCTACGAGCTCGAATGGTTGGTTTTGGCCAAGAACACTAGTGTGTGTTCTTGGTGAAACTTGAAGATCTACAAAATGGAATGATTTCACGGATGAAATCATGTAAGATTACTAGCTCATGCAAGAGATCAACTAGTTAAGACAATAATCTTACGAGTTTGAAGATCGGGGATGAAGATCGGGATGACACTTGAGAGGATTTGGGCCAATGGAAGGGAGGAATGAACAAATGACCACCTTTTCATCATATAAGCAAGAGTTTACGGCCCACATGGAGTTTACGGCCGTAAACTCCCATGTGTTGGCCGTGAACTCCTTGCATGAGTGTTTAAGGTCATTTCTTTGAGCTAAAACTTCAGTCGATTAACCCCGACACTTATTCCTTAACTGTACAAGGCTCAGAATGCTCGAATAAACTTCTAATTGTGCTAAAAGATAACAACAATGAGTTTGACTTTCAAAGAAGTGTTAGACTGAACTGGATGGAAATTTCGGGTTTTTACAATCCTTACCTCCCACAACCGCTCTACACCAAATAATGGAAGATTTGAGTCCTACAAGACTGCCTAGCTCGAAGTCCTCCCTTCCCGTTGCTAAAACACACAAAATAATGATGAATTAGCCTTCCTATGGCACTACAAACATTCTCTCTAGGGTTTCTCAGGGGTGTAATGGCCGCAAATGAAGGCCATAAAGGCCTTTAAATAGGGCACAGACCCCGATATTTAGGGTTTTCGCCGCCAGCACAGACTCGTTGAGTCCCAAACCGACTCGTCGAGTCCAATCACTATCATTAAATCGCGTTCCTACTTGACGAGTCTAAGCGCCAACTCACTGAGTCATTCTCTTTAACTAAAAAATAATGAACAATATAGAATACCTGGGAATCCAGATTTACAATTCTCCCCCAATAGAATCAGACTTCGTCCTCGAAGTCTCGCTCGACAAAAAACTCGGGGTACTGCTTCCGCATCTCCAACTCCGGCTCCCAAGTCAGCTCGGACCCTATCCGATGTTGCCACTGGACCTGAACCAGGGAGACCTCCTTGTTCCTTAGAACCTTGATCTTCCGATCCCAGATCGCGATTGGTCTCTCAACATAATTCAGGCTCGCATCCACCTGAATATCCTCCAGCGGCACCACTACCGACTCATCGGCTATACACTTTCTCAACTGAGACACGTGGAAGGTATCATGAATCTGGCTCAACTCTGCAGGTAGCTCCAACCGATATGCTACCCTGCGCACCCTTGCGGTCACCCTGAACGGCCCATTATACTGGGGACCGAACTTGCCCCTCCTCCTGAATCGAATCACTCCTTTCCAATGAGATACCTTCAGGAGTACGAAGTCTCCCACCTGGAACTCAAGCTCGGATCGTCGCCTATCCGTATAACTCTTTTGGCGACTCAGAGCCATTAACAACCTCTGTCTAAGCTGTTGTATCTGCTCGATCGTCTGGAGCACTATCTCAGTGCTGCCCATCACGCGTTGCCCTACCTCTCCCCAGCAAATAGGAGTCCGACATCTCCTCCCATACAACAACTCGAAGGGAGGCATACCAATACTCGAATGGTGGCTATTGATATAGGAGAACTCAGCCAATGATAAATACGTGTCCCAACTTCCCCCGAAGTCCATCACACATGCTCGGAGCATGCCCTTGAGCATCTGAATCGTCCGCTCACTCTGTACGTCCGTCTGTGGGTGGGAAGCGATACTGAAATGCAGTCTCGTACCCAACTCCTCATTGAACTTCTTCCAAAACCTGGAAGTGAAACGTACATCTCGATGTGTGCGCCTCCTACATCAGAATGGTATGTGCCCCGCCTGCATACGGCACCCAAATCCGACCTTGAAAGGTCATCAAACCTCGGTTATCGGTAACAAACTCAGACACCTGCCCGATCACCCACTCCCACTTGCAGTTCTCCGGTATCAGGACCTCAGCCTGGGCCTCGAGAATGGTGTCCAGCATCGGAGTCATCACTGTCAACCGCGTACAAATGTCTCGAATCGGAGCACTCTCTAACCTACGGCTCAGGGCATTAGCTACAACATTAGCTTTGTCTGGGTGGTACAGGATCTCACAATCGTAATCCTTTACCACATCCAACAATCTCCTCTGGCGCATATTCAGGTTGGCTGATCCATCAAATACTTTAAAGCTCTTGTGGTCCGTGTATATGGTACACCGAACCCCATACACATAGTGACGCCAGATCTTGAGGACGAACACCACTTCCCCTAACTCCAGATCGTGGGTGGAATACCTCATCTCATGAGGATTCAGCTGCCTCGATGCATATGCTATCATATGCCCCCTCTGCATAAGCACTACACCCAACCCCGATATCGATGCGTCACAATACACCACAAAATCCTCCATCGTTTCTGGGTGGGATAACACCGGGGCCTCGCATAATCTCCGGAGAAGTGTCTCAAACGAGGTCTTTTGCTCCAGACCCCACGAAAAAGCAACACCCTTCCGGGTCAACCTAGTGAGAGGCACGACGATCTTGGAGAAATCCCAGATAAATCTTCGATAATAGCCGGCCAATCCTAAAAAACTCCTGATCTCGGTGGGTGATATCGGCACCTCCCACCTCATAACCGCCTCAATTTTGGCCGGGTCGACTAATATCCCATTTTGGTTAACGAGGTGTCCAAAGAATTGGACCTCTCGTAACCAAAAATCACATTTGGAGAATTTGGCGAAAAGCCTCTCCGATCTCAATACCCCGAGAATCTCTCTAAGATGCTCCTCATGCTGCTCTCTAGATCTCGAATATACCAGAATCTCATCGATGAACATGATCACCGACCGATCCAGCATCGGCCTGCACACCCTGTTCATGAGATCCAAGAACGTTGTCGGTGCATTGGTGAGCCCAAAAGGCCTCTCCACGAACTCGTAATGCCCATAACGAGTTTTGAATGCCTTCTTCTGGATATCTTCATCCCGCACTCTCATATGATGATATCCCGACCTCAAGTCTATCTTAGAGAACCAAGATGCTCCCTGCAACTGATCAAGCAGATCGTCGATCCTCGGTAATGGATAACGGTTCTTGATCGTCAACTTGTTCAACTCTCGGTAATCAATGCACATCCAGTGTGAACCATCCTTTTTCTTGAAAAAAAGGATCGGCGCTCCCCATGGTGAACTACTCAGTCTAATAAACCCCTTTCCCAACAGCTCCTGAAGTTGCGAGCATAACTCCTGCATCTCTGGCAGCGCAAGGCGATAAGGCGCCTTGGCGATAGGCGCTGCCCCCCGAACCAAATCGATGCGGAACTCTACCTGCCTCTCGAGAGGCACACCCAACAACTCCTTGGGAAAAACATCCGGGAACTCGCGCACTATCGGAATATCATCAATCGAACTCGGCCTCCCGACAGCCACTCGTGTGTCCATCACATAGGCTACAAACCCGTTGCAACCCTGCTGTAAACTCTGTCTCGCTCTGGCAGCTAAACAAAATGCTGACCTGCATCGGGTACCCTCGCCGTACACCGTAAGTACTCCCCCACTAGGTCACCAACTATCACTCGCAGTCTATAACAGCCCCAAATTGGCTCAACCAATCCATGCCCACTATGACACACACGTCCCCCATTGCGATTGGGACCAGATCTATCGGGAACTCAACACCTAAGATCTTGAGTACACATCCTCGAATCACATCCGAAGCATACACCACTCGCTCTCAACTATAGAAACCCGTAGAGGTCGCCTCAACGCCTATCGTCGGATACTGATGTGCTGACTAAAAGTTAAAAAAAAATGATCATCTCGCACCCGAGTCAAATAACACCAAAGCAGGTAAATAATTCACAAGAAAAGTACCTATGCATATCATAAAATAAGCATCATATCATAACTCAACATAAATAAATGAAAGAATACGTACCAGCCACGACATCGGGCGTTGTGCGGACCTCCTCCGCTGTCAACTGGAAGGCTCACCCGTGAGCCTTCGGTGCCTCGGCTTTCACCGGCCGAACCTCAGTAGCTCGCATGGCGACAGGGGCAGATCCCTACGGTGCTCCCTGTGTTGTCCCCCGCAGCTGCGGACACTCGGCCTTCCGATGGCCCATCTGGTTGCAATGAAAGCAAACCATGAACCCATTGGGGCAATCCTTGGCTATATGCCCCTCCTTGCCACATTTGTAGCAAGAACCTGATCGACAAACCCCGTCATGTCCCTTGCCGCACTTCCCGCAAGTGCGACCCTTTTGACCTCCAGATCTCGAATCGGCGGGCTTAGCCTGCTTGGCTGTCGGTTGAGACTGTGTCGGCCGTCGATCTGTAACAACCCGAAATTTATATCCCTAATTGAAACCCTTTTCACAACTCGTTCCGATCATCCAATCGTCGTTTCCGATTTCGTTTCCGTTTCCGGCCTTTTATTAAGTCGTTAATGTGGGTTTTATTTTATGGCTTAATAAGTGTCTTAATACCATTAGAAATCATTCTAACAACCTCATATTAATGATCAGAACATTTCTAGAATCAACCATATCGGGTTACGGAAAATTGGCCGGGTGCGACCAAAAGCCCCGTCTAACGCCGGTATCGGGTAGAATTCTACCGTGTCCCGAACATGGACATTATTTAAAGTGATCCAAGTCTCCATTTTGAAGCTTTTTCTCCATTTTACAACTATCAATCCAACCTATCTCCTCAAACTAGATTTAAAGGTCCAAATCTTGAGTTTAAGATCTCAAATCTTCAAGGTACCTGCCTATAAACTTTTTGCATCATATTGGACCTTCAAATTCGAGATTTATTCATGATTTAGAGGCTTGTATATGAGTTTACGGCCCAGGATGGTGCTTAGGCCGTGAACCCATATTTAAAGGGTTTTTGAGCCCTTAAACCCTTCCATGACTCAAACAAGACTTAGATATGACTTTTAGAATATTGGTAATGGACCTTGTTGGGATTAAAACCCTAATTGAGATTTGATGAACAAGATGCGGAAAATAAGAACAAACACAAATATGAAGATATGTCGAATGATCACTCGATTTATTCAAATATGAGGAATAAATTACACTTCAGCATAGACTAAAGAATCTAACACTACATAAGAAACCTCACGTGGCGGCTACATTTTGCCTCACTCTTAACCCTAATAATGAATAATACATGACTATTTATAGGGAAAATACAAGTCTTGGGCTTTTAACCTATACTTCATCAAGGGGCCCATTGCCATCATCCATGGAGTGCTTTGAAACCCTACAATCTCCCCCTCAAAGTATGGAATGGATGACAATGCTTTAACTTCCAAAACAAGCATCTAGCAAATAAAAAGATCTTGCAACGAGGAATAGATGAAGCAATCCACGAATCTTGATTCTTGAATAGTCTTCAAACACGGGCTCTAGTATATATAAATCAAGCACTGAAGTAATGTCTTTAAACTTCATTTTCGAATGTAATCCCAAAAAAATCTTCATGAAAACCAAGCTCGCCATAAAAACCCATTTCAGAACAAAGAACCTGAATCACTTCTTGACTGTGAAGAGCTCCCCCTCCAAGTCACATTGATCTTCAAATAAGCTAATGATATAAGCCATCAAAAAATATCATGTAACAACCCAAACTTTAAGATTCGTAACGCCACTTGATCGAGAAAATACTAGAGTCGGAGATATAACAAGTCCTTAGCAGAGCTCAATAAAGAACTTCCGCTGTAAAGGATACTTCTCTGTAAAAGCTTTAGCAGAGCTCGATGAAGAACTTCCGCTGTAAAAGCTACCTTCATAATTCTACCACAAGCTTTATAAAAAATCTTCAACTTTGGAAAGTCACAAATCCAATTTCGAATGGTCATACCAAATTCTCCCCCGATTTATAATAAAAAACATGATTATAAAACCTTTGAATGGTCATGAGAATGATTTTGAATGGATAAAAAAATTACTAAGCTCCCCCGCAACAAAATGATATACACAATGAAGTATAAAATCCGAAAAAGTCGTGAAAAATTTGACATTATCACGAAAAATGACTTTCCGAACCGCCAAGACTTGATGGAATCTTTATTTTTCTGTTCACGGAAAAAATATGTGCGTTAAAGAATTAAAAACTGTTCATCGGCCCTCAAAGTAGTAAAATTTTCTTAATATTAGGCCGAAACTGTCACTTGCTGAAAGACAGGGGCTGGAATGGTAATTCTGCATCAATATACCCCTTTATTTGCAACAAAATCTGGAATTGGTCCAAAAATATTAAACTGTGAAATCAACAAGGACCAAAAGTGCCACTTCGCTGGAGTTATAGGGATCAAATATGAAACATTAAAGCATCTTCTTCCCCATTTGATTAAATACGAACGAACAACAACAACGACTTAATTCCAAAGACCAATTCGGAGATCAACCAATATTTCGAAACTCTGAACATCCCTTCGTTCCGATCGCATAGTTACAAATGCCACGCCATACAACATCTCATTCCAATTCTGATCTGAATTTTGAAGCTCGTGAGTGAGGCCGTTCGCAACAATTCCACTGTGACCAGTAAATGCGAACATAGCAAAACGACCTGATTCCAAACACTCACAAACAAAAACAAGAATTTTGATTCCGATCAGCCCCATCGTTCCAAGCACTGGTTCGCAATAACTATTCTGAATCAAATCGACACTATCAATTATTTCAGTTCCGACCCGACTGGAACTACGATTCTTATATCGTTCCCAGGTAAGGCCAATCACACCAATTTTGACTTTTAGCATTGACCATCAAGAACATCTGCTCAAATAATTCCAATTGAGTTCTAATTCTGATTCCATTCGTTCGCATCATACTTCCGATTACGATTGCAATTAAGTTCGCAGGGAGTCCGTTTGCACAAATAAGCTCACAATTCTAAATTTGACATTTAGCGCTGACCATCGACATCAGGTAACGCCAAACAAGATTAAATTTTCTTCAACATAATTTCCGGACTCAACAGATCGATTTCCAGATCAATCATCACATTTAATCGAAAATCAGTATAAACTCCCTATATTCATCGTGTGTTCATCATCGGTTCTCAAAAAAATATCGATTTATCAATAAGAATATCAAAGAACAATATTGGATCCAAAATCTCAGTCGATGATAAAAGGGATGGTTCACTTTCAGAAAAAAAAAATCATTATGAATGGTTAAAAAAATCGATGTTAAGAAGAAAACACATGAACAAGAACAAAGCGACTAGCGACACGAATAGAGAATGATGAAATCCAATAAGAGTTTGTAATCGACGTGAGATGAACGCTTTGTTTGAATGAAAGACTTTGAATTATGGATTAAGACTTACGATTTCAACAACTATGTGCGCTAAAAAATGAACATTAAACGAACACAAAGAGCCCAATGAATGGAACGAATGAATAGTGATAATTTTTTTTTGCTCAAGAACAGTTATCGGCTGAATGAATATAGATCAAAAACAATTGGGAAAAATAAATGGAACTTGATCTGTCATTGTAATATATTGTTTATGAATTGAACAACTGACCAGATCTGATCATAGAATACAAGAAGTAATGAATTAGAACAAATTACCCAGATAAATCTCCATGAACAGTAGATCGAACACAATTCTTTATTCCATACCGCCAAAACACGAATAATCTTCAATAAATCGTGTACAAAATCATCAAATCAAGAACCGATACTTCAAAAATCAATAGATCTTCAAAGACCCGCTCTGATACCACTTGTTGGGATTAACACCCTAATTGAGATTTGATGAACAAGATGCGGAAAATAAGAACAAACACAAATATGAAGATATGTCGAATGATCACTCGATTTATTCAAATATGAGGAATAAATTACACTTCAGCATAGACTAAAGAATCTAACACTACATAAGAAACCTCACGTGGCGGCTACATTTTGCCTCACTCTTAACCCTAATAATGAATAATACATGACTATTTATAGGGAAAATACAAGTCTTGGGCTTTTAACCTACACTTCATCAAGGGGCCCATTGCCATCATCCATAGAGTGCTTTGAAACCCTACAGACCTAGAACACCTTAGACATGAATTTTGAAGGGTTTGTATGAGTTTACGGCCAAGGCATGTGCTTGGGCCGTAAACTCCTCAATCATGGGTGTAAACTCATTTTCAAGGTGTTAGAAAGCCATCCAACACCACCAAAAGCCTTAGAATAAATCATAGGACCAACCAAAAATAGTTTAAGGGCTTTAAACATAACAAAACCTCACATATGAGAGTTTACGGCCATAGAACATGCTCCAAGGCCGTAAACTCCTAAAAGTATATCAAATTGTGCCCAAAAATCATTTCAAGGCTTGTAGGAATTTTTAGAATCACATGTGATTAACTTTGGAACCTTAAAAACACATATTCAAAGGAGTATGAGAGTTTACGGCCATAGGCTCCATGCCAAGGCCATAAACTCCCTTAAGTGTGTTATTTGATGTTTTAAATTAATTCCAAGCCTTAGGAAAAATTATTCCAAGCAATTCCAAGTGATATTAGCCATTTGTGACCCATTAAGCTCCATAACCCTTGCCAACATGAGTTCACGGCTGTGAACTCATGTGTGGGTAGTGTTTAGGCCATAAATTCGTTAGGAAGTTTACTCTTGGGGAGTAAACTCAAATCCCAAGTCCCTCGCTTCAATTCCCGTCCGTAGATGTCACCTGGGTCACTCCAAACACCCGTTTTGAGGTGTTTTCGTTCGTTGGAGTGTAACTTCATATCTAATTAGAGTTTGTGAATCTAATTAGATATATTTGTATGCCATTTCCTGTTACATAGGAACCTCGCGTGTTATCAGGCCTCGATTTGACGTTTAGCATCCGAAATCGACACACTTTCGCGTCCGGTGAGTTCATACCCCTACCCTTTTTCAATGGTTTTTCAATGTTTTCAGGGGGGAATACAAGCAAAAGTACAAGAATATCTTGTACTCAATCACATGATTTCAGTTAAATGGTTTCATAATTGTACATTTTTAAGAATTGAAAACGTTTTAACAAATTGTTTTAACTTGCAGAGTTGTTTGTTTTAACCTGATTTTCAATTCTTATTATACACTGTTATATTGTATACTTTACATATGATTGTTCACACTTATATTGATAGAACACATAAAATTTTGTAATGTCTGTAATAAAACACTTAGTTTCGAGTGTAAAAGACAGACACCATCAGAAAACATAAAACATCTGTATGTCCTTAACAATACACCTAGGCTCGAGTGTGAAAGATAAACACCATCATGACACACAAAACAATTGTAATGTCCTTAATAATAATACACCTAGGATCGAGTGTAAAGGAAAATCATCATTAGATAACACCTAGGCTCGAGTGTAATGTCCTAAATAAAACACCTAGGCTCGAGTGTAAAGGACAGGTACGTAGAACATAGCTAGACGTAAATACTACTTTCCTAGTCAAAAAGTAAAGACTAATCTTAAAGATTGGAGATACGTCCTTGTAACAATTCCATGGCACGAGATAGTGGAGGACTAACCCTGTAACCAGAATCTCCGAACATAGGAGAGCATGACTTGAGTGTATAGATCTATACGGGACTGACAATCCCACACCTGGCTGTTAGCTACAGCCGAACCGAAAGGTTCAAGGGTGACGAAAGTCATAAAAAGGATACTGGCCCTGGTCCGAGTCATATCTAGTCTGAGTATGGTTAAGGACTCGCAATCAGGATTATTAACACTTTACGAGTATTTATTAGTTTTATGTACGTAATAAAACTAATATATGTTCAAGGATGACAGGCACACATACACACACAGTCAGGAAAACATGGGGTTTTCCTGGGAAGAACACTAAACATAACCAGAATCGGTAAAGATACACACACACAGTCAGGAAAACATGGGGTTTTCCTGGGGAGGACACTGAACATAATTAGAATTGGTAATAGTTCACACACACACAATCAGGAGAACATGGGGTTCTTCATGAGTATCAGCATTACGTAACTAGAAAAGCATAACAAGTTAAACAACTGATCTATAATTCACAAGAACAATCATGTTTTCATCGTACATCGTTTACTTTACTTTCGGATTTGGAAACTAACTTTACATAATAAAATATGGGATTTTCTTGGATAACCACTTTTTCAGGAAACCAATGGAACTCGTACATTTTCAGAAAAACTAACCGCTTATGAACTCACCAACTTTATGCTGATTTTCAAACCGCTTGTATTCTCAGGTCCGTGTTAGACAGGTACCCGAAGATCCTTTTGTGCGAAGACAAAGTTCTTAGAAGACTCGTTTCGTGTTGTTCATATATACTATATATCACATGTATAACTTTTTCTTTTGAAACAAATGTAAAACTTTTCTATATGTAATGTAATGGTTGTTTACTTTACTTACTATGTACATTGGATTTGATACTCAACATGGAGTCAACCCCGGAAATGTTTCCGCCTTCGGTTTTCAGGTTGTGACACGATCCATCCCCTGAGACTCGACCTCCTCCTTAGCCTGAGTCTCCAACTCAATCTCCCCTTCCGGGCATTTGCCTGGAGATCAGCAAATGTCCGGTAAGTCGAGTTCGATACGAACACCCGAATATCCCTCCACATAATGCTCAAATACCGGCTCATGCGTTCCTTCTCGGTAGACACCTGCTCAGGGCAGAACATCACCCTCTCATGAAACTTCCTGGTGATCACAGTAACAAAATCAGTGCAAGAGTGAAGCTCGCCGTCACCTCTGAGCATGGTGGTGAACCTCTCCCAGGTCACCTCTGAAATCTCTACAAAAGTGAAGCTCGCCGTTACGAACATCCACCAGTCCTTCGCTCCCAAGCGAAGCTGGTTCAACGAGAACCGTACCCTCAGATGCTCCGGACATGAAAACGTGTAGAAGCATCCCTCGATATCAGAAATCCATCTCATTGCAACGATCAGATCCTGCGTCCCGTCAAACTCTGGTGGCTTCGTGTTGCTGAACTCCCAAAACAAAAACGAGTCACCTCCCTGAGGCCTAGCAGCAACCACAGCTGCAACCTCAGTAACCGTTGCGTACTGCTCATTAAAGGTCTCAATCAATGTGTTCTTGATAGACCCAAACATCTCTGGAATCTCGGCTCGAATTGCTACTGCCACCTTATCATGGATCATCTGAGAAAGTTCCTCGTCACTCATGCCACTCGTCTCAGGTATGTGGCATGTCCCAACCATGATGTCTCTTAAATACAACATAAAATATCAGAGACTCGCTCGAACATACTCGCATTTGATAACTCAACCCTACTTCTTCCCTACTACCCTAAGGATTCTTACTTGGACTGCGCACTGATCCGGTGTCTTCAGTAGTACGAGCCCTATACTACCATCCACACCGCATCAGTATTCACCCCAAGTCCTCCTCCTTAGATCCCAGATCACAAGTACTCTACATATCACTAGGATAGGCTACCGTTCGGTAGACCTCTCATAAGCTTATCACTGCTACCTACTCACTCTCAAGCATCTCATAGCAGCAGAAATCTTCCTAGGCTAAGGCATCACAAATCAGGCCACTCTAGTCTAATTACAAATACCTAGCCTACTTTAGCATAACATAGCATAACATATCTCATAACACATAATGTAAGGGTATTTTAGGAAATCACCGTTCGGGTGCTGGCTGATCGTACACACTACTTCCTTCTACTTTTCTCAAATTCTTTTACATCTTTAGAAAAAATGTTTATTTTATGAAAAACTTTCTCAAATCCTGAGTTTGAGTTCAAATACATCCGAAGATGCATCCGAATCCCTCAAACCAAGGCTCTGATACCAAGTTGTAACAATGTAAATTTTCGAAACAAATTTTCATTTTTAAATCATACTTTTAATCATCAAAGACAATCCTAAAACATAATGTATCCAATGTTATCATAACATAAAAATTCCAAGAATCTCAACATAATCTTTATGAGTGTGTACGGATCATGTCGGCGCCTTCCCGCGATCCCCGCTAGTACCTGAAACACATAACACAATAACCGTAAGCATAAATGCTTAGTGTGTTCCCCAAAATACCACATACAACACATACGCCTTTCCAGGCCATAACTTTGTGGGACCTTCCGCTCCAAGTATCTCAAGGGACTTCCGTCTCGAATCCCGGTAGACCTTCCGGTCCTACCCGTATCGACCTTCCGGTCCGTAACCTCTTGACCTTCCGGTCCATATCATCTTGACCTTCCGGCCCCTATCATACATAACATACATAACATATAACGACATACAACACATATATCTCATAGCATATAAGACCTTCCGGTCACACATGGGTACCCTTCCAGGTATAGTACAGTGAGAAGACTCACCTCAATGAAGTCGGATAAACTCTCATGCTCAACGTCCCGACCTAGCCTCCTCCTATCATTCAAATAACATTCCCGATCAATACTGTCTCGTAGTCTCATCCCTAAGGATTGGGTAGAAGACCATTCTACCATTCCCTTAATTCTCTTGAATTAGTCTTGCCCAAACCCTAAGGTCAACTAAAATCAACGGTCAAACTTTGACCCGACTCGTCGAGTGCACATGGGCGAATCGGCGAGTCCATGCGGGTCCTCTGAATCATTCTAGCCTCTCATGACACGTCGAGTCATCCCTCCAGTCGACGGGTTCCTCCTGTCACAAATCACGGGGCAACCCCGACTCGGCTCGTCGAGTCCACTTATGAACTCGGCAAGTTGCTTCCATGATCATACTCAAATGAACTTCTGAGGTCAGATCTGCTTCTCTAATCTATAGATATGACCTTCCCAAGCATGATAATCACGTAAAGGTTCAAACTTTAGGCCCATGCATCACACTATCACCTCTATATGCCAAAATAACCCTTAATATGCTAACCTAAGCCCCAAATTCATAAAGGACCGCATAAAGCTGGAGAATAAGGACTCTCTGGACCTCTCAAGGTCCAGATCTGATGATATTGTCACAAGAGGACATCTCATACACCAGATCTCTTACCAAAAAGAGGAGAAAAGCCCTAGATTCTATACTCAATGGAAATGGACATGAATCCATACCTCCCACAACAACTCTGCACCAAATGATGGAAGATTTGAGTCCCACGAGACTGCCTAGCTTGAAGTCCTCCCTTCCCTTTGTTAAAACACACCAAATAATAATGAAGCCCTCCTCTTGCACTACAAACGTTCCCTCTGCTCTCTAGGTTTTCTCAGAGGTGTAATGGCTGCAAATGAAGGCCGTAAAGGTCTTTAAACAGGGCACAGACCCCGAGATTTAGGGTTTCCGCCGCCAGTGCAGACTCGTCGAGAATCACTAATCCATTCATCAAATTGTGTTCCTACTCGACGAGTGTAGGCGCCAACTCGTCGAGCCCTTCTTTTTAACTAAAAAATAATGAACAATATAGAATACCAGAGAACCCGGATGTTACAGATAGTTCGATACTCTACATGAGACATATGTTGGTCGAGGCCCTCAATAGGGATAGTTAGCAGAAAATCCTTAGCATGAGGTGCCCGAAGACACTCAAAAACTACTTTATGTCTAGCAGTCATTTCGAAGTCGACTTCCATATTTTTGACGATTTAGCTAAAAAGGGCACACACCAATGCTTTTTGGGATATCGGGGGTGCCTTATTATTGAAACAGCTACAGCTGAATCCCGAAATCGTATTGCGAAAACGAGTCATAGCAAATAGGTAATCAAGGTACATACCACATATGCCACTGTCACGTAAGATGTGGTCTTGTAATGCCCATGATTGGGCCCTCGAGGCTACAAATGCATAGAGGAAACCTCGTATACCGAGTCCTAACCCAAACCACCGAATCGAATAGGTAAGGAAGCCAGACGCCACTGGATGTCTCCGAAGAAGGGGCCTCCACAAACCACCGTATCCTCGATAGACCTGCACAATCCTTTGTCAAAGAACAAAGTTGTCTCTTCTATGTGCACCGCCTTACATATCCTTAAACCAAAGAAAAGTTTTGCAATACCCATATATGATCGAACCAAAAGGAGCTCACCTTGCGGGTCACATAGTTGTGGAAGAAGACCCATCAAATCAATAGCATTGACTGCTCTCTTCATGGACAGCCTGCTACTAAACCCTGCGTCTCTGCTAACCACCCCCTCCCTCCCCCCCCAAGAAGTTTCACCCCCAAAGAAGGTCTCCATATATCCGTTGGAAATAAATCGTCATGAAGCTTCTTACCATCATAGGAGGGCCAAAAAATATTCGTTGTCTTGATGTTCAACTCAAGACCCAAGCCTGGACCATTCACCCGGATAGTGTCCAACACTCTAGCCACCTCCTCTGAATCCCCAATGATAGTCCCATCATCTAGATACCAAACACGGAGAACGGGCTTACAACTGTCTCTAATCTTGTGCACAAGTAGGTGGAAAACGAAAGCAAAATGAAGAGGGCCTAAGGGGTCACCTTTCTACATCCAACTATTAGATCTTTTCACAGTTTACAGTTGACCTTCACCGTAAGTGGGATTCATATTTTGTTTTATAATTTTATTGGTAATGCCTTCCAATCTTCATATAAACTTTTGTAACTGATGAAATTTGTTATCTAATTGATAGAATGATCTAGATCTTTCACGAAATTTTGTCGTTCAATCCTATTCTAGAATTATCAATAATGGCAATGGTCGGGTTTCTTCTTTCCAACGACCAATTACCTGAACCCATTGAAAAGTTAGCATGACTACAACAAGAAAGAACTACCAAGCAAAGTCACAAGAGGTAATAACCATAAGGTTCAATGTGTATAATTTATGTATATGCCTGTTAACAGTTTGATTCATGGTAAAAAGTTGGGAACATAACTTAAAGTTTACATAATCTAATTTGTGAAACAGAATGAGGGAGTTGACACAGATTAACAAGCTTTTCATTATTTGGAGAAGGCAACAAACTAGGTATGTGATTTTGTGTATTAATGTTAATCATTTTTACTATAGTTATTAATATCACCACAGTTAGTATTAATTTTGTGTATTAGTTAATCATTTTTATTATAATTGTTAACTACTATTTTGCGTCAGGTGTTGCGGTGGGGCCAATCCGTTTTGTAAATAAAATTTTACGACTGTTTTACTAAAAGTTAGGTAACGTTACGTTGATTGCCATAACTATATCTCTCTCACGTGTTTCATTTAATAACTTCTTTCTTTTGCTTGATAAAGAAAGAAACGGACCAAAACCTAGCTTATGCTCAACATATAACTTGATATAACTGTTGTACATAAACATTGTTTATTTAATTGCCACTTGAAACTGAGAAATTACAATGCTTAAATACAAAAAAAAAACATGATTACATGAACTAAAAGAAAACTAAAATGACAGATCACAACTCAATGACTTATGTAACTGAAACAAACTTTTCAGACACACTAATGTGCAGAAATTAAAGACACATGGCAATGATTATTTGAATCAGATAACCATAATTGAAACTTGCTATATCATGGACCACCTTCATACATATTAGTGGATAAACGAGGGCCCAAAAGGACAACAAGTGGTGTTGCTTTGCCGTTAGTCATACCCATGCTTTCCGTCATATCAACAAGTTCATCTGATGGTTTTTTGATCGTAAATTGTTGTAGCAAACTAGCTAGCGTTAAACCCAAAGCCTGCAGTGCAAAGGAAACACCAGGGCACATTCTTCTACCACTACCAAAAGGGAGCAATTCATAATGGTTTCCCTTGACATCGATATCTTTGTCACTTGTCAAGAATCTCTCAGGCTTGAATTGGTCGGGATCTGACCAAATCTTTGGGTCACGTTGAATCTTCCAAATATTTAGTAACAAACGAGTTCCTTTCGGAATATTGTAGCCACCCACATTACACTCTTCAAGTGACTCATGAGGAACAGCGAGAGGTCCAGCTGGGTATAAGCGAAAAGTTTCTTTAATGATGGCATTGAGGTAGACTAAGTTCTTCAAGTCCGATTCCTTTACAAGTCTTTCCCTTCCAACATGTTCATCAATTTCATCTTGTGCAGTTTCTAATGCTTTTGGGTTGTTGAGTAACAACGATAAAGCCCACGTTAATGTCAAATGTGTCGTGTCGGTGCCTGCTAGTAGGAGTTGCTGCGAATAGGAATTTACACCAAACGTTATTGGTAAAAAGTCAAACTAATATTTAAATGAATCAAGAAACAATAAGATAAAAATATCGAGCTTACTAAACATGTCGCCTTGATAATTGTGTCATGATCAACACCGTTTAATTCCTCTTCAAAAACACCTTGAATAATGGAAATTAGAACATGCATGAAGTCTTGGTTCCCTTCGTGTTGTTGTATAGTTTTACTCTCCTGCCTGTGCTCCTTTACAAATCGGTCAAATATTTTGTCCAAATCCTTCCGAGTAGTCTTCATTGCCTTTTTGTATCCGCCCACATCGAAATAGCTGAGATAAGGTATAAAATCAGTAAGCACAAATGCTCCCAATAATTCAAATAATTTTCTTGTCGCAGCCTGAAATTGAAGTCCTTCTTTATCATTTAGCGAAAACCTTTTTCCTATAATTACCATAACCATATTGTTTACAATCAAGTTCGCAAACCATTGCTTCATCTCCACCATCACCATCTCTGAATTTTTACCAAGTTTGTTCTTTACCCAACCATCATATAAATCTTTAAGGGATGCTCTAACTTCTGAAGCTCGAATATGTCCAAGCATCTCAACTCTTCGTTGAGAAAGAACCTCCGACACCACCATCTTGCGTACTTTTCGCCAATATTCACCATATGGAGCCAGGCCAAATGCAGCATAGTTATAGCCCAAGATTTTTGCTGCCTCTGCTTTTGGTCGACTTGCAAAGGCTTTGTCGTTGGTAGTAAAGCATTCCTTAGCTATCGCTGCATCGTTCACCACCAAAGCTTCATGCACACCGAGCTTGATGGTGAAAATAGGGCCATGTTTGTCTGCCATGTCACCGAAAACCTTCTGATGCAGCTCAGGTCCACCTAAAAGGTGTAAGTGTCCGATTATCGGCCATGCACCTTTTGCTTGCGGTGGTTTTTGGTTCTTCCCTGTCTTTACACTCTTTTTGTGGAGTAATAAACGGTATAAAAGAATAGAAAAGATTGTTGCAACAATCGTTGATACTATGAGGTAGAACTGCATGGCTGAGTGAGCGAAATGGATGTGTAGTTATATTTATGAGAAGACCTTTCTATTTATAGGCAAACTGAAAATCTATAATAAGGGAGCTATTATTGGTATAGGGATATAGTCGATTATTACACATCAAGCAATCAAATCTTTTCAATATATTTTTTTAATGTGCACTAAAAATGGATTGTTTTTAATGTGCAAACCATTTCTACTTATTGGCAACTGAAAATCTTTCGTAAGGGAGCTATTATTGATATAGTGGATATAGTCAATTATTACTCATTAAGCAACTGATCTTTTCAATATATTTAATTAATGTGCACTACCATATATCTCCTATTCTCCTCCCAATGGATAAAGCGTAGGTGATTTTGATTCTAAAAAGCAACTTTGTCTCTTAAATATGATGGGAGAATAGAATTTTTAAAATAGTTTTTTCTTTAAAATTACTGATTGTATCAATATGTGAAGATCGGGATCATATATATTATTACTTTTAGGTTTATAAGGTTTATAAGCGTATCCTAAAATCCTAAAAAATAAAATATAATTTTAATTTATACTTTTTAAACATGGAAATATTTAAACTTTTAATATTTCGTTCAAAAAATATAAAACTTCAAAATATTAGTCATAAGTCACAATATAAAATGATAAAGGGTAATTTGGTAAATAGTATATATAAACATAATGTGATAAAAATAATTTTCATTTTCACAAAAAATAAAAAAATAAAAAAAAAATCAAGGGAAGGAAGGATCGGATCAGTGCCGATCTTATGATTCTACCTACAATATTACGATTATACCTCATGTACGATCGGTATCGTTTTTTATAGATAATATGGTATTACGATTTTGATAACAACGATTGTAATAATACTTCTTAAATGTACAAACCGTTAATGTACTATTCGTTTTTATGTATTACTCATCTAACTAATATATATATATATATATATATATATATATATATATATATATATATATATATATATATATATATATATATATATATATATATATATATACTAAGCTCCCATTTATGTCACAAAGAGAGACTTGATCCCATAAGACTATACAGTATGTATGAAAACAATATTTCTTTATGAATATGCATTAGTTTTCCTTCATTTTCTTTTACTTCACTGAAATACAATAAATAATCATTTTTTCACTACTTTTTGTTTTTTTATTTTTTAATACAAATATATTTTACATAAATATTATATACTCATTTTATAGGAATTAAAATATCATGAATTTTGATATATTAATTTATAATTTTTGTACAGATATATAATTTAATAAATATATAAAAAACTACAAGAAAAAGAGTGGTTAATCACACGAGAAGAGATAATGAAGATAGACTCTTCTCATTCTTTACCCACACTCATCTGCACTCACAAAAATATAATTTAATAAATATAGAAAAAACTAAAAGAAAAAGAGTGGCCAAACACAAAAATATACGGCTTGTAACTATATTTTTTCATGTTCATTATATTCATTATATCTTATAACTTATTTATTACATAAAGGAGTTCGTGTTCCAAAATGTTATACATCCCTTCTTGTTTCTTGGATTTTTATTTAAATCTCATATTCTATTGCTCTTTTAATTTTGGAGTTTTTTTATATATTTTTTTATATTTAATTATGACATATTTATGACGTCATCCTATTTTGTTGATTAGTCACACTGAGTAAACATTGAACCGATAAAACCGATTTTTTTTTACTAATCTAACTGACTGAACATCGAAACGAATAACATACAGTTTCAATTTTCAAATCATTAATAGTATAAGCTACATATAAAATAAATTTTATTTTAGATCACCAAATTAGTTACTTAAATATATAAAATAGACAATAACATTGTTTTATTTAAATACAAAACTAAACGTGTACTATTTTATTATATCTTTGAAAATGTAACAAGTAAGCATAAATTTATAATTGATATTATTTGTTTTATAAGTTCATAGCCCATTAATATGATAAATCTTATAATTTACGTATATTTATAAATGTGAATAACATGATTATTTTTAATTTTCTATGAATCAATATAAATCTAATCCATTAAAAGACCCTTTCATTTTTCAAATTATTGGTAGTGTAATTAAGCTAAGTATAAACTAATTTCAATTTTAAATAACCAATTTACTCACTTAAATATTAACATATTTTTCATTGAAAGGAGACAATAACATCATTTTACTAAGAATCAAAACAAAATGTATAGTATTTATTCAACTGGTGGAGACGCACTCTAGTTTCTCCTTTCAACGGTTTTTATGGGAATTGTGATGTGATGTCCACAGCTAAATGTCGAATGCAGAATTAGAATAAGAATCGTGAATCAAGCACACAAAATTGCAACGAATTTGGTCGATGCTCTTGTATATTACTGATGAGAAAATGAACATACAAAGAGCCTTCGTTTTCTTAACCTAACCGATGTTGATACATAAAGGGAGTATTTGGGAAGCTTACCTAGCAAGTTAATGAAACGTCCCAATTTCACAACCAAAACTTTTCATTTTTATTAAGATGAATGCTTTCCAATGTATAATACATTATTAAGAAAACCGTTTATTCCAAATTACATTTTTTAAAAATCAGAGTTTTATAGAAAACATGGAATCATCAACGTTGTTGTTGCGTGTGTACCGTCCTACATTCGGCTTCCCATAGACTCTAATGATGCTTGAAATAATAAGCAACTGGATAAGAATAAAGCTTAGTAGTTTTGCCCAAAATACAACCTACCATACATATCAAAATAAATAATGGGCATTGCCCGTCATTGGACCCGGTCCGGTATCGGGCCCTGCCCGTCATTAGGCTCCGCTCGAAATTGTTTTCAAACATATATCAAATACAACTTTTAATCCAATATCAGAGTGTCCATAAAACGCCTGGGAGAGAGTGCATGCCACACCATCACGCCTTGCATTTGTCCTTGGGGTCGAAAGTAGCTGAAACAAGTCCACAACCTGTAAGCTAATGTTTAGTGAGTTTTCCAGAGCATACCACACACAATACTCATATCTTGTTAGCTATAAAAGCTACATATAATACATAAGCCATGCATACATAAACCTGTGAGGATGCCATGGGCTCCCTCCTAGGTCTTACATTATCGCGTCATGCGCTACCCCACATTATCTTTACCTACGAATGGCATGGCTTACCCCACATGGTCTTACATACAATGCCATAGGCTACCCCACACGGTCTTTACCTATGACTGGCATGGGCAACCCTATATGGTCTTACAAGCAATGCCACAGGCTTCCCCCGGGGTCTTCCATACAATAACACACAATCACATATCATATCAAATCACAGAAATGACTAACACATAAACCATAATCACATAATGGGCCAACGTTGGTGCCTTAGACCCATGGGTATGCTGAGATGACTCACCTCTCGAATACTAATTTGGTAAGCTGAAGTCAACTATGTCCCACACACTGATCCTTCTTAACTGACTATAATCATTAAATGATTAACTTAACACCATCCTATAAATACTCTCAGGTCAACCTTGGTCAAAGTCAAGGTCCATAGTCAAGGTCAACTATTGAAGTGTTTAATCCAGTATAAGAATCAAATCAGAGTAAAACAATATAATATGAACACACGAACTAAATAAGATCCGGTTTAGCTCATATAACTTTCAATGAACACGAGTAGAAAACTGAAAGTACAAAAATACTAAGGCTAGACATTAAGCTTCGTTAAAAAGAAGCCTTAGTAAATACATAGAAAACATAGAAAATTAACAAATACGCAGACTTCGACATATTAAAATATATTTCGACTCTACAATCTCCCCTTTTGTAATCATGTCAAACTTCTCAATTTGTGAGAATATGTGCAACAAAATGCATCATCCTTCGAATCTCTGAGTACCATGTCAAAATTTTCCTCAATTCCTTTTTATCTCCCTCGTTATTCTTAAAACAATTATTCATACGAACAATGAAGTTAGTATATTGGGATGTAGTATATCTTTCCACTTCACATGCTTGAAACAAAAACCTCTTTGCGTTACCCTTCTTATCTTTTCCAGCAAAGACCAAACAAAAAGGCTTCCAGCATATCTGTGACAACCCGGAATTTTCATTCGGTGAAACCCTAAAAGTCAATCACTTCATATTATAAGTCAAGTTCACTTTTACTTGTTTTTGGGAAAATTAAGTTCATTTGATTATTTTAATAATTAATCTTTAAACGAACGGGTGAAAGAAAGTGTCGTCTCGGGTTTTGAAATTTAAAAACCGCAAACACCTCGTGTCTTAGAAGTTCACGACCAAAATTTTATGTTTGGGTCGAAAAATCATCCAAAAACGTAAACTCATGCCTTAAGCATGAGTTTACTCCCAAAAAACTAGTCATTTTGTGTTTACTCCCCATTTACCAAAAGAGTAAACTCCAAAAATCCTCTCAAGTATCATCCTAGAATTAATTCAAGATCTTCAATCTAGTAAGTGTTTCTAGCCCTTTCAAGTTAGTATATCACTTAATCTAGTGTTTGTACATCCTTTAATCCATCCATTTTTGTGTTTTGACTAGTTTTTCCAAAACACCAAGAACACCAAGAACACACACTAGTGTTCTTGGACTTAAAGTTCATTTCAAGCTTCCACAATGTAAGTACTTCTATCCTAGAGTCATTTAAAGCTAGCTATACATGTTTATACTATGGAAAATTCCCAAGAACACCAAGAACAAGGTGTTCATGGTTTTGGGAGGCTCCCAAAACCGTAAACACCAAATTTAGTGCCTTAGGGTGCCTAGATGCTTAACAATGCCTCAGGGGCTTGTCTAGATTCATCCTTGATGAGTTTATCACACAAAAAGCACAAAAACCTTCCATTTTTATGTGTTTATGGTTTGGGGATGTCCCAAAACTGTAAACACCCCAAAAAGTGTTTAAATGTCCCATAAAAGTCCCATGGTTGTTCCTTATGTCTAAATCTAACCTAGACTAGTGCCATGATTGAGCTAAGGACTTGAAAACCCCAATACCATAAACTTAGGAGTTTAAGGTAGTAAACTCATGAAAAATGGTCCTTAGACCGTAAACTCCATTTAGGAGTGTTTTTATGCCACACAACACTTCCTAAGGCTAAATCATGAAGTAATAATGCTTGGAATAGCTTATAAGACTTCAAATCAACAAATGATCAAAAGGTTAGGAGTTTACGACCATAAACTTAAGAGTTTATGAACGTAAACTCAAGAGGTGTTGGTCTTTAGGGAGTAAACTCATTTTAGGAGTGTTCCTTGAACCCCAAACACACTAGCCTTTCCCTACAACACTTAGATGCACTCCTTAGCACTTATGACACTTATACAAAGTGTTTTCATGTCCTAGAGTGTCTTAACTTGTTTATTAGTTGTTTGAAGACTAATTGCTTATATACCAATGTCCTCATATGTAATTAGGATCTTTGTGCGTGTCTAAGTCTTCACTTGACACCAAGCACTTATCCGACACTTCCTTCCGATCCACTCGCAACAGGTGAGTTCATACCCCTTAATCAACGTTTTAAATGTTTTTAAATACTTTATGGGGGGGGGGATACAAGTAGAATCATGCTACTTATTATATCAATCATGTGATTAATAAGCAACATTCAAATGATTGGCTACTCATTAGCCGTTTTACCAAACAGTTTCCTTCAAATGATTTTCATAAACATTTTATATGTTTAAAACTCCTTATTAAACTGTTCATTTTACACTGTATGTTTCATTTCAAACTCATTTACAATTGTGTTTGAAACAAATATTCCTTTATACTTAAACTGTTTTATCAAACCTATGTTTTCAAACCGTTTTATAGATTGACATCAAGTCGATCTTTTCTTAGATAATAATCATGTTCAAAGGTTTTACAAAACTTATTTTATGCTTTTATATTATCAATTGCTTGCCTATATATGTATAGTTATATAAGAAATGTTTAAAAGACTTAGGAAGGCTATCCACCCTATTTCCTTTTTGCGCTTGAGATGTGGTCTGGTGGGATATCGGGTACCCGTTCGAAGGTCGTCTAAATATTAGTTATATATCATGTGTACATATATAGTCATAAAGGTTCTCCAAGTTCATTCAATACCCTTGGGTAGCAAGGGTATACTTCCATGTTCATACGTACAAGTTACATTACTAGTAAGCTACCTTTTGGGTAGTTTAGGAAGATACTAGAACTATTACTAGAACGCGATATCATACAATGAGTCAGTTCATTCATGAGTCAATACTTGCTAGGTAAAGAGAGAACACACGTTACAGCTAGTACACACAGTACATTACTATACATGCTAGATAGAGAGAGAACACACGTTACAGCTAGCACACGCAGAACATTATAGTACATTACCATACATGCTAGATAGAGAGAGAACACATGTTACAGCTAGTACACACAGTACATTACTATACATGCTAGATAGAGAGAGAGAACACAGGTTACAGCTAGCACACGCAGAACATTACAGTACATTACTATATTATTACATAGATACATCTACATGAGTACATTTACATGAATACGTTTACATATATACGCTTACATGAGTACACTTACATAGATACATCTACATGAGTACATTTACATGAATACGTTTACATATATACGCTTACTTGAGTACACTTACATAGATACATCTACATGAGTACATTTACATGAGTACACTTACATGAGTACGTTTACATAGATAACATATGATGAGTTACTAGTACATTTTATATGTATAGATTATGTTATATAATCCTCATTCTTATCTTTACCTTGTGATATAATCACATAATCGACGAGATAGATTGGATTTAATATCCTAGTACCAAAGGATATGTTACGGGATTAACCATTCCTAGAATCTCTGTTAGCTATAGAGGTAAAAGCACATCCTCGGATGTCTACGGTTGATACCGTTACAGGTATACTTTAAGGGACTAACTATTCCTACACCCAGATGTTAGCAACAGAGGTAAATGTACATCTACGGATGTCTTCAGTTGACACTGTTAGTTATATTAGTACAAAAGGATAACGCTTAGGTTATTTATATTATTACCTCTATCATGTGACTCATTCACATAACCGATGAGGCGAATTATTTGAGTATTCTAGTACCAAAGGATACAATTTCTTATAATAATAATAATAGTAACACAGTCGGGTCTTAGTAGAAGGCTACATTGAGAGCAGTCAGGTCTTGGTAGAAGGATACATTCAGAGCAATTAGGTCTTGGTAGAAGGCTACATTTAGAATAGTTAGGTCTTGGTAGAAGACTCCCTTTTATACTAGTAGGAGTCATAGGGATCTCTAGGGTTTTTCAAACGTCTATAGTTGTTTTACAAACATTTTCATACTTACGTGAACTTTCTTTCAAAACATTTTCAAGTCTTTCATTAAATGTCATACAAATACTTACATACAAATTAAGACACTAAAATACTTATGATCTCACCAGCTTTAAAAGCTGATACTCTCTTTCAAAATAACTTGTATCCTCAGGTCAACAGTAGACAGGTACTGATGCAAGGTTTAGAGAAGATGGAGCTCGTTCAAGACTCATCTTTCATTTTGATTTATACGTTAGTGTCTATTATAATTTGACAGAACACACTTGTATTAAAATTATATTATTAATGCAATGGATGATGTTGTTGCTTGTTACTACTTTTCATTGTTGTGATACTGTACATGACGTCCTCCGCCCCAGAACATTTCCGCCGTTCTTGGTTTTGGGGTGTGACAGATTGGTATCAGAGCATTGTTTATAGTGAATTAAGTATATCAACCCATAAAAGATATACTAACTATAAATACATAGGGATTAAAAATACTCTGACCAAGAGTTTATACTTTAAATAGTAAAATATTTAATTAAGTGTATGTGCCTGCATTCATACTAAAATCAGTGTCACGAGGACAGTACAAAAGAATTACGATTGTTGGGCAACACAGGTGGACTTAGAGACATATGGTCAAAACTGGGAATATATAGCCTGATCAACTGTATTATCCGAGGGTTGACTAGCATGTGCCTAAGTGTAGTTGTGTGGTTGCAACAAGTCTAAAATCTTACCAACAATACCACAATAAGAACAGTAGAACATAACATTAAACTTAAAATACTATAGGGGTATTTGGTGTTACTATAAGTGCAACAAGTCTAAAATCCTACCAACAATACCACAATAAGAACAGTAGAACATAACATTAAACTTAAAATACTATAGGGGTATTTGGTGTTACTATAAGTGCTATATACTTGAGAACTAAAACGGGATCTTCAATACTAAGTTGATAGTTGCTAAGTGGATACACTAAGGCTATATGTAATTAGGATCTTATAGACTTAGAATCTGTGAAAATTTTACTTTACGCCTATTCTGTGTGAATTTGGAGTTAAGGTCACTTATTCGAAGGCCGATCCTGTTCGATTACATATAACTGGTATGCACTTCACAAATAGCGATGTAAGTAATGAAGATCTTCTTAATAATTATCTAGATAAGTTCGTCGAATAATTATTTTCTTACCCCAATTCTCGTGTAGATAACATGGCTGGACTCCATCCCCACGGCAACTAGTATCTTCCGAACGAAGTCATTGCTGGTTGGTTTGGAGAAGAACCAGAGAATGATCATCCTATTCCTTTGAATGATCACCATGATGAAGACCTTTCGGACGATGCTAACTCCGAACCCGAGGTTGAGACCTACCCCAGGCAGCTCCTATTCCAATTCCTAACCCTCGTCTGGCTTTTCATGGCCCGACGCCTCCATGGGTGGAATGTTTGGAAACATGGAGCCAAGGACAAGAGCAACCCATGCCATTTGATGGTGACCGAAGCTTTTATGACCTGAGCAATAGGGGCTCAGCAGATAGAATCTTACCAATATTGGTCCACAGAGTGGCCCGAAACGAGATTCAAGGTAGGACAGCCCTACATCAGATCATTGAAGTTTGTCACCAATGCGAGAATGCATATGTCACACCCCGAAAACCAAAGGGAGAAACATTTCCGGGGTTGACTCCATGTTGAGTATCAAATCCAATGCACATAGTAATCAAAGTAAACAACCATTACATTACATATATAAAAGTTTACATTGTTTCAAAAGTGAATCGTACAAGTGTGATACATAGTATATATGAACAAAACGAGACGAGTCTTCTACGCACTCCGTCTTCACCAAAAGAGATCACCGGGTACCTGTCTAATGCGAACCTGAGAATACAAGTAGTTTGAAAATCAACATAAAGCTGGTGAGTTCATAAGATGTTTGTTTTCTGAAAACGTACCAGTTTCCTTTAGTTTTCCGAAAAGGTTTGTTATCCAAGAAAATCCCATATTTTCTTATGTAAAATTAGTTTAGTTATCACTTGTTACCAATTCGATTATGTGTTGTATTTTACCCCAGGAAAATCCCATATTTTCCTAAATGCAAGACCGGTTGAATATCACAGAGTATAGTTTAATACATAAAACTATATATTGAAAATCATGGGATTACTATCCCGAACTAAATATAAAATAGTTTGATATACATGAACTATAAATGGAAAGTAGCTTAAAAACCCTCGGACTAACATCCCGTACTAGATACAAGACAGTTTGATATACATGAACTATAAATGGAATGTAGTTTAAAAACCCTGGGACTAACATCCCGTACTAGATACAAGATAGTTTGATATACATGAAAATATAGATTGAAAACCGTGGGACTACCATCCCGGACTAGATATAGATTCAAAACCATGGGATTACCATCTCGTACAAGATATAGATTGAAATCATGAGACTATCATCCCGTACTAGATATAAGTTAAAAACCATGAGATAACCATCCCGTACAAGATATATATTAAAATCATGGGACTATCGCCCCGTACTAGATATAAGATATATACATACTGAAAACCATAGGAATAACATCCCGCACTAGATACAAGATCAATAGACTAAAAACCATGGGACTATCATCCCGTACTAGATATGAAAGCTATAGATAGAAAATAGATATGAAATCGAATCAAAGTCAAAACCAAACCCAAAGCGAAACCGTGAATAAACTTATATTAATACATATTGTGAGTTGGGTAACCATGCTGATACGACAACGAGACCTCCATGACGCTTGTCAGACGTCGGACGATAACCAGAATTTGTTACCCCAGGGTGCCCGCCTAACTGTAGCTAGCAGTTAAGGTGTGGGATTGTCAGTCCCGAATAGATCTATTCACAAATTCCATGCTCTCCCTCCAGGAGACTCTGGTTACACTTCCGGGGAGGATTTACTGATAACCCAAAGGGTAATGACGAAACTCACAAGCTAGTACTAAATTATTCACAGGGTTCTCATACGATATCAAACATACAAAATGATATGAAATGTAATACAGTGAATACAATTATATACAATGAAATTATCTGGCAATACATTCAAATGAAACGGAGATAAACTGAATCAGACATAGTTTATATAATAACTTTATATATATATATATATATATATATATATATATATATATATATATATATATATATATATATTAGTATGTGATTAAACGAGAACTAAAGAACCCCAAATTATTCCCATAATAATTTGATTAGTTAGATTATTTCCTTAACTGAAATTCATATAGTTGTAGTTGATAAATCATCCCTTATGCTCAGCATAATACATAAGGGGTAAAGATATTTATAAATTTGCCAGATATTTATTTAAATACATCAATGTTATGTTTTGAAAACATTTGCAATTTGCTTGTATTCCCCCCTGAAAACATTGAAAAACCGTTGAAAAAGGGTAGGGGTATGAACTCACCAATCGCGGAATGTGTCTGATTGGATACTAAACGTCAGTCCTGTGTTTGCAAATGCACGAGGTTCCTATGAATTATGAAAAGATACACATTTGTATCTAATTAGGACTTCAATTATTTATTTGTTAGGCACAAACACTTCTAGTTGCGGAAACACCTCATTACAAGTGTTTGGAAGGACCCGGGTGGCATTTGAAGTCATGTAAGGCTTCGATATGGAGTTTACTCTTCAAGAGTAAAATCATAGAGGAGTTTTCGGCCTTAAACACCCCATCCACATGAGTTCATGGCCATGAACTCATGGAAGGTGTTTTTGGGTGCTAAATGGCTTCATAACTCAAGGATAATTTAGCTATGATTTTATCTAGGGCATTGGGATGAATTTAGACTCACTTAAAGACCATTTATTGGAGTTTATGGCAGTAAACATGGAGTTACGGCCGTAAACTCCCCCTCACACCAAATCCTTAATGTTTTGGTCCTTAAATAATCATATGTGATTCCAATGATTTTTCCCAAGCCTTGTATGGATTTTTAAGGAACTTTTAGCATAGATTTAGGAGTTTACGGCCCATGAACCCCCTCATGGCCGTGAACTCCTTGGAAGAGTGCTTTAATATGTTTTAAGGTCCAAATCTTGATTGTAGTCACTTCTAGAATTTATCCCAAGGCTTATGGTGTGTGTAAATGGCATTTTAACACATTAGAAGGAGTTTACTCCCCAAGATAATGAGTTTACGGCCCAAGCATGTTCTTGGGCAGTAAACTCAAGTTTACTCCTCTAAATTAATGTTCAAGCTGTTCCAAGGCCAAATCCAATATTGTAAAATTCATATCTAAGCTTCAATGGTATTTTGGAAGGGTTTAAGGGAATAAAAACCCCATTTATATGAGTTTACGGCCCAAGCATGCTCTTGGGCAGTAAACTCATGTTTACTCTTCAAAATCCATGTTTATGGCATTCTAAGTCCAGTCCATTAAGCCATTAAGCCATATCTAAGCTCCAAAGGTCGATTGGAAGGGTTTTTGGGCTCCAAAACTCATTTTATGTGAGTTCACGGCCTCTGACTGTTCTAGGGCCGTAAAATCATGAATGTGGTCCTATTACATGATTTGAACTCGAATTTGAAGGCCTAAGATGTTATACTAGGAGTTAGGGTAGTTACCTTGGTGATTTGGAGCTTAAATTTGATGATTTTGGACCCTTAAACTTGCTTTGAGGAGATAGGTTAGAGAGATGAAGAAAAAGTTTCAAATGAAAGCTTGAACACATTTAAATAGGTCCCAAAACTTGGACACAGTGGAATTCTACCCGATACCGACATTAAACGGGGCTTTCGGTCGCACCCGATTAAGTTCCCGTAACCCGGCGGGTACGTTTCTAAAATTTCTGAAATAAACATTTTGGGCTAATTTAATGAGTTCCTAAGGGGTTTGGACACTCATTAGATTATAATAAACATATAAGTTTAAATAATTTAACCCAAAACGAAAACGGAACGAATTGATAAACGACGAATTTTATGGGTAGAATGGGTTTTCGGCGATGGACAACTTTGGGTTGTCACATTATCCCCCCGTTAGAGGGAATTTCGTCCCGAAATTTAGAGATTAAGATACATGTCATGAATTGGAATGAGATACGGATGGATTTGTTGCCTCAGATCTTCACGCTCCCAAGTGGAATCGGGTCTCCGCTTGGCGTTCCAGCAAACCCTCACTATCGGGACGCGTCTTTATTTCGTACATTGACTCTCTCAATCCATAATCTCAATTGTTTATCCCATGGAGGTTCCGACCCTTGATGACTTCGGTCTCCTCAAAGGAATCACTAGGGTTTCGTTGGGTAGATACTTCTAAGGATTCTTGACGTGAAGTATCGGATGGATGTTACTAAGTTCTGACGGTAGCCAAAGTTGGAAGGTTACGAAATCGATTCTATGAGGATCACGAAGGGTCTAATGTATCACGAGGGAAGTATTTCACACTTCTCAAAGCATATCATGATTTTCTAGGATAAAGCCCTCAACAGGACACACGCTCGAACAGGAAAGCTCATCTTCATGGAGCCGAGTAGCTAAGGGTCTGATAGCTTTTAGAAGAAATTTATGGGTAGGTCTGCGATAATAGTCGATGGGACCCAAGAATCGACAGGTTTCTATGGGTATTTCTGGTGCCGACTAATTTCCTATCGCCTTAACTTTTGGAAAGGTTCACGAGTACGACTGCTTTTCTTAGCTAGATGATCGAGGAAAATGATTTGACCGAAGGATACCACTACTAACTCGTAGTGATCATATCAATCCTTGGTCACCGTCTTGGACACGTCATTCTTACTGAGGTTTGGTTACGAGGTAGTTCCATATATTAGGCCGGTGCGAGACTAGACTAGACGTTCGGAAGGAATTCTCAGGAATCCTTCGGGAAAGACATTTAGGGAAAAGAGCTGCAGACTTCCCGTTTCCTGAAGTTCACAGGAACGAGGGATGCATGGCAGTTCCTATCGGGAAAACTTTTTGAGCTTCGATGCACGAAATGATGCAAGGATTGGATTTAGGTTGGATGCCGAAGATCGCGAGGGCTGGGTCGGGGGAAAGATTTAGACGAGCGACCCTTTCGAAACCAAGAATAACAACATGAATAAGACTCGGTCATTTCATGTCAAACATAGCATCAAAGCATTTCATGAAATTTTTTCCATTAAATCGAATGGAATAGAATAATCGCCCAGATTGAGGATACAACATATAGGTACGAAATTAGCGTTCTCTATCTTATCGGTTAGCCATCTTGACGGTACACATTTTCGATTACTAACGAAGGATTGAGTTTAGAAAGATGTTTGAATGGATAGATACCATGTTTCCCTTTTAGTACTAGAATTGAAAAGAGTTGCAGGCATAAGGGTTGTCAAAGAGAAGTATACCTGCGGCGACAGTGGGATCAGCGGTTGTCTCCTCTCGTCCTATTGCTAGGACTCTCCCGGTATTGTCAGTTGTTGCTGTCTTGGGGCAGTTTCTTTTGAAGTGCCCTACTTCGCCACAACTATAGCAGGCTGGACTGATTCCCGCTCCGGATGATTGGTTTGTCGATTTGGCTGGTTTTCTGCAGGTTCGAGCAAGGTGGCCCTTCTTGCCACAGTTATCACAGATTCTTTCGCGACATGGACCAGGAATACGGTGATGGTAGCTGCACTTACCGCACCAAGGAAGGGTACCAGTGTATCCACTGGTGGGAGTTTGGACCATGGATTCGACAGCTGAAACAGCAACAGGGCCAGTAGCAGCATGGACTGCTACAGTTTGTTGTTTCTTAGAGGAACCTTGCATACTTTGGGCCTTCCGCTTGTTCCAGAATTTCTTTTTACTTCCACCTCCACATGTGACTGGCTCAGGAGTGGTAGCCTCCTTATCAGAGTTGTCTTCGTGATCGATCAGGGTTTGCGCAAGACATTTAGCGCTGTCATAGGTGTCTGGCTTGGTAGCTAAGACATTCCCTTTTGTTGGCTGGGTCAACCCCCAGATGAATCTCTCAATCTTTTTACTCTCCGGGGTAACCATTCCCGGACAGAGTAATTCCAGGTCATCGAATCTTGAAGTATAAGCGGCTATGTCTAAACCCTTCATCTTAAGGTTCCAGAGTTCGTGTTCTAGCTTCTGTATTTCGCCCCGAGGGCAATACTCTGCAAGCAGAAGCTCCTTCATAGCTTCCCAACCCATAGCATTTGCTACAGGTAGAGTTAAGGATTTGACTCGGCCGTTCCACCAAGTCAGGGCTTTGTCAAGGAAGGTGCAGGCGGCAAACTTTACTTTGTCAGATTCCGAACAGGCACATATTTCAAAGATTGATTTGATTTTCTCGAACCATCGAGTTAGGGAAATGACACCTCCAGTGCCATCGAAGGATGTGGGTTTCGCGTTCATGAAGTCTTTATAGGAACCCCCTTTTCGGTGTCCCTGGCTATCTTCTGGGTTTTGGGGCTGGGGATCACCTCCTGAACTACCGGGGTTCATTTGTGACATGGCTGCTACCATTGCGGCAGTCAGAACTATCTAAAGCGATGCAAGATCAAATTGAGGAGGAGGTGGTGGTGGAGGATTGTTGTTGTTCTTTGAGCTGGGTCTCTTTCTTGGAGGCATCTTGATCTAAAAAGATCAGAAAGGAGAGGATCATAAGTCCTCTGAATTGAATCGAGAGATATGGATCAGGGGATATCTCATCAGGACAGATATAACATTATATGAAGCGATAAAGCGGGAAAGAGTTATCAAGGAAAATAATTTTATCACTAGTGGAATGATCAAGGAACAACGCATATACGAGGATTTTCTACAAAGGATTGACTCGAGAAATATTCCCATAGTATTTCATGATTCACTGCAACGACGACTCGTTGTTTGGGGTATTGGGTAAGTTTGTTTGTTTGTTTTTTTTTTTGTTTTTTTTGGTTTGCTGCGTTCCACAGTCACTCCCAAGCACATGTTGGCCGTGTCTCGAATGAATATAGTTGGCCAGGCTATATTGATCCTAGACACGACTACATAACTGCCCAGGTTTAACCGCAACGTACAACACCCATTTACTTATGTTTTGTTCTACTGGTAGTTACGAATCTCGACGTTTCGGTATACTTGTATACTTTCGAAAATACTTATATTTTGAAGGATACTTTTAGTTCAGAGCACTTAGGCCCTTTAATGTTTATAGTTTTATACCATGTAAGGTTTGGTATACTCCGTTCATTATAAACAAGGGCTCTAATACCAATCTGTCACACCCCGAAAACCAAAGGCGGAAACATTTCCGGGGTTGACTCCATGTTGAGTATCAAATCCAATGCACATAGTAATCAATGTAAACAACCATTACATTACATATATAAAAGTTTACATTGTTTCAAAAGTGAATCGTACAAGTGTGATACATAGTATATATGAACAAAACGAGACGAGTCTTCTACGTACTCCGTCTTCACCAAAAGAGATCACCAGGTACCTGTCTAATGCAAACCTGAGAATACAAGCAGTTTGAAAATCAACATAAAGCTGGTGAGTTCATAAGATGTTTGTTTTCTGAAAACGTACCATTTTCCTTTAGTTTTCCGAAAAGGTTTGTTATCCAAGAAAATCCCATATTTTCTTATGTAAAATTTGTTTAGTTATCACTTGTTACCAATTGGATTATGTGTTGTATTTTACCCTAGGAAAATCCCATATTTTCCTAAATCCAAGACCGGTTGAATATCACAAAGTATAGTTTAATACATAAAACTATATATTGAAAATCATGGGATTACTATCCCGAACTAAATATAAAATAGTTTGATATACATGAACTATAAATGGAAAGTAGCTTAAAAACCCTCAGACTAACATCCCGTACTAGATACAAGATAGTTTGATATACATGAACTATAAATGGAAAGTAGTTTAAAAACCCTGGGACTAACATCCCGTACTAGATACAAGATAGTTTGATATACATGAAAATATAGATTGAAAACCGTGGGACTACCATCCCGGACTAGATATAGATTCAAAACCATGGGATTACCATCCCGTACAAGATATAGATTGAAATCATGAGACTATCATCCCGTACTAGATATAAGTTGAAAACCATGAGATAACCATCCCGTACAAGATATATATTAAAATCATGGGACTATCGCCCCGTACTAGATATAAGATATATACATACTGAAAACCATAGGAGTAACATCCCGCACTAGATACAAGATCAATAGACTAAAAACCATGGGACTATCATCCCGTACTAGATATGGAAGCTATAGATAGAAAATAGATATGAAATCGAATCAAAGTCAAAACCAAACCCAAAGCGAAACCGTGAATAAACTTATATTAATACATATTGTGAGTTGGTTAACCATGCTGATAAGACAACGAGACCTCCTTGACGCTTGTCAGACGTCGGACGATAACCATAATTTGTTACCCCAGGCGTGCCTGCCTAACTGTAGCTAGCAGTTAAGGTGTGGGATTGTCAGTCCCAAATAGATCTATTCACAAATTCCATGCTCTCCCTCCAGGAGACTCTGGTTACACTTCTGGGGAGGATTTATTGATAACCCAAAGGGTAATGACGAAACTCACAAGCTAGTACTAAATTATTCACAGGGTTCTCATACAATATCAAACATACAAAATGATATGAAATGTAATACAGTGAATACAATTATATACAATGAAATTATCTGGCAATACATTCAAATGAAACGGAGATAAACTGAATCAGACATAGTTTATCTAATAACTTTATATATATATATATATATATATATATATATATATATATATGTATATATATATATATATATATATATATATATATATATTAGTATGTGATTAAACGAGAACTAAAGAATCCCAAATTATTCCCATAATAATTTGATTAGTTAGATTATTTCCTTAACTGAAATTCATATAGTTGTAGTTGATAAATCATCCCTTATGCTCAGCATAATACATAAGGGGTAAATATATTTATAAATTTGCCAGATATTTATTTAAATACATCAATGTTATGTTTTGAAAACATTTGCAATTTGCTTGTATTCCCCCCCTGAAAACATTGAAAAACCATTGAAAAAGGGTAGGGGTATGAACTCACCAATCGTGGAATGTGTCTGATTGGATCCTAAACGTTAGTCCTGTGTTTGCAAATGCACGAGGTTCCTATGAATTATGAAAAGATACACATTTGTATCTAATTAGGACTTCAATTATTTATTTGTTAGGCACAAAGACATCTAGTTGCGGAAACACCTCATTACAAGTGTTTGGAAGGACCCGGGTGGCATTTGAAGTCATGTAAGGCTTGGATATGGAGTCTACTCTTCAAGAGTAAACTCATAGAGGAGTTTTCGGCCTTAAACACCCCATCCACATGAGTTCATGGCCGTGAACTCATGGAAGGTGTTTTTGGGTGCTAAATGGATTCATAACTCAAGGAAAATTTAGCTAGGATTTTATCTAGGGCATTGGGATGAATTTAGACTCACTTAAAGACCATTTATTGGAGTTTACGGCAGTAAACATGGAGTTTATGGCTGTAAACTCCCCCTCACACCAAATCCTTAATGTTTTGGTCCTTAAATAATCACATGTGATTCCAATGATTTTTCCCAAGCCTTGTATGGATTTTTAGGGGACTTTTAGCATAGATTTAGGAGTTTACGCCCATGAACCCCCTCTTGGCCGTGAACTCCTTGGAAGAGTGTTTTAATATGTTTTAATGTCCAAATCTTGATTGTAGTCACTTCTAGAATATCCCAAGGCTTATGGTGTGTGTAAATGGCATTTTAACACATTAGAAGGAGTTTACTACCCAAGATAATGAGTTTACGGCCGAAGCATGTTCTTGGGCAGTAAACTCAAGTTTACTCCTCTAAATTAATGTTCAAGCTATTCCAAGGCCAAATCCAATATTCTAAAATTCATATCTAAGCTTCAATGGTATTTTGGAAGGGTTTAAGGGCATAAAAAACCCATTTATATGAGTTTACGGCCCAAGCATGCTCTTGGGCAGTAAACTCATGTTTACTCTTCAAAATCCATGTTTAAGGCATTCTAACTCCAGTCCATTAAGCGATTAAGCAATATCTAAGCTCCAAAGGTCGATTGGAAGGGTTTTTGGGCTCCAAAACTCATTTTATGTGAGTTCATGGCCTAGGACTATTCTAGGGCTGTAAACTCACGAATGTGGTCCTATTCCATGATTTGAACTCGAATTTGAAGGCCTAAGATGTTATAATAGGAGTTAGGGTAGTTACCTTGGGGATTTGGAGCTTAAATTTGATGATTTTGGACCCTTAAACTTGCTTTGAGGAGAGAGGTTAGAGAGAGAGAGAGAGTAGAGAGATGAAGAAAAAGTTTCAAATGAAAGCTTAAACACATTTAAATAGGTCCCAAAGCTTGGACACGGTGGAATTCTACCCGATACCGGCATTAAACGGGGCTTTCGGTCGCACCCGGTTAAGTTTCTGTAACCCGGCGGGGACGTTTCTAAAATTTCTGAAATAAACATTTTGGGCTAATTTCATGAGTTCCTAAGGGGTTTGGACACTCATTAGATTATAATAAACATATAAGTTTGAATAATTTAACCAAAAACGAAAACGGAACGAATTGATAAACGGCGAATTTTTACGGGTAGAACGAGTTTTCGGCGATGGACAACTTCGGGTTGTCATAGCATACCCTCCGCACCATTTGGCTAGAAGATGTCGCGAGAGATCTAAGAGAAACCATGAAACCCTGCTGCAAGCACCAGCTGAATCAAGAGCCGAAGTCATAGAACTCCGAGTACGCCAGAGGGTGTACGAAAGACACCTACTTAATTTGGAACGTCAACTGGCTGAACTGAGAGTTCACGAGAGGGATGACCGTCGCTAGTAGTAGATGCCTTACTTTATTTTCCTTGTTAAAAAGGGAATCGTTTTTCTGTCTATGCCCGATGAGGCATTTTCTATGAAACTATCTTGTACTGTAAGTACTATTGGTTAGGTCTTTATGCTGTCAAGAACTATCTTCTCTAGATATGATGTAAGACCTATTACAAGGTCATTTTCCTGAACTTTTACGTCATGAATATCAAAGATATTGACAGTTGGCTAACTCCTGTGTCATTCTTTATTCAAGTACTCTTATCATACATTCATTGGAGTCTATCTGAAACATGCCTTAGTCAAATCATTGGACTATAGCAATTTAGCTCCGGAGACAGTTCCAAGTCTCTTTTAATGGTTGGACCATGTTATTCACCAACCAACGATACCTCGGCTTGAACGACAAGCATCTTGAGACCATTTCATGAACTCGCTTTCACTCAGTACTAGGACTGCATCATGAGGATGTAGGTCAAACCTTCGCGAACATACTTCCAATCTGTACTAGGACTGCATCATAGGGATGTAGGTCAACCTTTCGAGAACATACTCTTACTCTTTGATTGAGCAATCGAAGTACATCTAGGGCCAACCAGAATCGCTCACAAAATCCTTATCTTTCGTGTTACAAAATCATGTCGTCATCAGGAAGCAATCAGTCGAACAACGAAACCTCTGCTGTTCCTATGGACGCCGCTACTTTCCAAACCGCAGTTACAGCTGCCGTTATGGCTGCTGTAACCGCTGTCCTTGTGCACCGTAGCGTTATCAGCACAATCATTGTTAATGATGGAGTTGAAGTTTCCAATCGTGGTATCCATCCAGGAAGTCGTCAAATGGTAACAGTCACAGGTTCACAAAGCCGAAAAGCAGAGAACAAGAAACGAAAGCGGCAAGCCCAGAAAGAACGCAAGAAATCTCAAAAACTTGCCATGCAACAACAAGTGGAAACCCTACCATCCCTGTACCGAGCAGGCCATACGAGGGAAAACTCCCGAAGTGTGATAAGTGTAGTTTCCATCATCATAGGGCTTGCCATGAGATGCAATGTTACAATTGCCTAAACATAGGGCACCATGCTCGTAACTGTGGAGCACCAGCATGACCCATCACTCAAGTCCCTATCATCGGGACCAACCCTACACACAAAAGTAGTGATAAACCCGAACGCTTTAGGAAGCAATTTCCAAGGTGGAGTAATGAAGAAGGCACTCGTGTCCACATAACATTGGCTAAACATCTCACATCAACCACTAATGTTGGTGTTGTCCAGATATGTCACCAATGCGGTGAAATTGGACACCTCAAGAAGGATTGCCCGATAGCGAAGAACTTGGGTACTGATAGGAGGATTCTCAGGATCACAGCTGCAGGAGAACCTGCTCCGGAACCACGTTAATGTAATTTAGGCGTTTCATTGTAACATACTTATAAACCATCCAAAACTAGTGCAACTAGAGTCTTACCTTTTGAGAGATCCTGTCGGTATAGGGATGCTCGTGCTGCGTATAGTTGTCTTTTGTAGTATACCTAATTCACAGCAATAGTCTTGTAGTAAGTCTAAAGTATTGTAACTCTGTTGATGGTTGCTCGGTTGTGTCTGGCTGTAACGCTTTATGTTCAAATCTAATGTCTTTAATTTTCCCTATGATTCTGACATTATCATACAACTAGGTTCGATTTGATCCGCACCATACCAGCTTCATAAGTACATCTCTTTCTCAGTAAACGTCTTTTTAGCGAAACCGTCATATTAGAACACCGAAGTACTCATGCATGGAGTACCTCATAGTTCCTTTCCTTTCCTTTACTTGGGTCAGTTCGTCATTCTCCATGTAACGACTTACTTATCTACCCTCGTTGTAAGAAGGAACCCGCAGAAACATTACCCTCATAGATACTTTTCGCAAAGTTCTCTGAAAATGAGTTTTGGAATTGAAGAGTCAAAATTTCCTAAGACACACTGTTAGTGATGTGGAATTTCTTGAGTACTCAGTTCGTCATTCTCCATGTAACGACTTACTTATCTACCCTCGTAGTAAGAAGGAACCCGTGGAAAAATTACCCTCAGAGATACTTTTCGCAAAGTTCTCTGAAGACGAGTTTTGGAATTGAAGATTCAAAATTTCCTAAGACACACTGTTAGTGATGTGGAATTTCTTGAGTACTCTGTCAATTTATCAAAACCGTTGAGAAGTTGTCGACACCTGAGATGCCGACAGGAATTCGCCAAATTCTAGGTCTTACGGACTTACTGTCATAGTTCATTAAGAACTCCTCTAAAATTTCAGAAATCCATACGACTTTGACCCAGAAAGGGGTGGCCCTTGACTGGGAAGATAAGCAAGAAAAAGAAACCTCGAAGATTCCAAGTGAGAGACCAAGTTCTATAGGAAAACTCACTCTGGGAATGCTTAATGCACTTCGTAAAGCATGGAAAGCTAAATCCAAGCTAATAAATTTACAAAAATTGGGTTAGAGATCCACATAAATGGATAGCCTTAACCGAATGTGTGGTAACAGGTAAGCCTGAAGGCTATTCCCGTCCATGTCAGGGGAGATGCCAACCATCTCTCCTTCTAACGTAAACCTACTCCGCAAACTCAGTAACGTACATTTTACTCTTTGTGTCTCGATCTTGAAACCGTACCTTTCCGTTAGGACTCTTGTAAGCGCACTTGACGAGATCGAGATTAACGAGATCCTCACCTTCGTATTAGAACCATAGTGACCCTCGACCGAGTGGTTAAGCGGACGAAGCAGTTCCGCCTCCCTATAGTGAAGGTTTGTTGGGATACCAACCGAGGACCCGATTTCACTTAGGAGCGCGAGAACCAATCGATTAGGAAGTTTCCCACCTCATGACTCGATCATTCGTGCCTACTTCCTTACCTAAATTCTAATTTCGGGACGAAATTCCCTTTAACAGGGGGATGATGTGACAACCCGGAATTTTCATTCGGTGAAACCATAAAAGTCAATCACTTCATATTATAAGTCAAGTTCACTTTTACTTGTTTTTGGGAAAAATAAGTTCATTTGATTATTTTAATAATTAATCTTTAAACGAACGGGTGAAAGAAAGTGCCGTCTCGGGTTTTGAAATTTAAAAACCGCAAACACCGCGTGTCTTAGAAGTTCAGGACCAAACTTTTATGTTTGGGTCGAAAACTCATCCAAAAACATAAACTCATGCCTTAAGCATGAGTTTACTCCCCAAAAACTAGTCATTTTGTGTTGACTCCCCATTTACCAAAAGAGTAAACTCCAAAAATCAGCTCAAGTATCATCCTAGAATTAATTCAAGATCTTCAATCTAGTAAGTGTTTCTAGCCCTTTCAAGTTAGTATATCACTTAATCTAGTGATAGTACATCCTTTAATCCATCCATTTTTGTGTTTTGACTAGTTTTTCCAAAACACCAAGAACACCAAGAACACACACTAGTGTTCTTGGACTTAAAGTTCATTTCAAGCTTCCACAATGTAAGTACTTCTATCTTAGAGTCATTTAAAGCTAGCTATACATGTTTATACCAAGGAAAAGTCCCAAGAATACCAAGAACAAGGTGTTCACGGTTTTGGGAGGCTCCCAAAAACCGTAAACACCAAATTTAGTGCCTTAGGGTGCCTAGATGCTTCACAATGCCTTAGGGACTTGTCTAGTTTCATCCTTGATGAGTTTATCACACAAAAAGCACCAAAACCTTCCATTTTTATGTGTTTACGGTTTGGGGATGTCCCAAAACCGTAAACACCCCAAAAAGTGTTTAAATGTCCCATAAAAGTCCCATGGTTGTTCCTTATGTCTAAATCTAACCTAGACTAGTGCCATGATTGAGCTAAGGACTTGAAGACCCCAAATACCGTAAACTTAGTAGTTTAAGGTAGTAAACTCATGAGTTTAAGGTAGTAAACTCATGAAAAATGGTCCTTAGACTCTAAACTCCATTTAGGAGTGTTTTGATGCCACACAACACTTCCTAAGGCTAAATCATGAAGTAGGAATGCTTGGAATAGCTTAGAAGACTTCAAATCAACAAATGGTCAAAAGGTTAGGAGTTTACGACCGTAAAATCAAGAGTTTACGACCGTAAAATCAAGGGGTGTTGGTCTTTAGGGAGTAAACTCATTTTAGGAGTGTTCCTTGAACCGCAAACACACTAGCCTTTCCCTACAACAGTTAGATGCACTCCTTAGCACTTATAACACTTATACAAAGTGTTTGTCATGTCCTAGAGTGTCTTGAATTGTTTATTAGTTGTTTAAAGACTAATTATTTATATACCTATGTCCTTATATGTAATTAGGATCTTTGTGCGTGTCTAAGTCTTCACTTGACACCAAGCACTTATCCGACACTTCCTTCCGATCCACTCACAATAGGTGAGTTCATACCCCTTAATCAACGTTTTAAATGTTTTTAAATACTTTTTTTTGGGGGGGGGGGATACAAGTAGAATCATGCTACTTATTATATCAATCATGTGATTAATAAGCAGCATTCAAATGATTGGCTACTCATTAGCCGTGTTACCAATCAGTTTCCTTCAAATGATTTTCATAAACATTTTATATGTTTAAAACTCCTTATTAAACTGTTCATTTTACACTGTATGTTTCGTTTCAAACTCATATACAATTGTGTTTCAAACAAATGTTCCTTTATACTTAAACTGTTTTATCAAACCCATGTTTTCAAACCATTTTATAGATTGACATCAAGTCGATCTTTTCTTAGATAATAATCATGTTCAAAGGTTTTACAAAACTTATTTTATGCTTTTATATTATCAATTGCTTGCCTATATATGTATAGTTATATAAGAAATGTTTAAAAGACTTAGGAAGGCTATCCACCCTATTTCCTTTTCGCGCTTGAGATGTGGTCTGGTGGGATATTGGGTACCCGTCCGAAGGTCGTTTAAATATTAGTTATATATCATGTGTACATATATAGTCATAAAGGTTCTCCCAGTTCATTCAATACCCTTGGGTAGCAAGGGTATACTTCCATGTTCATATGTACAAGTTACATTACTAGTAAGCTACCATTTGGGTAGTTTAGGAAGATACTAGAACTATTACTAGAACGCGATATCATACAATGAGTCAGTTCATTCATGAGTCAATACTTGCTAGGTAGAGAGAGAACACACGTTACAGCTAGTACACACAGTACATTAATATACATGCTAGATAGAGAGAGAACACACGTTACAGCTAGCACACGCAGAACATTACAGTACATTACTGTACATGCTAGATAGAGAGAGAACACACGTTACAGCTAGTACACATAGTACATTACTATACATGCTAGATAGAGAGAGAACACACGTTACAGCTAGCACACGCAGAACATTACAGTACATTACTATACTATTACATAGATACATCTACATGAGTACATTTACATGAATACGTTTACATATATACACTTACATGAGTACACTTACATAGATACATCTACATGAGTACATTTACATGAATACGTTTACATATATACGCTTACATGAGTACACTTACATAGATACATCTACATGAGTACATTTACATGAGTACACTTACATGAGTACGTTTACATGGATAACATATGATGAGTTACTAGTACATTTTATATGTATAGATTATGTTATATAATCCTCATTCTTATCTTTACCTTGTGATATAATCACATAATCGACGAGATAGATTGGATTTAATATCATAGTACCAAAGGATACGTTGCGGGATTAACCATTCCTAGAATCTCTGTTAGCTACAAAGGTAAAAGCACATCCTCGGATGTCTACAGTTGATACCGTTACAGGTATACTTTAAGGGACTAACTATTCCTACACCCAGCTGTTAGGAACATAGGTAAATGTACATCTACGGATGTCTTCAGTTGACACTGTTAGTTATATTAGTACAAAAGGATAACGCTTAGGTTATTTATATTGTTACCTCTATCTTGTGACTCATTCACATAACCGATGAGGTGAATTATTTGAGTATTCTAGTACCAAAGGATACAATTTCTTATAATAATAATAATAGTAACACAGTCGGGTCTTGGTAGAAGGCTACATTCAGAGCAGTCAGGTCTTGGTAGAAGGCTACATTCAGAGCAGTTAGGTCTTGGTAGAAGGCTACATTCAGAGCAGTTAGGTCTTGGTAGAAGGCTACATTCATAACAGTTAGGTCTTGGTAGAAGACTCCCTTTTATACTAGTAGGAATCATAGGGATTTCTAGGGTTTTTCAAACGTCTACAGTTGTTTTACAAACATTTTCATACTTAGGAGAACTTTCTTTCAAAACATTTTCTAGTCTTTCATTACGTGTCATACAAATACTTACATACAAATTAAGACACTAAAATACTTATGATATCACCAGCTTTAAAGCTGATACTCTCTTTCAAAATAACTTGTATCCTCATCTCAACAATAGACAAGTACCGATGCAAGGTTTAGAGAAGATGGAGCTCGTTCAAGTCTCATCTTTCATTTTGATTTATATGTTAGTGTCTATTATAATTTGACAGAACACACTTGTATTAAAATTATATTATTAATGCAATGGATGATGTTGTTGCTTGTTTATTACTTTTCATTATTGTGATACTGTACATGACGTCCTCCGTCCCAGAACATTTCTGCTGTTCTTGGTTTTGGGGTGTGGCAATATCTCCCCATCAACATATTTCTTCAGTTCAGCTTAGGTCTTCATAGCTTCCATAGCAACATTCACCGCCTTTCCCATTATTGATGCGAACTCCACATCAGTCAATTCTAGACAATCATATTAACTATCTATAAAGATTTTGATATAACCAAGACCAAGGCTCAAAACATCTTTATCATTCCCTTGAAGTTGCGAAGCCTTCATGTCTTTCAAAATTAATGCAACTTGAATCAGTTCATTGAAGTTCATTAGTGGAAAATCAGCAACTGAGAAATCGCATACTTGGTTGTTTGCCCTTACAACATGATATCAAAAATTATGTATCATATTTTCGAACAATACATCTTTTGTTATGCTGATCACCTTCTTGATCTTCACCAATAACCATATTTCTTCTGGTTCTTTCCCAACAACATCATGAAGCCTAAGTTTCATATGAATATAATCATCTTTGTTATCGAATTTCTCAATTATCTTGTACTGATCCATGATGAACATCATTTCATTTATTGGAAAATCAAGCTGACTCATATCAGTGTTAGTGATAGAATAGCTTTTCTTTGGCTTTTTCTCAAATGCATACATATGATTGAAAGCAACTCTTCCTTTAATACTCTCATAGCTGTACACCTTCTTTGGATCTCCCTTATCCATACCAGGTGGATCATTTTCACGAAATCTTAATATGCTTTGTATCTTCCTATGTTTATCCATTTCAGCTTCAACTTTGCCCTTCTTCTCTTCTTTTGATTTTTCAACCAAAATCCCCTTCCTTTTTCCATCATCTTCAAAAGGTTTTGGTTTCGAAGAACTTGAAATTCCTCCTTCAGTAGAAGAATTGATAACAATTCCCTTTAGAATGGGTCATGTTGTTGTCTTGATGGCTTCAGTTGTATTCACCTTTGAAACTATAAGTGTTGGGACTTGAGTAGATACAACTTTCGTTACTTCACCAATACTTACAATCTTCTCAATTTTTTTTGTCTGTTCAACCCCTTTTGAAATTTTTGAAGATTTACCTTCTTGAACATTCTTTTCTCCCCCTTCACCCCTTTGACAACACGAGGGACATTCGATGGTAAAAGATTGAGAATTCGAGATAATGGTGCCAACTGTTTGTGAAGAACAGATCCAACAACATAAATTTTTGAGATAAAAATTTTGGTGTGGTCAGAGGAGATGAGCCTGGCTTAGAGATTAATGCTTTAAACTCATTGGAAGATAGTTAAGTAATTTGAGGAATCAAGGCTTCATATAGTTTGACAAACTTCGTGTCCACATCTGCTATAATATCCATATTCTGATTGAGAGACACATAGTCTTGTTGTGAAATAGCAATCTCTTTGTGCATGTCGTCATGAAGTTCTTGAATTTTCAAATTAACATCCTCCCTCACCTTTGTCACATCTTGCACAAAAAATACATGTCGTTCTTTAGCAACCCTCTTGAAATCTCGAACTTCTTCTTTAAAATTTAAAGATTGAGACTTAACCCTAAGCTCATTAGTCTTGTCATTGCTATCCACCTTCTCAAGGATTCGAGATTCAGAAGCACTAAGCAAATTAGAAAACTTATTGAACAATCGAGCTTCTTGTGCTTTTAGCATGACATCCACTTCAATACTAGACATAGAATCGTGTCCCCCTGCATCTACTTGGGACTGAATGATCGAGTTAAGCTTTTTGTTCAGAATCTTAAATTGTTTTCCTGACATCAACATGTGATTAGAAATATCTTCTTCTTCTGGATCAAACTGAAGTTCATCAAAAGTTCCTCCAAATCCTCCATCATCATTGGTTGTATCATCAACAAATTTTGTTGGATTAGTAGATTGGGAAGAAAATAGAGAAGTGAAAGGTTGATTGAGAATTTGAGTGAAGGTTGGTGAAGACGAGACTGGATGTGTACGAATAATAAAGGCTGGTAAAGAAACAAGGGTACTGACTGTAGAAGTTTCGATAATACCTTGAGTGACCATGGAAACTTCTTTATTCGACTCCTCTTCACCCATAGTAACATTTACAACCGTATCAGATATGTATGTAAGAATGCTAGAGGTTTGAACCTCCTCATTACTTGACTTGGTTAACGAAACCTCGAGTTGAACGATTGGTGTTTGCTTAGGAGTCGAAAGACTTTTTGAAAGAATAGCTTCAGGAGTTTCTGAAACTTCTTCTTCTTCAAAAGATACTTTTTGAAGGACCAAATTTCGCTTTTTATGCTTCTTGGAAATATTTTTTGCCATATCAGTAGCTATTATCTTCTTTGATAACGGGGACACAGGAGCTTGAATTTCCCGAATAATAACTATTTTAGAGTAACATGAGGCTTGCTACTAAATGGAGGAGAAAAACTGGAAGACCGTTCTGGTGACTTTCGAGAAGGATGAGCTTCCTACTTGATTCTTTTAAGAACACCAGACTTAAAAGGAATATTTTGGTATGAGTTTCGACAACTGAAACCACAACAGGCTCAGTAGCGACAACAATCCATTGCTCAGTCTTCTTGGATCTTCGAGATTTCTTGGAAGAACCTGCATCTCGTTTAGCCAACAGAATACTAGTTTCTTCATCTGGATTGATTGAAGCCAAATATGTCATCAAAACAGAACTTGTTGGATAAACACGCATGAGCATAGCGTCTGGAATTCGTGCAATGTTCGGAAACACTTCGGAATCATCCTCAATCTCATTTGGAAAGTTATACTTCAAGAACTTAGCAGTTTGTTCATCAGCAGGAACCTCGATTCCTTCTTTTTCATACATATACTAAAGAATTAAACTCCAATACCTAGCACACGATATTCCTTGAACAATATTTTTATTCTCAACACTTTTCAAAAATTCTTTCCACATTTGACCTGAATAATCCACAACAAGGTCATAATAAATTACTACAACCGTAACATAGACCTCCATCCTCACTTTGTCCAAACCAACACTCTGACCAGCAAGGCATCTGAGAAAAATACCAAAAAGAAAGTTCCAGAATAAAGGAAGACCAGACTTCTTGAACTGACTAATCTTGGTAAGTGGAGGTTGATGGCCCATTTCATTGAACATGTGGATGACTTGATCATTCGATAGAACACAATATGGTGGAGAATTAGGAACTTCCAAAATTTGACAAAACAGTTTCTTGGAAAGACAAAGCTTATTGTCATTCATCAGGTGGAAGGTAATAACATCAAGAGCTTTGATGTACATTGCTGTAGATCCTGCTAGAGATATCCAATACAATGGTACACTAAAAGAATTGAACATTTTCGTGTATAAAACAGAATGTTTCAGAGCTACGATCAACATTTGCAGAGCTTCTGTCACACCCCCGAACCGTCATAAGTAACGGCGGAAACGTCCGGGAGCGGGTGACGTCATATGTAGTATCACAACAATTGTATCATAGCAAGCATAGTAAACATAACCAAACATTGAATACAAACATGAAAAAGGTTTTACATTGTCTTAATGCATAGTTTTGTTCATATCAAAGTAAAATGAAAAGACGAGACTCTATCACGCCGACTTCTCCAAAATCCTGGAAGTACCTGTCTATATATCCCTGAGAATACAAGCAGTTTGAAAGAATATCAACATCAAGCTGGTGAGTTCATAAGCATTTAGTTTTGGTGGAAACTGTTTCTTTGATCCTTTTGAAAAGTGTTCCTTAAGAAAATCCTATACTTTCTTATGAAAGGTGTTTGAATATCCGTTAGTTATTTGTTAAACAATTTATTTATGGAAGATCGAGTTATCCCGGGAAAATCCTATATTTTCCTTAAAAGTTGATGGTTGGTTATCTACTCTAGTCTGAGGTGTACAAGCATCTACCATACTTATATCGTTAGACGTAGTTTTCGTGAAAACCCTATTTGCTCCCTGTGAGGTATATTAGCCTTATTATATAAATAAAACTAATAAATACGTGGTGAACTAAATCCTAAAGGTATTATTAATATCCTATAGTAATTAAACTAGTTATTACTTTGAGGTTAGTTCGCTTGTTTCATTATTACAAAAGTAAATTACTGCTATGTAGGTTGCGAGTGTCATGACCTTACATAGACTTGACATGGCCTGAATGGGGCCAGTATCTTTTTATGACTTTGTTACCCCTGGACCTGAAGGTCCAACTGTAGCTAGCAGTAAGGTGCGGGATAGTCGGTCCCATATAGATCTATACACAACAGTCACATTCTCCCTCCAAGAGATTCTGGTTACAAGTCCTAGTCCTACACCCTGATTCTGTGGGGGTGTTACCTAGGACGTGCCTCCAACTTTAGACTAACAAATTTACAAGTAATAATACTAAAGATCTTGTTTATGATTTCCATGAATTCTTTATAAAATAACACATTTTACTATATAATTCACGAGTTCATTGCCTTAATTTTGAAAACTTTTTCTACGAGTTGATTTCTTAATCGTTTGGTAAAACTGTTTTCCATGCTAAAAGCATACTAAACATATAATTATATTAACCAAATAATATACTTTATAAAAGCATAGGGGTATGAGCTCACCTCGGGCGTTTTGAATGAAAGATCGATACGGAACGCCAGATGTTCAAGTGAAGCCTTGAACATGATTGGATCCTATTTGACATGTAATGAGACATAAAGGAGTCAAAATGAAGGTATTTCGCTACTACATATGATTGGGAAACACTCCCGGGACTTGGAACTACTCGCACTAAGTGTTAGAACCTTATAGGATTGAGTAATGAGGGTGTATGACCACCTTAAAGGTGTGTACGACCATGGGTGTGCGGTCGTACACTCATGTGGGAAGGTATTTTTGAGGTGTATTCAAGGTTCATACTTGCTTCAATGAGGTGTTCTAGGTCCTTACTTAGTTGTATTGCAAGTTTGAGGCCTACTATGATCATCAAAGTGGGTGTAAGGCCAGTTGGGTGTGTGTGCGGCCGTACAGAGGGGTGTGGGGCCATACACTCTTCATCCATGCCCAAAATGTCGATTTTGAGGTGCATTAAGGCTAATACCAAGTCCAACTAGGAGATAGGGACCCAAAATCTTTTTTTGGAGAGCCTTTTGAAGGTGGGTACGGCCACCTCATGAAGGTGTGCGGCCGTACACCTTCAAAGGATGAAAACCATGACCTAAAACATGAAGAATCAAGGGATCTTTCAAGTATAACGAGCTAGGGATGGATTACTTATGTTTTTGATGCCTTTGGGGGGGTTCTTGGATGAAGATTCTAGAGAGAGAAAGTAGCAGTGTAGCCAAAGGGAGAAAAAGTGAAAGGGGAGGGGTCTCTCTGTCTCTCTCTCTCTCTCTCTCTCTCTCTATATATATATATATATATATATATATATGATGAGATTAAAACTTAATCTTGAAGATCGATTAGATCTTAAACAGGTGAATAAATATTAAACAGCAAGAACACGAAAGTAAAGAACATGTCAAGGATGAATCAAACGTGTCGAATGATTAAAACAAAACCCTCAGAAGAGCTCGATTAAGAACATCAACTGTAGAGAGTTAGTAGGTTTACAGGAACGATAAAGAGAGAAAACTGTAATGCTATCGTAATGCTATCGTCTTCTAGATCGTTAACCTAATATGCATGCAAGCATATACTTATATAATAAACCTAACGGGCTCTCGGTTGGACAGGCCCAAACCGGAGCATAAAACATATGGACTAAAAGCCGAGCCCAATGACGCAATCCTTGAGCGAATCTTCAACCCAACAATCTCCCCCTTTGCGTCAATTGGAGCGAGACCTTCACTTGTTACTTGGGCCAGCAGCGGTGGCAGGTACTTTCTTCTTCACGGTATTAAACAGACGCGAGATAAGAGCCAGTATCGTCTGTCTAAAACTGATATACCATTGGATCATATCTTCGAAGTATTTAACATCATCCGCTGCATTCTCTTTACACCTTCGGACGATTGACAACACGTGCTCTAGACAAGCAGTGGTGTAAAGATGTTTGTCAGCTAAAGCAAAGAGACATTTCTGTCCTTCTGCTCTAGTGAACATGACCGAATTGCGTCTCGGGTCAATCTTGCCCATTTTCATCTGATTGAGATCACTGGCCGATCCCACAGGAGCTATCTTCGGTTTCTTCTTGAAGATAGTGGCTACCTCCTGATCCATTAGGGCTACCTCCATAATGTAACAGACTAACATCCTTTTGAGATGGTCTATAATCGGACCATATTCAACTTCATTCGTCAAGAGGATGTTATGCAAGACGATCCAATCATGAGGATTTAGGTTCGGTAGATCTTCCAGGGATATATGATGTTCAGTTTTTGCAGACCCTCGAATCACCTTGAACCGAACATTGATGAATCTTCCTTCGGTGTAAGGCTTCAAAACTCGAACGTTCACTATCTTCTGGGTGCTCCATGTTAGATACTGAGGACGAGCAACCTTCAGATAGAAATCGATGAGCTCCCTATCAACCTCAGGGTTCGGATGAGGGACTTCAAAAATATTTGAGAAGGCGTGGAAGATAAACGCCTTTCGAGTCAACGGCATGTCGAACTGCGAATCGACAGAATTATAGCAGTCGAAGGAAATCACCGGCTCGAGCCATAGGATGCTGGGAGTGTCTATGGCCTCCTTGATCATTCGCTCCCGAGTCCAGGCAGGGAAGAGAGTCTTCCTGCTATCAAGGAGATCGTGGGCTTCTTTCTTCTTGCGTTCGGCTTCTTCAGCCTCTCACGCCACATGATTGACATCTTCATCAACTTTGCGACTGTTCTTTCGTTTCAACATGTCCGCAATGGTTTCTTTGTCTTCATCTTCATCTTCTTCCTCAGCTATATTCTTCCCTTTATCCTTCACACCCGAACCCGAAGTTTGACCAGTTGGAGGTGGTTCGGTTGTGTGAGTAGCTTTGGAGGAAGGAGGTGGTTTCGATCTGGTCTTCTTCTCTTCTCCCCGTTGTTTCGGATAGGACACGAAACTAGGTAAGCCTTCGATTTTGCTGAGAAGGTCCATGGCAGGAGAATGTTTTTCAGCAAGGGTTCGCCTCACCGAATGGTTGAGAATCGGATCGTGTGCTTCTCGGATGTTTGATAAGGCAGCGTGTACATCCGAAACACATGTCTTGATGACCTCCCGTTCGGATCGAAGAGCTTCAAGCTGTTGTTGAGAGTTTGAAAGCTGAGTGCTCTTGACCTTAAGGGCGGTAGTTTTGCTTGCCAGAACGTCCATTAGTGAGTTTTCAGCTGCAAGATCCTCTTGAAGCTTAGCGAGGCGCTCATTAATGGAGGCACGAAGGGCCGAGTTGTCGTCGCTTATTGATTGGCGAAGGGTAGCGAACGATGTCAACTCCGTTGAGATGAACTTTGCCAATTGCTCAACGATTGGTTCCAAAGTTGTCTTGGTAGAATCCACACTCTCCTGTAAGGACTTCAACAGGGAAGAGGCGTCTGAGAATAGTTTATCGACTTTTGTGGTCGCAGCCTCACAGGCTTTTGTAGAGGCGTCTATGGCGGCAGTGGCTGAAGCTACCGAATCATGCTGAGCCCTGGAGAAGGCATCAACAATCTTCTGAAGAGCGGCTTCAGAGAGAGAGGACTGGTTGTTGGAAGAAGAAGCAAGAAGTAAATCAACCTTCTCGTTAAGCTCCTTAAGATGCTTCTTTGTCACTGGAGCATCATCCTCTTCGTGACTTTGAACTTGAAACGGACTAAAATAGACCGAATCGAAAGTCATGTTTTCACCGCCAAGAAACGGGTTATCTCCATCAGAGGCATGATCTGGAGATGGTGGGGGTGGTGAAGCTGGGGGTGTGGTGGTTTTTGTAGGTTCAGGTTGAGTGTTGGTTGGGGTAGTTTCGGGTGGTGGTTGAGTGTGGGTAGGTTCGGTTGTATGCTGGGTTTCAGTTTAGGTGGTTCGGTTACGGGTGGGGTTTCGGTTGCAGTTGTGAAAATGGGTGGTGGTATAGGGAAAGAGGTTGGAGGAACAGTGGTAGTGGGGTTTATTGTGGGAATGGAAGTAGGGATTGTTTGAGTGGGTGAAGGAATGGGTGAGTTATGGATTTCCATGTCTGGGGTAGGAGATCGGGGTGGGGTGTTGCCTCTTGGAAGGGTTTCGCCTCGTTGAGAGCCGTCCGAATCCGAACTCTCGCCTTCTGAGTCACTCAAAGAAGAGGGGACAACAAGCTTTCGCTTCGGTTGAGTCTTCCCCCTCTTCGGCTGTGGGGACTAGCACCATCGGATCCTGAGCTCCGTTCAGATAAGCCCATGAAGAGGACTGTGAACATGCCGTTCCATTGCGGCGGCAAGCAGGATTTCTTGAACTTTGCGATGGAGACGAGCGCCTCCGTGTACCCCATGTTATAGAACATGTTGTAAAGATGCCCAATCGGAATCGTCTCCGGATTAATTCTCGATGGGTCAGCAGCCAAACCAAGCAAAGTACCAAACCGTTGTCGTGAAATGGAGGTCTTGTGATCAGCAACCTCGAAGAAGACGCGCTCAACTACTTTGTCGTAATAGGCAGTCGCATACACCTGCGAGAGAATCACCATAGGCACAGATTCAATCCTGGAGAGAGCAGGAGCTATTTGGGAGTACCTCAGGCACTCGATGATCGGCGACATATAAGAGTCGTACGCCAGAGGGTTTAGATCGATCACCAAGCATTGTTGTGGGCGAATGGGAAGGATGTGTGAGGTAGCATGGACTGAGGATGATTATGCCATTGTTGACGATTGAAGAAGATGATGAACAGGAAAGCTTTTGGGAGTTTTTGTTCTCTTGAAATTTCGGAGGCAGTAAAGAGGTAAATGGGAGTGGAGACTGCCTTTTATAGTGATTGTAAGGAGAGAGAAAAATTTGTTCAAATCTTCTATGCGTGACAGTTAAGGCATGCGATGATCACGTAGGAGAGAGAGTGTCAGATTCCTAGGATCACGCCGCCCAACAAGCGCCGTTTCAGAACAAACCGTTTGAAATCCTCACGCGCCTATAAATGCCAGAGAGGAGTCGCTTGAAATTCGCACACGCGTCCACTTTGTCAGTAAAAGAGTGGATGTTTCAAATTCACACGCACCCCTTTTTACCACCGGTTGAAATTCAATCCTTTTATTTCCCGCCTGGGTCAGCAACCCTTCGTCTTATCTTTTTGAATCGCATCTTTTGAATAAATTGCCCACGTGGATGATTGTTGACCACGTCTTAATAATTAACCACCAATGCAATAAATCAGCCTGAAATTAATTAGTAACGGATTTTTGGAAAATCAAAGATATTCGTGCTAAGACTGTAAAAAGAAAAGAAATAAAGCAACTCTTTTTAGGAATGACTGTGATGTCAATAATGACACGAAACAAATGATCCCGGGCACGAATCTCTTCCTTCAAGGTCAAGAGAGACCTTAAAGTGTTAATGTGGATTCCCGTTGAATTACGATCAAACACTTATTAATAAATGTTGAAAGGCTTCTTTTAATTAGGCTACTTAAGGGTGGCTTTCGCTTTGATTCAACAATTCTAATCTTGAAATAAGAAAGAAAGTGAATAAAGTACTTGTGAGACCGGTGTAGTCTGTTGAACAAGTAGGTAGGAATTAATATTAAATTGGCTTGGAAAATATAAAATCTCAAAAAAAATAAAAACTGGATCCCAAGGGAAGAAATGTTATGGTGTTTAACAATTTCATAGGAATCACACAAAATAAAATTTGAGATTTCATGTTGGTGCATCCGTCAATTCTTTGGTGAAAACTTGAGCAAATTAATTGTTCACCGTCAATTCAGAATTGGTGTTGAATTTTGGGTTTCACTCAGCTCGTAGTGGCACGAAACTGAGATCATAAACACAGTTGTTGTGTAACCATAAACCTCAGTGGTAATTTCTGAGAGTCTCAAGGGTTACGTTGATGAAACGAATGTAATGGAGAAATATAATGGAGATGGTGTAAGAAGATAAAGTACCTCTGCTGCGAAAATAAGGACCAAGTAGAAAACTCTTAACTCATGTGAGAAGAGAGTGAGGTAGCTCATGATTAGAATAAATGAGGTAGCCTTATTGGGAAGACAAGGTTTGTTTATACCAAGTCGTGAAGGCTATTATTCAAAATCTTATGAGGCTTGGGACACATACAGCAGCATGCTTCTAGGGACACTTAAGTAATCCAACAATTATATCCCCATAAACGAACAAACACACAAACAAAATTAAAAGAGAAAAATATTTTTGGAGTTTTTGAGATATATTAAAGAAATAAAAAAAAATAAAAAATTATAATGAAAAAAAAAATAAACAAGAAGAAAAAAAATTAGAAAGAGTAAGTAAAAAAAAACTTTGGAAAAAAATTGAAAAACCGAACCCGAACGTTCGGTTGGGAAAAATTTGAAAAACCGAACCCGAGCGTTCGGTTGAAGAAAATTTTGAAAAACCGAACCCGAACGTTCGGTTGGTTTCGGTTCATGAAAATTTTGAAAAACCGAACCCGAGCGTTCGGTTGGTTTCTGTTCATGAAAATTTTGAAAAACCGAACCCGAACCTTCGGTTGGTTTCGGTTTTGGAAAATTTTGAGAAACCGAACCCGAACCTTCGGTAGGTTTCGGTTTTGGAAAATTTTGAGAAACCGAACCCGAACCTTCGGTAGGTTTCGGTTTTGGAAAATTTTAGAAAACCAATGAATTGAGACATGCAATCAGAAAATACTTTTGACAAGAAGATAAACAACTTTGTACAAGAAATTTACAACCAAGAAAACTACCTTTGTGGTGATGAGCGAGTCAGATTATTTAACCGAACCTGAACGTTCGGTCAATTTCGCTTCTTACGTTTGAGGTTGAGAGGTAGTGTGAGGTACTGACTCTGATTCCATCATACCTAGCCCTTGCAGTATTCTGTTGAATGATGCTTCAGGAAGAGCTTTGGTAAAGACGTCAGCCAGTTGATCAGTGGTTCGAACAAAGTGTAATTCGACGTTTCCATCTTCCACGTGATCTTTGATGAAGTGATACCTCAGTGCTATGTGTTTGGTTTTAGAGTGTTGCACTGGGTTATGACAGATCCTTATTGCACTTTCAGAGTCACAATATAGTGGGATCTTCTTCATATTGAGTCCATAGTCTCGAAGTTGACTCTGGATCCAAATCACTTGAGAGGTGCAGGATGCAGCGGCTATGTATTCCGCTTCGGCAGTAGACAACGACACACACGTTTGTTTCTTGGATTGCCAGCTAACCAACTTCCCGTCAAGGAATTGACAGCCGCCAGTGGTGCTTTTTCTATCGAGTCCACATCCTCCAAGGTCATCATCTGAATAGGCTTGAACGAAGAAGCTTGAGTTGGAAGGATACCATAGACCTAAGGAGGTGGTTCGCTTGAGATAGCGTAAAATGCTCTTCACTGCAAGCATGTGAGGTTCGCGTGGGTTTGCCTGAAATCGAGCACAATAACACACAGAAAACATGATGCCAGGCCTGCTAGCAGTAAGATACATTAGTGAGCCTATCATTTGACAATAGAGCGTGATATCAACAGCCGGTTTGTCTAGAGATGAAGTTAGTTTGGTGCCGAATGCCATTGGGACTTTGACTTTGGAGTCTCCCATCATACCGAACTTTGCTAGGAGAGTCTTCGTGTAAGCTTCCTGATTGATAAAGATGCCTTCGGGTCCCTGTCTAATATTTAAACCAAGGAAAAAGTTAATAGGACCCATTGAGCTCATTTCAAATTTAGTCTCCATCAACTTTCTGAATTCAACTGTTAGGCTGGGATTCGTAGAGCCAAAGATGATGTCATCGACATAAATTTGAACTATCATAAGGTGGTTACCTTCCTTTTTGTGAAAGAAGGTTGGGTCAACCAAACCTTGTTTGAATTTAGTCATCTTTAAGAATTTAGTTAGCGTTTCATACCAGGCTCTCGGAGCTTGTTTAAGACCATACACAACTTTATCCAGAATATAGCAATGATTTGGATACTTTTCGTTCACGAACCCAGGAGGTTGCTCCACATACACGGTTTCTTCGAGTTCTCCATTAAGAAATGCACACTTGACGTCCATTTGGAAAACTTCAAAGTTTTTGTGGACAGCATAAGCAAGAAATATTCTTACAGATTCCAGCCTAGCTACAAGAGCGAAAGTCTCTTCATAGTCAATCCCTTCCTCCTGACAATATCCCTTTACAACCAGACGAGCTTTGTTCCTTATAACATTCCCTTCCTTGTCCATTTTATTCCTAAAGACCCATTTGAGACCAACAACTGAGGCATCTGGAGGAGTTCGAATGAGGCGCCAGACTTTGTTCCTTTCAAATTCGTTCAGTTCGTCTTGCATTGCTTGAACCCAATCGAAGTGATCGAGAGCAGTGTTAACTGTCTTCGGTTCAACTTTTGATACGAATGAGTTAAACATAAAAAACTCAACCTTTGAAAATAAGGATGTCTGTTTTGCCTTCAGTTGTGATCGGGTCAGAACCTTTTCGGAGACATCACCAACCACTTGAGAGATAGGATGATCTCTGGTCCATTTGGTAAGAGGAGGATAATTTGGATCAAAGGTTGGGTCTAGTTCAGCATTGATCATCTCTTCTGGCTCGGATTGGCTTTCGTAGTCAAGTGACATATCACCATGCTCCCCCTCGATTAATGAGCTATGAGAAACTTGAGGTTCAGAGGTTTCTTGTGGTGCTGGACTTTCAGGCGTTGATGCACCTTCGGTTGGAGAAGCACTTTCGGTTGGAGTTGGACTTTCGGTTGGAGAAGCACTTTCGGTAGCAGTTGTAGAGCTTGGCTCCCCCTCAACATGTGAGCTTGGCTCCCCCTCAACTGAAGCATCGTTAGATGGAGGTTCATCAGAATTCGATCCCCCTTCGTTCATTCTCCTGGCAGCTTCTTCGACAATTTGCTTCATGTGGTCTACCTTGTTGTCTGTTGCGCCTGCTTCTGAGAGAGTAGCTTTCTCTGGTTCGTCAAATAGCTCCAGAAACTTCTCGTATAGATTAGCGATCGAGACTGTGAATTGGCCAGTTTGAGGAAAGATTTCCCCAGTTGTGTCTTCTTTGGCCTGTAGCTTTTTGACATAGCTATCGTCAAAAGTCACGTAATAGGTCTCTTCGATTTTTCTCGAACGCTTGTTTAGGACCCTGTATGATTTGGAAGTGAGAGAGTAACCCAGAAAGATTCCCTCGTCGGCTTTGACATCGAACTTGTTGCGGTGTTCTTTAGAGTTAAAGATGAAACACCGTGAGCCGAACACATGGAAAAATTTCACATTGGGCTTTCTGTTGTTGAGAATCTCGTATGGTGTGAGCGTGAATCGATTGTTAAGATAAGACCTGTTCTGTGTAAAACAAGCAGCAGAAATTGCATCAGCCCAAAAATAAAGAGGTAAGGAAGTGAAACTTAGCATAGTTCGGGCAGCTTCACACAAAGATCGGTTTCGTCTTTCGACAATTCCGTTCTGTTGAGGTGTGTAGGGAGCTGAGAAGTTGTGACTTATTCCCTTTTCTGCTAGAAATTCTTCAAATTCCCTGTTCTTGAATTCGAGACCATTGTCGCTTCTGATGTTGTGAACGACCTTCTTGAGCTGTACTTCAATCTGCTTGATGAACACTTTCAGCTTATGAGTCGCTTCAGATTTGAGCTTTAGAAAGAACACCCATGTAAATCGTGAAAAGTCATCGACAATAACAAGAATATACTTGCTACCACCGATGCTTTCGATAGATGATGGACCACACAAATCAATATGAAGTAATTCGAGTGGTTCAACAACTTTTGTGTTAATAACAGATGGATGACTTTGACGACTCTGCTTCCCCATTTCGCATGCAGCACACAAATGATCTCTGTTGAACTTGAGCAATGGAAGGCCTCGAACATGACCTCCAGTGACAAGTCTGTTGATATCTTTAAAGTTGAGATGAGAGAGTCTTCGGTGCCACAACCAGCTTTCGTCAGATTGAGCTTTTGATAACAAGCATATAGCTGGGTTTCCTTTGATGGGTTTGAGGTTTAGAGGAAACATTTCACCCTTTCGCTCCAATTTGAGAATAACTTTCTTCGTCTTCTTCTCAATAATTTCAGAACCTTCATCGTCGAATGAGACTTTGAGACATGTACCTCCAACAAGCTGAGATACACTGATGAGGTTGTGTTGTAGTCCTTCCACATAAGCCACCTTCCTTATAGTAAAATCACCATTAGTTATCATTCCGTATCCCTTTATGGTGCCGAAAGAATTGTTTCCAAACTTGACATTGCCACCATTTGCAAGGGACCTGTATTCCCTGAGCTCTTCTTTCCTCCCTGTCATGTGACGTGAGCAGCCACTATCGATGTACCATTCTTCGTCGAACTGCTCGTCACTTATAACCTGCAAAAATTAAGCCGATTTAGGAACCCAAAGTTTCTTGGGCCCACGTGAGCTTTTCATAGGAACAGGAACAGTAAGAGAGATGTCAACAAGATATGTTCGTTTTATAAGTGTTGTTTCATCTTTCATTTTTAATGGTGAAAACTTTTATTTTATTAGGATTGGGTGCGTTCGGTTTAGACTCTGGTGTGGATGTATTAACTTTCTGTTTGCCTTTTTGTTCAGCTGACGAATGAGATTTTTGAGAACGAACAGAATGAGCTTTAGAGCCAGGTGGAGATGAATTGGAAGAATTAGATGAATAAGAAGGAGTGGGCTTAGGTTGAGATGACTTCTTGGCTGGAGACTCTAGGTGACCCTTTTGCTTTTGATCATTGGTGGGACTGACCTTAGAGTTTTGATCTCTGTTGACTTCAGAAACGAACCTATGCTTTCGGTTGGAATCGTTCTGTGAACCAAACCTATGCTTTTGGTTGGAGTCATTCTTAGAACCGAACCTTTGCTTTCGGTTGGTATTCTCTTCTGAACCGAACCTTAGCTTTCGGTTGTTGTTCTCTTCTGAACCGAACCTTGGCTTTCGGTTGTTGTGACTCTCATGCTTTTTGACAGGATTGTTCTCAAACTTCAGATTCTAGTCTTGATGTGAGAAATATGCGTTTTGGGATTGCCAAAATTGTTTCCTTTCAGAGAGATTCTTCCTGTATCTCTGGTTCCTTTCACGTTTCTTATTCCTCATCTGTTTCGGTTGATGATGAATATTGGCTTTCATTTTCGGTTTCTCCTTGGCTGGTTCACTTTGAACTGTAGGAGATTCACTTTGAACTGAGGAACTAGAGGGAATATCTTCTTTTGCCGAACTTCCATTCTCTTGAGGAACGTCTTTCGTACCACTAGTACTTGGCTCATCGAAATTATCTAGCTTATTCAAGGGTTCTGGTATGTACCTACCTTTACTCATCCATGAGGTTCTTTCTGATAAGCCTACCGTTTCGTTTGCATTATCTATTGGAGCTGACCAGAATTACTCATCACAGCCATCAGCATTGTCTTCGTTTACAATAGCTGTGAGTTCAGCGGTCTGATGTTTGGTTACTCCAATAACCTTGTACACTTGATTTGGAGTGGTCCTGACCTTTTGATATACAACTGCTTTCTCTGCTAAGATCGGGGACTTTTGTTGGGACAATCGAGCGAACTCCACTGAATTTTCAGAAATTAGATTCTTGTGGTTTTCAGGTTCGCTTTTTACAAATTCTGAGCAGTCAACCGTGTCCTCTACAAAAATTTCACTCATGTTGTCGTCCTCGTTAAGCTCAGATGCATTTTCAACATCAATTTTGTTTTCTGAGCTTAAGTTGGCGTTTAAAGAGTCAAATTTTTGTATGGTTTCGGTTCTCAGTTTAAGTCTATCATTTTCATCCAAAAGGTTTTTGAGCATGTCCTTGTGGTCCTTGGATTTAATGAAAGATTCAATTTTGTCCAGTCCATACATATAGGTCGGATTGACGTCATCAGATGATATCACACTCTCACAATTATAAGCTTCAGCATCGATTTCATCCTCCTTAAACTCAAGGAAAGGCAAAATCATGCGATGGATCTTTTGGCCTATTTCACAGTCCAAGTGAAGCTGAGTAATATTAGAATAAAGACGTTTTGCAATTAAACAAAAAACATTCCGTTGTTTTAACAACTTTAAATTGTCTCTTTGTAAATAAATGTTTTCGTCTTTTATTTTAACTAATTCAGACTCCTTCAACTCGATCCACATGCGCCGCTCCTCACTCTTCGAAGACACCCTGCTTAATTGATCAGTTAGGTTAGAATTGGTGACTCGAGTTTGGGTTAAACTACTATCTAGATGAGAAATTCTTGTATTAACATTTTTTAGTTCTTTCTCATATGAGGATTGTGGTACTTTAAATGAAACGAAAACCGATTGTACCTTCTTGATCAGTTCATCAAGCTCATTGAACTGCTGGCTGAGTGGTTTGGCCGTGAAGCACATATTCTGCTGCTCCTTCGGTTCATTGCTTCCACCATCAGTGTTGTATCCCCTCAACTGAGATACATCGGACACCATGAAGCATCTTCCTCCACTGCTCTCCTCCTTTGCCACATAAGCCTTTCCATGAGAAGGCTTTCTCACTTCATCGTGTTCGGAGTCGGTTGACCAAACTTCCACGCTACCGAACTCGTCATCAGCAACCGAACCCTGCACAATTAGAGCATTCATGGAAGGGTTAGCGGTAGATTTCTTCTTTATCATTTCATCAAGCCTTTTCTGCAGCACAGCTTCCTCATCCTTTTCCTCATCTTTTTCAGCCATCTTTTTGAGGACACAATCTTTAGCATAGTGGTTTTTCCCACCACAGTAGTAACAACTTACTCCAGAATCACCATCTGCCTTCGGTTCCTTCTTGGGCTCTTCAACCTTCGGTTCATTGTTAACTTTTTCTGAACTATAACTCCCCTGCCAGTTTCGGTTTTTGTTGCTGGGGAATCTCTTCTTAATGAACCTCTTGGGGTTAGACACCATCATTGCATAATCCTCAGATGTGAGGTCATACTCCTCCAAGTTGAGGTCTTCATCCTCCATCACAGCTTTACTTTTTGACAGGAGGGCCAGTGAACCTAGGCTTGAAACAACGTTCTTTTCCTGCAGCACAATCTTTTCCTAGGACTTGAGAATATCCACCAGTTTCGCCAAAGAGTATGATTTAAACTGCTCATGGGCTTTAACTGTTGACACCACCGCTCTCCATTCTGACCTTAGACCATTTAAGAACGTAACCTTTTGCTCGATAAGCTTCCTTTCGATGTCATGTTTGATCATCTTGCTGAGAAGATGATTGAAGCGATCGAACGTCTGGGTCACAGTTTCTTCGGCTCCTTGCCTGAATTCTCTAAACTCAGATAAGAGCAAGGTTTGGATAGAATGTTCAAGATCTTCGTCTGTAGAGTACAGTTCGCGAAGTCTATCCCAAACTTCCGTTGCCGTTGTGCATGAGCTAACCAACCTGAAGGTGTCGGACTGAAGGGCAAATCTTATCAATCTTAATGCCTTGATATTACACTGGAATTTATCCTTCTCATCTTGCGCAATATCTTTGACATCCTTCAGCAGATCATTATACTCCTTTTGAGTTTTAATAATCCTTGACGTTGCAGAATGAGAAAAAGGTCCATTAATGATTGGTTCCCATATGAGGTATCCATTATCCTCAGAACCTATCCTGTAGTCTTCGAAGTGATGCGCCCAGACTTCATAGTCATGGGTATATAGGATTGGAATCTTCGTGGTTGAACCGATGCTGTTGGAAATATTGATGGGATTTGATTGCGACTCGTCCATAATGATCGAAAAACCTGTTCAAAGATCAGATTTGTAATAAATCAGATTAGGGCAAAACAATAAATATCAAGATACGTCAATAATGAGATGACGGCTCAATAAATATCAGTAATTGCGGAAAAACCCTAATTGAAACCTTTTCACAGAAAAGATGTGTATCGATTACACAGCCTCCTGCTCTGATACCAATTGATGAGATTAAAACTTAATCTTGAAGATCGATTAGATCTTAAACAGGTGAATAAATATTAAACAGAAAGAACACGAAAGTAAAGAACAAGTCAAGGATGAATCAAACGTGTCGAATGATTAAAACAAAACCCTCAGAAGAGCTCGATTAAGAACATCAACTGTAGAGAGTTAGTAGGTTTACAGGAACGATAAAGAGAGAAAACTGTAATGCTATCGTAATGCTATCGTCTTCTAGATCGTTAACCTAATATGCATGCAAGCATATACTTATATAATAAGCCTAACGGGCTCTCGGTTGGACAGGCCCAAACCGGAGCACAAAACATATGGACTAAAGGCCGAGCCCAATGACGCAATCCTTGAGCGAATCTTCAACCCAACAATATATATATATATATATATATATATATATATATATAGAGGTGGGTGTGTGGCCATGAGGGGTGTATACAGTCGTACACCCATGTGTGCGGCCGCACACTCCTCCAAAAGGGGTGTATGGCTCGGGTTTGTTACTATACGACTTGTTGACTCATTCCTCACCTCAATCCCGACTGTATTCAAGCTTACAACACTTAAATGAACCCTTAAACAACATTAGGAGGCAATAGATACGGTTTTAACATTGGTTGAGTTGATTAGGTATACAAGGTGGTAATTTCCTGGTTGTCACAGCGTCTGGATATAAAGAAACATCACCCTCAACTTGATAATTTGTGCTCTGAATCTTCATAATCGGTTGTGAAGAAACATCTTCAGTTGTTTGTGATGGAGTATCGGGTTTAGAAGGAGTTGCCATGACTAGGGTTTTGAGCTTGAAAAATTAGCAAGAAGATCTTGGAGAAATTTGGGAATTTTTCTTTTGAAAGCGTAACCGAATGAACAACCCTTGAATCCCCTTTATATGTAACTCTTGAATTTGAATATGAAGTGGAATAGAATTAAATGAGATTCGACGTGGCACCTTGAAATTGGCACCCTATCGCCGATAAACTAGCCATGCTTGAAAAAGCGACCATCGCATCTCCTTGAAACCCGGAAACAATACAAACCGTCTTGTCAAACAGCCTCTTTGTTCATCCCAATAGAATAGTAACCATCACAAACCTTCGTTATGGAAGTAAGGCTCTTTCACTTTTGGGATAAAAAACGATACCATATACTAGACTGTCGAAATCATTTGCCTGAGTTGGTATTACTCAGAACCTCAAGGATTTCGTGAGTACGATGTGCCAATAGAATGAGATAAGAAGCAAATTAACAAAAATTTGGTATATGTGATGTCGAAAAATAAAATTTCGACACAAAAGCAATTAAACCCCAGACAAAGGTTGATTCGTTAATTATCAAGAGAGATAATCAACAACTTTTGTGGTTTCCCGTGAATTACAATCGAATACTTATAAAGAAGTATCGAAGGGCTTCTTTTTCAAAGCTTTGTTGGTAGCTTAAAATTTCGTTACATATCATCCTAAATATAAGGTGAGTAATTGTAAGAAAAATTACTTGTGTGACCAGTGTAGTCAGTGACAAGTATGGTTTGGATTAATTTGAAAGTGACAATTGAAAGAATTAATACTCACATGGAAATCATATTCAAAGAAAAATAATGTTCAGCTGGATCTTGTTGGGTAACAAATGTTGTGGGATTTGAACATTTGATCAAGACCACTCATAACGAAAGAATATGATTTGGAGCATCGAAAATTTGATACTATAACAAATGTTTTGTGAAAATCTAGAACATAGTTCCCCCTCAATTCCTTAAAAGTTTAGAAAAGTGGGTTTCACTTTCATCACGGCCTCATGAATCAAGATCACAAACACAAAGTTTTGATATGTCTAAGTCATGATTGGTTTGATCAATGACCTCTTCGACATATGTCATTGTGTGCGAAATGTGTTAAGAACTTTGAGATGAAAGATTTTGGTTTACGAAACGAATGTATCAATGCTATGTATGGACCAAGCACAAAACTCTTAACTCATATGAGAAGAGTTAGGTAGCTCAGTAGAATAATGTGAATGCAAGCCTGATTGGGAAGAAATTTTCATAATGAAAAATTTCATTAAGGCTTTCAAAATCACACATTGAGTCAATGGAGGCTTGAGTCGACATGCTGCAACATGTTTCTAGGGACATACTAACTAGTACAAAGTTTCGAAATTTTACCTTACCCTAGAAACGCAAGCATGACCCTTGTAAAACTTCATTCGAATCTGAACTAAGAACGAAAAGACAACATACAAAATAACAAAAATCTTTTTGGTCTTTTATGTTTTTGAAAAAAAAATTGTCTTTTTAAATTTTTCGAAAATTAAAACAAAATAACAAAAGAAAATCTTTTTGGATTTTTGATTTTTCGAAAGTATAAAGACAAAACAAAAATAAAATCTTTTGGGATTTTTAATTTTTCGAAAATATAAATAAAAAAACAAAAATAAAATCTTTTTGGATTGTTAATTTTTCGAAAATAAAAAGACAATACCAATCTTGCAAATATTGTTCATTTGTGTTGTACGCCAAATTGTCGAAATCGAAGCGTATCGAAACGTTGACTATGAATAGTAACCGTTGACTATGACACATGTTCATTTTCTCTATTCTTTTGAATCATTCTTATGAACAGAACTCCCTTCGATCATTCCCAATCCTGTCAAAATTCTAACAAATGATTTTTCGTCCAATGCTTTTGTAAAAATATCAGCAAGCTGATCAGTTGTTTTTACAAAATGAACTTCAATATTGCCATCTTCCACATGATCTTTAATGAAATGATAACGAAGTGCAATATGTTTGGTTTTCGAATGTTGTACTGGATTATGAAAAATGCGTATAGCACTTTGTGAATCACAATACAATGGAATCTTTTTCATATTAATTACATAGTCACGCAATTGACTCTGGATCCATATGATTTGCGAAGTGCAAGCGGCAGCTGCAACATACTCAGCTTTAGCAGATGAAATTGCAATACATGTTTGCATTTTCAATTGCCAACTTACTAGCTTCCCATCTAAAAATTGACATCCTCCACTTGTACTTTTTCAATCAAGTGTACATCCTCCCATATCTGCATCCGAAAATGCTTGAATGAAAAATCCTGATTTAGAAGGATACCACAATCCTAACGAAATTGTTCCCTTGAGATAACGAAAAATATTTGTCACTGCAGTAAAGTGTGGTTCTCTTGGATTTGCTTGATACCAAGCACAATGACATACAGAAAACATGATATCAGGTCGACTTGTTGTAAGATAAAGCAATGAACCTATCATACTCCTGTATAAAGTAAGATCAACAGCAGGTGTGTCTAACAAAGGTGTTAGCCTTCTTCCAACAACCATTTGTACTCTTAACTTCGTGTTATTAGTCATTCCAATTGTTTTGAGCAAATTCTTGGTATATGTGACGACCATAAACTCATGGGGGAAATGACCTTAGGCCGTAAACTCCATAAGGAGTGGTCCTAGGGCCATAAACTCCAATGTCATGCCATGCATCCTTTAGATGCAACCCTTTGGAACCTATAGCACTTGAATCAAAGTGTTTCCATGTCCAAGGGTGTCTTAACTTAGTTAATTAGTTGTTAAATGACTAATTGGACACATATATGTTTTATTATATGTTAACTAGGATCATTGTGTGTGTTTAAGTTTTCACTTGACACCTAGCACCATGTCTGACACTTCCATCCAATCCACTCACTATAGGTGAATTCATACCCTTTAACCAACCTTTTAAATGATTTTTAAATGCTTTTATGGGGGGGGGGGGGAATACAAGTTGAATATCATAGAGATTATATCAATTACATGTGATTAATAACTATCAATCGATATATTTAATATACTTTCAAACTATTTTACTAAACATATGACTTCAAACTACTTATCAAACTATTTTACATGTCAAACTCTTTATCAATTTCACTTTTGTATACCAAACCTTTCATTTACAGTTTTCAAACTTATATATTGTTAAAACCATGTCTACTACGTATATAGTTATATAAATAAGGTTTGAAGGACTTAGGACTGATAACTCACTTTAGTTCCTATTCCTTGTTTGCTTGTCGACTTAGCATAGCCGGTTATTTGTCCGAGTGTCGTTGAACCCTTAGTTATGTATTATGTATATATGTATAGAGACCAAGACTTTTATCTCATTTCAATACATTCAGACATACAAACAAGCCTACTAGTAAACTATAATAGGTATAGTTTAGGGTTGTACTACTTACTACTTCTAGTCCAATGAAGCATACAAAGAGTCAGTTAATTCATGAGTTACTACTTACTATTACGAGAAACTATACAACTATACTATGATGAGAAACTATACAACTATACTATGATGATAAAGTATACAGCTATACTATGATAAGAAACTATACAACTATACTATGATGAGAAACCATACAAATATACTATTATGAGAAACTATACAGCTATACTATGATGATAAACTATACAACTATACTATTATAAGAAACTATACAACTATATTATGATGAGAAACTATACAACTATACTATTACGAGAAACTATACAAACATACTATGATGAGAAACAGATAAAGAATACTATAACGAGAAACAAGACATACTAAGTTGCTATAGCATACAACAACTACAGGATCTAATTATACCAATGAATCACTAACTCATTGTTCTATACAAAAGGTGATAGTTAAAATTAGGTATACATGATCATATAACTTTAATGTGGATGTACACCATGCAACCACCGGTTTGCCAAGTTGTGTTTGGTTCCCAGAATCTTTTGACAGGGAGAACGTATAGTTTGGGAACTAGCCATCACATTATACCTTAAACAATCGATTTAAGACAATAAGTACAACAATGGTTACTGTAATTCAGTACTACAATACTTTAATATTTTCCCCATTGCATTCATTTTGTGATCTTCTCACATAATCGGTAATTTATAAACTATATTTTGTTAATGATAGTCACACTTGGGAAGAATACACACTTTTACAACAAACAAACATGTAGAAATTTGATGCCTTGGTAGAAGGCTACTTTTAGTAGAAAATATATGATTTTCTAGGAGATAAAATTACTTATACAAACATTGACATTGTAAATTTGTAAACATTTTCTTCAAACTTCTACAAAAATTTAGATTGTATATTTATAAACATTTTCTTCAAACTTATACAAACATTGTACATTTATAAACATTTTCTTCAAACTTATACAAATATTTACTGCAAACATTTACAAACTTATACAAACATTTACTGCAAACATTTACAAACTTATACATCAAACAATTACAAACATTTTCATACAAACAATGAAATTAAATACTTATGAACCCACCAACTTTTATGCTGATAAAATCTTTCAAAATAACTTGTATTCTCAAGTCAACAGTAGACAGGTATGATGACCAGGTTTTGAGAAGATGGAGCAGTGAAGACTCTTCTTTTATTTTGAGTACTTATTTTCATGTCTTTTTCTATGAAAGAACTCACATGTATTAAAATTATACTATTAATGCAATGGAAGATGTTGGTGCTTGTTTACTACTTTGCATTGTTGTGATACTTTACATGGTGTCCTCCTCCCCAGAACGTTTTTGCCGTTCTTGGTTTTGGGGTGTGACAGATTGGTATCAGAGCATTGTTTAAAGTGAATTGAGTATATCAATCCATAAAAGATATACAGACTATAAATAAAACAGGATTAAAAATACTCTGACCAAGAGTTTTTACTTTTAAATAATAAAATATTTAACTAAGTATACAAACCTGCATTCATACTAAAATCAGTGTCACAATGACAAGAACAAAAGTATTACGATTGTTGAATATCACAAGTAAGCTCGGGGATGTATGGTCAGTCCTGGGAGTGGCATAGCCTGATCAACTATGCTGGTCCGAGGAGTGATTAGCATATGCCCAAGAATGGTTGTGATATGGCATGAAGTCTAAAAACTTACCAACACTACTACAATAAAGACATTAGGAATATCCTGTGTTACTATAAGTACTTAGTTAAGAAGTAAAAAGATGTTCATTACTAGGTCAATAGTTGCTAAGTGGATACACTAAGGTTATATGTAACTAGGATGACACAGACTTAGAATCTGTGAATTTTTGCTTTACCCCGGTTCCTTGTGAATTTGGAGTTAAGGTCACTTATTCGAAGGCCTATCCTGTTTTGATTACATATAACTGGTATGCACTTTAGAAATAGTGAAGTGACTAATGAAGATTATCTTATAATTATCTAGTTAGTTCGGCTAATAATTATTTTCCTTACCCTAATTCTCGTGTAGATAACATGGCTGGACACCATCCCCACGATGATCCGTACCTTCCGAATGAAGGCAATGTTGGATGGTTTGGAGAAGAACCAGAGGATGATCATCCAATCCCTTTGGATGATCACCATGCTGAAGACTTTTTAGATTGTGCTAACTCTGATCCATAGGTTGAGAACCTACCCCCGGTAGCTTCGATTCCAAATCCTAACCCTCGTACGACTTTTCATGGACCGACACCTCCTTGGGTAGAATGCTTGGACACATGGAGTGAAGAGCAAGACCAACCTATGCCGTTTAATGGAGACTGAAGCTTCTACAACTTAAGAGAAGGGGGCTCAGCAGACAGAGTTCTGCCAATCCTGTTTCGTAGAGTTTCCGGAAACGAAATTCAGGGCAGGACGACTCTCCATCGTATCACAGAGGTTGATGCCAATGCAGGAATGCATACCCTCTGCACCAATCACCTTGAAAATACTCGTGAGAGATCTGAGAGAGACCATGAGACCTTGCTGCAAGCACTAGCTGAAACTCGAGTCGAAGTCATAGAGCTCCGAGTACGCCAGAGGGTGTACGAAAGATACCTGCTTGATATGGAACGTCAACTAGCTGAACTAGGGGTTCACCATAGGGGTGACCGTCACCAGTAGGAGATGCTTTACTTTCCATCCTTTATTTAAGGAACCGTTTTCTTATCTATGTCCTAGGTAGCACTTTTCTATTTAACTATCTTGTACTGTAAGTACTTTTGGTTAGGCCTTTCTACTGTCAAAGACTTTTCTACTCCGGATATGATGTAACACCTACCAAATTTCCCCAACTTATTACATCTTAAACATCAATGATATTGACAGTCGGCTAACTTCTGTGTCACTCTTTGTTCAAATACTTTCATCATAATTTCATTGGAGTCTATCTGAAACCCCCGCTAGTCAAGTTATTGGACTATAGTAATTTAACTCCGGGATCATTTTCAATTCTCTTTCAAAGGTTGGATCATGTTATCCACCAACCAATAATACCCTAGTTTGGACGACAAACGTCTTGAGACCATTCTATGAACTTAGTTCTACTCTGTATTAGGACTGCATCATAGGGATGTAGGTCAAACCCTCGAGAACATACTTCTACTCTTTACATGAATGATCAGAATAAATCTTGGTTCAACCATAATCACTCACGCACTCATTTTCTTTTCGTGTAACAGAATCATGCCATCGAAGAAAAGTAAGCAACCCATCAACCAAACACCAACTCTTCAGATTGATGCAACTACCTTTCAAGGTGCCATGACAGCTGTCATTGTTGGGTTTTGAGCATTCTAACACTTCCTAAGTGTACATGCAACCTAATAAACCTTGGATCTATGTTTGTCTAAATACATGAAAATTTTGTTTTCCAAGGTTTATAACTTATCTAGCATGGCATGGGGAACTTTAAAACATAAAAGGAACTAGATGAATTACATACCTTTTGATGAGTGTTGATTCCTTGGAGTTTGAGAGCCAAGCACCAATAATGTGAATGCCTCAAATGGAAATCAAAAATCACCACAAACTTGGAAAACTTTATGAGAGAGTATACACACTCTTAGAAATCGACCACACCTTACACACACACACACACACACACTCTTAAGGTGATATTTCATGCAACATAAGATTGTTTATATAGTGTGCATGGTTAGGGTGAAACCCTAATAACCCATGTCTTTTCCTTTCCAAGGATCCATGGGTTAAAAGCTCCATGGATCATCCATGGACTTCCATATAGCTTAGCCCATTAACCAATGAGTATTAGCCCACACCATATAAATATAATAGCCCATGATTTAATTAGTCTTCCTTTTAATTACTAAATTAATTCATAATTAATTCAAGATTAAAACTAATTAAATAACATGACTTTATATTAATATATTATAACTTATAATATACTAATAAATCGTAAGTATACAATTCTCATAAAATTATCCATAAATAATTGGGGTGAAGTGCAACCCAAATGGACCATGCCGGGTAGGGTCAAGTATATACCAAATAAGTTATGGAGTTAGACACCTTATCCAACAGAATCCCACTCTGTTGAACTATGAAGCGCCATTTTAGATAAGTGATCATATAATCCTCTGTTCTCATGATATCAGCCGGACAAATACATGGAACAACGTCGTACTTATTGTCCAGCAATTTGTTTTCCGATTTCCGATTTGTTTGACAAAGAACTTAATTGAACACATCAACTTATTTCTGTCCGGGCCTGGTACATAGGTCAAAAAAAAATCATCGAGGGGCCCAGATTTCACTTCTATTTCTAGAAGGAACAGATAAACTTCGACTCATATGCTTGTTCTACTACTTGTTGAATTGTACACAAAGGCACGTTTTATAACATCAAGTTATTGATGCGTTTTTGTGCAATCAATGCACAACCAACTCATAAGCAACAACTCATAACTTTAGGTTTGAAGACTTATATGATATTACCGTCTCACGATAACTTATGAAGTGATACAACTGAGCGTGGGTTAATTCCAATACTCATAACTTATGAGCAGTCGTGAATGTTGTAGCAACCATTGCTATGTCTAAACACATTTAGCCATCTACAACCTCGATTCATGACAGTCTTAATTCATACCTACTTCCAACATATGAATGACTGTGGAGTGTTTAAATAACATAGTCATTCGGAAAGAATAACTTAGCTATTCTGGAAGTCAAAACATGTAAAGTGAAACACAATAATAATCGAATCCAATATGGTCTCAGAACCCTTTTGAATATAAATAAAACCACCTTTTATTTATCACCATATTGATTACACGTTATTCATTGTATAATGTTTCAAATAATCAACTTAATACTTGGATAAAACAACAGTTGTCCCATGCTCCCAGCATGTACACTATGTTTTCTAAACAATGGTTAGGCCATACTCCATGTATGCAAACTATATTTGTCTATGATCCTAACTTTATGAAACAAATCAATTGAACATGATTCCAATGATGCTTATTTCACAATCCCAAATCCTTACTGTAAATATAAGAATTCCTAATTCTCACCATTTACCGAAATCAGTTATATTTTAAACTTATATACAATGTTCCTCTTGTAATGATTATGCATAAAGTCACCAAAACCTTGTCACTAGTCATTACAGAGTATTCCAAAGAAGATCAACTCTATGGAAATGAAGTCTCATATTCAAAGTACATTGCTTTGAACATCCTTCTTGCATCAAGGTTTTCTAATCTTACATAGATTGAATAACTTCCAGCTATGGAGACATTTCTATAGTCCCATTTTGACTATCACTTCTGAACAAGAGTTGCCTCTTTTCAGAAAATGTTAATATGGTCTTATCAAAATTAACACTATACTTCCAAATGTCCCTGAGCAACCAATCTTTGGCAAACCTCAGATTGTCCTCGATAATTGCTTAATCACTTTACTCATATCCAGTTCAAGACTTTTCCCTTCTAAATGCCCTAAGCATTTGGAAAATTTAGAAAGGATGAATATTGTAGCACATGAATTTGATCCTATACCGAAGCATATGGGACACGATTCATGATGTCTCACATAAAGAGATGATACTAGACCAGTCTTTTGCTACAATATTTTTATTTGCCATGTTTTCAAAATTTAACTATGAAGAGGGATGTCAAAATCATAATCAGATTTTGATAACGCAATATACGTAGAATTTCTTTAAGTTGAACCATTCCAACATAAAATCCATATATATATATATATATATATATATATATATATATATATATATATCCTTGACTAAAGGTGATTAAAATCTCAATCTAAGCTTTTAGAATTGAATTGAAGTATAATTTCCTCTCCCTTAATTATAGCAAAACAATTTTTCAACCCCTACAACTTCACGAATTGAAACCTTTTTTTTTCTATAATTAACGTTGGTAGCTTGCAATAATAATAATCATAATTATCATGCTCCCACTAACATGATGATTATTAGCATAACACTTATGCTCCCACTAGATTTGACATGTACTCCGAAATCGGTTGGACTTCTAAAATTTAGATTCATACACCCTTCCGTTGATAGCTCACATGTGTGTCTAAACAATTTCAACAACTATGAAAAGGGACGCCGTAATCATAGTCTCAATTGTTTAGACCTTTGCCTTTTCTCACAAGTCCATGTTAGTGTGCCGGTTAACAACACACGCTCCACTAATGACTTTTAAAAATGCAAATAACACAATTACTATCTACTTAAAATCTACTTGGTGAAAGTATTTCCTCACAATCATTCTCATGAATCAGAGAGAAACGTTATGACACTTAGATTTTATGGTGTATGAGTTCCTATCCATGTGAATTTTTCAAAACCATAATCACAAGACAAGGTTAGTGACAAATTCAGCCTTACAGAGCCCACCAATGCTTCCAAGCTGTTATGCTCTCAATTTAGAACTAACATAACTCATATGCATAGTCAACTTAATTGGCACAAGAATTGTGTCAACATGATAGGTTACAAACCTCAAGTCATGTGCTAGTGATAGAACACATGTTTTACTCTTGATTAAATCTTGAAACTCTTTCAGGGTCTTTAAGGCTCCCACTGTCCTCTTGACATATAAGTTTCCCTAGTCAAGGACCATTCCTTGACAGAACAAATATTCAAGAGTTGGTGCGGATTCTTATCAAGATAAACACTTCACATAATTGGTCTTAGTTGGTCGTTGTCTTATCCAAGACATCACAACTTACCAATTTCAAATGTACAAGAGTGGAAAACATTTTACACTACATTTGACAAGTGTTTTAAATCTTACTTTATGTCCCTCAATGTTATAATCTTGGGGTATTACTCTAAGAGTTGTTTTGGAATGAAGTATGATTCATCTTCTTGATTTTAACCATTCCAACAATTCATGACTCCTCTTCTCAGTTGTCACTCCCCAAAACCGGAATGGCGGAAACGTTCGGGGGTGGAGGACGTCATGTCAAGTATCACGAGATATGTATATGGTAAGCAAGTAATGAACAACCATTTCATTTAGAAAGAAAGTGTTTACAATGTGTGTGTTCACAAAACATAGAAGTCATAAACAAATAACAAGACAAGACCTGAAGTTGTAATGCTCCATCTTCTGAATCCCCAACACGAGCACGTGTCTAATAGTATCCTGAGAATACAAGTTATTTGAAAGAGTTGATCAACAATTAAGCTGGTGAGTTCATAAGATTTTAGTGATGTGAATAAGCTATAAAATGTGGAAAATGTATATGTAAAAGTGATGTAAGCTGTAAGTTCTGTTTTGAATAGTTCGCCTGTTCCTCTAGAAAATCCTATATTTCCTAGTTGAATGAAAGTTAAGTAAAATGGCACAACAAGCCTTTCTACGGGTGCTAAGTGGGTACAAGTTATATATACTCAGAGTAAACAAACAATCGATTGTGCATATCTGCCCCAAGCTCACAACCCAACGGGGAACAGAAAGTAAGGTAGATAGCACACATTCAATTGGTTGTTAGATCGTTGTCATATATAACCCTGGTGTATTCACTTGTTACTCATGGAGTTATTTGTAATGGTTCCTTTATATTTAATGAAAAGTTCTTTAAGAAAACCTATTTTTCTTATAGTAAAATAATGATTACGGTGACTACTTTTATAATAGCTTTGTTTATATTGCTATATATAATCTGATATCGGGTATAAAGTTAATTGGGTGAATCTGCCCTAAGCCCACAATCCAACGAGAACAGGAAGTAAGGCGGAAAACACACATTTAACTATCTATTGGGTATTAGTTTTATATATAAACATTGTGTATAAACTAAGGTGTTATAGAGTTACTCACCTAAAGTCTCTAAAACAGTACTGGCTTAATAAAATGGATTAAGCCCTTATCTGGGAAATCTCTAGTTTTGTATACCAAAAGTACTGACTTTGAAAAGTAAGCTTTGTACTAGAAAAACTGTGTGTTGACTCTGTATCCTATGACCTGATCCATATCTGGTACCCTTATGATGACTTAATGTATACTAAGCATAGATATATATAGAGTCGGGTAGATAATAGATTGGGCGACCTCATTCCAATCCCACAATCCAACGAGAACAGGAAGTGAAGCGAAGAGCACACATCCTATTAGTTTTCGGAATCTATTAGTATATATGTATCCTATAGTGCATATATTAAGGAATCATAAAGCTAGCATTATGATCCTAACCTTTAATCGTAGCCTTCTACCAAGGCATCTTCTGATTTGTGTTAAACCCGATTGTTCCTTTCTCAAATGTAAAAGTATATTCTCCTAGTTTATAACTATCTTGACTAGAAAATAGATCAACTTTCAAGTGGTACTGTCACTTTATGAAAGTAATGGGAAAAGTAAGTACACAGGTGTTGTTTATAATGACATGCATATGTACTAATAACCTACAAACATATTTGTCTTATTACGGTCATAATGTGAAAGCTAGAACCCCTACAAAATGCACTCAATGAAAAGAGATTTAGCGAACCAAACGTGACCCTAACAAATCCATGCAAGCCGTGTAATTAACATTAAAGTTATATGATCATGTATACCCAATATAACTATCACTAATGCGTTAGTGATTCATTGGTATAATTAGATCCTGTCTGTGTGTTCTCATGCTATAGCAACTTAACTTGTTATGTTCTGTTCTGGTATTGCTTGATTCTCTTCAGTGTTCGTTCTGTTCTGGTGTTGATTCTTTGTGTGCTTCATTGTACTAGAAGTAATGAATAACATTCTCCTAAACTATACCTATAATATTTTACTAATGTTGTACTTGGACTGTTACTAAAAAGACTCATTTCTCTACTAAGTTATGCTTTTACTTGAAAAACAGAGTTTTGTATAACTATAAAGTAACATAACTTTAAACGAGTTTTGAAATGTTTTGACAACTTATAAATAACATAAGTAACATTCTGAATGATTTTTAAGAATAAACATTTACACAATTAACATTGTGTTCAACCTGTATTCCCCCCTTTAAAATAGTTAAAATAGTTAAAAGATTCATTACGGGGTATGAACTCACCTGATTTGGTTGATTCAAATGGGTATTCGTGTACGGATGAGAAGTTCTACGAATGAAGTCCTGAGACACAATAAGTCCTAAATGATATATAAGGACACATATTGACACGAATATAGTGTTTATAAACAACTATATGAAAGGAAACACCTTCCGGGACTAGGAAAGACCTTGACCAAGTGTTGGAATCACATGTGATTCAACAAAGGAAGGTAGAATGGCACTCACATGAGTTTACTACCATGGGTTTATGGACCAAGGGAGTTTACGATCGTAAACTCATGGTTGCTCATGTGGAAGTGCAAGTTTGAAAGGCTAGGGATGATTTAGGGACCTTAGCTATACCCTAGGATGAGGAAGACCACTTTCTTTGGAGCTTTTGAGGTGTTCACGGCCCTAATGAGTTTAAAACCGTAAACTCATGGCCATTTATGTTTATGAGGGTTGTTTAGGGTCCTAAAAGTCATAATGAAGCATCCTAATTTCAAGTCTAAGCCCTAGGAAGTGTTTGTGGCATCAAAACACCCCTAACTTGAGTTTTCGGCCCATGAACCACTTTGGCTTGTGTTTGCGGCCGTAATCACCTATGCGTGATGGTATTTTGATTGCTTTGAGTCCTAAACACATCAAGGTAAAGTGCTAGGCTAGTCTCTAGGATTAAGGAAGGGTATTGGGGCATCTTTGCACCATAAAAGGGAGTTCACGGCCCAAGAACATCCTTGGCCGTGAACTCTCTTCTAACCTTTGTTTCTTGAAGTTTCTAAGGTCTAAACATGTGTAACCTAGTGTACAACAATTTAGAAGAAGAGTGCTTAAGATATAGGAGCTTGAACTAGTTGATTTGGCCAAGAACACTAGTGTGTGTTGTTGGTGTTTCTTAAGTATCTAAACAAACATGATTTTCATGGATGAAATCAATGTAAGAAGCTAGTTAATAAGACATATTAACTAATCAAGGGATAGAATACTCACTCTTTTGAAGATCTAGGGTGATTGTTGTTATGATAGTTGAGAGAGAACCAATGAGGATTGGCCAGGAAATGAGAGAAATGACTCAAAATGACCATTTGCCTTATATATGCTCTTGAGTTTACGGCCCCCATGAGTTTACGGCCATAAACTCATGGTCTTGTGGCCATGAATTCACTTAGATGTGGTTAGGGTTCGTTTTGCTACACTGTGGTTCTAACGGGTACTTTCTAACACTTATTCCTTAAGTGTATTAGGCTCAAAACTCCTTAGAATGACCTGTAACAAGGCTAGAACTTTGTACTAATGATTTTGACACTCAATTGAGTTGACTGAATGAGCTTATAAAAATAAATTTTTTTCGGGTTGTCACATCATCCCCCTGTTAGAGGGAATTTCATCCCGAAATTAGCTCTCATAGCATTACTACTGGGATTGCGCTCTTCTGATTGGCAGAATACCCACTCGTAGACCTGGCAACTTTGCCCTAGTGTTCTTGATAGGATTCATACTTGGTCCATCTATCATTAGCTCGTGTATACAAGTCGTATATAATTAGGATTAGTAGGACTATCGGATGTGTGACTCTGCCCCAGGTCCACAACCCAACGAGGACAGGAGATAGGGCGGAAACACACATACTAGATTTGCGTAATCATACTCATATACCACCCTCGCGTATACACTCAATAATAATAGACGGGTTGTATTCGTCCATAGCCTCTGTGCTCGAACTTGATCTGCTGGACGAGTGGTATTTCGTGACGATCTATGGACATCTGACGATAAGGCTTCGGACTTGGGTGTGTCTTAATATAAGATTAAAATTTAATTTATATTCATATAAGATTAAAATTTAGGGATGACATTTAAAAGTAACTATAACAACTCACATGTTGAAATAGGTCCTAATATTCAGGAGAACTAAAAGATCCCATAGAGAAGCTATTATGGCTCACCATATACATCAGGGTTGTGCGCAACTAAGATGTTGCAGACTTAGAGTGAGTGACTCCGCTTAGGTCCCCCTTCCTTAATTGGTTGAGGATTTGAGGCAGAGATGCTCAGTCGACTGCCTGGCTCATCTTAAGTATTCACAACTTGTATATGACGGGCGATGGTAGTGGTACCATGGGGGATCATGGTATAAAAGTATCCCTTCAGTTAGTAAAGCCTTACCTTCAGATGTCCATAGGCGTCTTTAGTTGCCTTGAGGCGTAGGCGATGACCTTCCCCCTTTGCATTAAGACACACCCAAGTCCTTGGTTTGATGCATCACAATAGACCACGAAGTCCTCCATTCCCTCTGGCAGGGTTAGGATGGGCGCATTACATAAGGCTCGCTTTAGTGTCTGAAATGTGCTGTCTTGTTTTTCTCCCCAGTCGAAGGTCACATTCTTCTGGGTTAGAGTGGTAAGTGGCTTGGCAATCTTTGAAAAGTTCGGTATGAATCTTCGGTAATACCCGGCGAGTCCCAAAAATTTCCGGATTTCTGTAGGGGTTCTTGGAGTAGTACAACTATCTATTGCCTTTATCTTGGAGGGGTCCACGTGTATTCCTTCTTTGCTTACAACATGTCCTAGGAAATCCACTTCTCGAATCCAAAATTCACATTTGGAAAATTTTGTGTAAAGTTTCTCTGCCCTTAGTGTTTCCAGTACTTGGCGGAGATGTTGGCTGTGTTCTTCCTGGCTTCTTGAATAGATGAGTATATCATCTATGAACACGATCACGAACTTATCTAGGAAGGGACGACATACTCGGTTCATCAAGTCCATGAACACTGCTGGAGCATTCGTCAATCCGAAGGGCATTACTACAAATTCGTAGTGACCATAACGTGTTCGGAAAGCCGTTTTGGGGATGTCTCCCTCTAGTACTCGCAGTTGGTGATAACCAGATCTTAGATCGATCTTTGAGAAGTAGCTTGCTCCCTGTAGTTGGTCGAATAGATCGTCTATGCGCGGTAAGGGATATCGGTTCTGGATCGTGAGTTTGTTTAGTTCCTGATAATCGATGCACATGCGAAAGGATCCGTCCTTCTTTTTCACGAATAGGACTGGCGCTCCCCATGGTGAGAAGCTCGGTCTGATGAATCCCTTGCTCAGCAGCTCGTTTAATTGACTGGATAGTTCCTGCATCTCGGCTGGGGCTAAACGGTAATGTGACTTTGCTACAGGGGTAGCTCCGGGGATTAAGTCGATTCTGAACTCGACTTGACGTTCCGGTGGGATTCCTAGAAGATCTTCTGGGAAAATATCCGGGAAGTTGTAGACTTCTGGAATGTCTTTAATGTTTTTCGATTCTCGTTTCTTGTCTACTACGTGGGCTAGAAAGGCATGATATTCCTTACGAAGATACTTTTGTGCTTTAATACAGGAAATGATTTGTAAACTTGAACTAGGTTTGTCGCCATAAATGACAAGAGTTTCGCCGTTTGGCAGATTTAGGCGAACAGCCCTTTCGTGGCAAAGGATATCGGCATGGTGAAGGCTCAACCAGTCCATACCGATGATGACATCGAAACTTCTTATGGAAATGGGCATAAGATCGACTCGAAACAAGCGCTCGTTTAAATTTAGTGTGCACCCTACGTATAAATCGTTTGCGTGTTCTGTTTTACCGTTTGTCATTTCTACAGTGAATATTTTATTGAGTGGTTGGGGTTTTTGATTAAGTAGGTGTTTGAATTCATGACTCACAAAACTTCTCTCCGCACCGCAGTCAAAAAGTATGCATGCATAAGTGTTGTTGAGTAGGAACATACCCGTAACCACCGTCGGGTCCGCTATGCTTCATTCTGTCCTACTGCCAGCATTCTCCCCACACCGCCAATATTCCTTTCCTTGGGACAATCCCTCCTGAAGTGTCCAGTCTCTCCGCGCCCATAACACGCCCGACTTACTCCAGTGCCAGAAACTTGAGTGATTGGTCGTGCCGGTGCATTACAGAAACGGGCTGTGTGCCCTTTCCTGTCACAGTTCTTGCAGTGAATCTCGCGACAAATACCATGGTGATGGTATTTGCACTTGCTGCACTTGGGCAGATTCCCTGCATATGGTTTTGTTGGCGTAGAGGTAGCAGGAGTTGTGGTGGGGGTAGTAGCAGCATGAACCGCAACCATTTTCTTCTTTGAAGGTTCATGCGAAGTTTGCCCCTTCCTTTTGTTCCAAAATTTCTTCTTCTTGTTGTTGTTGGCATTGATCTCATTGTTGCTGTTCCCTTTGGTTGGTTCAGCCATGATAGCCGTGACTCCTTGACAGACACCATGATCAACAAGAGATTGCGCTAGTTCTTTGGCGCTGGCGAAGGTCAAGGGTCTGGAAGCTAGCACACTTCCTCGAAGTTGGGGTGATAGTCCCCAGTTGTATCTCTCGACCTTTTGGCTCTCCAGGGTTAACATTCCTGGGCAAAGTGTTATTAAGTCACTGAACCTGTTGGTGTAACCTGCTATGTCCGAACCTACCATCGAAAGGTTCCACAGTTCCTGTTCAAGCTTCTGAATCTTGCCTCTTGGGCAGTATTCTCGAAGGAGCATTCTTTTCAGGTTTTCCCAACCCATGGAGTTCGCCACCACTAGGGTTAGTGTCTGGACGTGGCCGTTCCACCATGTCAGGGCGCGTTCAGAGAAAGTAAAAGCGGCGAACTTTACTTTGCTTTCTTCAGGACATGCACAGATTTCGAATACAGCTTTTGTTTTCTCTATCCATTGAGATAGAGCCAATACTCCCCCAGTCCCGTAAAAGGGAATAGGTTTTCCGTTGGTGAAGTCTTTGTAAGTGCATACCCCTGAACGGCTTTGACCTTGGCCATTTGTAAAACTGTTTGTTCCTCCCCCCGATCCGTTGTTACTCATTTGAGCCATTGCTGCAGTTACAGCAGCGGTTACAGCAGTCTGGAACATAACGGTGTCCAAAATTGGAGGAGGTAGTGGAGGTGGTGTTGAAGTTGAGTTTCTGCGTGTTGATCTACGAGGAGGCATGTTCTGGTAGAGAAAAAATAAGAATGAATACTATAAGTTTCTAATGTTTTGACAATCGTGTGTTAGTTGTATCTTGTAATTTGTTTTGACTTTAGTTTATGGTTTCAAGGTAGGCATAGAAATTTAAAACTCGTAATTTTTGAGAGGTATATAATAAGAAATACTTCATATTCATACATATAGGTGACACCTGAGGTGTGTTACATTACATATCTTGTTCGGGAAAATTTGACCCTGCTAGAGGTCTCCGATTGCAGATACAAAAGGGAAATAAGGGAAAAACTTTTATCCGAAATCCTAATCTATAACAAAATTGTTGGGCATCGAACAAGCTCTACTTGCGGCGTTTGGAGCTAGACTCGGCATCTGACCGTTTGACTCCCATCAGTCGCCTCTCGAGATCTGCTTGTTGTTCCTTCATCTCTCTTATTTCTGCCAGAGCCGTTATCATTTGGTTCTGAAGTGTTCCCGTGTAGATTTGGGTATTCTCATGTAGTCCTTCCAAACGGCAGATGTCAGCGGCGTTACCTTGGGTAGCAGCATTGATTTCGTGAACTCTGGCTGCTTGTTGGTCCGCCTGGTAGTTCTGGTTAGCTATAGCGTTCACGATGACAGGAAGTGCCCGATCAGCTGAGCCTCCCCCACTGACGTTGTAAAAATCCCGACACATGCCGAATGGAGGGCGTACACCTTGCTGGCAGCTCCAGTAGTAGAGGTGGCTTCCCCAGATGGGGATGGGTCCCGGTTGATATGGTCTGATTACGGGAGGATGAGGGATGGGAGGGTCGTACACTTCTGGCTCGGAGTCTGTTCCGCTAGAAACTTCCACGATCTCCTTGTCGACTTCGAATTCCTCTCCGACTTCGACTTCAAATTCTTCCTCGATAACCCCTTCGGGCTCTTCCTCGACCTCTTCTTCGATTTCCTCTGGGTCTTCCTCCGGGTCTTCTTCTATCCAACCGCCGTTGCCTTGGTTTGGGTAGTAGGGATCTCCTGGTAAATGGAATCCGGCCAGTTGTCTGTACTAGGATAGATGTATGAGAACGTTATAAGAAAAGAAATTTCCATTTAGCGACTTTTTATTTTTAACTATAATTTTTATTGTACAACTATTTCTAATAATACTTCTATACTATTTCATCTCTTTGGCAAAACTAAAATAATTTTGTATTTGGGTAAGTTTTCGGCTTCTTGTCCACTACGACCATTGCTCGACGTACGTTGGTCAAATCCAGGATAAATATAGTTGATCAGGCTATATTTATTCTCGACCTGATTACATACCTCGGGGCTCAATCGTAGTGTCGTAATTTGCCTTAATACTTTTTAGTATAACTTGTTATGATACGAGATTAATGCATGCTTGTAAAAATGTATATCTTTAAAAGAAAGTATTTTGTTCATGAAAATGTTTTGTCAGAGGGTTTTTGGTCCCCTTTGCATTTATAGTTTGTATATCGTATGTGGTTCGATATACTTAGTTCACTATAAACAATGCTCTGATACCAATCTGTCACACCCCCAAACCAGAATGGCGGAAACATTCGGGGGTGGATGACTTCACGTAGTATCACAACCATTGAATATTGTAAAGTAAGTAACACAACCATCACATATATAATGAAAACGTATGTTGTTACGTTATACATATTAGCAAAAGAATATTACAATGAGATGATAAATGTTCAATAATAAAACATCCTTAGTGTTCCCTTCGCCAAAAGCTGGTGGTTACCTGTATTACTGATTCCCTGAGAAATACAAGTGGTTTCGAAAAAATGTCAACAATTAAGTTGGTGAGTTCATAAGTGTTTTGCAGTGAAAAGTATGTCCTTTTTGATAGTAAATCGATGAACGAGGTTTTCAGAAAATCCAATATTTTCTATAAATGATTTGAAAAGTTTCCCGTGTTGGAGTGCATTAGTGTTTTCCATGCTTGAATAATAGTGATAAAATTTGTGTTAACAATAAAATGGAAAACTGAAATGCATATATGAATCTCGTAAATCAAACTTGTTTTTATACTTTTATGTGAGTTTCATAACCATACTATTGACACTGACGGCCTGTAACAACATTCTTCAGGTGTTGTAGTGTTATGACATTTGTCACCCCAGACCTGCCGGTCTAACTATAGCTAATAGTTTAGGTGCGGGATTGTCAATCCCGTATAGATCTATACACAAGTATCACGCTCTCTCTCCAAGAGATTATGGTATATCATACAGGACTTGAAATGCATACATACGAGTACGTTGAAGTTTAAATGTCTCACATTACTTGGTATAAACAGATTTACGATAATAAAGACTTTACTTCTTTTGAAAGTATTTCATTTGTCGAGATGTATATGTAAATGTATGAATAACTGGAATACAATGCTCATTATAGTTTCTCAAAAGTATGTTCCCATTTGGTGATAACAACTTGGTGATATAATAGCCCTTTAAACATAAAGTTATTTTTGTATCGAAACCCTATAAGAACGATAATATAATTATGTTTATAAAATGATACTTTGATTCGTAATGTACTTGTATTCCCCCCCCCCCCCCCCTAAAACTTAAAAAGAATTGAATAGTAGGGGTATGAACTCACCCGTTAAGTTTGAAGAGAGAGGCTAGGGTTGAGCAGAACTTCGACCGCGGATGGTTGCGTCGTCGGGCTCTTCGGGGATCTCTGCAGCGTAAATCTTTTGTCGGAGGCTCGAGTGCGGAAACCAAGGTAAGAAAATGGTCTCTGGAGATGGGAGAATGGCTGAGGAATTGTGAAGGTGTGCCAAAACTCGAAGCTCATGCCATCTATTTATAGTGCTGGAAGAGTGAGTACGCGGGGCGTAAATTTGGAGTACGCGTGGCGTACTCACGTACGCAGCACGTACCTCGTTACGCTGGGCGTAAAAATGCATCATGGCTTACGACTCCTGGCTAGCTAAGCGTAGCTTGGGCGGGCCGATGGGACTCGACTCTGGGTCTAGTACGCGGGGCGTACTCCCAGAGAACGCGGGGCGTAATCCAGCCTGTCCTCTTCTAAATTCCGTAACTTTCGCGTACGAGCTCCGTTTTTCGTGTTCTTTATATCCACGCGTAGGTGATATTATGCTCTACAACTTTCATTTAGACTCCGTTGGCTAGTTTTGAATTTAATTTTAATGATATATTTTTAATAGGCCGGGCCTCCTAAAATTCGTTAAAAATTCGTAGGTTCTTTATTCGACGTCGGTTTTCGTTTGTCTTTTTATTGTTTTATTACCATTGAGGAGATCTTCAACTTCCGTTTAGGTGGCGATAGCTAAATAACACTCGATCTTAAATCCGAGTTTTTAGCCCTCTACTACTGTTACGAAACTTTGAAAATTCGTAAATTCTTCATACGAGGTCCAATTTGGGCGATCTTTTTATGCACGCTCACCTTTCAACGAGATCTACGACTTTTGTTTAGATACTTAAGGATAAAAATGCATTTTATTGAGATTTTACTTTTTACGTCAAATAATGTTTTAACGTCGTGTCGTAAATATACGAGTGGTTATAATTTCTTCAATATAACCTGGTTTTGAGCGTTCTTTATGTTTTTGGAAACCTTGGCATGATATCTAATATTTGATGCATCCCAACTTAGATACTTGAAGACTTTATTTTTGAGGTTAATTTCGTTGCTTTTAGCTTTCGAGTGTTTACAATGCTTTTGGGAAATATAGGGTTGTCACATATTGTGCCATCGATGTTGCCACAGTCGCGGCCACTGCAGCGTTCAAAGTTGCTGCATCGATTTGTGGAGAAGGTGTGGGAGTTATCGGGGTAGCGTGCCTGGGTGATCTATGAGGAGGCTGTAACAACCCGAAGTTGTTCATCGCCGAAAACCCATTCTACCCGTATAACTCGTCGGAGATCGAAATGTCCCGATATCGTTTTTGGGCTTAGTTAACTAAAATTATATGTTTATTATCATTCAATGAGGGTCCAAATCATTTAGGAACTCATGAATTTAGCCCAAAACATTTATTTCATAAGTTTTAGAAATATCCTCGTCGGGTGACGGAAACTCAATCGGGTGCGACCTAAAGCTTCGTTTAAGGCCGGTATCGGGTAGAATTCCACCGTGTCCAAGTTTTAGGAACTATATAAAAGTGTTTAATCTCTCATTTGAAGCTTTTTCCTTCTCTCTCTACTCTCTCTCTAACCTCTCTCCTAAATCCAAAGATTAAGGGTCCAAAACTCAATTTTAAGGCCTCAAATCCTTAAGGTACCTTCCTAGCCGTAATCTATAGCATATTTGGCTTCCAAATTTGACATTTAATCATGAAATAGGACATCATATGTGAGTTTACGGCCTAGGAGGCTGCCTAGGCCGTAAACACCAATTTGAAGGGTTTTAAGCCCTTAAACTCCTTCCTAAACTCATTTGGACTTTAGATATGGCTAAGGGACTTCAAGATATGGACTTTTAAAACTTTGATTTTGAGTCATTTGAAGGAGTTTATGGCCAAGGCATAAGCTTGGGCCTTAAACTCATGTAAATGGGGTTTTTCATTCCCTTAAACCCTTCCAAATCACTAGTATAGCTTAGATATGAATTATAGAACCTTGGTTTTAGCATTTGGACACTTGAAACATGATTTTTGGGGGACTTATGTGAGTTTGCGGCCAAGGCATGTGCTTGGGCCGTAAACTCCTCAAAACTTGGCATAAAATTCAATTCTAAGGTGTTAGAAAGCCATCCAACACCACCAAAAGCCTTGGAATAAATCATAGGACCAACCAAAAATAGTTTAAGGGCCTTAAACACATTAATTGAGGGATTTCTATGAGTTTACGGCCAAGACTTGTTCATAGGCCGTAAACTCCATGATTCATGGTGTTAGAATGCTAACTAAACACCCCTAAAGCCTTTAGATGAATTTTAGAAGCCCTTCTATGCAAGTTTTAGACCTTGAAACACCTTGTAGCATCCTATAGAAGAGTTTACGGCCATGAGAGGGGTCTCATGGGCCATAAACTCCATAAAACCCTTAAATGTCCCATACAAACTCATGTTAGGCCTTGGAATAATTCTATTAATCACATGTGATTTGTTTTGGAACCATTTAACACCATTTTCATGAGAAAATAGGAGTTTACGTCCAGGAAGCCATGCTAGGCCGTAAACTCCCATAAGTGGATCTATTTTATGTTTTAAAATCATTCCAATTCCTTAAAGCAAGTCTAGAAATTATTCCCTAAGTATATGAAGTCATTTAGCACCATAAACCACAACCACCATGAGTTTACGGCCGTAAAATCATGGGGAATGGGTGTTTTAGACCAAAACTCTTATATTAGTTTACTCATGGGGAGTAAACTCAAGTCCCAAGTCCCTAGTGTCATTTCATGTCCTTAAACGCCACCCGGGTCCCTCCAAACACTCGTATCGGAGTGTTTTCGCGACTTGAAGCTAGTGTCCCTAACATATAAATAAACTAAATCCTAATTAGATACAAATGTGTATCTTTACATTATAATTAGGAGCCTCGTGTATTTACAAGCCCCGGATCAACTCTTAGCATCCAAATCGTCACATTTCTCGTCCGGTGAGTTCATACCCCTACGCCTTTTTCACTATTTTTAACTGTTTTCCGGGGGGGGAATACAAGAAAACCATAACTGTTTTCAAATCATAACATTATGTGTTTCAAATAATATCTGGCAAACTTATAAACTCTTTTACTCCTTGTGTATTATGTTGAGCATAAGGAATGATTTATCAAATTCAACTAAATGGATTTTAGTTAAGAAAATAACCAAACTAATCAAATTATTATGGGAATAATTTGGGGTTCTCTCTATATCATTCGAATGTTTTTCCGGATAGTCTCATTGTATGTATCTATTTTTCACTGTATCATGTCTTGAAATCTTTGTATGTTTGGTATCGTATGAGAATCCTGTGAATAGTTTAATACTAGCTTGTGAGATAGTCACTACCCTTTATGGATGATCAAGTAAATCCTCTCCGGAAGTGTAACCAGAGTCTCCTAGAGGGAGAGCGAGGAATTTGTGAATAGATCTATTCGGGACTGACAATCCCACACCTTAACTGCTAGCTGCAGTTAGGCGGGCACGCCTGGGGTGACAAATTCTGTATATCATTCGACGTCTGACTAACGTCAAGGAGGTCTCGTTGTCGTATCAGTATGGTTACCCGACTCACAATACGTATTAATATAAACTTATTCACAGCTAGGATTTGTTTAGAATCTAAATCTTGTTCGGGATGATAATCCCATGGTCTTGTATCTATATCTCGTTCGGGATGGTAATCCCATGGTTTTATGTCTATATCTCGTTCGGGATGATAATCCCATGATCTTGTGTCTATTTCTCGTTCAGGATGGTAATCCCATGGTTTTGAAACTAAATCTTATACGGGATGATAATCCCATGATTTTATCAATCTATCATATATCTAGTTTCAGGATAGTGATCCCATGGTTTATCAAGTTATCTTATATCTATTTTCGGGATAGTGATCCCATGGTCTTTATCGAATTATCTTATAACTGGTTCGGGATGTTAGTCCCAAGGTTTTCAAAATACTTTCTATATACAGTTCATCTAAATTATAGTTTTGTATATTAAACTATACTCTATGTTATTCAATCAATCTTGTATTTAGGAAAATATGGGATTTTCCTGGGGTTAACGTATATCACATAACTGAACTGTAATGAAAGTTAACGAAACTAATTAACATAAGAAAATATGTGATTTTCTTGAATAACAAACCTTTCGGAAAAACTAAAGGAAATCGATAAATTTTCACAAAACAAAACCGCTTATGAACTCACCAGCTTTATGCTGATTTTCAAACTGCTTGTATTCTCAGGTCCAAGTTAGACAGGTACCCGGCGATATCTTTTGGTGAAGACGGAGTGCTCCAAAGACTCGTCTCTTTTGTTCATATGATATATGTATAACTTTTGTACAATTTACTTTTGAACCAAATGTAAACTTTCATATATATGTAATGTAATGGTTGTTTACTGTGATTACTATGTACATTGGATTTGATACTCAACGTGGAGTCAACCCCGGGAACGTTTCCGCCTTTGGTTTTCGGGGTGTGACCGAGGCTTCTTTGCTAAAATAAAACAAAGATGAGACGGAATAAGTGTATTGCAACGGACACAAGCCGAAATCTGAAAAGACAAGGTTATCCTAGTTCTGGACGTATCGGGTCCTGACTTCCACAGGGTTCTAGGAATAATTCATAAATGAGTCTATAACTAATAAACTCTATGAATTTTAAATAACTATGCTCGAATGAATATCTGTTTCCTGAATAACTGTTACCAGCTGCATGTAAGAAAATAATTCTAACACATGTAAAGTGAGTAGTGTTTCTACTCGCTCAATAAATTAACCTAATTAATATTTATTAGTGTGACATGTAAGACATTTTGGTTACTCCGACTGATCTTTCCTTGAAACTTCTTATGAAGTTCCTCCTGAACTCTTCTGTGTTTTACTATGAAGAAGTGGTTACGTTTATCTGGGCTTGTCGTGCGAGAATGAAAGTGACTAAAGAACCTATGAGCTTTAAGGTAACATTATGGGGTGATCCCTACGGAATCCTCCTATAATTGTACAAGGTACAACAGTTTGTATTGTATGTAATTGAAGATCAAATAGACCTTCAAATCATTGAACCCACCTCAACACTACTTCTTTAAGAGGAATGGATAGCGAAGCGTTGGTCACATATTCTATGTCTATAAGATCTTGATTATAATAAAAATTTATGAGTATACCCTGTAAGATTATAGACCTATCCGCAAGGGTCTTTTTATGCTATCACATAAGTTATTTATCTGGACTAAAATACTCCTATAGTATTCTAACGTAATGTACTTGGTATATTCTAAACTTGTTATCGCGCTATCGTATCATAGAATACTCCCGTAGTACTCTAACTCTAACTGTACTTGTTCTGGCGTTCTCTTGACTGGTGTTTAGGTAAGTTTTATCTCTGTTGCAACACCACATCATTCCCAAACACATGTCGGTCACATCTCGAATGAATATAGTTGATCAGGTTATATTGATCCTAGCTATGATTACATAACTGTTCAGGTTGACGACAGTGTGCAACCTTTAAATACTTTAGTTTTGTTCTCTTCGTGACACTAGTTCTATTATGTACACGTATGAGCAAGTAGGTATATTTTTATAACTTGTAGTTATACTCTAAAATATATCATTATCCAGAGCACTTAAGCCCTATTGCATTTATTGACATATATCTTTTATCGGTTGATATACTTAGTTCACTATAAACAATGCTCTGATACCAATCTGTCACACCCCAAAATCGGAACGGCGGAAAAGTTTGGGGGTGGAGGATGTCATGTCAAGTATCACGAGATATGTATACGGTAAGCAAGTAATGAACAACCATTTCATTTAGAAAGAAAGTGTTTACAATGTGTGTGTTCACAAAACATAGAAGTCATAAACAAATAACAAAATAAGGCTTGAAGCTGTAATGCTCCATCTTGTAAATCCCCAGCACGAGCACCTGTCTAATAGTCTCCTGAGAATACTGTTGGATTAGTGTCTAAGTCCATAACTATTTTGGTATGTACTTGACCCGATGGTGCATGGTCCTTTTGGGTTGCCTTCACCAAAGCAACTTGATAGGATGAATTATGGAGAGAAAGGATTAAATATGATTTATTAATATATTATGGGAATAATATATTAAAGGAGAAATCATATTGTTTAATTAATATTAGTCAATAATTAATTAGTAATTAGTTTTGTGACTAAAAGAGATTAATTAAACTTAAGGGACTGGAATTGTAATTATAAGATAATTACAATTTCGGCCATGGATTGACTTGTATTAAGGGATGGACGAATTCTATGGGGAAACCCATAAGGAAATCGTCCAAGGCCTTAATTAATGGACTCCATAGGTTGCTTAGGGCTTAAGTAACCAAATTAGGGTTTCCTTGTTAGATAACCCTAATTGCCTCACTATATATAGATCCCTTAAGGACCAGAAACGTGGCTAAGCTTCTTGCTAGGGTTTTCACACGGTTTTGGCAGCCTCTATCCTCTCTCCTCTTCATCCTCTTGCTTATGGTGTTTGTGAACCATTAGAGGAGTGACACTTGTGACTCTAAGCCTTCCAAAGTCAATACAAGGAGATTTGGGATTGTTATTGCTACATAAGAATCAAGGTAACATTATAAACCTATTCTCATGTTAATATGATTATTTGAATGCTAGAATTAGGTTTATAGTCTTGGATAACTTGCATGTACAATAGAGAAACCTACATCCAAGCATTAGGGTTTGTATGAGCACATAGGATGTCTTATGACCAAAACCCATCAGTGGTATCAGAGCCTAGCCTGGTTTCAATTGTATTGATGCATTGTATATCTAAAAAATTCGTTTTTTGGTGTTTTGGAGGCTGGACTCGCCGAGTCCATAGCTGAACTCGCCGAGTCCAAGGTGACTCGACGAGTCCAGGCTTGACTCGACGAGTCAACTCGTCAGATAGAGCTTATCTCGGGATTTCTTGCTGTTTTTGCATCGGGATAGTTACCTTATCATGTTAGATCAATATTAATCCGATTATATGATATATTTGACTATATTTTTGATCTAATTGAAGATATTTATCAATTAATAAGATAATTGTTTCCTGATAAGATAATTGATTAATTATTTTGAGTAAATTGATAAGTTGTTTTGCAAGAAATCATTAAAAAAATCAAATATGGATAATTATGTAATTAAATGTTAGTTTAGATTATTTGTTATTTGATCCTTGTTGTTATGAAAAGTTTCATATTTTGCCCTTTAGGTTTTATAGTTTAAATTTGAACCCAATAGTTTTGTAGTTTTGAAATTTAAATAGTTGAAACCCTAATGTTTTGAAAAAAGGTTTCAAAACTTGCCCTCAAGTTTTGGAATTTAAAAGTCGATTAAAAGTTTAATTAGGAATGTTAAATTCTAAAACTCTAGTATAGTTTTGAAAAAAGTTCAAATCACACCCTTATGGTTTTGTTAATTAATTAAGGTGTATAATTAAAAGAAGTTTAATAAATCCATAAAAGTTTAGGTTTACAAGTTAATTGAATTAAAAGTATAATTGTTAAATTAGACCACCTAGTATTTTGAAAGTATAAAATACACCCTATACTATATATAACATTAAAAGTCTAACATTATATATATGTATGAGTAAAAGTCAGTCTTACCATTAGTAGCCTCATTCACGAAGCTAGTCTATAAGGGGTGTTTAAGGAAATTGCCTATAAAATGGCGATTGAATGGGTATCCACTCTTACCCACCACACTCTTGACTAGTGGAGGGTCGTTAGCCGAACGGGTAGGATAGGATGAAACCTTCCATTATAAGTATAATAAAGTATAAAAGTAAATAAATGTTTTCATAAAATTCCCAATATTAGTTACTTAGGCAAATGTGAATTGATGCAATTCCATGAAATTACACTTTGTGCCCTTGCAAAGACGTTAGTGGAGCGTGTGTGGTTTACTGTCACACTAATTGGTTCTAAGCAAAGGTAGCAAAGGGTGACTCAATGTTTGTCATAGTTCGGTGGAGCGTGTGTGGTTTACCGGCACATCGAATAGGTGACTGTAACATGTGAGGGCACCATGTAAGTTTGCATGGTTATTCACACCCGCTTTGTGATCCTCGAGAGGGGCATATCGAGATTTAAACATGCCATTGAAAGTTCAATGAATCTCAAAGGATCTAGGAGTTTTCATAGATTTAAAACTTAAATTTGTTTTTCGTTTTTCGTGGTGGAAATTAGTGAATTGTCATTCACTTACCTTCAAATGTTCTGCAATTAGGGTTACGGCATCCCTCTCCCGAGTTGTAGAATATTGTGTTGGGTCCTAGCCTTAGTATTTCATTTGGGTGATTTACTAAGGACTCAATCTATCAACTAACTTGAATTCGTTTTCTCCCGTTTTGTAGATGTCAAAGTTCAACAACTATGGTCTTCCCAAATCCCGTGGAACAAGCATTCCACATGAAGATGATATTCCACGATTCGATCGAGGAACAAGAAATCATGCTTCACTTCCTCCTCCTCCTATTATTCTCCCTAACCCACAAGTTCGAAGGCTTGAAAAGTTCAAGCTCACTCAAGCCCTTTTGGCAAGTAAACATAAAGAAGGAAAGTCCGTGTGTGCACACGTCCTAGGGATGAAGTCACACATTGATAGGTTAAGAATGTTGGGATCCGTTGTCTGTGAGGAAATGGCTGTTGATTGGGTTCTTCAGTCACTTCCCACTCATATAGTGAGTTCGTAAGAGATTACTATATGATGAACTACGACGTGACCCTTATAGATCTCACCTATATGCTTATTGCTGCTGAATCAGCAATGATTTGGCACAATAGAAAATCAAAGTTGATAGGTGAATCTGCCTTCGAGACCTCTATGGATATAGACAATGGCAACGAAAGACATGCTATGATCAAAAAGTTTGATCACAAGAGAAAGAAAATGTTTGAAGTAGTTCCATGTCATGTTCCAATAGAGTCAACTTGCTTTTATTGCCAAGAGAAGGGGCATTGGAGACGAAGCTGCCCAATTTACCTAAGAGATCTAAGAGATGGGAGAGTCGAAACGTATGGCTCTAAGATAGGTAAAATCCATTAACTAACTCCTTTAAGATTCTATTCTAGATTCTTAATACATAATGTGATAAGATTACAATTGATGTTTTGTAGGATCGAAGAAAAGAAAGGAAGCTTAAGGGAAGAAGTGAGCAGAATCTAACCGTGAAGGAATGGATTTCGATCGCGTTTCTCGAAGATTAGATTCTTGAGCTACTACTTAGAGTTAAAATTAGATTGCTAAGAAAGATGTATTAGCATAAGTTTTTCAATGAGTTGCATTGTAAGGACAAATTTTTCCGCAATAAAATAAATTTTGATTTTAAATTTTATTTATTTATCCTTACAATGGCGTGTATGAAAAATTGATGTTAAAATGTTTCTATTATTAGCAATAATGGATTTCGTTCTTATTGTGTTATGGAAAGTCGAGAATTTACCAAATAGGGAGAGTTTCTCATCGCCCAAGTTTCAATTGGACAGAAACTTGGAATCATGCAACGTGGATGCACGATGAATGAGAAATTTCGTATTTGGAAATTAGACTAATTCATTGACAAAGTGTCAAGTGAAGGACTTGGAGATCGAGTACACAAAGTTGTGTGCTGATCAAAGTCCACCATAAGAGTAACAAGATATTCGTCATGATTTAGAAAAGGTTTAGTAAATATGATTATGCTTATAAGATTAAGTGTAATTCTGAATTGATTGAAAATGTTTAAATCAATAGCAGAACGAATAAGAAGAATCAAGTAGGCAGAAAAATAAAAGTTTCTCCATTCTAAGAAGAAGGGAGAGTACCTTTTATGCTTTATGATAGGTCTTAATGATTAAGAACCATATCTCAATTGATCCTCTAAGTAAGTCTTAGTACAATTGTATGTTTGAGAAGAGGAATCAAGAATTGAAGAAATTGTTAAATCAAGAAGTCTATCATACTTCGTTCCAATAACAAGTCTTAAAGTTAACATTGTGGCAATGAGTGAAAACTATTAAGAAGGTTTATAACATTCAATAAATGTGGTAAGTTGTGATGTCTTGGATAAGACAAAGACCAATTAGTACCAATTTATGAAGTGTTTTAATAAAATCTACACTAACTCTTGAATATTTGTTTGTCAAGAAATGGTTATTGACAAAAGAATCTTATATGTCAAGGAGTCAGTGGGAGTCTTAATGGTCTTGAAAGGTTTCAAGAACAAATCAAATAAACCTTATCAATCATCGCTAGCACACGAGTTGAGGTTTACAACCTATCGTGTTGACATTATTTTGTTTCTGTGCTATTTCAATTGAGTTAATTATGCATGTGAGTTCTATGAGTTCTCATTTTGAACGCATAAATGGCAAAGCACCTTAATCGATGAAAGGTACATTGATAGGAAAGGGTGAGCTGCTTAACTACTTGGAAGACATGGTGGGCAGCTGTGCTACCATAAGGTAAGAAATCAAGACTAAGAAAGTTCGGTCCATATGAGTTTGAATTTGTCGTAAACTTTAGTTTTAACAAATTTTCATGGATAGGAACACATACACCGCTCAAATCTAAGTGTCATAAGATTTCCTCCTTCATGAAAATGATTGTGAGGAAATGCTTTCAATAAGAAAGATTTTAAGAAGATAGTGATTGTGAAATTGCATTCTCGAATTCAATTATGGTTACGGTATCCCTTTCCATAATTTGAATTGTGAGGTTTGGCAATTATTCTTAAGTGTTTAGACACACATATGAACTATCTAAGGCAAAGGTGTATAAGTTCAAAAAGCCTTGATAAAAGATTATCAAAGCACTAAGTATTAGAAACATGAACTTAAGAAATCCAATAAGCATTGTTTTTCTGAAAGTTTAGTTGTTTCTGAATACATGTCGAAGCTAGTGGGAGCATAAGTGTTATGTCTATAATAATCATCATGATAGTGGGAGCATAAAAGTTATGATTGTATGATTATTAAGGAAAGTATTGCAAGTTGGCAATATTAATTGTAGAAAACAAGAGTTATACCTTGCAAAGTCGTAAGGGTTGTAAAATTGTTTTGCTATAATTAAGGGAGAGAATATTATGATTCATTTCAAATCTAAAGGTTTAGGTTGAGAAACGTTAATAGATTTAGTCAAAGGTATATAGTGTGTTCTTAAAATTTCGATTATAATTACGGCATTCCTCTTCACAATTCGAATTTTGAGAACATAGCAAATAAAATATTATGCGTCGTGTCCCATACGCTTCGGGTATAGGATCGATTGCAAATGCTTTAATGTTTCACCATTCTAAAATTTTCCAAATGTCTAGCGCATTTAGAGGGAAAAGGGACTAGAATCGGTTTTGACTAAAATAATTAAACAACTATCAAAGGACAATTCAAAGTTCGACGAGAATTGGTCGCTTGTGAGTAGTTGGAAGTATAGTATTGGAAATTATGGAAATGTTTCCATATTGGATGGATCATATCGACATCACTACAAATAGAAAAGATTCTATTAAGAATGAGTTGTCATGAGGAAAATATGGAAGCGTGTCCATATTGGGAATTGAATATTAAAAAATCTATGACTAGATTAGAAACTTTTATGCAAAAGGATGTTCAAAGGAATGTACTTTGAGAGAGAGACATCATATCTAAGGAATTGTCTTGTAACAATCTCCGATAGAGGACTTTGTAATATCATTGGCAATAGTCTTTGTGACTTTGGTGCAGTGACATTACGAAAGGTTCGTTGCGTAAAGTGTTAGAATCTAGCATATTCTATAAGTAGCAAGAATTTGATATTCTTACACTTATGAAAAAGGATTTGGAGTTGTAAAATGAGAATGATTGGAAATGTGTTCAATTTGTCTATTTCACAAAAGTAAGAACCATAGGTAAACATTGTGTGCATGCTAGGTGCATGGGACAAGTGTAATAATTCAAGTAAGAAGTTGATTACCCGAAATGACAAATAATGAGAAATCAATATGGTGATAAATAAAAGGCGTTTTATTTATACTCAAAGGTTTGAGGCCATATGGGATTAGTATTATTCTTGTGTTTCACATTTGCATGTTTTGACTTCCAGAATAATTGAGTTTATTAAGAATAATCGAATTATTCGAACGGGCCACAGTCATTCATATGTTGGAAGTAGATATGAATGAAGACTGTCGTGAATTGGTGTGTGGATTGTCTAGAAGAGTATTAGACATAAGCAAATGTTTGCTGCAACGTTCATGAGTACTTATGAATATGATTTGAGCATTGGATTAAACCCATGCTCACTTGGATCACTCCATGAATTGTATTACGAGTGATTGGTGAGACGATAACATCTTATATTCTTGAAACCGAGATGTGTGAGTTGTATCTTGCAAATCGGTTGCACATTGATAATATGTAAATGCACCAGTAACTTGGTGTTGTAAAACATATTGTTTTGTGTAATTCGGTGGGTGAGTGCAAGCAAGCATTGTATCAAAGTTTATCCATTCCTTTTATTCAAAGTAGAATAAAAGCAATATCTTTGGGCCCCTCGATGGTTTAGTGATGACATACATAAATGCTCGGCCGGGCTAGGGCTAATTTGATTTGTTCAATTAGTCAATCATCATAAATCGGAAATCGAGATATAGTACAAAGAGAATGATTTGAAATCATATCTCATATGATATCTAGCATGGAGGAATATATGATCCCTTATCTAAGGACACGCGTATTTGATATGATCAGAGTTGACAGCGGCTTTGGAAAGCTACGATTGCAGATCGGGATCCGAAGTCATACACATAATAGTTGTTAGAATTATCCAAGTGGGAGACTGTTGGATTAGTGTCTAAGTCCATAACTATTTTGGTATGTACTTGACCCGATGGTGCATGGTCCTTTTGGGTTGCCTTCACCAAAGCAAATTGATAGGATGAATTATGGAGAGAAAGGATTAAATATGATTTATTAATATATTATGGGAATAATATATTAAAGGAGAAATCATATTGTTTAATTAATATTAGTCAATAATTAATTAATAATTTGGGCCATGGATTGCCTTGTATTAAGGGATGGACGAATTCTATGGGGAAACCCATAAGGAAATCGTCCAAGGCCTTAATTAATGGACTCCATGGGTTGCTTAGGGCTTAAGTAACCAAATTAGGGTTTCCTTGTTAGATAACCCTAATTGCCTCACTATATATAGATCCCTTAAGGACCAAAAACATGGCTAAGCTTCTTGCTAGGGTTTTCACACGATTTTGGCAGCCTCCATCCTCTCTCCTCTTCATCCTCTTGCTTATGGTGTTTGTGAACCATTAGAGGAGTGACACTTGTGACTCTAAGCCTTCCAAAGTCAATACAAGGAGATTTGGGATTGTTATTGCTACATAACAATCAAGGTAACATTATAAACCTATTCTCATGTTAATACGATTATTTCATTGCTAGAATTAGGGTTGATAGTCTTGGATAACTTGCATGCACAATAGAGAAACCTAGATCCAAGCATTAGGGTTTGTATGAGCACATAGGATGTCTTATGACCAAAACCCATCAAATACAAGTTATTTGAAAGAATTGATCAACAATTAAGCTGGTGAGTTCATATGATTTTAGTGATGTGAGTAAGCTGTAAAATGTGGAAAATGTATATGTAAAAGTGATGTAAGTTGTAAGTTCTGTTTTGAAAAGTTCGTCTGTTCCTCTAGAAAATCCTATATTTCCTACTTGAATGAAAGTTAAGTAAAATGACACTACAAGCCTTTCTATGGGTACTAAGTGGGTACAAGTTATATATACTCAGAGTAAACAAACAATTTATTGTGCGCCTCTGCCCCAAGCTCACAACCCAATGGGGAACAGAAAGTAAGGCGGATAAGACACATTCAATTGGTTGTTAGATCGTTGTCATATATAACCCTGGTGTATTCACTTGTTACTCATGGAGTTATTTGTAATGGTTCCTTTATATTTAATGAAAAGCTCTTTAAGAAAACCTATTTTTCTTATAGCAAAATAATGACTACGGTGACTACTTTTATAATAGCTTTGTTTATACTGCTATATATAATCTGATATTGGCTAGAAAGTTAATTGGGTGAATCCGCCCTAAGCCCACAATCCAACGAGAACAGGAAGTAAGGCAGAAAACACACATTTAACTATCTGTTGGGTATTAGTTTTATATGTAAACATGGTGTATAAACTAAGGTGTTATAGAGTTACACACCTAAAGTCTCTAAAACTTCACTGGCTTAATAAAATGGATTAATCCCTTATATGGGAAATCTCTAGTTTTGTATACCAAAAGTACTGACTTTGAGAAGTAAGCTTTGTACTAGAAAAATTGTGCGTTGACTCTGTGTCCTATGACCCGATCCATACGTGGTACCCTTATAATGAATTAATGTATACTAAGCATAGATATATATAGAGTCGGGTAGATAATAGATTGGGCGGCCTCATTCCAAGCCCACAATCCAACGAGTACAAGAAGTGAAGCGAAGAGCACACATCCTATCAGCTGTCGGAATCTATTAGTATATATGTATCCTATAGTGCATACATTAAGGAATCATAAAGCTAGCATTATGATCCTAACCATTAATCGTAGCCTTCTACCAAGGCATCTTCTGATCTGTGTTAAACCCGACTGTTCCTTTGTCAAATGTAAAAGTATATTCTCCCTAGGTAATAACTATCTTGACTAGAAAATAGATCAACTTTCAAGTGGTACTGTCACTTTATGAAAGTAATGGGAAAAGTAAGTACACAGATGTCGTTTATAATGACATGTGGATGTACTAATAACCTAAAAATATATTTTTCTTATTACGGTCATAATGTGAAAGCTAGAGCCCCTACTAAACGCTCTCAATGAAAAGAGATTTAGGAACGCGACCCCAGCAAATCCATGCAAGCCGTGTAATTAACATTAAAGTTATATGATCATGTATACCCAATATAACTATCACTAATGCGTTAGTGATTCATTGGTATAATTAGATCCTGTCTGTGTGTTCTCATGCTATAGCAACTTAACTTGTTATGTTCTGTTCTGTTCTGGTATTGTTTGATTCTCTTCACTGTTCGTCCTGTTCTGGTATTGAGTCTTTGTGTGCTTCATTGTACTAGAAGTAATGAATAGCATTCTCCTAAACTATACCTATAATAGTTTACTAATGATGTACTTCGACTGTTGCTGAAAAGACTCATTTCTCTACTAAGTTATGCTTTTACTTTAAAAACGGAGTTTTGTATAACTATAAAGTAACATAACTTTAAACGAGTTTTGAAATGTTTTGAAAACTTATAAATAACATAAGTAACATTCTGAAAGATTTTTAAGAATAAACGTTTACACAATTAACATTGTGTTGAACATGTATTCCCCCCTTAAAATAGTTAAAATAGTTAAAAGATTCATTACGGGGTATGAAATTACCTGATGTGGGTGATTCAAATGGGTATGCGCGTACGGATGAGAAGTTCCATGAATGAAGTCCTGAGACACAATAAGTCCTAAATGATATATAAGGACACATATTGACATGAATATAGTGTTTATAAACAACTATATGAAAGGAAACACCTTCCGGGACTAGGAAAGACCTCGAACAAGTGTTTGAATCAAATGTGATTCGACAAAGGACGGTAGAATGGTACTCACATGAGTTTACTACCATGGGTTTATGGCCCAAGGGAGTTTACGGTCGTAAACTCAAGGTTAGTCATGTGGAAGTGCAAGTTTGAAAGGCTAGGGATGATTTAGGGACCTTAGCTATACCCTAGGATGAGGAAGACCACTTTCTTTGGAGCTTTTGAAGTGTTCACGGCCCTAATGAGTTTAAAAACGTAAACTCATGGCCATTTATGTTTATGAGGGTTGTTTAGGGTCCTAAAAGTCATAATGAGGCATCCTAATTTCAAGTCTAAGCCCTAGGAAGTGTTTGTGGCATCAAAACACCCCTAACTTGAGTTTTCGGCCCATGAACCACTTTGGCTTGTGTTTGTGGCCATAATCACCTATGGGTGATGGTATTTTGATTGCTTTGAGTCAAAAACACATCAATGTAAAGTTCTAGGCTAGTCTCTAGGCTTAAGGAAGGGTATTGGGGCATCTTTGCACCATAAAAGGGAGTTCACGGCCCAAGAACATCCTTGGCCGTGAACTCTCTTCTAACCTTTGTTTCTTGACGTTTCTAAGGTCTAAACATGTGTAACCTAGTGTACAACAAGTTAGAAGAAGATTGCTTACGATATAGGAGCTTGAACTAGTTGATTTGGCCAAGAACACTAGTGTGTGTTGTTGGTGTTTCTTGAGTATCTAAACAAAGGTGATTTTCATGGATGAAATCAATGTAAGAAGCTAGTTAATAAGACATATTAACTAATCAAGGGATAGAATACTCACTCTTTTGAAGATCTAGGATGATTGTTGTTATGATAGTTGAGAGAGAGAACCAATGAGGATTGGCCAGGAAATGAGAGAAATGACTCAAAATGACCATTTGCCTTATATATGCTCTTGAGTTTACGGCCCCCATGAGTTTACGGCCATAAACTCATGGTCTTGTGGCCGTGAACTTACTTAGATGAGGTTAGGGTTCGTTTTGCTACACTATGGTTCTAGAGGGTACTTTCTAACACTTATTCCTTAAGTGTATTAGGCTCAAAACTCCTTAGAATGACCTGTAACAAGGCTAGAACTTTGTACTAATGATTTTGACACTCAGTTGAGTTGACTGACTGAGCTTATAAAAATAAATTTTTTTTGGGTTGTCACATCAGCCGTAAGAATACACTAAGATATCCTTAGAGGATCAAATTGTGATATGCTTTTAAAATAATTAAGATGATCATAAAACATGATACTAAAGTACTCTGCCATCTTTTTAGATTTGAGAAACTTTTATCTCTTTGCCAAATTTGATTCTTGTCATCCGTTCTGCCATACATTAAAACCTTTTCAATATTATAGAATTATACTTAAACTTGCAAGTATAACCATACTTACTAAACATTAGTAAATCATGACAAATAGATCTTTGTGGTGGACCTTGACCAGTACACACCCAGTGTACCCGATCCCTTTAGTCCTATCCTTGTTTACATAAGGAATTAGTCTTAATTTTCCAAAGATGAAAATTCTCATCCGTTATACAATACAGCTTGTATGATTCCAAGTTTTGGTCCAATTGAAACTTGGGTGATGAGAACCTTTCCTTATTTGGTAAATTCTGACACTACCATAAACGAAAGAAACAAATCCACTTTCCAATATTGCTATTACTGAAAACATATAAGCAACAATTTTTCACAAGTGCCATTGTAAGGATATTTTTAAAATAAATAAAATTAAAACAACCTTTTTTATTTTAAAAACTTTGCGGAAAAACTTATCCTTACAATCCATATGAAAACCTTGTTGTTATCTATTCCTAAGTAATATATCATAACTCTCAAGCAACAGCTCAAAATTCTGATCACCGAACCATGCGATTGAAACCCATCTTCGCAATCAGAATCAGCATATACTTCCTTTAAGCTTCCTATCTTTTCTTTGATTCTTAAAAACATCAACATGTGACCCATTCACATTATGTAATAAGAATCTCCAAATAGGAACTTAATACAGTTAGACAGTGGACTTTAACTGAAGTAGAGTCAAACTTCTTGACTTGATCAATCTTATGATCTTTTAGGTAAATATGGCAGCTTCGCAATCAGTGTCTCTCCCTTTGGCAATAAAACATATGGACCCTTTGGTAATGGCACATGAGACTATCTCAGACTTAGCCTTTCTCTTTACCATTTGGTCAACCGAGTTGACTATGGCCGATCCCTTTCCATTGGGAAGAGAAATCCTTTTCTAGATATCCAATGTGACCATTTTCAATGTCCATTTAAGGTTTGGGAAGTTGATCTTCTAACAAAATTTGCTCTACTAGTGTTCCAAATCATTGTTGATTTCGCAGCACGAAGCAAACAGATAAGATCACTAAGGGTCATGTCATAGTCTATCTCGTAGTAGTCCCAAAGGTACTCACTATGTTACCAAGAAAATGATTGAACATCCAACTTTCACAAGAATTTGACACCCAACTCTCCCGGCTTGTCAATATGTGACTTTATCTCCAAGATGTGAGCCCACATAGACTATGATTGCCAATAGGGCTTGAGTGAGCTTAAACGTGTGGGTTAGGGAGAATAAATAGAGGAGGTGGAGGAAGAGAAGCATGATGTTGAGGGACATCATCTTTAAGATGAAAGCTTGTTCCAAGAGATTTGGGAAGATCATAGTTGTCTGAACCAGACATCTATAATGGGAGATAATCTAGCTAGTTGATTCAAAATCCTTAATATAACACCCAGTATGAAATATTAAGGCTAGGACCAACACAATATTTTATAACTTGGAAGAGGGATGTCGTAATCGAAGCTATAAAATATTTGAAGGTGAGCGAATGACGATTCACCAATTTCCACCATGAAAAACGAAATAATTTATTAGCTTTTAACTGGATTTGAAACTCCTAGATCTTTTGAGATTCATTGAACTTTTCAATGGCATGTTTTAATCTCGATTCTGCCCTCTCAAGTTTTGTGACTGGGATGCCGAGGATCACAAAACAAGGTGTGAATAACCATACTAATTCACTTGGTACCCTTAATATTATCACCTAATCAATGTGGTGGTTAACCACACATACTCCATTGATATATGACAAAGATTAAGTCACCCTTCGTGATCCTTACTAGTCCAAGTTAGTGTGCCGGCTAACCACACACGCTCCACCAACGACTTGGTAAGGTACAAAGTGTGAATTCCATGGAATAGCACCATGTTCACATTTTTTCCTAAAGTAACTAAGATTGGGAATTAAAATATTTAGTTACTTTATAATAATCATTATACTTTTAGTGAGGATTTAAAGTCATTGTCCTACCCGTTCGGCTAACGACCCTCCACCGATCAAGGAAGCGGTGGGTGAGAGTAAACACCCATTCAGCTGCCATTTTATAGGAAGCAACCTTATACCCCCTTATAGACCGACTTCGTGAATGAGGCCTACTAACGGTAGAACGACTTTTTCTTATACATATATATAATAATTAACCATTAATGTTATAAATAATATAAGTGTTGAATTTTAACTATTAAAACTCTAAGGGTTGGAATTAAAGTTTATTAAAGTGTGTGAATCTTTACAAATTCCAAATCTTGAGGGCAAGTTTTGTAACTATCCAAAACTTTTCATTTCATAACTTATGAATTAAAGGTTCATAAAAATGAAGACTCTTCATTTTTATGTAACTTATATGTTTAAATGTATGTTTAAAAGAAGTGACCTTTGGATATCCATAACTTGAGCATAAATTATGGTCTCCATTAAAACACATAAATGATCAAGAATTAATCCTAACCAATTCAACAAATAATTCCTATCATCATCTAAATTCATAAGAACATGAACATGATCATCAAGGTTTCAAGGATTATATGAACACATACAAAGCATGGAATTTTGATATAAGCTATTGTAAATGGATTAGAACAACCATTACACCAACTAAAAGAAGTTTTCAAGTACCAAAACAGTTTAGGGTAATGTTTCTTGCCCATTTCCAGCAGCAAAAGTAAAAAATCTGCATTTTGAGGCTCCTACTCGTCGAGTGCACGAACCTACTCGGCGAGTAGGATGAGTTTACACATGAACTCGGCGAGTCCCCCCATGGACTCGGTGAGTTCAGCAGGCAGACAGCAAAAAATCGACTTTTTTCCACTATTTTGCATCAAGTATCAAACAAACAAGCCTAGGCTCTGATACCATTGTTGGGTTTTGAGCATTCTAACACTTCCTAAGTGTACATGCAACCCTAATAAACCTTGGATCTATGTTTGACTAAATACATGCAAAATTTGTTTTCCAAGGTTTATAACTTATCTAGCATGGCATGGGGAACTTTTAAACATAAAAGGAACTAGATGAATGACATACCTTTTGATGAGTGTTGATTCCTTGGAGTTTGAGAGCCAAGTACCAAAAATGTGAATGCCTCAAATGGAAATCACAAATCACCACAAACTTGCAAAACTTTATGAGAGAGTATACACACTCTTAGAAATCGGCTACACCTTACACACACACACTCTTAAGGTGCTATTTCATGCAACACAAGCTTGTTTATATAGTGTGCACGGTTAGGGTGAAAACCCTAATAACCCATGTCTGTTCCTTTCCAAGGATCCATGGGTTAAAAGCTCCATGTATCATCTATGGACTTCCATATAAGCTTAGCCCATTAACAAATGAGTATTAGCCCACACCATATAAATATAATAGCCCATGATTTATTAGCCTTCCTTTTAATCACTAAATTAATTCATAATTAATTCAAGATTAAAACTAACAAAATAACATGACTTTATATTAATATATTATAACTTATAATATACTAATAAATCGTAAGTATACAATTCTCATAAAATTATCCATAAATAGTTTGGGTGTAGTGCAACCCAAATGGACTATGTTGGGTCGGGTCAAGTATATACCAAATAAGTTTTGGACTTAGACACCTTATCCAACAGTCATGACTCACCTTAACGCTAACAACACAAATGTTAGCGAGATTGTTAGCAATAATTCCAATCAAAGTAACAATCAAGTACATTAACGAGTAACAAACTACCACGACACTCTGAATCTCAAACCCAAGAGTAACAAACAAATGTTCTGGCATAGTTTTAAAGGAAAAACACCCCAAGGGACGAGCAAAGGACAACAACCTGTGGTAACCTTTGCGGCCACGACGCCTATAACTCCAACTACCATCCCTTCTGGTATCCCAGTTATCCCTAACCCAACCAGACAGTATGCTGGAAACCTACCAAAGTGCAATAAGTGCATCATCCATCATCTAGGTAGTTGTCGTCTGTTACACTACAATAACTGCAACAAGAATGGACACACTACCCGCTTCTGAAGGACTCGGATCTAACACATTACTTCAACCACCAATGTCGAAATTTCCCGGATATGCCATTTATGTGGGTTGATGGGAAACATCAAGCGGGACTGCCCAACATAGAAGAATGACAGTGGAACAGGAGGACTTTCACCTCAAAATGGAAAAAAGGCAACAAAGGACCCTACTATAATATAGGTTCACTTCCAATTGGAAGTAACTAAGTATGCTTTTAAACTGTTTAAAACTAGTGCAACTCGTGTCTTTTCTTTTGCGAGATCTCGTCAGTCAAGGGACCCTCGTGTTGCGTATATTTGCATTTTGTAGTATACCTTGCTCGCAACAGTAGTCTTGTAGTTAAGTATTGTAGCTTTATTAAAAAGTTACACTGTTGTGTTTTGTCTGTAACGCCTTTATGATCAAATCTAATGTCTTTATTTCCAAGTGAGTCTGATATTATCATACAACTTGAGTCAATTCGATCCTCACAATAGCAGTTTCATACGTAAATCTCTTTCTCCGAAATCGCCTTTCTAGCAAAGCCGTAAATCCAGAACTCTGAGATACTCATGAGTGGGATATCCTATATTTCATAACCTTCCCGAAGAAAGCTACCCGGAATACCACTTGTACAGTACATCAAGTTCAATCCAAAGACCCTTACGGTTGATCTATCGCTGAAGAATATATACACAAGGGTGGTATATAATCAAGGTTCTACAGGTTTAGAATTTATAATTCCGATTTAACTTCTTTTCCTTGTTTGGATGTGAGCTTAAAGAAGAATCATTTATTCGACTACCTTTTCAATCTTAATTATATACGACTCGTAATCATGAGACTGTGATTGATAAACCATGTAGGACTTCTAATATGAACTTCAGGACGGAGACTGCTCAAGACTACGAGTAATCGCATCAACATGCAAACAAACTTAGAATCCAATCAAATGCTACCCCTGTAACCAAGTCGCCCTATAGTCTAGCACCAACAACGATGCAATAACTTTCCGGTCAAACTTCACGAACTGCTCAGCAATGGCTTATTAAGACCGAGCTCCTCACCCTAGGGAATTCCACTCTAGTTCGTAAAAAAGAAAGACAGATTATTTAGTATGCGCACCGACTACAAAGACCTCGACAAGATTCCCATTAGAAATCATTACCCTCTGCCTCGCATAGAATGATCGTTTTACATGCCGCAAGGAACGAATTACACTTCGAAGATGGATCTAAGATCCGAGTATCACCAGTTACAAGTGTTAGAGGAGGATGTCCTGAGGACGTCCTTCCGAACACAATACGGATACTACGATTCCGTAGTGATACCTCCCGGACAAGACCAATGTGCCCATAGTATTCATGAACTTAATGAATAGGGTATGCCGACCTTACTTGGATCAGTTCGTCATCTTCCTTATAAATGACCTACATATCTACTCACGTAGTAAGAAAGAGCAAAGAAGCATCCACGACTCAACTTACCCAATGAATCAGTAACGTACATTCTACCTTCCACATCTCGAACTTGAAAAAGTGTCTGTCCGACGAGACTCTTGTAATCCCACTCGACGAGATTGAGATCAACAAGATCCTCAACTTCGTGGAAGAACCGTACTGACCATGGGCCGAGAGGTCAAGCAGATGAAGCAAGGCCACATCTCATTAGTGAAGGGTCGCTGGAATGCCAAGCGAGGACCTGAATTCACTTAGGAGCGTGAGGATCAGTCGAAAATGAATTATCGTCATCTCTTCACTTGATTATTCATACCTACTTCCTTACCTAAAATATAATTTCGGGACGAAATTCCCTTTAACAGGTGGATGACGTGACAACCCGAAATTTTCTATCTTGTATAGTCAAGCACTTCAATTAAAAGTTAAATACTTTCTGCTAAATTTTTAGGCGTTTTAAAGTCAGTTTGAGTGTTCTGAAGCCTAGTACTGCAAGAGATAACTTGAGAGAGGATACTTGAGGGTAAAGTGTGCAACATTTAGGTTCCAAAACTCCAAGAGTTTGGAGTTTATGGCCCAAATAGTATGGGGGCCATAAACTCCATGCCTATATAAGAAAAACTTAGCCATTTTGATTCATTCTTGCCATTTCAAGCCTGGAACTCGGGTTTGCTCTTAAGTATCATCCACATTCCATCCCTAGATCTTCAAAACTAGTAAGTATTCTTCTGTGACTTATTGATACACCTCTGAACCTAGCATTCTCTCATGATTTCATCCACAAAATCATGTTTTCATAGATCTTCAAGTTTCACCAAGAACACCAAGAACACACACTAGTGTTCTTGGACCTTAAACACCAAATCAAGCTTCTAGATTGTAATTACACTTATCCTAGCTTGTTATACACTTGAAATGGACTTTTTTGCACCTAGAAAATACAATGAAACACAAGATCAAAAGTGTTTACGGCTGAGGAATTTTCTTGGACCTTAAACCCCTATAAGTGCTGCAAAATGCACCCTAGTCCCTTCCTAAGCTTGGACACTAGTCTAGATAACTTCATTGAAGTGTTTAGGAGCTAAACATCAAAGAAATCAAGTCCCCATAGAGTTTACGGCCGTAAAATCATATGGAAATGGTCCTTAGGCCATAAACTCTATAATGTGGTGATATTGTGCTCCTATTGCTTCCTAAGGCTTGGAATTGATCATAGAATGACTACTCTTGACATATAAGACCTTAAATCACCAAATGGCACTTGGTACAATGAGTTTACGGCCATAAAATCATGGGGGAAATGAACTTAGGCCGTAAACTCCATAAGGAGTGGTCCTTGGGCCATAAACTCCAATGCCATGCCATGCAACCTTTAGATACAACCCTTTGGAACCTATAGCACTTGAATTAAACTGTTTCCATGTCCTAGGGTGTCTTAACTTAGTTAAATAGTTGTTAAATGACTAATTGGATACATATATGTTTTATTATATGTTAACTAGGATCATTGTGTGTGTTCAAGTCTTCACTTGACACCCAGCAGCATGTCCGACACTTCCATCCAATCCACTCACTACAGGTGAGTTCATACCCCTTAACCAACCTTTTAAATGATTTTAAATGCTTTTATTAGGGGGGGGGGGAATACAAGTTGAATATCATAGTTATTATATCAATCACATGTGATTTATAACTATCAATTGATAGATTTAATATAGTTTCAAACTGTTTTACCAAACATATGACTTCAAACTGCTTATCAAACTATTTTACATGTCAAACTCTTTATCAATTTCACTTTTGTTTACCAAACCTTTCATTTACAGTTTTCAAACTTATATATTGTTAAAACCATGTCTACTACATATATAGTTATATAAATATGGTTTGAAGGACTTAGGACTAATAACTCACTTTAATTCCTGTTCCTTATTTGGTTGTGGACTTAGAGTACCCAGTTGTTTGTCCGAGTGTCGCTGAACCCTTAGTTATGTATTATGTATATATGTATAGATACAAAGAATTTTATCTCATTTCAATACATTCAGTCATACAAACAAGTCTACGAGTAAACTATAATAGGTATAGTTTAGGGTTGTACTACTTACTACTTCTAGTCCAATGAAGCATACAAAGAGTCAGTTTTTTCATGAGTTACTACTTACTATTATGAAAAACTATACAAGTATACTATGATGAGAAACTATACAACTATACTATGATGAGAAACTATACAACTATACTACGATGAGAAACTATACAACTATACTATGATGAGAAACGATACAACTATATTATTATGAGAAACTATACAACTATACTATGATGAGAAACTATACAACTATACTATTATAAGAAACTATACAACTAAACTATGATGAGAAACTATACAACTATACTATTACGAGAAACTATATAAACATAATATGATGAGAAACAGATAAAGAATACTATAACAAGAAACAAGACATAGTAAGTTGCTATAGCATATACAACTACAGGATCTAATTATACCAATGAATCACTAAGTCATTGTTCTAAAAAAAAGGTGTGACAACCCGAAATTTCCATTTGTACGAACATTATCTATTCAATAGAAGCTAGTCCAGTTTCAGTGAGTTTCAGACTTTTCCGTATAAGTTTGCGTACATTAGGGTTTACGTTTAAGGAGATATTAGGAGAGTGGATACTCCTGGGTTTGTGAAATTTGAACATTCCAAGTTTCATAATGTTATAGTCCAACTTCCGGAATAAAAATATTTTCTGTCAAAATATTTCAGGACTATAAATAGATTTCTGAATTTAATTAATTCATTATTCACAGTTCCAACTAGAGAAAAGCCATTTTCTCTCTGACGGATCTTCGGGTTTTCATCCCAGATTGTGAGTCTACTTTCCTAGATGTGTTTTATTACTTGTTTTATGCTTTATAACATAGATTACATGTCTAAAGTACAAGATCCGGGAGCTTACGGCCCAAGAACGTTCTTGGGGTGTAAACTCCAAAACAAGGCCTAAAAGCTACCTAGTCTCATTTCCATGTTAAGCAACTAATTAAGGACTTAATGTATGAACATTAGAGGCTAGAAATCAATTAAGAACCACAAGTTATAGGATTTTACGGCCAAGGATATGCTCTTGGGCCGTAAACCCCTTTTTCAAGGGCTAAGAGTGCCCTAAACACCCCTAAGGCTTTAAGACAATTACCCTTTGATACTTGTAACTTGAATGGGGAGAAAATGACATCAAAATCATCCCTTAAAGGGAGTTTATGGCCAAGGAACATCTCTTGGGCGGTAAACTCCAAGTGAAGGCACAAATGTGTGCCTAATGTCCCCTTTAGCCTTAAACAAAAACATAGAAGCTATCCTACATGTGCAAGTGACTTAAAAGAATTAAAACCAACACCCCATAGGAGTTTACAGCCGTAAACTCTAGGGGATATGTTCTTGAGGCCGTAAACTCCTCTATGGAGCATTCTAGGGCCTTAAACTACTTCAAGAATTATTCCACAAGTACTAGGCTTATTTTAGGATTTAGATAGCACCTTAAAACACCCAAAACCACCAAGTGTGGAGTTCACGGCCATAAAATCGAGGGTTTATGAACGTAAACTCCAAAGGTGGGGTTTGTTGGGTGGTGAACTCTTATACAAGGTCTTTTGAAGCTTCAAACGCTTTTGCCTTGTCCCGTAGCAACTTAGATGCAACCATTAGGACCTTTAACACTTATGCAAAGTGTTTTTCATGTTCCTAAGTGTCCAAACTTATTTTATTAAGTTATTATTTGGTTAATTAGTTATATATATGCTCATTATATGATAACTAGGCTCGTGCATGTGAACAAGTCTCCGTTTTCCACCTAGCACGGTACCCGATACATCAATCCAATCTACTCACCACAAGTGAGTTCATACCCCTTTAATCATCCTTTGAAATGCTTTTAAATGTTTTAAATACTTTATGGGGGGATACAAGTTAAATACTTATAGTTATTGCATCAATCACATGTGATGTCATTAATCACATGTGATTAATAACTAGAAAACCAATGATTTATTTATTGTTCAAACTGTTTATCAAATTGTTTTACTTCAAATTGTTTTACAAACTCTTTTACTTACCAAATGCTTTTATTAAACTTTAGTTTATTCCTTATAAAATTGCATGCCCATATATGTATAGATATATAAGTAATGTTTAAAGGGCTTAGGAAGGCCATCCGCTCTATTTCCTTTTCCTCGATTTGGATGTGGTCTGGTGGGATTTCGGGTGACCATCCGAGGGTCGTTTCAATATTAGTTATATATCATATATACATATATAGACATAAAAGTACTTCCATATTCATACTTATCAGTACATCAATAGTTAGTTACCATCGGGGTAACACAAGAACATATACAACTATACTAGAAACAGAACATATACAACTATACTAGAAGGAGAACATATACAACTATACTAGAAGGAGAACATATACAACTATACTAGAAGGAGAACATATACAACTATACTAGGAACAGAACATATACAATTATACTAGAAACAGAACATGTACAACTATACTAGAAACAGAACATATACAACTATACTAGAAACAGAACATGTACAACTATACTAGAACAAGGAACATTACATATACATGAACACGTTAACAATTGTGATCCACTGTTTCGGAGCATGCATTAAATGTCATTGCCCGAGTTGTAGCCAGAATTCTCTTGAAGGTAGAGCATGAGTTTGCGTATAGATCTATATTGGATTGACTATCCTAGACCTTGCTGCTAGCTACAGTCGGACCTGCAGGTCTGCGGGTGCCAAACGTCATTCCGTTATTACGACCATTCATTATGTCGTTGTTACTAGTCGATAGCATGGTGCAATTTATCACATTATACCTTAATATAAATCCGGTTTAAGGTAGTTAGTACAACAGTAGTTCCTATTATACAAAACTACAGTACTATAATGATTTACCCATTACATATTTTAGTGATAACCTCACTTAAACATTAATGTACAAACTATATTTTGTTAAATGATAGTTACAATTGGGAAATTACACACTTTTACAACAAACGAGCATACAAAACAGTTAAGCCTTGGTAGAAGGTTACTTTAATTGAAAATATAGGTTTTTCTAAGAGATTCAAACTTTTACAACACTTTCAAACACTTACCTACATTTTTACAAACTTATACATTGAGACAGGTTCAAACATTTTTGACAACAAACATTGACACTAAAATACTTATGAACTCACCAGCTTAATGCTGATAAACTCTTTCAAAATAACTTGTATTCTCAGGTCATCAGTAGATAGGTACCGAGGCCAGCTTTTGAGAAGATGGAGCGTATTCAAGACTCATCTTATTATTTTGATTTACATTATTTTGGTGTTTATAACTGTACAAAACACGCTCGTATTAAAGTTATATATTTAATGCAATAGATGATGTTGCTTGCTTATTTACATTTACTGTGTTGTGATACTGTAGATGACGTCCTCCGCCCCAGAACGTTTCCGCCGTTCTTGGTTTTGGGGTGTGACAGATTGGTATCAGAGCATTGTTTATAGTGAATCAAGTATATCAACCCATAAAAGATATACTAAACTATAAACCCATTAGGGATTAAAGCACTCTGACCAAGTGTCTGTACTTTAAATATTAAAATATTTAATTAAGTATACTAGTTTACGTTCATACTAAAATCAGTGTCACAATGACAAGAACAAAAGCATTACAATTGTTGAATATCACAAGTGAGCTCGGGGATGTATGGTCAGTCCTAGGAATGGCATAGCCTGATCAACTATGCTGGTCCTAGGAGTGATTAGCATATGCCCTAGAATGGTTGTGATGTGTTAACAAGTCTAAAAACTTACCAACAATACCACAAGGAGATCAGTAGAACTTAAACTTAAGATACTATAGGTGTATTTTGTACTACTAGTTACATGTATACTATATTCTTATACCTCTCTTCTCGCGTAGATTAACTGGCTGGTTTCCATCACGGCGACCCGTACTTTCCGAATGAAGGCAATCCAGAGTGGATCGAAGAAGAGCCCGAAGATGAGCATCCAATCCCTTTGGATGATCACCTCGCAGAAGGCTTTTCTGATGGATCTGACTCCGAGCCTGAAGTCAACAACCTACCGCTAGTAGGTCAAGCCCCGAACAACAATCCCCGACCAGCTTTTCCAGGTCCTACTCCCTTGTGGGCAACCAACTTGAATCGCTGGAGTGATGAACAGGGTCAACCCTTACCATACTTTGGGGACCGAAACTTTTACAACGTCAGTGATGGTGGCTCTGCTGACCGAGCTCTACCTGTCATTATCCGTAGAATAGCTCGTAATGTCGAGCAAGGTCGAGCAGCCATCGATCGGGTCATGGAGATTGATGCCAACTCTGGTGTCAACACAGTCCGCATCCACCGTCTTGAAGAAGACATGGAACGGACCCGGAGAACCAATGAAACCCTACAGCAACAGCTGGATGCCTCCCGAGCTGAGGTCGTGGAACTTAGAGCCCGTCAGAGAGCTCAGGATCGACACCTTCAAGAGGTGTTTCGTCAAGTGTCAGACCTCAGGGCTCGCCCGAGGAATTCCCATCGCCGTTAGATGATGTCTAGTACATCTCTGTCTTTTGATTAAGGAATAGCCTTGAACATCTGTGCTCTAAGTAGCACTTGTCTGTAAATATTCCTAACTTTCAGTACTCTAATTAGGAATCTAGGACTGTCAATCTTGTCTGTATGGTATGATGTAAGACCTACTGTTAGGTCAATTTTCCCTGAACTTATTACATCAGTAATACCAATGATATTGACATCTATCTATCTGTGGGAAAATCTATACACTTGTGTTTTCCTACTAATATTCCTTGTTGTGATCTCAAACACTGATTCAACTGTTGGGCCATGGTTAGTTAGTCCATGTGTCACTCTCACGTTGCTTACAAATTGATTCTTACCATTTTCTTATCTCTATAAACTTATAGCTGAAAGATGCCGCCTCGCAGATCTACCAGGAATAACCCTACGCCTCCACCGCCTTCGGTCATCGATACTGCAGCCCTGAATGCTGCCGTAGCTGCAGCAGTGGCAACTGCCATGGCTCAGTATCACTCATCCGATGCCAGCAGAGGTGGAACCCCTGTTGAATCTATTCTGGTCGAAATCCCTGTGCGCTCGAGAGAGTGCTCCTACAAGGATTTCACCAACTGCAAGCCGAAGTCCTTTTATGGCACCGGCGGAGTCATTGCCCTCTTGCAATGGTTCGAGAAGACTGAATCAGTCTTCGAAATCTGTTCATGCCCTGCTGCGAGCAAAGTCAAATATGTCGCATGCACCTTTGAGGGAAAAGCCCTAACGTGGTGGAACGGCCACGTTAAAGCTCTAACACTCGTCGTGGCTAACGACATGGGCTGGGAAACGATGAAGGACCTCATGACTGAGGAATATTGCCCGAGGGGCGAAGTCCAGAAATTGGAACAGGAACTCTGCAACCTGACCATGAAGGGCACCAATGTGATCGCTTACACTGCCCGATTTAGCGAACTGGTGGCCCTTTGCCCCAATATGGTTCCCACTGAGGGGAAAAAGATCGAACGGTACATATGGGGGCTAGTGCCTCTGTATCAGGGGAATGTCCTAGCGTCGAACCCCGCTACCTTCAACAGTGCCAAACGATTGGCACAACGACTCATTGACCATGGAGTCAAAACCTCTGCGACAATAACAACTCCAAACCCGCTGACACTAAGCGGAAATTCTGGGATGAAAAGAAGAAGTAGCGAGCTGCCAAAAAGCAGCAAATCGTGGCAGTGCATGCCGCGGTAACCCCTACTGCTTCTACTGCTCCGATGAAGCAGTATGCTTGAAGTTGCCGAAGTGCAAGAAATGCAACTTCCACCACAACGGCTCCTGCCGTGAAATGCTGTGCTCTAACTGCAACAGGAAAGGACACACCGTCCGTTTCTGTAAATTCCCGGCACAACCGATCTCCCAAGTCCCTGGCTCTGGAGCAAGCCCAAGTTGCTATGGATGTGGCGAAACAGGCCACTATAAGAGGGACTGCCCCAAAGCGAGAAATGTTGGAGGAGCTGGGAGGGTACTAGCTATAGGCCACGGGGAAGCAGTTGCTGACCCGACAGTGGTGACTGGTACGTTCCTCCTTGATAACTCCTATGCATGCATTCTGTTCGATAGTGGAGCAGAGCGAAGCTTTGTAAACCATGAATTTACTCGCATGCTTAAGCAACAACCACACACACTTAAGGAACAATTCACAGTAGAAATGGCTAATGGGAAAACTGAAAGTACAAATAGCATATACTTAGGTTGTATCCTAACTCTAGATAGCCATTCATTCCCAATCGACCTCATGCCGGTCTCAATAAAAAGCTTCGACGTTATTATCGGCATGGATTGGTTAAGTCTTCATCGCACTGACATCATGTGCTACGAAAAAGCAGTCCGACTAAACCTCCCGTCTAACGAAACTCTTATAGTCTACGGCGACAAACCTGGTGCGAGTCTTCGCATTATATCAAGTATTCAAGCACAGAAATATCTGCGTAAAGAATACCACGCATTCCTTGCTCACATCGTCGACAAGAACCTCGAAACGAAAGAACTAAAGAACATCCCAGCAGTGAGCGACTTTCCCGACATTTTCCCAGAAGAACTACCTAGATTACCTCCACAACGACAGGTCGAGTTCAGAATCGACTTAGTCCCAGGAGCTACTCCAGTAGCCAAGTCGCCCTACCGTTTAGCACCAGCTGAGATGCAGGAACTCTCTGTTCAACTTAACGAACTGCTCAGCAAGGGCTTTATAAGACCAATCTTCTCACCTTGGGGAGCACCGGTCTTGTTTGTTAAGAAGAAAGACGGATCATTTCGTATGTGTATCGACTACAGAGAACTCAACAAACTAACGATCAAGAATCGTTACCCTCTGCCTCGCATAGATGATCTATTCGACCAACTACAAGGGGCGAACTATTTTTCCAAGATTGATCTGAGATCCGGATATCACCAGTTACGAGTGCTAGAAGAGGATGTGCCGAAGACAGCCTTCCGAACTCGTTACGGACACTATGAGTTCGTGGTGATGCCATTCGGATTAACCAACGCGCCCACAGTCTTCATGGATCTGATGAACAGAGTATGCCGACCTTACTTGGATCAGTTCGTCATCGTTTTTATTGACGACATCCTGATCTACTCCCGAAGTAAGGAAGAGCATGGCGATCATCTGCGACAAGTTCTAGGTACTTTACGAAAGGACACGTGGTAAGCGAAGAGGGAATCCACGTGGACCCATCCAAAATTAAAGCCATTGAGAACTGGTCAGCACCCAAGACACCGACAAAAATTCGTCAATTTCTAGGTCTTGCTGGCTACTACCGCAGATTCATTCAGAACTTCTCCCGAATAGCGAAACCTCTTACAACCCTGACCCAGAAAGGCGTTGCCTTTGACTGGGAAGAGAAACAAGAGAGAGCATTCCAAACGCTCAAGAGAGCCTTGTGCACCGCACCAATACTATCCCTTCCCGAAGGAATAGAAGACTTCGTAGTCTATTGTGATGTATCAAATCAAGGGCTCGGGTGTGTTCTGATGCAGCGAGGTAAGGTCATCGCCTACGCCTCGAGACAGTTGAAGATACACGAGGTTAACTACACGACCCACGATCTTGAACTAGGAGCAGTGGTGTTTGCTCTGAAGATCTGGAGACATTATTTGTATGGAACGAAGAGCACTATCTTTACCGACCACAAGAGTTTACAACATATTTTCAACCAGAAGGAGCTCAACATGAGACAAAGACGGTGGGTCGAGCTACTTAGTGAGTATGAATGCGATATTCGTTATCATCCGGGTAAAGCCAACGTAGTAGCAAACGCCCTGAGTCGGAAAGAATATTCTGGTCGCAAAGTCAAGTCATTATCAATAACCATCCATTCACACTTGTCTAAGCAAATTCAGGAGGCTCAACTTGAAGCCATGAAACCTGAAAATGTGACGAGTGAATCCCTTAGAGGAATGGACAAGAATTTAGAAGCCAAGGGTGACAGAGCTTTATATTTCATGAACTGGATCTGGACACCGAAGCACGGTGGTTTTCGAGACTTAGTCATGACCAAGGCGCCCAACACTCGGTATTCCGTCCACCCAGGTTCAGATAAGATGTATCTGGATCTTAAAAAGCTATACTGGTGGCCTAATATGAAAGTAGACATTGCTACCTTCGTAAGTAAATGCCGTACTTGCGCAAAGGTTAAGGTCGAGTACCAGAAGCCCTCTGGTTTACTGCAACAACCAGAGATTCCAGAATGGAAGTGGGAGCGGATCACTATGGATTTCATAACCAAGTTGCCCAAGACAACGGGTGGACTTGACACCATATGGGTCATCGTTGATAGATTGACCAAGTCTGCACACTTCCTGCCTATCAGAGAAACTGACAAGATGGAGAAGCTTATGAGAGCATACATTAGGGAAATCATACGACTACATGGTGTACCTATGTCCATTATCTCCGATAGATATAGTAGGTTTACCTCAAGATTCTGGCAATCACTGCAACATTCCCTAGGAACAAGGTTGGACATGAGTACAGCCTACCATCCACAGACTGACGGACAGAGTGAGAAGACCATCCAAACACTGGAAGATATGTTACGAGCCTGTGTGATTGATTTTGGGAAAGCATGGGATACTCATTTACCCCTTGTCGAGTTTTCCTATAATAACAGTTATCACACGAGCATCAAGGCTGCTCCATTTGAAGCTCTCTACGGCCGAAAGTGCAGATCCCCTCTGTGCTGGGCTGAGGTGGGTGATACCCAATTAGCAAGGGGGCAAGCTTCTGACAGTACTCTCACCGGTCCGGAAATCATTCGGGAAACGACAGAGAAAATGGTTCAGATCCGTGAACGATTGAAAGCCTCTAGAGACCGACAGAAGAGCTATGCTGATAAACGAAGAAAACCTTTGGAATTCCAGGTGGGAGACCGAGTCCTTCTCAAAGTCTCACCCTGGAAAGGCTTGATACGCTTCGGCAAGCGTGGGAACATTAACCCGAGGTACATAGGGCCTTTCGAGATTCTTGCGAGAGTCGGCCCCGTAGCTTACAAAGTCGATCTACCCGACACACTTCGTAACGTACATTCTACATTCCACGTATAAAACTTGAAAAAGTGTCTGTCCGACGAGACACTTGTAATCCCAGTCGACGAGATCGAGATCAACGAGAGCCTCAACTTCGTGGAAGAACCAGTAGAGATCATGGACCGTGAGGTCAAGCAGACGAAGCAAAGCCGTATCCCTATCGTGAAGGTTCGCTAGAACGCCAAGCGAGGACCGGAATTCACTTGGGAACGCGAGGATCAGATGAAGCTGAAATACCCTCATCTTTTCGCTTGAATGTTGTAACTTCGTATTTGCTTAAATTCTAATTTCGGGATGAAATTCCTTCTAACGGGGGGATGATGTGACAACCCGAAATTTCCATTTGTACGAACATTATCTATTCAATAGAAGCTAGTCCAGTTTCAGTGAGTTTCAGACTTTTCCGTATAAGTTTACGTACATTAGGGTTTACGTTTAAGGAGATATCAGGAGAGTGGATACTCCTGGGTTTGTGAAATTTGAACATTCCAAGTTTCATAATGTTGTAGTCTAACTTCCGGAATAAAAATATTTTCTGTCAAAATATTTCAGGACTATAAATAGATTTCTGAATTTAATTAATTCATTATTCACAATTCCAACTAGAGAAAAGCCATTTTCTCTCTGACGGATCTTCGGGTTTTCATCCCAGATTGTGAGTCTACTTTCCTAGATGTGTTTTATTACTTGTTTTATGCTTTATAACATAGATTACATGTCTAAAGTACAAGATCCGGGAGCTTACGGCCCAAGAACGTTCTTGGGGTGTAAACTCCAAAACAAGGCCTAAAAGCTACCTAGTCTCATTTCCATGTTAAGCAACTAATTAAGGACTTAATGTATGAACATTAGAGGCTAGAAATCAATTAAGAACCACAAGTTATAGGAGTTTGCGGCCAAGGATATGCTCTTGGGCCGTAAACCCCTTTTTCAAGGGCTAAGATTGCCCTAAACACCCCTAAGGCTTTAAGACAATTACCCTTTGATACTTGTAACTTGAATGGGGAGAAAATGACATCAAAATCATCCCTTAAAGGGAGTTTACGGCCAAGGAACATCTCTTGGGCCGTAAACTCCAAGTGAAGGCACAAATGTGTGCCTAATATCCCCTTTAGCCTTAAACAAAAACATAGAAGCTATCCTACATGTGCAAGTGACTTAAAAGAATTAAAACCAACACCCCATAGGAGTTTACGACCGTAAACTTTAGGGGATATGGTCTTGAGGCCGTAAACTCCTCTATGGAGCATTCTAGGGCCTTAAACTACTTCAAGAATTATTCCACAAGTACTAGGCTTATTCTAGGATTTAGATAGAACCTTAAAACACCCAAAACCACCAAGTGTGGAGTTCACAGCCGTAAACTCAAGGGTTTACGACCGTAAACTCCAAAGGTGGGGTTTGTTGGGTGGTGAACTCTTATACAAGGTCTTTTGAAGCTTCAAACCCTTTTGCCTTGTCCCGTAGCAACTTAGATGCAACCATTAGGACCTTTAACACTTATGCAAAGTGTTTTTCATGTTCCTAAGTGTCCAAAATTATTTTTATTAACTTACTATTTGGCTAATTAGTTATATATATGCTCATTATATGATAACTAGGCTCGTGTGTGTGAACAAGTCTCCGTTTGCCACCTAGCACGGTACCCGATACATCAATCCAATCTACTCACCACAAGTGAGTTCATACCCATTTAATCAACCTTTGAAATGCTTTTAAATGTTTTGAATACTTTATGGGGGGGATACAAGTTAAATACTTATAGTTATTGCATCAATCACATGTGATTGCATTAATCACATGTGATTAATAACTAGAAAACCAATGATTTATTTACTGTTCAAATTGTTTATCAAATTGCTTCACTTCAAACTGTTTTACAAACTCTTTTACTTACCAAATGCTTTTATTAAACTTTAGTTTATTCCTTATAAAATTGCATGCCCATATATGTATAGATATATAAGTAATGTTTAAAGGGCTTAGGAAGGCCATCCGCTCTATTTCCTTTTCCTCGATTCGGATGTGGTCTGGTGGGATTTCGGGTGACCATCCGAGGGTCGTTTCAATATTAGTTATATATCATATATACATGTATAGACATAAAAGTACTTCCATATTCATACTTATCAGTACATCAATAGTTAGTTACCATCGGGGTAACACAAGAACATATACAACTATACTAGAAATAGAACATATACAACTATACTAGAAGGAGAACATATACAACTATACTAGAAGGAGAACATATACAACTATACTAGAAGCAGAACATATACAACTATACTAGAAGGAGAACATATACAACTATACTAGGAACAGAACATATACAATTATACTAGAAACAGAACATGTACAACTATACTAGAAACAGAACATATACAACTATACTAGAAACAGAATATGTACAATTATACTAGAACGAGAAACATTACATATACATGAAGACGTTAACAATTGTGATCCAATGTGTCGGAGCATGCCTTAAATGTCATGGCCCGAGTTGTAGCCAGAATTCTCTTGAAGGGAGAGCGTGAGTTTGCGTATAGATCTATACTGGATTGACTATCCTACACCTTGCTGCTAGCTACAGCCGGACCTACAGGTCTGCGGGTGCCAAACGTCATTCCGTTATTACGACCATTCATTATGTCATTGTTACCAGTCGATAGCATGGTGCAATTTATCACATTATACCTTAATATAAATCCGGTTTAAGGTAGTTAGTACAACAGTAGTTCCTATTATACAAAACTACAATACTACAATGATTTACCCATTACATATTTTAGTGATAACCTCACTTAAACATTAATGTACAAACTATATTTTGTTAAATGATAGTTACACTTGGGAAATTACACACTTTTACAACAAACGAGCATACAAAACAGTTAAGCCTTGCTAGAAGGTTACTTTAATAGAAAATATAGGTTTTTCTGAGAGATTCAAACTTTTACAACACTTTCAAACACTTACCTACATTTTTACAAACTTATACATTGAGACAGGTTCAAACATTTTTAACAACAAACATTAACTCTAAAATACTTATGAACTCACCAGCTTAATGCTGATAAACTCTTTCAAAATAACTTGTATTCTCAGGTCATCAGTAGACAGGTACCGAGGCTAGCTTTTGAGAAGATGGAGCGTATTCAAGACTCATCTTATTATTTTGATTTACATTATTTTGGTGTCTATAACTGTACAGAACACGCTTGTATTAAAGTTATATATGTAATGCAATGGATGATGTTGTTTGCTTATTTACATTTACTGTGTTGTGATACTGTACATGATGTCCTCCGCCCCAGAACATTTCCGCCGTTCTTGGTTTTGGGTTGTGACAAAAGGTGATAGTTAAATTGGGTATACATGATCATATAACTTTAATGTGGATGTACACGATGCAACCACCGGTTTGCCAAGTCGTGTTTGGTTCCCAGAATCTTTTGACAGGAAGAACGTATAGTATGGGAACTAGCCATCACATTATACCTTAAAAAATCGATTTAAGACAATAAGTACAATAGTGGTTACTATAATACAGTACTACAGTACTTTAATATTTTACCCATTGCATTCATTTTGTGATCTTGTCACATAATCGGTAATGTATAAACTATATTTTGTTAATGATAGTCACACTTGGGAAGAATACACTCTTTTACAACAAACAAACATGTAGAAATTTGATCCCTTGGTAGAAGGCTACTTTTAGTAGAAAATATATGATTTTCTAGGAGATACAATTACTTATACAAACATTGACATTGTAAATTTATAAACATTTTCTTAAAACTTCTACAAAAATTTAGATTGTATATTTATAAACATTTTCTTCAAACTTATACAAACATTGTACATTTATAAACATTTTCTTCAAACTTATACAAATATTTACTGCAAACATTTACAAACTTATACAAACATTTACTACAAACATTTACAAACTTATACATCAAACACTTACAAACATTTTCATACAAACAATGAAATTAAATACTTATGAACTCACCAGCTTTTATGTTGATAAAATCATTCAAAATAACTTGTATTCTCAGGTCAACATTGGACAGGTACGATGACCAGGTTTTGAGAAGACAGAGCAGTCAAGACTCGTCTTTTATTTTGAGTACTTATTTTCATGTATTTTTCTATGAAAGAACTCACATGTATTAAAATTATACCATTAATGAAATGGATGATGTTGTTGCTTGTTTACTAATTTGCATTGTTGTGATACTTTACATGACATCCTCCGCCCCAGAGCATTTCTGCAGTTCTTGGTTTTGGGGTGCGACAATATATTTTTCTTGATTGATGAAAATTCCTTCTATGCTTTGATAAATGTTTAAACCATTAAAATTATTGATTTTCCCGATCATGCTCATTTCGAATTGGCTTTTCATCAAATATTCAAATTCACTAGACAAAGTAGGGTCAGTAGAGCAAAAAATCGTATCATCGACATAAATTTGACCAAGCATTAGATGATACCCAACTTCATTTCAAAATAATGTGGGATCAACTAATCCTTGTTTAAATTTCGTTTGTTTTAATAAATTGGTAAGAGTTTCATACCAGGCTCTTGGTGCTTCTTTTAACCCATATACAACTCTATGTAAAATATAAACATGATCAGGATATTTTTCATCTATGAAACCTGGAGGTTGTTCAACATAAACTGTTTCTTTGAGTTCAACATTTAGAAATGCACACTTCACGTCCATTTGATAAACATCAAAATCTGGAGGTTGTTCAACATAAATTGTTTCTTCATAATCGATACATTCTTGTTGCGAATATCCTTTAACAACTAATCGTGCATTATTTCGAACAATATTTCCATCTTTGCCGGTTTTGTTTTTGAAAATCAATTTTAATCCAACAATCGAAACATTGTCAGGTGTAGGAATTAACCTCAAAACCTTGTTTCTTTAGAACTCAGCTATTTCAAATTGCATTGCCACAACCTAATCTGAGTGTTCCATTGCAACCTTAACTATCTTTGGTTCTATTTTCGAAATGAACAAATTAAACATGCAAAATTCTTGATGAGCATTCAGTACCTCATTCTTTACATGAATTTGAGCTCTAGTCAAAACTCCATCCTGTGGATTCCCAGTGACTTGTTCTTTTGGATGATCTTGTGTCCATATTTTCAAAGGTGGATATGCTGGATCAAAATCCAACGGTGCATCTTCGTACATTTCTTCATTTTTGGATCTTGCAACAAAATTATTATTATTTAGTTCATGAAATTCACCATTTTGATCAAGATTTATTGTTTCAGTATCATTATGCTCCCCCTCAACATAAATGTTATCTTGATGCTTCTCCTCGAAACTTCTTTTTCCACTGCTATTCTCCCCATCGAAAGGATGCTCCCCCTCCACAGTTGAAGGTATATTTAAGTGCTCCCCCTCCACTTGTGCATCTAGCATACTTTCGCTAGTAGTACTTGTATCTGATGTAATTGTCGAATCATCAGTATGTTTTGAACATTTAGGAGTTTGATAATCCGCAACATTTACTTCAATATCAACAACCCTATCTGGAACACAAAAAATTAAATCCTAATCAAAATCAGATGAATTATAACTTTCAAAATCATCATTTGATTCATTAAGAATTGGTTTTTGTTCGAAACATTTTTCAACTTGTTTCACATAATAATCGTCAAAAGTGAGATTAAACATCTCTTCAACTTTTCGTGTTCGTTTATTTAAAACTCTGTATGTAACCGAGTTATTTTAATATCCCAAGAAAATTCATCAGCCTTAGCTTGAAATTTTGAAAGATTATCTTTGAGATTCATGATAAAACACCTGCAACCAAAAACATGAATGAATTTGACATTAGGTTTTTGGTTATTTATGATTTCATACGGAGTTATATTGAAATGATGATGAACAAATGATCAATTCTGAGTAAAACATGATGTTGAAACGACCTCTGCCCATAGATATTAAGGAAGATTCGCATATGTCAACATTGTTCTTGTTGCTTCGCAAAGAGACATATTCCTGCTTTCAACCACACCATTTTTTTGTGGTGTATATGGTGATGAGAAATTATGCGAAATTCCTTTATCAGTTAAGAACGAATCAAGCACATTGTTTTTAAACTCGGAAACAGTATCACTTTTTACTTTTCGAACTTTCTTCTTTAGGCTCATCTCAATTTTCTTGATAAATTCGATCATTGTTTGAGTGACTTCAGATTTTAACCTGAGAAATACACACAAGTAAATCGTGAAAAATCATCAATAATAACCAAAATGTATCGTTTCTTGTTTAGAGTTTCAACAGTTGATGGTCCACTAAGGTCAATATGAAGAAGTTCCAACAGTTCAACAATTTTCGAATCTATGACAATTGGATGCCCTTTCCGATGTTGTTTTCCTTGTTCACAAGCTGCACATAAAGTATGATTGTCAAACTTTAAAACTGGTAAAACTCGAACAAGATCTTCAACTACCAACTTATTCAGATTTCGAAAGTTTAAATGTGATAAACATCTATGCCACAAGCAACTAACATCAGGTGGAGCTTTGGAAAGTAAACAAGCTGAAGGTTTCCCAACAATAAGCTTTATGTGAAGAGTGAACATATTGTCATATCATTTGGATGTCAGCAACACTTCGTTCGTTTCAACATTAGAAATGATACTTCCTTCTTCATTAAACACAACTTGATTGTCAATTCCCACAACAAGTCATAAAACACTTATGAAATTATGTTGAAGACCTTCAACATAAACAACACAATTTATAGTAAACTGTCCATTCGTTACTTTCCCGTTTCCTTTTCCTTGACATTTGTGATTGTTCCTGAACTTCAAAACACCAGCATTGTCCAAACATTTAAAATCTCTCAAATTCTCCTTTCTTCCAGTAATGTGACGTGAGTAACAACTATCAATGTACCATTTCTCATCAAATTACTCGTCACACAGTACCTGTAATTATTACAAGAATTTAGGTACCCAAGGTTGTTTGGGTCTTTGGTTATTAGTTTGAAAAGTGTATGAAGTTGAGAACCTAAAGCCTAGTTTCAAACTTTTGTTTTGAAAGTATCAATGAAGTCGACATCATTAGTTAAAGGTATCTAAATATAAATTTTTGATAGTTTTGGACTTTCACTAACTCTCTTCTCATGCTTCTCAGTGTGTTTGTCCTTTGAGGTTGATTGCCATTTTTGACCTGGAGTATTTGATTCTTTCAAAGATGAACTTCCAAATGAAGTATCATTCAAATATTGTTCATAGGCCTTCTGGATTTGATGTTGAGAAAACTTTCCTGATTGGTACTTTTTCCCTTTCTTCTCAAGCCAATAATTGATTGTTTCCACCTCAGATGAACCTTTTGTGTATGAAACTTTAGTGAGCGCCTTTTTCATATAACACTTTGTCGTAATTTTCATTGTCTCCATGTAATGCCCGGGTTTCAGGGCTAAGCATTTTTGTCAATACAATAGTCTAGGTCAACTCTTGTAACTCTTTTTGAAGTAATAAAGATGAAATATTTGAGTATTATGTGAATTATGTGTGTTTATGTGTTTATTATTTAATTACAAATGTATAATTAATAAAGAATAAAAATGAGCGTCAAAATTAAAGTGTGAGATAATCCCGATATCTCTACATAAAGTTGTAGAATATGTCTCAAGGTTTCCGGGGATATAAAGAACGCCAAAATCCGAGTTATAACGAAGAATTTATGGCCCGTCGAAGTTTTACGGCAAAACCGACAAGACACCGGGAGACGTAAATAGTGAATTTATGATAGAACTTCTTTTAGCCTTAGTAATCTAAATGAAAGTCGTAGAATATGTTAACCTGAGAGCGTCCATAAAAAGAATGCCCAAATCTGACTTCTTATGAGGAAGTTATGATTTTTCGAAGTTTCGGCTTAGCGGTGTACAGCCCGAAGTTCGAGTATTAGATCAAGCGGTTTTTAGCCGACACAACCTAAACGAGAATCGAAGATCTCGTTATTAGTAGCGTAACGATAAAAAGACAAACGAAAATGGACATCGGATAAAGAAGTTATAAGATTTTAACGGACCAATCCTGTCCCGACCTGTTAAAAATATAACTTTAAAAATAAAGTCAAAATTAGCCGACGGAGTCTAAACGAAAGTTGTAGAGTACGTCTCCACCTACGCATGGATATTAATAACGTCAAAAACGGAGTTTGTATGAACGAGTTACAAATTATAATAGCATATTTACGTATTAAAATAAAGTATAAATCATATATACATACACATATATATACATATGTATATATCATTAGAAAGGTATCGACGATGCGGTCATTATAAGACTAATGTTGAGTTCTTTCAACATTATTTTAGTGCAAATATCGTTAAATCTATTTAAAATAGTATTATAAAGGGGTGTTTAGTTGTTTATATAACTATAAGGTCATTAAGTAATTATGGAGGGTAGTTTTTGTAAATTCAATTACTATAAATAAGAGGCTTGGGCTCTCATATTTCTTGCACCATTCTCTTGATTCAAGAGTCTTTCTCTCCTTATCCCCCGAGCATTTCGGTCCCTCGTGATTCGACTTCTCTTTCTGTCGTTTTAGTATAGTATAGTAAGGTGAGCGCTGAAGCGCTGCACGAATCTTTCTTAGAAAGATTCAGCGACGAAGTTCTGCTCCTGCAGAGCCCGACTCCTAGCTAAAATCCCCTTGTAAGTTTTGTCAAAGGAAATTATTTTAAAGTAAACGAAGCATTGTCCGAGTACCGAGTCACCACCTTCTCAGGTGAGTGCATAGTTACTTTTAGCTTACACATAAATATGAAGTATTTTATATAAATTACCTGCTATGTGTGCATATTATCTAAATACTTGCTATCTATGCTGGATGAACGTTTTATACATGTTTTCAATGATTTATACTTTATATGTATTTTATATCTACAAAATGTGTTGGGTAAAACATGGGTAGATGTAATAGTTGTTGTGTGACAAAATAAAATAATGAGAGGCCTCATTATAGATGTTAATGATGATCCAGTCATCTAGCGGAGTATAGATGGCAACCACGGACTATTCTAGACAGTCTAGTGGAACACTAGCAGGCTCGCAACCTGTAGGTGTTTATTCAAACTGTGTGTTTATTTGAACTGTGTGCTCACCAGATGTACTCCATCCCTCACATGGTTGCCTTAAGGACATTTATGGCTGAGGAATCCCCTTAGCAGTAGTGTCCATCCCGATGATAGTCCTTAGACTAGGTTCCTTGTGTTAGATGTCTTAGGGACGTAAAGTGAGGATAACGGGAATGGGTAATCGGGTTTGTTTGGTTTGATGAAGTTAATAAACTTATTTATTGTGGGTTGAAAACCCTATGTGCTCACCAGGCTCCCAAGCCTGACCCACTCAGTTTCTTGTATTACAGGTAGTGGTGCATGAGCATAGATGTGATGTCTTGGGATGAGAGATTAATGGATTTTAGGCCTGTAAATACGGAATAATGTAGTAAGGCCTATGTTGTATTGTTTATACTTATGTACTGTATCGAACATGACATCTCGAGTCTTTTTAATGAAATACATTTCTACGGAAATGCTTTTGATAAATATTTATCATAATATTGTTTTGGGACAAATTCTGCAACTCTTTTATTGAAAGATTACTCTGATTTTGAAATAAAGTATAAACAAAACCGGTCTTTTCTGGCCGTGATTTTGGGGATGTCACACTCCAAATACTTGATCAACTACAATTCATTTAACGATTGTTTCATTTGAAACATTCTTTTATGTTTAAGAATTGTTTGACACTTCGTCTTCATTCTCATGATCACTACTATCTGTTTGACTGTCTCGTACACTCATATGATCAAAGTCAAAAGAATTCGAAGTAGAGGGTCTATCAGTGTCATCCTTAACCATCGAATCATTACAGATTTCTTTACCTTTTGACTTACATGTGAATTTAATGACAGATAACAGAGAATAATCGATACTTTTCTCCTCCTCAATTTCACTAATTTGACTAAAACTATCAGAATTATCATCGATATCAGCATATTTAGATTGAGAGTCAAGTTTCGAATCCTCGGTTCTTTTCAAAATTTTAAGTTGTTCAATTTTGGTTAAAGTATCCTTGACTATCTCAACAAATTCATCAACATTCAAATATTTGTCTATCGTAACAATACCATAAGCATATCGATTATTAGGCCCTTTATCAAATTCTGCTACGATTTTCTCATAATCATAGGATAAACTATCAAATTTCTCTCTTTCGAAAACAAGAAAATCTAATAACTTCCTATGTGGTTCTTTGATTATTTCAGGTGAATGATGCAATGAAGTCAATTTTGCATATAATCTTTTTGTTGAATTAAAGTAAATGTTTCCCTGAGAAAGTAACATTCGAACATCCTTATCTAAACATTCCCTATCATTATTCACATTATTCAATTGCAATTCTAGATACTTTATCCCGCTTCGTTTTGAATCTAGCAATTTCTGGGTCTTTAACAATTGGGTGTTCAGTTTCTTAGCTTCATTACTAGTAGACACCACAATTGTATCAAAGTATGCAACAGTATCATCAAATGCAATTATTGTAGAATCATAAGCTTCTAAAGGAATGTTAAAGAATATAATGTACCTTTGTTGTCATTGGTGATTTTTCTCTAGATTTGGTCATGAAACAACGACCAGTTACCATTTCGTTCTCATCCTCTTGAAATTGTGCGAACATTGTACCATGAGTCGGATTACGCATCTCTTCGTCACCAGATCCTGAAGACCAGATATGATACTTGCCATTTTCCACACCTTCCAAACTTTCAACATAATAGGCTTCATCCTTGACCTTATTTTTTTCTCATCTTTTTTACGAACCAAACAATCAATTGCCAAAAGATTTTCTCCATTGTAGTAATGACAGTCAATGCCCGAATCTCCCTTAAGTTTCTTTTCAATTTTAGCTTCAGATGCCTTCACATCATTGTTCTTGAATTTCTTCTTCTCCTCACCCACAAACTTATTGATAAAACTTCCTTTCACATCACTTTGCTTCACCTTAGGATTGAAAGGTTTCTTGAAAAACTTATTAACTAGGTTGTTCGAGTAAAAAACAATCGCTTCATATCAGAATTCATTATAATGTCTTCTTCGTAAGAATCATCTTTCTTAGTTGCTTCTTTCTCAGACACTTTTGAAACAAGAGCTAAAGGACCTCCGAAGCTAAGTTTTGGCTCTTTAACCATCTCATTCACTTCACTTTCGTGATTTTTCAACTGATTATACAAATCATTCAAAGATGAAGTATTGAAGCTTTATTGATTCTTCACCATCATACTGACACTCCTCCATTCTTTACGAAGTCCCATCACAAAAGTGAGATTGAACTCCATTGATGACCTTGTGATTCCATAACGATTGTATCTGTGGATCGGTTCATTAAGACGATCATAGTAAACTTCAATCACGTCATTCTCTTTTTGTCTGAACTCTTTCAGCTCCACAAGACACTACTTAAAAGAATTTATCTTCATTTTCTCGCTTCCCTGATACTTTTCCTTAAGTGTGTTCCAAATTTTCTTTGCGGTTTTACAACCACGTACATAGTTGTAAACAACAGGTGTCAATGTACCTCACAATTTTCTCAAACAACGGTTTTCATTGTTCTTCGGCCTAGCGGATTGTTCAGTAACAGCAGGTGTTGATCCAGATGATCCGATAGTTTGAACATGTGACAACCCGAAATATCTATTCTGTACAACATTTCAATTCAATAGAATTCAGAACAGTTTCTACTAACTTTCAAGCTTTTTGGTTTAAGTTTGAGTCTTTTAAGTTAGTACTTCAGGAGATTTCATGCGACAGGATGCCCTAGGGTTTATTGTACAACAATAGAGTTCCAAAAACTTCAAGATTTTGGAGTTTACGGCCCAAATGGTATTTGGACCGTAAACCCTAGTGGCTATATATATGGCACTTAGCCATTTTTCACACTTTTTCACCATTTCAAAGATAGAACTCAAATCCTCTCAAGTAGCATCCGACTTTTCCTCCTAGATCTTCAACTTTTAAGTGTTTCTAGCCTTATTAAATTTATATATTACTTAATCTAGTGATCTAACACACTTTCATCCGTGAAATGATTCCAAAGATTAGATCTTCAAGTTTCAACAAGAACACCAAGAACACACACTAGTGTTCTTGGACTTTTAGCACCTTTTCAAGCCTCTATCTTGTAAGTACATCTACCCTAGAGTATCTTAAGGCTTGTTACACTTCCATACATCAAGAAAACACCCAAGAAACCAAGGATCAAAGGTGTTTACGGTTCAAGATGTTCTTGAACCGAAAACCCTATAAAGGGTGCCAAAGTGTGCCCTAGTCGCTCCTAAGCCTTGGAAACTTGCATAGATCCATTCCTTGATGAGTTAAGGGCTTGAAAACATCAAAAGACCATAAAGCATAGGGGTTTACAACTGTAAACCCAAAGGGAAATGGTCCAAGGACCGTAAACTCCATTTAGGAGTGAAATGGTGCCCTAATCCCTTCCATAGGCTTATACTTCAAGTGGAAATGCATCTATGGACTTGTACAGATTCAAAACAACTCATGGTCAAGGAAGCATGAGTTTACGACCGTAAACTCATGAGTTTACGACCGTAAACTCATGAGTTTACGACCATAAACTCAATGGGTGATGGTCACAAAACCGTAAACTCATATTAGGGGTTTCCTTTGAACCCTAAACTCCATAGCAATGTCCTACAACACTTAGATGCAATCTTTGGGGATTATAACACTTATATAAGGTGTTTAGAATGTCCTAGGATATCTTAACTTTATTGATTAGTTGCTTAAAGACTAATTGGATACATATATGTGGTATTATATGTTAACTAGGATCCTTGTGTGTGTTTAAGACTTCACTCGACACCTAGGAATCCTGTTTCATCAGTTCATCCATACGACTCATTAGAGGTGAGTTCCTACCCGTTAAATCGACCTCTTAAATGTTTTTAAATGCTTTTATGGGGGAATACAAGTGGATGAATTATATTTATTAATATCAATCACATGTGATTAATAACTACCAAACAAGTGGTTTTCTTACTTTTCAAACTGGGTTATCAAACTGTTTTGCTTGAAACTATTTTACAAACTCTTTTGCTTGTCAAATACTTTTACTTAAACTCTTTTTATACTTTTATATTGTCAAATGCATGTCTATGCATGTATAGTTATATAAGTAATGTTTAAAGGACTTAGGAAGGCTAGCTCGCTTCATCTCCCTTTCCTCGTTGGGATGTGGCTTTAGGGCATCGGTTATCCGTACGAAGGTCGTCTAAATATTAGTTATATATTATGTATACATATATAGACATAAAATTTCTATCATCAAATTCAATACCCTTGGGTAGCAAGGGTATATATTTGTGTTCACACGTATAAGTCATATTACTAGTAAACTATGATAGGCGTAGTTTAGGAAGTCACTAATACTATTTCTAGAATAAGGAATCATACAATGAGTCAGTTCATTCATGAGTCAATACTTGCTAGATAGAGAGAGAACACAATATAGCTAGTACAAACAATACATATCAATACTTGCTAGATAGAAAGAGAACATACAATACAGCTAGCACGCATAGTACATTACAATACAGGCTAGACAGAGGGAGAACATACATTACAGCTAGCACATTCATTACATATGCAGTTTTCCAATTATGAGAGCCACGTTTCGGGGCATGGCACTGCCTGCCATGGCCGTTCATTTATCCAGAATCTCATTAATTGAGGAGCGTATGAGTTTGAGTATATATATACTAGATTGACTATCCTACACCTTGCTGCTAGCTATAGTAAGACTTAATTGTCTATGGGTGCTAAATGTAATTGTTCTCCGACATTGTACATTGTCGCGTTCTATATTCGGTAGCAGGATACAGGAAGATGATCATTATACTTTAAATTATGATTAGTTTAAGGTAGGTAGTACAGTGGTAGTTACTTATTGCAATACTACAATAGTATATTATTTTCCCTGTTACATTCACTTCGTGAACTTTCACGATGCACGGAAATTCAAAAACTATATTTTTGTTAAATGATAGTCGGATTTGGGAAAATACACGCTCTTACAAGAGACACACACACAGACACTAGATGCCTTGGTAGAAGGCTACTTTTAATAGGAAAAATAGGGTTTTCTAGGAGAGTTCAAAACATCTTACAAAACGTCTTACATACTTTCATACAAATACAGACACTAACATACTTATGATCTCACCAGCTTTAAAGTTGATACTCTCTTTCAAAATAACTTGTATTCTCAGGTCACCAGTAGACAGGTACCGGTGCTAGGTTTTGAGAAGATGTGAGTTCGTTCAAGACTCATCTTTTATTTTGATATATATATTTTTGGTGTCTATATAACTTGACAGAACACACTTGTATGAAATTATAATATTAATGCAATGGATGATGTTGTTGCTTGTTTACTACTATTCATTGTTGTGATACTGTACACGACGTCTTTCGCCCCAGAACGTTTCCGCCGTTCATGGTTTTGGGGTGTGACAGATTGGTATCAGAGCATTGTTTATAGTGAATTGAGTATATCAACCCATAAAAGATATACAATCTATAAATACAATGGGATTAAAATACTCTGACCAAGAGTTTATACTTTAAATAATAAAATATTTAATTAAGTATAAGTACCTGCATTCATACTAAAATCGATGTCACTAAGACACTACAAAAGTATTACGATTGTTAGGCAGCACAAGTAGGCTTAGAGACATATAGTCAAAACTGGGAAGATATAGCCTGATCAACTATATTATCCGAGGGTTGACTAGCATGTGCCTAAGTGTGGTTGGGAGGTTGCAACAAGTCTAAAAACTTAACCACAATACCATAATGAGAACAATAGAACCTAAACCTAAAATACTATAGGAGTATTTTGTGTTACTATAAACTACTTATGTACTAGATTCTTATACCTCTCTTCTCGCGTAGATAAAATGGCTGGATTCCATCTTCCCGGAGATTCGTACTACCCCAACCACAGCAATGCAGGATGGCTGGAAGAAGAACCAGAAGATGACCACCCAATCCCTTTGGATGATCATGAAGCTGAAGTCTTTTTTGATGGTTTTGACTCGGATCCAGAAGTTAACAACCTACCCCCAGCTGTTCAAAACCCAAACCCTTGTCCAACATTTCAAGGACCCACACCCCTGTGGGCAACAAACATGAATAGATGGAGTCAGGAACAAGGTCAACCCATTCCATACAATGGAGATAGTAGCATCTACAACCTCACTGAGGGAGGTTCCGCTGACAGAGTCCTACCAATCATAGTTCGTAGGATTGCTCGGAACACAGAACAAGGTAAAGTAGCTATCTACCGAGTCATGGAGATTGACGCCATCTCTGGCATTAAGACTGTCCGCATTCGCCAGCTAGAGTTTGCTCATGAAAGGACTCTGGTCCACAATGCAGCCCTTCAGAGGAAACTCGCTGAAACCCAAGCTAAAGTTAGGGAACTTCAAGCTCAGCAAGCAAGAGCTGATAGGCGCATGAGGAACATGTAACGTCTTCTGTCGGAGTCAAGAACTCACTCTGGTAGTTCTCGTCGCCGATAGGTTCTCATCAACTTCTCTTTTGGATATAAATTAGTTTGTGTAAAAACTCTATACTAATTTCCTATCCCTGTAAATCTTAGACTTGTTAAGATCTTGATTAGGTCATATTTCTGTCAAAATTTTGCCATCTTGGTTGATGTAAGAACTTCTTATAGGTCATTTTTCCCGAACTTGTTACATCTGTAATTCCAGTAATATTGACAGATATCTAGATCTCATGGAAATTATATCCAAATGCTTTCATTTATAAGTAATTGTGTTATTCATTTGTATAGTTGGACTATGACGAGTTAGTCCATGAGTCATTCTCATCAATTCTTCTATTAAATTCTTATCAATGCTTTCATTTTCGTAAACTTATAGTTCAAAGATGCCTCTACATCGATCAACAAGATGCCATCCTCCCGCAACAACACCACCTGCTCCTCAGTTCGACACGACAGCCCTAAATGTTGTTGTAGCTGCAGCTGTGGCTACAACCATGGCTCAATATCATTCATCAGGTTGCACTGGAGGAGGAACCCCTGTCTTATCTACTCATGGTGAAATCCATGTGCGCTTGAAAGTGTGCTCCTACAAGGACTTCACCAACTGCAAGCCATTGTCCTTCAAAGGGACTGGTGGAGTCATTGCCCTTTCGCAATGGTTCGAGAAAACCGATTCAGTTTTCAAAATCTGGTCCTGTCCGAAGGAGAGCAAGGTCAAGTTCGCCGCTTGTACCTTCGAGGGAAAAGCTCTAACATGGTGGAATGGCCATGTCAAGTCACTATCTCTCGTAGTGGCTAATGCTATGGGCTGGGAGACTCTGAGAGATTTAATGATTGAAGTGTACTGCCTGAGGGGCGAGATCCAAAAGCTGGAGGAGGAACTATGGAGCCTAACCATGAAGGGCTCCGACATAGTATCCTACACCGCCAGATTCTGTGAGCTGGTGGCCCTCTGTCCGAACATGGTTCATACCGAGGCAGGATTTGCCGGTGGAGTGGCAAGATTTCTGACCATAGGACATGAGGAAGCGGTTGCCGACCCCATATTGGTCACTGGTACGTTCCTCCTAGATAACTCTTATGCATGCATTATATTTGATAGTGGAGCGGAGAGGAGTTTTGTGAACCAAAAATTTGCTCATTTACTTAAGCAAAAATCACAAGCACTTAAAGAACCGTTCACTATATAAATGGCTAATGGAAAGACATAGAGCACTAGTAGGATATTCATAGGGTGTACCCTAACTTTAGTTAGCTATTCATTTTTGATCGATCTCATGCCGGTCTCAATTAAAAGTTTTGACGGCATTATCGACATCGATTGGTTGAGTTCTCATCGTGCCGACATCATGTGTTACAAAAAGGCGGTTCGCCTTAATCTGCTGTCTGGCGAAACCCTAGTAGTTTATGGCGACAAACCCGACACAAACCTTCGTATCATCTCGAGCATTCAAGCTCAGAAATTCCTGTTAAAGGAATGTCGAGCATTCCTTTCAAAAGAACTTCCAGGACTACCTCCACAACGTCAAGTCGAGTTCCGAATCGACTTAGTTCCAGGGGCTACCCCGTAGCCAAATCGCCCTATCGTTTAGCACCTACAGAGATGTAGGAATTGTCCTGTCAACTTAATGAACTGCTCAACAAGGGCTTTATAAGACCAAGCTTCTCACCTTGGGGAGCTCCAGTCTTGTTCGTCAAGAAGAAAGACGGATCGTTTCGTATGTGCATCGACTACAGGGAGCTCAACACACTGGATGTCAAAAATCGTTACCAGTTGCCTCGTATCGACGATTCATTTGACCAACTTCAAGGGGAGAACTTCTTTTCAAAAATTGACTTAAGATCTGGATATCACCAACTATGAGTGCTAGGGGAGGATGTTCCAAAGACAGCCTGTCGAACTCGTTATGGGCACTACCAATTCGTAGTGATGCCGTTCGGATTAACAAACGTGCCCACTGTATTCATGGACTTAATGAATAGGGTGTGTCATCCTTACTTGGATTAGTTCGTCATCCTCTCCATCGATGACATACTTATCTACTCTCGTAGTAAGGAAGAGCATAGTCAACATCTGCGACAGGTCTTAGAAACATTACGTTCAGAGAAGCTCAACGCGAAGTTCTCGAAATGTGAATTTTGGATCCGACAAGTCGAATTCTTAGGGCACGTGGTTAGCAAAGAGGGAATACGTGTGCACCATTCCAAGATCAAATCCATTGAGAACTTATCAGCACCGAAGACGCCAACAGAAATTCGTCCATTTCTAGGCCTCGTTGGCTACTATCGCAGGTTCATTCAGAACTTCTCCCACATTGCGAAACCTCTTACAACACTAACCCAGAGGGGTGTGGCCTTTGACTAGGAAGAGAAGCAGGAAAGAGAATTCCAAACGCTCAAACAAGCCTTGTGCACCGCACTAATATGTGGCAACCCGAAATTTCCATTTGGTTAAACCCTAAAAGTCAATCACTTTTTATTATAAGTTAATATCATTATTTCTTATTTTTTAGAAAATTTAAAGTTCGTTTGATTATTTTAATTTTATTCTTTAAATGAACGGTTGAAAGAAAGTGTCGTCTCGGGTTTTGAAATTTAAAAACCGCAAACACCTCGTGTCTTAGAAGTTCACGGCAAAACTTTTATGTTTGGGCCGAAAAATCATCCAAAAATCGTGAACTCATGCATAAGCATGAGTTTACTCCCGAAAAGCTAGTCATTTTATGTTTACTCCCCAATCACCAAAAGAGTAAACTCAAAAACCCTCTCAACTAGCATCCTAGAATTAAATCAAGATCTTCATACTTGTAAGTGTTCTAGCCATTTCAAGTTGATATAACACTTAATCTAGTGTTTGTGCATCTATTCATCCATTCATTTTTGTGTTTGATTAGATTTCCAAAAACACCAAGAACAGCAAGAACACACACTAAGTGTTCTTGGACTTTTACAATATGTCAAGCTCCCCTATAGTAAGTACTTCCATCCTTGAGTCTCATTAAGTTAGTATTACATGTTAGCATCAACAAAATATGCCAAGAACACAAGGAATAAGGTGTTCACGGTCCAAGAATGTTCTTGGGACGTGAACACCAAGAAAGGCACCAAAGTGTGCCTAAGTCCTTAATCTAAGTCCTAGTTTGATGTTTAAGCCTTCCTAGATATGTTTAAACCTTCCCTTGATGTGTTTAAGCCTTGAAAAACACCAAAGTCCTCCATTTTTATGTGTTTACGGTTTGGGGAACTCCCAAATCCGTAAACACCCTAAAGTATGTTTATTTGGGCCATATTCCTTCCTTAGGCCTAAAAACTAACCTAGACAATTACCTAGATGAGTTAAGGACTTCAAAACATTGCAATACTATTTTCCATATGGGTTTACGGTAGTAAACCCAAACGAAAATGACCATGAGGCCGTAAACTCCTCAAAGGAGAGTTTTGTTGCGTTAGTCCCTTCCAAAGGCCAAACCACCAAGTAGAAATGTTTCAAAGGACTTGTAAAACCTCAAAACAACATATGGTCTTAAGGAATAGATTTTACGACCATAAACCCTAGAGTTTACTGCTGTAAACTCCTTGGGTAATGTCATTAAAATCATAAAATCCAAAGGAGTTTACCCTTGAACTCCAAACACACTAGCTTTGCCCTACAAACACTTGGATGCAACCCTTGTGATCTTTAAACACTTAAAACCAAGTGTTTTCAAGTTCTAGAGTGTCCGAACTTAATTTATTACTTATAAATTGGGTAATTAGTTATATATATGTTCATTATATGATAACTAGGCTCGTGCGTGTGTACAAGTCTCCATTTGTCACCTAGCACCGTACTCGACACTTCAATCCAATCCACTCACTGCAGGTGAGTTCATACCCCTTTAACTAACCTTTCAAATAAATTTAAATGTTTTAAATACTTTTATGGGGGGGGGGAATACAAGTTAAATACTTATGGTTATTACATCAATCACATGAGATTAATAACTACAAAACCAATGATTTTCTTACTGTTCAAACTGTTTATCAAACTATTTTGCTTCAAACTGTTTTACAAATTCTTTTATTTATCAAATACATTTACTTAAGCTCTATTATACTTTTATAAATTTCATGCCCGTGTATGTATAATTATATAAGCAATGTTTAAAAGGCTTAGGAAGGCCTGCCCGCCTCATTTCCTTTTCGCCGTTGAGATGTGGTCTGGTGGGGTATCGGGTATCCGTCCGAGGGACTTTTAAATATTAGTTATATATCTTGTGTACATATATAGTCATAAAAGTTCTTCCATAATCATACGTACCAGTTACATCATTAGTAAGTTACCATAGGGGTAACACAGGATAATACTTATACTATTACAAGAACAATGAGATGTTCAATGAGTCAGTTCATTCATGAGTCAGTACTTATTACTATAAGAACATATACATTACATTACTATGAGAACATATACAACTCTACTAGAAAGAGAACATATACAACTATACTAGAAATAGAACATATACAACGATACTAGAACGAGTAACAATACATTACATATACATGAATACGTTAACATAATTATGATCCACTGTATCGGAGCATGCCTTCAATGTCATGGCCCGAGTTGTAGCCAAAGTCTCTTGGAGGGAGAGCGTGAGTTTGCGTATAGATCTATACTGGATTGACTATCCTACACCTTGCTGCTAGCTACAGCCGGACCTGCAGGTCTGCGGGTGCCAAACGTCATACCTTTTTACGACTTACATTGTCGTATTTCTTAGTCGATAGTATGGTACAATTAATCACATAATACCATGATATAAATCCGGTTTAAGGTAGTTAGTACAGCAGTAGTTCCTATAATACAACACTACAGTACTACATTAATTTACCCTTTACATATATTTAGTGATCATTTCACTTAAACATTAAGGTACAAACTATATTTTTGTTAATGATAGTTACACTTGGGAAAATTACACACTTTTACAAGAAACGAACACACAAAACAGTTAAGCCTTCGTAGAAGGCTACTTTTAATAGGAAATATAGGATTTTCTAAGAGATTTAAACTTTTACAAACACTTACAAACATTCACATACTTTTATCACCAATGTTTACAAACTTGTACATGAAACCACGTTCAAACGTTTTGATACAAACACCGACACTAAAATACTTATGAACTCACCAGCTTTAATGCTGATAAACTCTTTCAAAATAACTTGTATTCTCAGGTCATAAGTAGACAGGTACCGAGGCCCGCTTTTGAGAAGATGGAGCGCATTCGAGACTCATCTTATTATTTTGATTTACATTTTTGGTGACTATAACTGTACAGAACACGCTTGTGTTAAAATTATATATTTAATGCAATGGATGATGTTGTTTGCTTGTTTACTGTTATACTGTGTTGTGATACTTTACATGACGTCCAACGCCCCATAACGTTTCCGCCGTTCTCGGTTTTGGGGTGTGACAGATTGGTATCAGAGCATTGTTTATAGTGAATTTAGTATATCAACCCATAAAAGATATACTTACTATAAACCCATTTGGGATTAAAACACTCTTACCAAGAGTCTATACTTTAAATACTAAAATATTTAATTAAGTATACAAGTCTGCATTCATACTAAAATCAGTGTTACAATGACAAGAACAAAAGTATTACGATTGTTAGATATCACAAGTGAGCTCGGGGAAGTATGGTTAGTCCTAGGAATGGCATAGCCTGATCAACTATGCTAGTCCGAGGGGTGATTAGCATATGCCCTAGAATGGTTGTGATATGGTAACAAGTCTAAAAACTTACCAACACTACTACAATAAGATCATTAGAACAGAAAATAAGTTTAAAGTACTATAGGAGTATTTTGTGTTACTTTAATCAATTATTTGAGAACTAAAAAGGGTCGCTATCAAGTAGGTCAATAGTTGTTAAGTGGATACTCCAAAGTGGTATGAAATTAGGTGTTATAGTCTGAGAATCTGTGACCTTTGCTTCACTTCCTGTCCTTGTTTGGTTTTGGTTTTGGAGTTAGGGCTACTTATTCGAAGGCCTATCCTACTCTACCTTCATATAGCTGGTATGCACTACACAAGTATTGACATAATTGATATAGATCATCTTATAATTATCTTAAGTAGTATGTCTAATTATATAAGATTCTTATATCCCCTTTCTCGCGTAGATATCATGGCTGGATTCCGTCATGGCGACCCGTACTTCCCAAATGAAGGCAATGCTGGATGGCTTGAAGAAGAGCCCGAAGATGAGCATCTAATCCCTTTGGATGATCACCACGCAGAAGGCTTTTCGGATGGATCTGACTCTGAGCCTGAAGTCAACAACCTACCGCCAGTAGGTCAAGCCCCAAACAACAATCCCCGACCAGCTTTCCCAGGACCCACACCCTTGTGGGCAACCAACTTGAATCGCTGGAGCGACGAACTGGGTCAACCCTTACCTTACTTTGGGGACCGAAGCTTTTACAATCTCAGCGAAGGTGGCTTTGCGGATCGAGCTCTTCCCGTCATTGTCTGCAGAATAGCTCGTAATGTTGAACAAGGTCGAGCAACCATTGGCCGAGTCATGGAGGTTGATGCCAATTCTGGTGTCAACACATTCCGCATCCGCCGTCTTGAAGAAGAAATGGAAAGGACCAGGAGAACCAATGAGACCCTGCAACAACAACTGGCTGCCTCCCGAGCCGAAGTCATAGAACTTCGAGTTCGCCAGAGGGCTCATGAACAACACCTTCAGGAGGTGGTTCGTCAAGTGGCAGACCTCAGGGTTCGCCCGAGGAATTCCCATCGCCATTAGAAGATGTCTAGCACATCTTTGTCTTATGTTTAAGGAATAGCTTTTCGTATCTGTGCTCTAAGTAGCACTTGTCTGTAAAATATTCCTAACTTTCAGTACTCTAACTAGGAATCTCTGAACTGTCAAACTTTTCTGTATGGTATGATGTAAGACCTACTGTTAGGTCAATTTTCCCTGAACTTGTTACATCGATAATACCAGTATTATAGACAACTATCTAATCTATGGGGAAAATCTTACACTTGTGTTTTCCTACTAATCTTCTATGTTGTGATCTCAAACACTCATTCAACTGTTGGGCTATGGTTAGTTAGTCCATGTGTCACTCTCACCCCGCTTACAATTGATTCTTACCATTGTATTCACCTTTATAAACTTTCAGCAGAAAGATGCCTCCTTGTAAATCTCCCAGGAATAACCCTGCACCACCACCACCTCCTCCTCCTCTGGTCATCGATACTGCAGCCCTGAATGATGCAGTAGCTGCGGCGGTGGCAACTGCCATGGCTCAGAATCACTCCACTGATGTCAGCAGAGGTGGAACTCCTGTTGACTCTATTCCTGTTGAAATTCCTATGCGCTCGAGAGAGTGCTCCTACAAGGATTTCACCAACTGCAAGCCGAAGTCCTTCAAGGGAACCGGCGGAGTCATTGCCCTCTCGCAATGGTTCGAGAAGACTGAATCAGTCTTCGAAATTTGTTTGTGCCTTGCTGCGAGCAAAGTCAAATATGTCGCGTGCACCTTTGAAGAAAAAGCCCTGACGTGGTGGAACAGCCATGTTAAGGCACTAATTCTCGTGGTGGCCAATGACATGGGTTGGGAAACCATGAAAGACCTCATGATTGAGGAATACTGCCCGAGGGGCAAAATCCAGAAATTGGAGCAGGAGTTGTGGAGCCTAACCATGAAGGGCTCCAACATAGTCGCATATACTGCCAGATTCAGCGAACTGGTGGCCCTCTGCCCCAATATGGTTCCCACTGATGGGAAAAAGATCAAGAGGTACATATGGGGGCTAGTGCCTCCGTATTTGGGAAATGTTCTATCATCAAACCCTGCTACCTTCGACAGTGCCAAGCGACCGGCACAACGACTCATTGACCATGGAGTCAAATCCCCATCAGCAACAACAACCCTAGCCATCTCAGAACCCTCCAAACCCACTAACACTAAGCGGAAGTTCTGGGATGAAAAGAAGAAACAGCGAGCTGCCAAAAAGCAACAAATTGTGGTTGTGCATGCCGCAATAACCCCCACTGCTGCTACTGCTCCGGTGAGGCAGTATGTAGGAAGTTTGCCTAAGTGCAACAAATGCAACTTCCACCACAACGGCCCCTGTCGTGAAATGCAATGCTCTAACTGCAACAAGAAAGGACACACTGTCCGTTTCTATAAATCTCTGGTGAGGCCGATCACCCAAGTCCCCGGTACTGGCGTGAGCCAGGCTTGCTATGGATGTGGCGAGGCGGGCCACTATAAGAGGGACTGCACCAAAGCAAAGAATGTCGACGGAGCGGGGAGAATACTAATGATAGGCCATGGGGAAGCATTTGCTAACCCGACGGTGGTGACTGGTATGATCCTCCTCGATAACTCCTATGTATGCATTCTGGTCAATAGTGGAGCGGAGCGAAGCTTCGTGAACCATAAATTTGCTCGCATACTTAAACAACAACCGCACACACTTAAAGAACGATTCACAGTAGTAATGGCTAATGGAAAAACTGAAAGCAAGAATAGCATATACTTAGGATGTACCCTAACTCTAGATAACCATTCATTTCCAATCGACCTTATGCAGGTCTCGATTAAAAGCTTCAACGTCATCATCTGCATGGATTGGTTGAGTCTTCAACGCGCCGACATCATGTGCTACGAGAAAGCAGTCCATCTAAACCTCCTATCTAACGAAAATCTTGTCGTCTACGGCAACAAACCCGGTGCGAGTCTTCGTATTATCTCAAGTATTCAAGTACAGAAGTATCTACGTAAGGAATACCATGCATTCCTTGCTCACGTTGTCGATACGAGCCTCGAAACGAAAGAACTAAAGCACCTTCCAGTAGTGAGCGACTTTCCCGACATCTTCCCAGAAGAGCTACGAGGATTACCTCCACAACGACAGGTCGAGTTTAGCATCGACTTAGTCCCAGGAGCTACCCCAATAGCTAAGTCGCCCTACCGATTGGCACCGGAAGAGATGCAGGAACTATCTGGTCAACTTAATGAACTTCTCAGCAAGGGCTTTATAAGACCAAGTTTCTTGCCTTGGGGAGCACCGGTCTTGTTTGTTAAGAAGAAACACAGATCATTGCGTATGTGTATCGACTACAGAGAACTCAACAAACTGACAGTCAAGAATCGTTACCGTCTGCCTCGCATAGACGATCTATTTGACCAACTGCAAGGGGCGAACTATTTTTCCAAAATTGATCTAAGATCCAGATATCACCAGTTACGAGTGCTAGAAGAGGATGTTCCAAAGACAGCCTTCCAAACTCGTTATGGACACTACGACTTTGTGGTGATGCCATTCGGATTGACCAATGTGCCCGCAGTTTTCATGGATCTGATGAATAGAGTATGTCGACCTTACTTGGATCAGTTCGTCATTGTCTTCATTGATGACATCCTGATCTACTCCCGAAGTAAGGAAGAGCATGGCGATCACCTGCGACAAGTTTTAGGAACTTTACAAATGGAGAAGCTCTATGCGAAGTTCTCTAAATGTGAATTTTGGATCCGCAGAGTCGAATTCTTAGGACACGTGGTAAGCGAAGAGGGAATCCACGTGGACCCATCCAAAATTAAGGCCATTGAGAACTGGTCAGCACCGAATACACCTACAAAAATTCGTCAATTTCTAGGTCTCGCTGGCTACTACCGCAGATTCATACAGAACTTCTCCCGAATTGCGAAACCCCTTACAACACTAACCCAGAAACGCGTGGCCTTTGACTAGGAAAAGAAATCGGAGAGAGTGTTCCAAATGCTCAAGAGAGCCCTGTGCACCGCACCAATACTATCCCTCCCCGGAGGGATAGAAGACTTCGTTGTCTATTGCGACGCGTCAATTCAAGGGCTCGGTTGTGTTCTGATGCAACAGGGTAAGGTCATCGCCTATGCCTCGATACAGCTGAAGACACACAAAGTTAACTACACCACACATGTTCTTGAGTTGCGGGCAGTTGTGTTTGCCTTGAAGATCTGGAGACATTACCTGTATGGCACAAAAAAGCACAATTTTTACCGACCACAAGAGTTTACAACACATATTCGATCAGAAGGAGCTCAACATGCAACAACGACGGTGGGTCGAACAACTCAATGACTACGAATGCAATATTCGTTATCATCCGGGTAAAGCCAACGTAGTAGCAGCCGCCCTAAGTCGAAAGGAATATTTTGGTCGAAGAGTCAAATCATTGACAATGACTATCCATTCACACTTGTCTAAGCAAATTCAGGCGGCTCAGCTTGAGGCCATGAAACCTGAAAACGTGATGAGTGAATCCCTTAGAGGAATGGATAAGAATCTTGAAGCCAAGGGTGATGGAGCCTTATATTTCATGAACCGGATCTGGACACCGAAGCACGGTGGTTTCCGAGACTTGGTCATAACCGAGGCACACAACACTCGGTATTCCGTTCACTCAGGTGCAAATAAGATGTATCTGGATCTTAAAAAGTTATACTGGTGGCCTAATATGAAAGCAGAGATTGCTACCTTCGTAACTAAATGCCTTACTTGCGCAAAGGTTAAGGTCGAGTACCAGAAGCCCTCCGGTTTACTATAACAACCAGAGATTCCAGAATGGAAGTGGGAGCGGATCACTATGGATTTCATAACCAAGTTGCCCAGGACAACGGGTGGACTTGATACCATATGGGTCATCGTCGATAGATTGACCAAGTCTGCACACTTCCTGCCTATCAAAGAAACTAACAAGATGGAGAAGCTTACAAGAACATACATTAGGGAAATCGTACGACTGCATGGTGTACCTATATCCATTATCTCCGATAGAGATAGTAGGTTCACCTCAAGATTATGGAAATCACTACAATATTCCCTGGGAACAAGGCTGGACATGAGCACTGCCTACTATCCTCAGACCGATGGATAAAGTGAGAGGACCATCCAAACACTGGAAGATATGTTAAGAGCCTATGTAATTGAATTTGGAAAGGCATGGAATACTCATTTACCCCTTGTCGAATTTTCCTACAACAACGGTTATCACATGAGCATCAAGGGTGCTCCATTTGAAGCCCTCTATGGCCGGAAGTGCAGATCCCCTCTGTGTTGGGCTGAAGTGGGTGATACCCAGTAAGCTAGGGGGCAAGTTTCTGATAGTACTCTCACAGGCCTAGAAATCATTCGGGAAACGACAAAGAAGATCGTTCAGATCCGTGAACGATTGAAAGCCTCTAGAGACCGACAGAAAACCTAAGCGGACAAACGAAGGAAACCTTTGGAATTCCAGGTGGGAGACCGAGTCCTTCTTAAAGTCTCTCCCTGGAAGGGCTTGATACGCTTCAGTAAGCGTGAGAAGCTTAATCCGAGATACATAGGGCCTTTCGATATTCTCGCAAGAATCGGCCCTGTAGCTTACAAACTCAATCTACCAGATGAACTTCGTAACGTACATTCTACATTCCATGTCTCTAACTTGAAAAAGTGTCTGTCCGACGAGACTCTTGTAATCCCACTCGACGAGATCGAGATCAACGAGAGCCTCAACTTCGTGGAAGAACCAGTAGAGATCATGGACCGTGAGGTCAAGCAGACGAAGCAAAGCCGCATCCCGATTGTGAAGGTTCGCTAGAACGCCAAGCGCGTGAGGATCAGATGAAACTAAAATATCCTCATCTTTTTTCTTAGTTATTTTTAACTACTTTAATTGTTTAGACTCTAATTTCGGGACGAAATTCCCTTTAACAGGGGGATGATGTGACAACCCGAAATTTCCATTTGGTCAAACCCTAAAAGTCAATCACTTTTTATTATAAGTTAATATCATTATTTCTTATTTTTAGCAAATTTAAAGTTCGTTTGATTATTTTAATATTATTCTTTAAACGAACGGTTGAAAGAAACTGTCGTCTCGGATTTTGAAATTTAAAAACTACAAACACCTCGTGTCTTAGAAGTTCACGGCGAAACTTTTATGTTTGGGCCAAAAAATCATCCAAAAATCATGAAATCATGGATAAGCATGAGTTTACTCCCGAAAAGCTAGTCATTTTATGTTTACTCCCCAATCACCAAAAGAGTAAACTCAAAAACCCTCTCAAGTATCATCCTAGAATTAAATCAAGATCTTCAAACTTGTAAGTGTTCTAGCCATTTCAAGTTGATATAACACTTAATCTAGTGTTTGTGCATCTATTCATCCATTCATTTTTGTGTTTGATTAGATTTCCAAAAACACCAAGAACACACACTAAGTGTTCTTGGACTTTTAGCATATTTCAAGCTCCCTTATAGTAAGTACTTCCATCCTTGAGTCTCATTAAGTTAGTATTACATGTTAGCATCAAGAAAATATGCCATGAACACAAGGAATAAGGTGTTCACAGTCCAAGAATGTTCTTGGGCCGTAAACACCAAGAAAGGCACCAAAGTGTGCCTAAGTCCTTAATCTAATCCCTAGTTTGATGTTTAAGCCTTCCTTGATATGTTTAAACTTCCCTTGATGTGTTTAAGCCTTGAAAAACACCAAAGTCCTCCATTTTTATGTGTTTACGGTTTGGGGAACTCCCAAAACCGTAAACACCCTAAAGTATGTTTATTTGGGCCATATTCCTTCCTTAGGCCTAAAAACTAACCTAGATGAGTTAAGGACTTGAAAACATAGCAATACCATTTTCCATATGGGTTTACGGTAGTAAACCCAAAGGAAAATGACCATGAGGCCGTAAACTCCTCAAAGGAGAGTTTTGGTACCCTAGTCCCTTTCAAAGGCCAAACCACCAAGTAGAAATGCTTCAAAGGACTTGTAAAACCTCAAAAGAACATATGGTCTTAAGGAGTAGAGTTTATGACTGTAAACCCTAGAGTTTACTGCCGTAAACTCCTTGGATAATGTCATTAAAACCATAAAATCCAAAGGATTTTACCCTTGAACTCCAAACACTCTAGCTTCGCCCTACAAACCCTTAGATGCAACCCTTGTGATCTTTAAACACTTAAAACAAAGTGTTTTCAAGTTCTAGAGTGTCCCAACTTAACTTATTACTTATAAATTGGATAATTAGTTATATATATGTTCATTATATGATAACTAGGCTCGTACGTGTGTACAAGTCTCCATTTGTCACCTAGCAACGTACCCGACACTTCAATCCAATCCACTCACTGCAAGTGAGTTCATACCCCTTTAACTAACCTTTGAAATAATTTTAAATGTTTTAAATGCTTTTATGGGGGGAATACAAGTTGAATACTTATAGTTATTACATCAATCACATGTGATTAATAACTACAAAACCAATGATTTTCTTACTGTTCAAACTGTTTTGCTTCAAACTATTTTACAAATTCTTTTATTTATCAAATACATTTACTTAAGCTCTGTTATACTTTTATAAATTGCATGCCCATGTATGTATGGTTATATAAGCAATGTTTAAAAGGCTTAGGAAGGCCTGCCCGCCTTATTTCCTTTTCGCCGTTGAGATGTGGTCTGGTGGGTATCGGGTATCCTTCCGAGGGACTTTTAAATATTAGTTATATATCTTGTGTACATATATAGTCATAAAAGTTCTTCCATAATCATACGTACCAGTTACATCATTAGTAAGTTACCATAGGGGTAACACAGGATAATACTTATACTATTACAAGAACAATGAGATGTTCAATGAGTCAGTTCATTCATGAGTCAGTACTTATTACTATAAGAACATATACATTACATTACTATGAGAACATATACAACTCTACTAGAAAGAGAACATATACAACTATACTAGAAATAGAACATATACAACGATACTAGAACGAGTAACAATACATTACATATACATGAATATGTTAACATAATTGTGATCCACTGTATCGAAGCATGCCTTCAATGTCATGGCCCGAGTTGTAGCCAAAGTCTCTTGGAGGGAGAGCGTGAGTTTGCGTATAGATCTATACTGGATTGACTATCCTACACCTTGCTGCTAGCTACAGCCGGACCTGCAGGTCTGCGGGTGCCAAACGTCATACCTTTTTACGACTTACATTGTCGTATTTCTTAGTCGATAGTATGGTACAATTAATCACATAATACCATGATATAAATCCGGTTTAAGGTAGTTAGTACAGCAGTAGTTCCTATAATACAACACTACAGTACTACATTAATTTACCCTTTACATATATTTAGTGATCATTTCACTTAAACATTAAGGTACAAACTATATTTTTGTTAATGATAGTTACACTTGGGAAAATTACACACTTTTACAAGAAACGAACACACAAAACAGTTAAGCCTTGGTAGAAGGCTACTTTTAATAGGAAATATAGGATTTTCTAAGAGATTTAAACTTTTACAAACACTTACAAACATTCACATACTTTTATCACCAATGTTTACAAACTTGTACATGAAACCACGTTCAAACGTTTTGATACAAACACCGACACTAAAATACTTATGAACTCACCAGCTTTAATGCTGATAAACTCTTTCAAAATAACTTGTATTCTCAGGTCATAAGTAGACAGGTACCGAGGCCCACTTTTGAGAAGATGGAGCGCATTCGAGACTCATCTTATTATTTTGATTTACATTTTTGGTGACTATAACTGTACAGAACATGCTTGTGTTAAAATTATATATTTAATGCAATGGATGATGTTGTTTGCTTGTTTACTGCTATACTGTGTTGTGATACTTTACATGACGTCCTCCGCCCCATAACGTTTCCGCCGTTCTCGGTTTTGGGGTGTGACACAATACTATCCCTCCCTGAAGAGATAGAAGACTTCGTTGTCAATTGCGATGCGTCAAATTAAGGGCTCGGATGTGTTTTGATGCAACGAGGTAAGGTCATCGCCTACGCCTCCAGGCAGATGAAGTCACATGAGGTCAACTACACGACCCACGATCTTGAACTGGGAGCAGTTGTGTTTGCTCTAAAGATCTGGAGACACTACCTGTACGGTACAAAAAGCACGATCTTTACAGACCACAAAAGCCTACAACACATATTCGACCAGAAGGAGCTCAACATGAGACAACGACGGTGGGTCGAGCTACTCAGTGATTACGAATGCGAAATTCGTTTTCATTCGGGTAAAGCGAATGTTGTAGCTGACGCCCTCAGTCAAAAATAATATTCTGGTCATAGAGTCAAATCATTGAGGATGACTATCCATTCACACTTGTCCACACAAATTAAGGCGGCTCAGCTTGACGCTTTGAAACCTGAAAATGTGGCGGGTGAATCCCTGAGAGGGATGGATAAGAACTTGGAGGTTAAGGGTGGCGGAGCTTATTATCTCATGGATCGGATCTGGACCCTGAAACTCAGTGGTTTTAGAGACTTGGTCATGAACGAGGCGCACAACACTCATTATTCCGTGCACCCGGGTTCAGATAAGATGTATCTGGATCTTAAAAAGTTATACTGTTGGCCTAACATAAAAGCAGAAATTGCTACCTTCGTGAGTAAATGCCTTACTTGTGCCAAGTTCAAGGTCGAATATCATAAACCCTCCAGTCTACTACAACAGCTTGAGATACCAGAATGGAAGTGGGAGCAGATCACTATGGATTTCATAACCAAGTTGCCCAAAACAACGGGTGGACTTGATACCATATGGGTCATCGTCGATAGATTAACCAAGTCTGCACACTTCCTGCCTATCAAGGAAACAGACTAGATGGAGAAACATACAAGAACTTACATTAGAGAGATTATACGAGTGCACGGTGTTCCCTTATCCATTATCTCGGACAGAGATAGTAGGTTCACTTCAAGGTTCTGGCAGTCGTTACAAGGTTCATTAGGAACTAGGCTGGACAGAGTATAGCCTACCATCCACAGACCGACGGACAAAGTGAGAGAACTATCCAAAACTAGGAAGATATGTTGTGAGCCTGTATGATTGACTTTGACAAAGCATGGGATACTAATTTACCCCTAGTCGAATTTTCCTACAACAACAGTTATCACACGAGCATAAATGCTGCTCCATTCGAGGCCCTCTATGGCCGAAAGTGAAGATCCCCTCTGTGCTGGGCTGAGGTGGGTGATACCCAGTTAGCTAAAGCACGAGTTCCTGACAGCACTCTCACAGGTCCGGAGATCATACGGGAAACGACAGAGAAGATCGTTCAGATTCGTGAGCGACTGAAATCCTCTAGAGACTGACAGAAAAGCTACGCTGATAAGTGAAGGAAACGGTTGAAATTCTAGGTGGTTGACCGCGTTCTATTGAAGGTCTCACCCTGGAAGGGCCTGATACGATTCAGAAAGCATGGAAAGCTAAATCCAAGGTACATAGGGCCTTTTGAGATTCTCGCAAGAATCGACCCAATAGCTTACAAACTTAACTTACCGTGCGAACTTAGTAACGTATATTCTACCTTCCACATCTCGAACTTGAAAAAGTGTCTGTCCGAAGAGACTCTTGTTTGCCCACTCGATGAGATCGAAATCAACGAGAGCCTCAACTTCGTGGAAGAACCAGTAGAGATCATAGACCGAGAGGTCAAGCAAATGAAGCAAAGTCGTATCCCGATAGTGAAGGTTCACTAGAACGCCAAGCGATGACCTAAATTCACTTGGGAGCGAGACGATCAGATGAAATGGAAATATCCTCTTCTTTTTACTTAGTTATTTGTAACTACTTATTTGCTTAAACTCTAATTTCGAGATGAAATTCCTTCTAACGGGGGGATGATGTGACAACCTGAAATTTCTATTCTGTACAGCATTTCAATTCAATAGAAGTCAGAATAGTTTCTGCTAACTTTCAAGCTTTTTGGTTAAAGTTTGAATCTTTTAAGTTAGTACTTCGGGAGATTTCAGGAGAGAGGATTCCCTAGGGTTTATTGTACAACAATAGAGTTCCAAAAACTTCACGAGTTTGGAGTTTGCGGCCCAAATGGTATTTGGACCATAAACCCTAGTGGCTATATATATGGCATTTTTCACACTTTTTCACCATTTCAAAGTTAGAACTCAAATCCTCTCAAGTAGCATCCGACTTTTCCTCCTAGATCTTCGACTTGTAAGTGTTTCTAGACTTATTAAGTTGATATATTACTTAATCTAGTGATCTAACACACTTTCATCCGTGAAATGATTCCAAAAGGTTAGATCTTCAAGTTTCACCAAGAACACACACTAGTGTTCTTGGACTTTTAGCACCTTTTCAAGCCTCTATCTTGTAAGTACATCTATCCTAGAGTATCTTAAGGCTTGTTACACTTCCATACATCAAGAAAACACCCAAGAAACCAAGGATCAAATGTGTTTACGGTTCAATATGTTCTTGAACCGTAAACCCTTTAAAGGGTGCCAAAGTGTGCCCTAGTCCCTCCTAAGCCTTGGAAACTTGCATAGATCCATTCCTTGATGAGTTAAGGGCTTGAAAACATCAAAAGACCATAAACCATAGGGGTTTACGACCGTAAACCCAAAAGGGAAATGGTCCAAGGACCGTAAACTCCATTTAGGAGTGAAATGGTGCCCTAATCCCTTCCATAGGCTTATACTTCAAGTGGAAATGCTTCTAAGGACTTGTAGAGATTCAAAACAACTCATGGTCAAGGAAGCATGAGTTTACGATCGTAAACTCATGAGTTTACGACCGTAAACTCAATGGGTGATGGTCATAAAACCATAAACTCATATTAGCGGTTTCTTTTGAACCCTAAACTCCATAGCAATGTCCTACAACACTTAGATGCAATCTTTGGGGCTTATAACACTTATATAAGGTGTTTAGCATGTCCTAGGATATCTTAACTATATTGATTAGTTGTTTAAAGACTAATTGGATACATATATGTGGTATTATATGTTAGCTAGGATTCGTGTGTGTGTTCAAGACTTCACTTGACACCTAGCAATCTTGTTTCATCAGTTCATCCATACCACTCACTACAGGTGAGTTCATACCCCTTAAATCGACCTTTTAAATTCTTTTTTAATGATTTTATGGGGGGGGATACAAGTGGAATAACTATAGTTATTATATCAATTGCATGTGATTAATAACTACCAAACAAGTGGTTTTCTTACTTTTCAAACTGGGTTATCAAACTGTTTTGCTTCAAACTATTTTACAAACTCTTTTGCTTGTCCAATACTTTTACTTAAACTCTTTTAATACTTTTATATTGTCAAATACATGTCTATGCATGTATAGTTATATAAGTCATGTTTAAAGGACTTAGGAAGGCTAGCTCGCTTTTATCTCATTTTCCTTGTTGGGATGTGGCTTTAGGGCATCGGTTATCCGTCTGATGGTCGTCTAAATATTATATAGACATAAAAGTTCTATCAGCCAATTCAATACCCTTGGGTAGCAAGGGTATACATTCGTGTTCACACGTACAAGTCATATTACTAGTAAACTACGATAGACGTAGTTTAGGAAGTCACTAATACTATTACTAGAACAAGGAATCATACAATGAGTCAGTTCATTCATGAGTCAATACTTGCTAGATAGAGAGAGAACACAATACAGCTAGTACACACAGTACATATCAATACTTGCTAGATAGAGAGAGAACATACAATATAGCTAGCACACATAGTACATTACAATACAGGCTAGACAGAGGGAGAACATACATTACAGCTAGCACATTCATTACATATGCAGTTTTGCAGTTATGAGAGCCATGTTCCAGGGCATGACACTACCTACCATGGCTGTTCATGTATCCAAAATCTCCTTAATTGGGGAGCGTATGAGTTTGCGTATATATATACTGGATTGACTATCCTACACCTCGCTGCTAGTTATAGTTAATTGTCTATGGGTGCCAAATGTCATTTTTCTCCGACATTGTACATTGTCGCATTCTATAGTCGGTAGCAGGATACAGGCCGATCATCATTATACTTTAAATTATGATTAGTTTAAGGTAGTTAGTGCAGTGGTAGTCACTTATTGCAATACTACAGTACCATATTATTTTCCCCGTTACATTCACTTCGTGAGCTTTCACGATGCACGGAAATTCAAAAACTATATTTTTGTTAAATGATAGTCGGATTTGGGAAAATACACACTCTTACAAGAGACACACACACAGACACTAGATGCCTTGGTATAAGGCTACTTTTAGTAGGAAACATTGGGTTTTCTAGGAGAGTTCAAAACATCTTACAAATACAGACACTAATATACTTATGATCTCACCAACTTTAAAGTTGATACTCTCTTTCAAAATAACTTGTATTCTCAGGTCACCAGTAGACAGGTACCGGTGCCACGTTTTGAGAAGATGGAGTTCGTTCAAGACTCATCTTTTATTTTGATATATATATATATATATATATATATATATATATATATTTGGTGTCTATATAACTTGACAGAACACACTTGTATGAAATTATATTTTGTGTTTACTACTATTCATTGTTGTGATACTATACATGACGTCCTCCGCCCCAGAACGTTTTCGCTGTTCATGGTTTTGGGGTGTCACAAAATATTCGATGGAGGTTGAGCGATTCCTGTAATGTAGCTCCAGAGTTCCTCGTCCAATCCGTTCAAATAATCCTCCATTCTATCAACCCAGTGATCATAGTACTCTGGAATCAACATAGGATTCTTCGTAGAAGATCCTAACAGATGACTACACAATTCAAATGCAAAATGAAATCAAAACTGTAGATTAGAGATGATTTTCAGAATCAAACGGTGCAAAAACTTTTGAGACCAACTCGTAAGTCAAAAACTAGAGATTCAATTGAAAATCAGATCTTTGCAGTACTGATTCCTACTCTGATACCAATTGTTGAAGTGTTTAATCGAGTATACGAATCAAATCGGAGTAAAACAATGTAATACAAACACACGAAGTAAATAAGATCTGGTTTAGCTCATATTACTTTCAATGAATACAAGTACAAAACTGATAGGAAACCTTGACAAACTCAACTATCAACTCTATTTTTACGTCCTATTTATAGGAGGCTGAAAGTCCAAAAAAAACTGAGGCTAGACATTAAGCTTCGCAAAAAGGAAGCCTTTGTAAATACATAGAAAACATATGTAATTAACAAATACATAGATTTCGACATATTACAAGATATTTCGACTCTACATCAAAAGTCCACGTTGACCTCAACTCGTCGAATATTGTAACACCCGAAATCAGAAAGGTCAAGAAAGGAAAGGAAAACCATAAGTTTAAGAGGGTCGACTCGTCGAGTCTAGGGAGGAACTCGGCGAGTCGGAGCGGGATCCGGGTGTAAAGTAAGTGACCGGTTCAGCGAGTCGGAAAATGGACTCGGTGAGTCTAGTCTGGGTTGGTAAACCCTAATTCCAGGACTTGGTACCCTATTTAAGCACCTTATTCTCTTCCCCAGGCCTCATTTGCAGCCCTATCGTCCAGAACACGAAACCCTAGCCACCATATCCTTTTCTTGGAGCAAGGTCTAGCCTTGGAGAAGTAACTTGCAAGCTTTGAAGAAGAAGAAGAAGGAGAAGGAGTTGGGAGGTCCAAGGAGAAGCTTGTTGGTCCAGGATTAGCTTCTCAACCTCATCACTTTCTGGTAATAAACCTCTCACCTTGGCTATTGTACTTGTAGATCTAGTTTGCCCCCAAATGGATGGTTTTGAGCTAAATAACCATAAATTCGTAATGATGAAGTAGTTATATTGGTTCATATTGTAGATCTAGACATCCTTGAGCTCCAGGAGCTCAAGAAAGACATCTTTTGGTAGCCATGACCTTGTTCTAGCCCAATTAGCCTCCTTAATAGTTAAGTTGTAGTGTTTTCGCTTCATTGCATCAAAGACACGTAAAGTTAGCAACTTTACGTGTTCAGATAGTCTTAGAAGACCAGATCTATTGTTTGGAGCAAAGGAGAAGCTCTGTCACTCAAAATTATGGGAATGCACGTATGGACTCAGCGAGTCTGGGAAATAACTCAGCGAGTCAGGCAAGATATCAGACTTGAGTCACATAGTAACTCGGAGAGTCACTTGGGTAGACTCAGCGAGTTGGATGAAGATAGGCAGGAACTCGAGGAGTTGGAAGAACAACTCGGCGAGTCTGTTGAAGATTGCCTTGGACTCGGCGAGTCTGTTCTTGGACTCGGCGAGTCAAGTCATGAAACCCCAAACCCTTTGAGTTAATACTCGGATCAGTGAGTTGAGTGGGGACTCAGTGAGTTGGATAGGACAGGACTCGGAAATTGGTAGACTCGGCGAGTCAGTTGACCTGGAAGGTTGACTTTGACCAGGACTTTGAGTTTGTCAAGAGTTCACTTAGTTGACTTTTGGAGGATTACCAAACTAAGTGTTATATTGATATTGGTAGCTCGAAGAGCTAGAGGAGCAGCGCCTCAAAGGGTTGTCGGTTAGCAACCAGAGGGTTATCAACAGAGCTCAACAATCTAGGTGAGTTTCTTTCCAATAGGAACGGGTCTAATGCCACAATGCCGACCCATTTAGCTAGCAGTAGTTTCTGGACTTCGATCCGATGCAGTAGTTAGTATGTTTGATGCCTTTGTGGCTCAGACAGGATTTATGTGTTATGTGTTCTGGGCTACGACACGATGCAGTATGTAGTATATGTGTTCTTGCTAGTTGCTATGTTTATGCCATGCTATGTTATGCTCAATCAGTTTCGGAATTCGGTCCGATGCAAAGGGCAAGTGTAACAAATCGTTATTTCAAACTTATGTAATAGTGTAGGTCAAATTATACTTCTTTTTAATTAAATAAAGAGAAATTTTGGCATACTATATATTTACATAATTGACCCTCAAAAATAAATTATTAAATAATCTCAATTTGGTTAAACAAAGTGATATATATTGTAACAAGGTTTCCAAAAATATAAAGAACACTAAAATCCGAGTTATAACGAAGAAGTTATGACCAATCGAAAATCCGCGACAAAACCGGCGAAACACTGTTCAGTGTAAAAACTGATTTTTTGATAAAAGGCTTTCTAGCCTTAACAATCTAAATGAAAGTTATAGTTTATGTTAAACCGAGAACTTTCATAAAAAGAACGCCAAAATCTAACTTCGTATGAGGAAGTTATGATTTTTCGAAGTTTCAGTATAGCAGTGTACAGCTAAAAACTCGAAATAAAGATCGAGTGGTTTTTAGCCGACACAACCTAAACGAGAATTGAAGGTCTCGTCATTAGTAGTACAACGATAAAAAGACAGACAAAAACGGACGTCGTATGAAAAAGTTATGAATTTATAACGGATTCACGTCCCGTTTTGTTTAAAATAATAATATAAAAAATAAATTCAAAATTAGCCAACAAAGTCTAAACAAAAGTCGTAGAGTATAATTTTAGCCACATGCATATAAAGAACGTCAAAAACGGAGTTCGTATGCAAAAGTTATGAATTTTACAAGTTTTGGCAAAAAAAATAAAGAAAAATAGAAATACCCGGGAAAATTCGCATGAACAGTCCCGCCACGTCACCCTTCGCATGCGAGCCTCCACGTGTCGGCTGCTGAGTGGACCGAAGTCTCGCGTGTCATCTCCTGATTCAGCCACCTCTGCGGTCCAGTCCTACTCGGACAGCCTCGCATGAAGACACCCCGGAGATGCTCCTCGCACGCGCCTCGCACCATCCTCGGACACCCCTTCGCACGTGGCTTCTTTTCATTGGACCGAGGGCTAGACCAATCCGAGCCTACCACCTCCGAACTGAAGCTGCTTCCCTTCGCAGAATGTCAGCCTCGCATAGCCTCGCACAAGCTTCGGATCCGGGGCTTCGGCCTATATAAGGCATGCGAGGTTTTCCGGATTTTTTACACTTTTCACCCCAAATTTTACTCTCAAATACAAGTTTTACAAATACAATGTTTTACAAATAGGGCGGTTTTATGGGAATAAAACTACTTTTCACATACCACAGAAAATATGGGATTTTCTAGAACGGTTTTCTTACTCAAAACACAAAGACACCCATACAAACATAAAGACTTATGTACTCAGTCAACTTATTGTTGATACTCTCTTTTCAAATTACTTGTATTCTCAGGGAAACAATAACAGGTACTCCCTGAGCTTTTTGAGAAGATGGAGCTATTATGAGTCTTATCTTCTTCCTTTGTATAACTGTTTTGGTTTCAATATACAATGATTGAACACATGTAAATATTATACTTTTAAATACAATGGTTGTTTGTACTTTGATTACTATGATGCATGTGTTGTGATACTACAAATGAAGTCCTCCACCCCCGGACGTTTCCGACATCTAGTTTGGGGGTGTGACAGATTGGTATCAGAGCATTGTTTATAGTGAACTCAGTATATCAATCCATAAAAGATATACAAACTATAAATACATTGGGGCTAAGAGCACTGACTACAAGTATACTTTTAAGAATTTTATGTATTTTTACAAGAAGTATACTAACCCTCATACCTACAAGTACATAGTCATAAGAACTTAAAAGTATTTGGATGTTGAACATTACAGTTAAACCCGGGCAGTTATGTAATCATATCTAGAATCAATATAGCCTGATCAACTATATTGATTTCAGACATGACCAACATGTGTTTGGGAGTGATAGTAGTGTTGTGACATATCCAAAACTTACCAACTACCAAAGAAACTCTAAGAACAGAACATAAAATACTATAAGAATATTATAAACATCGATATGCTTTAGTTTTCTTTTCAGGCATTTCTCATAACCTCATTCTCGTACAGACACAATGGCAGGACATCATCTACCAGGGGACCCTTATTTTCCAAATCATGGCAATCAAGGATAGATAGAGGAAGATCCGGAGGAGGATCCAGAAGAAGATTCAGATGAAGAACCATTTGAGGACAGCGAATCAAGCGGTACGGATAGAGAGCCACAATTCTGCAACCCGGCGATACGTCCCCCAAGGCAAGAGGAAGCAATCCCCATACCCGAGTGGGACAATACATAAACTATTGGAGTCGACAAGACGGTCAACGCCCTCCCTACGGAATGGCACGGGGTTTTTATAACGTCTCAGAAGGAGGAACAGCCGACAACGCTCTTCCAGTTATAGTGAAACGAATTGCCCGACAATTCGATCAATCAAGGATGTCAATCAATCGTATCCTAGAAGTGAATGCGGCTGCGCAGGCTAACGCTGCTGATATCCTTCATCTTGATGAGATGCAAGATGATACCCAGCACCATACTGAGGCCCTTGAAAGGCAACTTAATGCAGCTGAATCAGAAATCAAAGAACTAAGGGAGCATCAAGCTGCCCAAGAAAGGCGCTGGAAATCGCAAGACGAAGCGGAACCCAGTAACCGTCGCTAGTAGTGTTTACACTACTTTTCTAGTTTAATATACTGAATGTATAAACTACTTTCAGGACATGTACAAAATCAAGCATCAATAAAATAATAAGCACCTTACTTCAACAAGAGCTATTACAATTTTCACAGACCTTCCATTCCAAAGTTTTGGGATTAAGGATATGTTCCAGTGTTGTTTTACATACTTTTCGATACGGCCGCGAAAATTTTTATTTTCGGTAGGTCGGTTTAATGTCAATACTTTCATAGTATTATGGACCTGCTTGAAGGTCACATATACAGATTACATAGATATCAACTCAATCAACATGTATTTAGATACTCTTTGAAAAATAACCACACCAGTTTATATTACCCTATTGCAACTTATACTTGCAGTGGACATCTATTTTCAATTCTTTACAAGATTCTTGTTGAATTAAGTGTTTAAGTTCAGAGATATCAAATTCATATTCATTCTTGATATCTCACTATCTTTTTATTGACTTTTATAGAAAAAAGAGATGCCTCTTCGTAGGAATCCAAGGCGTAACAATGAACCGGAAGCACCGACGCCACCTCCACCACCACCCCCTCAATTCGATGCTGCCATGTTCCAACGGCAATCACGTCAGCTGTAGCGGCTGCCTTATCTAATATCAATGATGCCGGTACTAGTGGGTCGGGAGCTGATCCACATCCTACTAACCTTGTCGAGGGTCATGAGCACTCGAGGGAGTGCACTTATAAAGACTTCTCGAATGCCAAACCCAGGACCTTTAATGGAACTGGAGGAGTAATGGTTTTAAGGCAGTGGATTGAGAAGATAGAAGCAGTCTTTGAAATCTGCTCCTGTGCAGAGGGTAGCAAAGTTAAATTTGCTGCCTTTACTTTCTTAGATAGGGCCCTAACATGGTGGAATGGCCATGTTAAGTCACTAACTTTGGTAGTGGCTAATACTATAAGTTAGGAGAACCTAAAAACCATGTTGATGCATGAATACTGCCCGCGAGGGGAAATTCAGAAACTGGAACAAGAACTCTGGAGTATTACTATGGCCGGTGCCGACATAACGACTTACACGAATCAATTCTATGACTTGGCGATTCTGTGTCCGGAAATGGTTGCTCCAGAGAGCAAAAAGATTGAAAGGTATATTTGGGGACTGTCGCCCCAGATACAAGCAAGTGTCATTGCATCTAAACCTATCACCTTTGACAATACTAAGGAACTGGCACAGTCACTTATTGACCATGGAAACCGTCAAAACTCTGTGGTTACTGCCCCAGAACAACCTAGGGAGAACAAAAACAACAACAACAACAGCAAGAAGAAGGGTTGGAACAAAAGAAAGGGAAACTCTCCTCTGGAACCTTCAAAGAAGCAACAAATAGTGGAAGTCCATGCTACTACTGTGCCTACTACCATACCTACTACTACAGTTGTTGTTGCCCGTAACTACCCCGCACCAACTATGCCCTATGCCGGTAGCCTCCCCAAATGCAACAAGTGCAGTTTTCACCACACCGAAAATTGCCCTGAAATGCAGTGTCGTAACTGCAACAGGAAAGGGCATACTGCCCGATTCTGTAGAACACCACTTCAACCCCTTAAGCAAGTACCTACTGTTGGAGTAAGTCGAGCATGCTACCAATGCGGTGATGTGGGGCATTTCAAGAAAGATTGTCCAAAAGCTGGAAATGCCAGTGGGGTTGGGAGAATTCTAGCACTAGGTCACGAAGAAGCGGTGGCAGACCCTGCTGTGGTCACGGGTACGTTCCTTCCCAACAATACTTATGCATGCATTCTTTTTGATTGTGGTGCCGAGAGGAGCTTCGTGAGCCATAACTTTAAACATCTACTAAATCAGAACTCCCAACCACTAAATAAAACATTCACAGTAGAAATGGCTAACGGGAAATCCGAATCCACCAATGATATATACATAGGATGTACCCTTACGTTAAATGACTTGTCTTTCCCAATAGACCTTATGCCGGTCTCTATCAAAAGTTTTGACATCATAATAGGTATCGAATGGTTGTGCCCCAACCATGCCGACATCCTATGCTATGAAATAGCTATTCGTTTGAACTTGCCAACTAACGAAACTCTTATTATCTATGGCGACAAACCCGGAACGAACCTTCAGATCATTTCTTGCATCAAGGCACAGAAATACCTTCGCAAGGAGTATTGTGCATTCCTAGCTCATGTGATAGACAAAAAGCAAGAAGTGAAAGACATCGCAAGTATTTCTGAGGTCTACAACTTTTCCGATGTATTTCCCGATGATCTTCCAGGGGTGCCTCCCTAACGACAAGTCGAATTCCGAATCCACCTAATCCCTGGAGCTACCCCCGTAGCCAAATTCCCCTATCGTCTTGCACCTTCCGATATGCAGGAATTATCCAGCCAACTTAATGAACTCCTAAGCAAAGGTTTCATAAGACCAAGCTTCTCACCTTGAGGAGCATCGGTTTTGTTCGTAAAGAAGAAGGATGGATCATTCCGCATGTGTATAGACTACCGCGAGCTGAATAAACTTACCATCAAGAATCGATACCCTCTGCCTCGCATTGATGATCTGTTCGACCAACTTCAAGGGGCGAACTACTTCTCGAAGATAGACTTAAGATCCGGGTATCACCAGTTACGAATTTAGGAGGAAGATGTTCCCAAAATCGCGTTCGGAACTCGTTATGGTCATTACGAATTCATAGTGATGCCATTCGGATTGACGAATGCACCAGTAGTGTTCATGGACCTAATGAACAGAGTGTGTCGTCCATTCTTGGACAAATTCGTTATAGTCTTCATTGACGATATCCTTATCTACTCAAAGAGCAAAGAGTAACATGGCCAACATCTTCGTCAAATATTACAAACACTTAGGTCGGAGAAGCTCTATGCGAAGTTTTCAAAGTGTGAATTTTGGATCACGAAGCTAGATTTCCTAGGTCACGTGGTCAGTTCAGAAGGAATACACATCGACCCTTCCAAAATAAAGGTAATTGAAAACTGGTCAGCAACCAAAACACCTACAGAAATCCGTCAATTCTTAGGTCTTGCTGGCTATTATCGCAGATTCATTCAAAATTTCTCTCGAATAGCTAAGCCTCTTACTACTCTGACCCAAAAGGGTGTAACTTTTAGCTGGGGAGAAAAGCAAGAAACAATGTTCCAAATGCTGAAGCGAGCCTTGTGTAGTGCACCAATCCTGTCTCTCCCTGAAGGGACAGAGGATTTCGTAGTGTACTGTGATGCTTCTAATCAAGGGCTTGGATGTGTTCTTATGCAAAGAGGAAAGGTTATATCCTACGCCTCAAGACAGCTAAAGACACATGGAGTCAACTATACAACACATGACCTTGAACTAGGAGCAGTAGTGTTTGCTCTGAAGATTTGGAGACATTACTTATATGGCACGAAGTGCACAATATTCACGGACCATAAAAGTCTCCAACACATCTTCAATCAAAAAGAGCTGAATATGAGACAACGACGATGGGTGGAGCTACTGAACGATTACGAGTGTGAAATTCGTTATCACCCTGGTAAAGCAAACGTAGTAGCTGACGCCCTTAGTAGAAAAGAATACTCGGGACGCCGGGTAAAGTCGTTGACCATGACAATCCATTCACATCTGTCCATGCAGATCAAGGAAGCTCAACTTGAAGCCTTGAAACACGAAAACGTAGCAGGTGAAACTCTGAGAGGAATGGATAAGAACTTCGAAGTCAGGGATAATGGAGTCTATTACTTCATGAACCAAATCTGGACACCAAAGTTCAGTGGTTACAGAGATGTGGTTATGAATTAAGCACACAAAACCCGATACTCCATCCACCCAGGTTCAGACAAGATGTATCTGGACCTTAAGAAGCTATATTGGTAGACTAACATGAAGCCCGAAATCGCTACATTTGTGGGCAAGTGCCTTACTTGCACAAAAATTAAGGTAGAGTACCAGAAACCTTCAGGCTTATTACAACAACCTGAAATCCCTAAATGGAAGTGGGAGCGGATTACAAAGGATTTCATAACTAAGTTACCCAAGACATCAAGTGGTTATGATACTATTTTGGTAATCGTCGATAGATTAACCAAATCCGCACACTTCTTACCAATCAAGGAGGCCGATAAGAAGGAAAAGCAAACTAGAAAATACCTCAAAGAGATTGTTAGACTACATGGTGTACCAATATCTATTATTTCATGTCACACCCCCAAACCTGAACGGCGGAAACGTTCGGGGGCGGATGACTTCATGTGGTAACGTAACAAATGAATACATAGTAAAGAAAGCAATACAACCATCATATATATAATTGAAAGTTTACATTTTACAAAAGTTACATGTTCAAAACCAATTACAATATGATGTCAAAATACGAGATTAAACTGGCGCCGCAGCATCCCTTCATCAAAAGCAAAATGAATACCTGAAATTTACTGATTTCCTGGGACATACAAGTAATTTTGAAAGAGTAGATCAGCATTTAAGCTGGTGAGTTTCATAAGTATTTAAATGACAATGTTTGAATGAAATGAAATGTTTTGTCCTTGTTTGTTTGTGTTTAGAAAATCCTATATTTTCTACTAGTATAATAGTAGCCTTCACTCATGACCAATGTTTGAATGAAATGAAATGTTTTGTCCTTGTTTGTTTGTGTTTAGAAAATCCTATATTTTCTACTAGTATAATAGTAGCCTTCACTCAAGACCAATGTTTGTTTCTAAAATGTATGTAAGTGTAAAATAACCAATGATTTTGAAAACCTTGTAACTCAATGCATTTTTAATACCCCTTGTGAGTTTTATAACCATACTATCGACTCGGAATGCCTATACACAACGTTCTTCAGGCGTTGGAATGTTATGACGTTTGTCACCCCAAACGGTGGACTGCAGCTAACAGTCAGGGCGCGGGTTGTCAAGCCCGTATAGATCTATACACAAACACCACGCTCCCCCTCCAAGGGATTCTGGTATATAATACAGGACTTGAAATGTGTACTCGAATGTACATGAAGTTAGTGTCTCACAAAACCGTGGTATAAAAACAGATCTACTTGTTAAAATGTTACGTTTGTTCTTGTATACGAAAGTAAACTTCTTGAAATTCATGTTTCTCGTACATAAGAGTTAGAAATTTGTTCGTAAAACCATACCAATTATAGTTTTCTAAAAGTGTGTCTTGTTTGTTTAGAAATACCTAGAAAAGGAATCACTTGTTTATGAAAGCATAGATTTTTGGTGTAGAGTCTAAGATAGACAAGAATAATCTAAGAAAAGTTTAGTTTATACATGCATTACAACAAATTTATATTTCAAAAGATAGAATGCCATTTTAACATATGTTATATATATGAAAGTTCCTTAAAGGTTTATAAATCGCATGTGATTTGGATATATAACAGCATATAAAAGAGTTTCTTTATGTAACACATGATAATACTCGTGTGTTTTACTTGTAATCCCCCCCTTGAAAGCATATAAAAGAATTTATAAAATATTTAAAAGGTAAATTAAGGGGTATGAACTCACTTGAAAGTTTGAAGATAGCGAGATGGAAAACCGGGCAGAGTTTCGCCTCGGGAAACGGATTTTCCTCGAGATTCTCGGGAATCTCAGGAGTAAAATCGACCCTCGGGACTTGATCAAAAAGACCAGAGCTTCGGGTTTGAACGGGCACGGAAAACGAGGCAAGATTGTGAGAGAGAGGAGAGAAATGAGCCATTTTCTCGGAAGCCCTCGCATCCTATTTATAGGAAGGCTGAACTGCCTTGGTACGCGAGGCGTACGCTCGTACGCAGCGCGTACGCGTATGTCATGCATGACCGAAGCCTCGACTGCCTCGGCTTCGGATGGGATGGGTTGCTGGGGAGGCGGGTCGGATGGGACGGCGGGTCGGACGGGACAGTGGGTCGGACGGGTCGGATGCTTCGGACGGGTCGGACGCCTCGGATAGGGCGACGTGGACGATCAGAGGCCAAGTCTCTCAGGTACGCAGGGCGTACAGGGGTACGCAGCGTGTACCTTGGATGAGGACGCTGACTCCTCTTCGGATAAGGTCCGATTTTTGAATTAAATAAATATATAATTTATTTAATAAACTTCAAAAATTCATATCTTCTTCATACGAACTCCGTTTTCGATGGTCTTTATATCCACGCGTAGGTGAGACTACGCTCTACAACTTTCGTTTAGACTCCGTCGGCAAATTCCGAATTTTTTTTTTATTATTGATTTTAAACTCATCGTGTTTAAGGAATTTCTTTGAAAATTCATAACTTCTTTATCTGATGTCGCTTTTTGCCAGACTTTTTACCGCTGGAATACCATTGTCGAGACCTTCGATTCTCGTTTAGGTGATTCCGGCCAAAAGTCGCTCGATCTCCGATTCGAGTTTTTAGATGTCTGTTGCTAAGCCGAACTTGGAAAAATCATAACTTCGCTATATGAAGTCGGATTTGGGCGTTCTGTTCACGTACGATCATGGTTCAAAGACATTTTAACATAGAAGGAAATTAAATAGAACTATTTGTACATTTTATTATGAAAGTAAATTCTATTACTCAAAAGTGGTTACAATACTTGACCCTTTTTGGTCATTACAAAGAGTTGAAATATCGGGTTGTCACATCATCCCCCCATTAGAGAGAATTTCGTCCCGAAATTTAAAGTAGTAAAGATACTAGTGAACATGAAAGAGATGAGGGTACTTTTGTTTCATCTGATCTTCGCGTTCCCATGTGAATTCAGGTCCCCACTTGGCGTTCCAGCGAACCTTCACGATGGGTATGCAACTTTGTTTTGTTTGTTTGACCTCTCGGTCCATGATTTCTACTGGTTCTTCCATAAAGTTGAGGCTCTCGTTGATCTCGATCTCGTCGAGTGGAATAACAAGAGTCTCGTCGGATAGACACTTTTTCAAGTTTGAGACGTGGAAGGTTGGATGGATGTTACTAAGTTCGCGCGGTAGGTTAAGTTTGTAAGCCACAGGGCCGATTCTGGCAAGGATCTCGAAAGGCCCTATGTATCTTGGATTTAGTTTCCACGCTTTCCAAATCGTATTAGACCCTTCCATGGTGAGACCTTTAATAAGACGTGGTCTCCTACCTGGAATTCCAAAGGTTTCCTCCTTTGGTCAGCGTAGCTTTTCTGTCGGTCTCTAGAGGCTTTCAATCATTCATGAATCTGAACGATCTTCTCTGTCGTTTCTCGTATGATTTCCGGACCGGTGAGAGTGCTTTCAAGAACTCTTCCTCTAGCTAACTGGGTATCGCCAACTTCAGTCCAGCACAGAGGGGATCTGCACTTTCGACCATAGAGGGCTTCAAACGGAGCAGCCTTTATGCTTGTATGATAACTATTGTTGTATGAAAATTCGACAAGGGGTAAATGAATATCCCATGCCTTTCCAAAGTCAATCACACAGGCTCTCAGCATATCTTCTAAAGTTTGTATTGTTCTCTCACTTTGTCCGTCTGTTTGTGGGTGGTAGGCTGTACTCATGTCTAGCCTAGTTCCCAGGGAACTTTGTAGTGACTGCCAGAATCTTGAAGAGAATCTACTATCTCGATCGGAGATAATGGATATCGGAACACCATGCAGTCGCACTACTTCCCTTAAGTAAGTTCTTGTAAGCTTCTCCATTTTGTCAGTCTCCTTGATGGGTAGGAAATGCGCGGATTTGGTCAATCTGTCGACAATGACCCATATGGTATCGAGTCCGCTTGTCGTCTTGGGTAACTTGGTTATGAAGTCCATAGTAATCCGCTCCCATTTCCATTCTGGTATCTCTGTTTGTTGTAGTAATCATGACGGTTTCTGATACTCGACCTTAACCTTAGCGCAAGTAAGACATTTACTCACGAAGGTAGCAATTTCTGCTTTCATGTTAGGCCACCAGTACAGCTTCTTAAGATCCAGATACATTTTATCTGAACCCGGGTGAACGGAATATCTTGAGTTGTGAGCCTCGGTCATGACTACGTTTCTGAAACCACCATGTTTCGGGGTCCAGATTTGGTCCATGAGATAGTAGGCTCCGCCACCCTTGACTTCTAGATTCGTCTCCATTCCTCGCAGGGATTCAGCTGCCACATTTTCAGGTTGCAAAGCTTCCATTTGTGCCTCCTTAATTTGTGTGGATAAGTGGGAATGGATAGTCATGGTCAGAGATTTGACCCTCCGACCAGTGTATTCCTTTCGACAGAGGGCGTCAGCTACTACGTTGGCCTTGCCAGGATGATAACGAATTTCGCATTCGTAGTCATTCAGTAACTCAACCCATCGTCGTTGTTGCATGTTGAGTTCCTTTTGATCGAAAATGTGTTGAAGGCTCTTGTGATCGGTGAAAATAGTACTTTGTGTCCCGTATAAGTAGTGCCTCCAGATCTTCAGAGCAAATACCACTTCTCCTAACCCGAGATCGTGTGTCGTATAGTTCACTTCGTGTGTCTTAAGCTGTCGGGAGGCATAAGCGATAACCTTCCCTCTCTGCATAAGAACACAACCAAGTCCTTGATTTGACGCATCGCAATACACTACGAAGTCTTCTATCCCTTCGGGGAAGGATAGTATCGGTGCGGTGCACAAGGCCTGCTTTAGTGTCTGGAATGCCTTCTCTTGTTTCGCTTCCCAGTCAAAGGCCACACCTTTCTGGGTTAATGTAGTAAGAGGTTTCGCAATGCTCGAAAAGTTCTTTATGAATCTGCGATAGTAGCCAGCTAGACCTAGAAATTGACGAATTTTTTAGGTGTCTTTGGTGCCGACCAGTTCTCAATAGCCTTAATTTTGGAGGGGTCCACGTGTATACCTTTCTCGCTAACAACGTGGCCTAAAAATTCGACTCTTCGAATCCAAAATTCGCATTTAGAGAACTTTGCATAGAGTTTCTCCGTTCGCAGTGTTTCTAGGACTTTTCGTAGGTGCTGACTATGCTCTTCCTCACTTCGAGAGTAGATAAGTATATCATCGATAAAGACGATGACGAACTGATCCAAATAAGGGCGGCATACCCTATTCATTAGGTCCATAAATACCACTGGTGCATTGGTTAATCCGAACGGCATCACTACAAATTCGTAGTGTCCATAACGAGTTCGGAAATCTGTCTTTGGAATGTCCCCCTCTATAACTCGTAATTGGTGATATCCGGATCGTAGGTCTATCTTTGAGAAGTAGCTCGCTCCTTGAAGTTGATCGAATAGGTCGTCAATGCGGGGTAGAGGATAGCGGTTCTTGACAGTAAGTTTGTTCAGCTCTCTGTAGTCGATGCACATACGGAACGATCCGTCTTTCTTCTTTACAAACAAGACCGGTGCTCCCCAAGGTGAGAAACTTGGTCTTATGAATCCTTTTTGAAGGAGTTCATTAAGTTGACTGGAAAGTTCCTGCATCTCTGCTGGTGCGAGACGGTAAGGCGACTTCGCTACTGGGGTAGCTCCTGGAACTAAGTCGATTCTGAACTCGACTTGGCGTTGCGGTGGTAATCCTGGTAGTTCTTCTGGAAAGATATCGGGAAAGTCGCGTACTGCCGAGATGCTCTTGATGTCCTTCAGTTCTTGACTTGTATCAACGATGTGCGCTAGGAATGCTCGACAATCCTTCCGCAAGCACTTTCGAGCTTGGATGCACGAAATGATGCGAAGGTTTGTACTAGATTTGTCGCCGTAGATAACTAAGGTTTCGTTGTTAGGGAGATTAAGACGGACTGCTTTCTCAAAGCACATGATGCCGGCGCGAAGAAGACTCAACCAATCCATGCCGACTATGACGTCGAAACTTTTAATTTGGATCGGCATGAGATTGATTAGGAAAGAATGGCCGTCTAAAGTTAACGTACAGCCCATGTATATGCAATTAGTGTTTTCGGTTTTTCCATTGGCCATCTCTACAGTGAATGATTTTTCTAACTTGCTAGGTTTAGGTTTATGTAAATGAATAAAGTTTTGACTCACGAAGCTTCTCTCTGCTCCACTATCGAATAATATGCATGTGTATGAATTATCGATAAGGAATGTACCGGCAACTATAGTTGGGTCAGCTACAGCTTCGTCGTGGCCTATTGCCAAAAGTTATCCCACACCTCTGGTGCATGCTGCCTTAGGACAGTTCCTCTTGTAGTGGCCCACCTCGCCACAACCGTAGCAAGTCTTCCCTACACCCGCACCGGGAACTTGAGTGATAGGTTTTGCAGGGTCTTTGTAGAAACGGGCTATGTGTCCCTTCCTGTTGTAGTTGGCGCACTGCATTTCCCGACAAGGTCCATGGTGGTGGTAATTGCATTTGGTACACTTTGGGAGGTTACCTACATAAGGCTTTGTTGGGTAGGTATTTGTAGGAGCTGCAGTAGGTACAGTGGCAGCATTCACTGAAACCAGTTGTTTCTTTGCGGATTCTTGGGAAGACCCACCCTTCCCTTTATACCACACTCTCTTTCTGCCATTGTTGTTGTTGTTGTTGTTGTTGTTGTTGTTGTAGTAGTTGTTGTTGTTGTTTCCTTTCTGTGGTGCTGGTGCAGAAGTGGTTGAGTTCTGATGACCTCCGTAGTCAATCAGAGATTGTGCCAGTTCTTTAGCACTTTCAAAGGTGTCAGGTTTAGAAGCTAACACGCTTGATCGCATTTGGGGCGTCAGTCCCCAGATGTACCTTTCTATTTTCTTGCTCTCGGGAGCAATCATATCTGGAAAAAGGATTGCCAGCTCACAGAATCTGTTGGCATAAGTAGCGATGTCGGTACCAACCATTCCGAGAGTCCATAGCTCGTGTTCAATCTTTTGAATCTCTCCCCGTGGGCAGTATTCTCTCATCATCATGGCCTTCAGGCTCTCCCAGCTTATGGAGTTTGCCACGATTAGGGTAAGTACTTTAACATGGCCATTCCACCAAGTTAAAGCTTTATCAAGAAGGGTGAAAGTTGCAAATTTGACTTTGCTCTGCTCGGGACAGGAGCAGATTTCAAAGACTGCCTCCGTCCTTTCAATCCACTGCCTCAGGGCCATTACACCACCAGTTCCATAAAACATCCGGGGCTTGGCATTAGTGAAGTCCTTATAGGTGCATTCTCGAGGTGGTCCATGACTCTCGCCATGGTTGGATAGGTGTGTGCCAGATCCCGAGCCATTAGTACTCGAGTTATTGATCTGTGACATGGCAGCTGCCACCACTGCGGTGACTGCTGCTTGAAACATAACAGCATCAAATTGAGGTGGTGGAGGTGGTGGTGGTACAGGTTCTTCCTCACCGTTGTTTCGCCTTGGATTCCTACGTGGAGGCATCCTTCAACTATAGGTTGAAAAGACAAGGATAAGAATTTCATAGAATAGAAAATGTATGTGTCTCATGAACTAAATCGCTATAGATCAACAACAGATGATAGTATGAGTCTTAAAATAGAAGAATGAAAGTTATTTGTAAGACTGAAGGTATGAAACAAGTATTTGGCTTCCCAAAGACCATTCAAGGTTTGAACGAAATACTTAACATAGTAGTAATAGTGTCACTTAAATTAATATAAAAGTTGTTACAACGATCATGAAAATTTGACCCCTATAAGGGTCTCCGGTTACAAAGTTCGAGAAATTTAAAGACTTTTAGCCGAGGTCCTAAACTATAACAAAATTTGAGTCCTTCACAAGCACTACTTGCGTCGTAGGTTGCGCTTGGAGCTTGACTCCGCATCTGATTGCTTCGACTCCATTAGACGCCTATCAAAAGCGGCTTGTTGTTCCCTCAGTTCAGCGAGGGCTGCAATCATTTGCGCTTGAAATGCTTCGGTTTGGAGTTGAGCATTGTCTTGTATCTTGTCCAGCCTACGGATGTCAGAAGTGTGAACCTGCACTTCCACGTTGACATCCCGGAGTCGACTAGCTTGAACTCCAGACTAATAGGACTGATTGGCTAACTTACCCACCATTACCGGGAGTGCTCGATCAGCTGAACCTCCGCCTCGGACATCGTAGAAGTCCCGGCACATGCCGTAGGGAGGGCGTAGGTTTTGCTGTTGGCTCCAATGGTGGAGGTGACTTCCCCAGACGGGAGTCGGTCCTTGAAAGTTCCTTACGAAGACGGGAGGTTGAATGGGTGGTGGATCGATAACTTTCGGCTCTGAGTCGGTATCGGAGTCATCACCCACTTCTATGGGTTCCTCGTCCTCTTCGGGATAATCTTCGATCCATCCTCCGTTGCCTTGGTTGGGAAAGTAGGGGTCGCCAGGATGGTGAAATCCAGCCATTTGACTGTACGAGAAATAGGGTTATAAGAATGGAATAAAGTTGAAACGTGCAAAACATGTAAGTTAAACTAGTTTAGATAGGAAATACTCCTATAGTATTTAAATTCTTGTGTTTGATTCTAGTAATGGTTTGGTAAGGTTTGACTTCTTGCTTACTACGATCATTCCTCGATATACGTTGGTCCACTCTCGGGCAAATATAGTTGATCACGCTATATTTGTCCAAAATCTGATTACATATATCGAGTCTCAATCGTAGTGTCACTTGTCTATATACTTGTATAGTTGTATAACATGAAAATATATTGTGGTATGCATGTAATTGTACTTAAATGAACTATCAATTTAAGTTGAACGCAAAGCTGCTTACGCGTAAAAAGAAAATTTGTTTTGTCAGAGAGTATTAGTCCCTTAAGCATTTATAGTTTGTATATCTTATGTGGTTCGATATACTTAGTTCACTATAAACATTGCTCTGATACCAATCTGTCACACCCCCAAACCTGAACGACGGAAACGTTCGGGGGCGGATGACTTCATGTGGTAACGTAACAAATGAATACATAGTAAAGAAAGCAATACAACCATCATATATATAATTGAAAGTTTACATTTTTACAAAAGTTACATGTTCAAAACCAATTACAATATGATGTCAAAATACGAGATTAAACTGGCGCCGCAACATCCCTTCATCAAAAGCAAAATGAATACCTGAAATTTACTGATTTCCTGGGACATACAAGTAATTTTGAAAGAGTAGATCAACATTTAAGCTGGTGAGTTTCATAAGTATTTAAATGACAATGTTTGAATGAAATGAAATGTTTTGTCCTTGTTTGTTTGTGTTTAGAAAATCATATATTTTCTACTAGTATAATAGTAGCCTTCACTCAAGACCAATGTTTGAATGAAAAGAAATGTTTTGTCCTTGTTTGTTTGTGTTTAGAAAATCCTATATTTTCTACTAGTATAATAGTAGCCTTCACTCAAGATCAATGTTTGTTTCTAAAATGTATGTAAGTGTAAAATAACCAATGAGTTTGAAAACCTTGTAACTCAATGCATTTTCAATACCCCTTGTGAGTTTTATAACCATACTATCGACTCGGAATGCCTATACACAACGTTCTTCAGGCGTTGGAATGTTATGACGTTTGTCACCCCAAATGGTGGATTGCAGCTAACAGTCAGGGCGCGGGTTGTCAAGCCCATATAGATCTATACACAAACACCACGCTCCCCCTCCAAGGGATTCTGGTATATAATACAGGACTTGAAATGTGTACTCGAACGTACATGAAGTTAGTGTCTCACAAAACCGTGGTATAAAAACAGATCTACTTGTTAAAATGTTACGTTTGTTCTTGTATACGAAAGTAAACTTCTTGAAATTCATGTTTCTAGTACATAAGAGTTAGAAATTTGTTCGTAAAACCATACCTATTATAGTTTTCTAAAAGTGTGTCTTGTTTGTTTAGAAATACCTAGAAAAGGAATCACTTGTTTATGAAAGCATAGATTTTTGGTGTAGAATGTAAGATAGACAAGAATAATCTAAGAAAAGTTTAGTTTATACAAGCATTACAACAAATTTATATTTCAAAAGATAGAATGCCATTTTAACATATGTTATATATATGAAAGTTCCTTAAAGGTTTATAAATCGCATGTGATTTGGATATATAACAGCATATAAAAGAGTTTCTTTATGTAACACACGATAATACTCGTGTGTTTTACTTGTAATCCCCCCCTTGAAAGCATATAAAAGAATTTATAAAATATTTAAAAGGTAAATTAAGGGGTATGAACTCACTTGAAAGTTTGAAGATAGCGAGATGGAAAACCGGGCAGAGTTTCGCCTCGGGAAACGGATTTTCCTCGGGATTCTCGGGAATCTCGGGAGTAAAATCGACCCTCGGGACTTGAGCAAAAAGACCAGAGCTTCGGGTTTGAACGGGCACGGAAAACGAGGCAAGATTGTGAGAGAGAGGAGAGAAATGAGCCCTTTTCTCGGAAGCCCTCGCATCATATTTATAGGAAGGCTGAACTGCCTCGGTACGCGGGGCGTACGCTCGTACGCAGCGCGTACGCGTACGTCATGCATGACCGAAGCCTCGACTGCCTCGGCTTCGGATGGGACGGGTTGCTGGGGAGGCGGGTCGGATGGGACGGCGGGTCGGACGGGACATCGGGTCGGACGGTTCGGACGCTTCGGACGAGTCGGACGCCTCGGATAGGGCGACGTGGACGATCAGAGGCCAGGTCTCTCAGGTACGCAGCGCGTACCTCGGATGAGGACGCTGACTCCTCTTCGGAGAAGGTCCGATTTTTGAATTAAATAAATACATAATTTATTTAATAAACTTCAAAAATTCATATCATCTTCATACGAACTCCGTTTTCGATGGTCTTTATATCCACGCGTAGGTGAGACTACGCTCTACAACTTTCGTTTAGACTCCGTCGGCAAATTCCGAAATTATTTTTTTTTTATTATTTATTTTAAACTCATCGTGTTTAAGGAATTTCTTTGAAAATTCATAACTTCTTTATCTGATGTCGGTTTTTGCCAGACTTTTTACCGCTGGAATACCATTGTCGAGACCTTCGATTCTCGTTTAGGTGATTCCGGCCAAAAGTCGCTCGATCTCCGATTCGAGTTTTTAGATGTCTGTTGCTAAGCCGAACTTGGAAAAATTATAACTTCGCTATATGAAGTCGGATTTGGGCGTTCTTTTCACGTACGATCATGGTTCAAAGACATTTAAACATAGAAGGAAATTAAATAGAACTATTTGTACATTTTATTATGAAAGTAAATTCTATTACTCAAAAGTGGTTACAATACTTGACCCTTTTTGGTCATCACAAAGAGTTGAAATATCAGGTTGTCACATTTCAGACCGAGATATTAGATTCGCCTCTCATTTTTGGCAATCTTTACAAAACGCTCTAGGAACTAGGCTAGACATGAGCACAGCCTACCATCCGCAAACCGATGGACAAAGTGAAAGGACGATTCAAACGTTAGAAGATATGTTATGAGCTTGCGTGATAGACTTTGGGAGGCATGGGATATTCATTTACCCCTTGCTGAGTTCTCTTATAACAACAGTTATCACACTAGCATAAAAGCTACTCCATTCGAAGCCCTCTATGGCCGCAAGTGCAGATCCCCTCTGTGTTGGGCTGAAGTGGGTGACACGCAGCTAGCTAGAGGTCAAACTCCTGACAGTGCTCTCACTGGTCCAGAAATTTTTCGAGAAACTACCGAAAGGATCGTACAAATTCGGGAACGACTTAAAGCATCCAGAGATAGACAGAAAAGGTACGCAGATAAAAGTAGAACACCCTTGGGATTCCATGTTGGCGACCGAGTTTTGCTAAAGGTCTCACCCTGGAAAGGCATGATATGCTTTGGAATGCGTGAAAAACTAAACCCAAGGTATATAGGACCATTCGAGATTCTTGCCTGAATCAGCCCTGTAGCTTACAAACTTCAATTACCCCAAGAACTAAGTAACATTCATCCTACCTTCCATTTTTCGAACTTGAAAAAGTGTCTTTCCGACGAGACTCTTGTGATACCCCTCGAGGAAATCGAGTTAAACGAGAGCCTCAATTTTGTGGAAGAACCCGTAGAGATACTAGACAGGGAAGTTAAGAAAACCAAACAAAGCCGCATCCCGATAGTGAAGGTTCGCTGGAATGTAAAGCGGGGACCTGAATTCACATGGGAGCGGGAGGATCAAATGCAACAAAAATACCCACATCTTTTTCCCTAGTCTATCTGTAAAGTAAATTTCGGGACGAAATTCTCTCTAATGGGGGGATAATGTAACAAATCGTTATTTCAAACTTATGTAATAGTGTAGGTCAAATTGTACTTCTTTTTAATTAAATAAATAGAAATTTTGGCATACTATGTATATTTACATAATTGACCCTCAAAAATAAATTATTAAATAATCTCAATTGGGTCAAACCAAGTGATAGAGATTGTAACAAGGTTTCCAAAAATATAAAGAACACTAAAATCCGAGTTATAACGAAGAAGTTATGACCAATCGAAAATCCACGACAAAACCGGCAAAACACTGTTAAGTGTAAAAAATGAATTTTTGATAAAAGGCTTTTTAGCCTTAACAATCTAAATGAAAGTTATAGTTTATGTTAAACCGAGAACTTTCATAAAAAGAACGCCAAAATTTGACTTCGTATGAGGAAGTTATGATTTTTCGAAGTTTCAGTATAACAGTGTACAACTAAAAACTCGAAATAAAGATCGAGTGGTTTTTAGCCGACACAACCTAAACGAGAATTGAAAGTCTCGTCATTAGTAGTACAACGATAAAAAGACAGACAAAAACAGACGTCGTATGAAAAAGTTATGAATTTATAACGGATTCACGTCTCGGTCTGTTTAAAATAATAATATAAAAAATAAATTCAAAATTAGCCGACGAAGTCTAAACGTAAGTTGTAGAGTATAATTTTAGCTATGCATGCATATAAAGAACGTCAAAAACGGAGTTCGTATGCAAAAGTTATGAATTTTACAAGTTTTGGCAAAAAAGTAAAGAAAAATAGAAATACCCGGGAAAATTCGCATGAACAGTCCCGCCACGTCACCCTTCGCATGCAAGCCTCCACGTGTCGGCTGCTGAGTGGACCGAGAGCTAGACCAATCCGAGCCTACCACCTCCGAACTGAAGCTGCTTCCCTTCGTAGAATGTCAGCCTCGCATTGCCTCGCACAAGCTTCGGATCCGAGGCTTCTGCCTATATAAGACATGCGAGGGTTTTCAGATTTTTTACACTTTTCACCCCAAATTTTACTCTCTTTCACTTTTTGCACACCCTTAAGCTTATATACAACCCTTAAAGCCCCGGTATCAAGACTCGAGCCCGGAGTAAGCCGTGAAGCCCCGAAATTCTCGAGAATTCATCCTCTCTCCTATCAAAACTCTGCCCGATTTGAGCCGGTTTCTCGACAAATAAACTCCTTTTCGTGAAACGAAACCCTGTCCGAAAATGATTTTAAAGCATCGAAAATACTTCAAATTTTGAACTGTTTTATAAACTTATATTTTTCCCAAATATACATATTTGTATATATAATTTAATATAAATAAGATTTAAAAGGCTTAGGACTAATAATTCATTCTAGGTCCTTTTCATTGTTTGGATGTGAACTTATAATACCAGTTATTTGTCCGAAGGTCGTTCAAATTTTACTTATATATAAAATTGTATATGTATATAAAATTAAAAGTTATTTCATCAGTTTAATCACCCTTTGTAACATGTTGAGCAAAGGATTACATGCAAAAATAGTTATTTACCAATTCATAAAGTACATATAAATTATAATAGGTATAATTTATGATACATAGAGCGATAATTCATATGAATACACTGTTTTACATGCAACAAGGGTTTTAATTCAAAACAAATCAAGGCTTTACACTTATCAAATACATGTTCGGGATACTAAGTCAAGAACATACTGTCAATCATTTATTTCTGAATGATTAGGTTTTCATGACTAATATACATGTAACGTTTATATGCTTTTTATGAGACATTCAATTCAGGTTGTTTAGATTCAGTTTAGACAACCAAGGTAAAGCCCTGACATTATAACCAGAATCTCCAGTCCGGGGATCGAAACAAGTTGTGTCTAGATCTATATTGGGATTGACAACCCCGCACTCAGGCTGCTAGCTACAGTCAGGCATACACGCCAATGAGTGGCAATTGTTATCAATAGTTTAAGCGCTCACAAGGCGTTTGTTTCAGGCGTTCATGTCTTAGTATGGTTATAATAACTCATTAAAAAGATATTAACCACACGTTAGTGTATAACAACTAAAGTACATCTTCAAAGTACCAGTTTACAAAATACAAAGTACAATGGTATACTACAGTTTTCAATAACAGCTGGTGAAGCTAGGCACACTCTCAAATACAAGTTTTATAAATACAATGTTTTACAAATAGGACGGTTTTATGGGAATAAAACTACTTTTCGCATACCACGGAAAATATGAGATTTTTTAGAACGGTTTTCTTATTCAAAACACAAAGACACCCATGCAAACATAAAGACTTATGTACTCACTCAACTTATTGTTAATACTCTCTTTTCAAATTACTTGTATTCTCAGGGAAATAATAACAGGTACTCCCCGAGCTTTTTGAGAAGATGGAGCCATTATGAGTCTTATCTTTTTCCTTTGTATAACTGTTTTGGTTTCAATATACAATGATTGAACACATGTAAATATTATATTTTTAAATACAATGGTTGTTTGTACTTTGATTACTATGATGCATGTGTTGTGATACTACAAATGAAGTCCTCCACCTCCGGACGTTTCCGCCGTCTGGTTTGGGGTGTGACAGCAAGGCCCTAGTCAGTTCCGGATTCCGGTCCGATGCAGTTAGTTCCGGACTTCGGTGAGATGCAGAGGACAAGGTCCCAGTCAGTTTTGGACTTTGGTCCGACGCAGTTTCCGGACTTCGTTCTGATGCAGAGGGCAAGGCCCTAGTTAGTTCCGGACTTCGGTCCGATGCAGTTTCCGGAGTTCGGTCCGATGCAGTGGGCAAGGCCCAGTATGTGTTATATGTTATTATATGGTATGTGGTAGTTTAGGGGAGCTCACTAAGCTTCGTGCTTACGGTTTCAGTTTTTCGTTTCAGGTACTCACTTTTCAGAGGAGGAGCTCGGAGAGGTTGCAGTACACACACCATAGTCAGTTAGCCTGGGAATGTTTTACTCTGATAATAAGATTATGTTTTCAATTAATACTCGGAAATTTTGTTATGACTTACGACACAGTTTTTATAAATATGGTTTTAGTAATGTTTTAAAAGAAATTTTTAGTCGTGATTTTTGGGTCGTTACAAGTTGGTATCAGAGCCTTGGTTTGAGGGATTCAGACATACCCTCGGGTGTGTCTGAACTCAAACTAAGGGATTGGTATAAAGGTTTTCAAAAGGAAAAGACAGTTTTGTAAATAGAGTTTTGAGAAAGAAAATAGTTTTAGTAAAGCAAAATAATTCAGAAAGAAAAGAGTTTTGATAAGAGAAAAGGGTGTGGTGCATGCAATCAGCCGAGCTCAAATAAGTACTCCCAAATTACTCATACAAGTTTATGATTATCAATTTCAGTTTCAGTTTTAGTTCCAGTTTCAGTTTAGTAGAACAGGATGCTAGTATAGGACTAAGGATCTAGGAGGATGCCTTATGTGCCTGCTTATGTGTTTCAGCCTTATGAGAATTGCATTCTAGTATTGAGTAGACAGCAGTAGGATAGCCTGTTAGGTTATGCCTGATAGCATGAGTTCAGAATTTTTGTATGCTAGTGCAGATTCTTGGTTATGAGAATAGATTTGCCTGAGTTAGTTTCCTTCTTGTCTGAATGCTGCTTGCTTTGTACTTTGTGGGACTCTGAGTGTTGGGAGTTACCGATTAGGTGAATACGTCAAGTCACATGTCATCAGGGTTGAATAATCTCAGAGTGATGGATTTGGCCCTACGACGCAACTCTCGTTTGAGTCTAACCATTGTAGGGATAAGTCCCTTACTCGAAGGATTATCCGAGCCTCACTACATGTGATGGTATTCAGGTGATGGCTAATTGGCATCACAAGGAGACCTGCAGCAGCTGAGGACTGGTTTGGGTAGAGTTAGAGATTTCCCTAGTGTAAGCCGAGGATGAGAATAGTAGAAGTCAGTTGTAGTAGTAGAAGGGACTTGGTGGAGTCAAGGCAGTTCTTGAGGAAAGTATGGATAGATGTGGAAAGTAGTATGGGCCCGTATTACTAAAAGCGGAGGATCCATACTCGATTCAAGAGGGGTCAAGACAAAACCAGGGAACCTGTAGAGTGTGTACAGATCCCTCAGTAGTGATGAGTATTCTGATAGTTAATGTGATATGTTTTCAGCATGGTGGCATTGTGCGAGATACTAGTTGGCAGTCCAGGTGCCGGGGAGGGATCTGGCTCAGGCTCTAGAGCTGGGCAGCTTGATGATCAGATAAGGGATTTCATTTCCGCAGAGATTATGTGCAACATCATTGATCAGACTCCTGTGATATTTGGTTCAGTCAGGGAGGCCATCATGGAGCTTTTGGATAGTCAAATTAAGACCTTTAGGGTTGGGAGAGTTTCAGGACAGTTTGGGGCTTGTCTAGAGCCCGATTCTTATGGATCCTAGTAATCCATCAAGGAAGGGAATCCCATTTTTAGCACTTGCCATCAGGGGTCGGGAGTGGGTGGTACAACTTACCCCCAAGAGAGTTCCCTGGAGGATTGGATTGTTGCGGAGGTTTCACGGGCCCTCCGCGAGGAGTTACCCGACACTATCGGACATGTCACTGATAGAGTGATCGACGGGATTGAAAGGCGGACCTCAGCTATCCGGGCAGTGGGTGAAATGGTCAGGGTGACCCGAGAGCAGCAGATAGGTTCTGATAGTCAGTTGAGAAAGAGGATGCGAGTTTCCGGTCTGGCTCAGCAAGCTGGACAGACAGACACTACCATGGATAGTGCCAAGGACCCGAGTAGTCGGGATGGTTGCTCAAGGAAGAAAGGGAGACGAGGTGATGTGCGCAGTAGGTCCAAGTGTGGCAGATACGGGTGGAACGGTCACAAACGTCAAGAATACACAGTAGAAGTAGAGTTATGCCATAGTTGTCATTAGCCTTGCCATGTTAGGGCGAACTGTCCCGTTCAGCGGTTGGGACAGCCTCGGTGTCATAGTAGGCTTTGAAAGACAAGGGGATTCGAGGATTCTTCATAGCAGATTACGGGTATGTATATATATATATATATATATATATATATATATTTCTGTCTGTCAGCTTATGTTATGGTGTTATTGCTAGGGTACTGCATCGATGTTAGTAGGTGCATACAGTAGAGTACTATATTATCTGCTGGTGATTGAGTTATATGCCATTTGCATTCCTTGGAATTAGAATGGTGAATTGGAGGTCGTCACCTCTGGGGCAGGTTACTTCGGATACAATAACTGTATCATGTATGTGTAAGATTTAGTATTGCCTCACTACCTGCGGGACGTGTTAGTCGGGTAATGATCAATTATATCCTCGGTAGTGACAATCCAGAGCTTCTAGTGGAGTAGCTAGCAGTCGATAAGGAAGTGGGTTAGAGATGTTCACCCTAAGCGCAGGGTCTCAAGATGCAGTCATTAAAACAAGTGCAGTTAAGGATTGAACGGTGCTTAGTTAGTTGGCAAGAATAGTTCAGATCTGGTAAAAGTTAGTTGGAGCGCCAACAGAGGTAAGCGTTGGCGGACATCAGATCGCCCTTTTAATGGAAGGAAGGTTGGGGAATCCTTTCGACCAGTGAGCAGTAAGGAGTTAGCCGGATCCAAGTGGGGGAGAACCCTCCGAGTATACAAGGATAAGAGCACGCAGACCCAGAATGAGTACGCGGCCTCTGAGAAGAAAAGATAGTGGCACAGCGATGGATGGATTGAGGAGTTCAGGATTGGGAGTTTGCGGAACTTCCCAACAGTTAGTTTATGTGATCGAGATGGTTAGTAGCTGGTTGGGAATCAAGGTTGGGGGGCCGCCTTTAGGACTCTAGTGAGTCAGAATGAGGATCTTGAGAACGGTTAGCAAGAGATGCTTCCGTGTTAGTAGTCAGTAGCAGAGATAGCATGCAGAGCATGGTAGAGTGGCGGGAAAGCCAAAATATTTTTCCAGCAACAGCCAGTTAGTAGTAGAGTGTTGTAAGTCTGCGGGGGTAGCCATAGCATTCACTAACAGTCAGATAGTAGTATAGTGTTGTAAGTCTGCAGGGGTAGCCATAGCATTCACTAGCAGCCAGTTAGTAGTAGAGTGTTGTAAGTCTGCAGGGGTAGCCGTAGCATTCACTAGCAGTCAGATAGCAGTAGAGTGTTGTAAGTCTGCAGGGGTAGCTGTAGCATTCACTAGCAGTCAAATAGCAGTAGAGTGTTGTAAGTCTGCGGGGGTAGTCGTAGCATTCACTAGCAGTCAGATAGTAGTAGTAGTGTTGTAAGTTTGTCGGGGTAGCCATAGCATTCACTAGTAGCCAGATAGTATTAGGGAGTTGTAATTCTATGGATTGTAGCCATAGCATTCGTCAGGTTAGTAGTCAGCATGAGCGCATCGTTTGGATGCGGGGGGGGGGGGGGGAGTAGTACCCACCAGTCTGGGTGTAGCATTGAGGATATGGGAATCCACGGGTTGGATTTTGGATTTCCCTAATGGTTCAATTATGGTTAAACCGACAATTCGGCAGTTAGATCATCACCACAGTTATGAGATCAGGGAAGTAGTGGATCGCTTGGGTTCGTGTATGTTTAGGGCTACCGTTCGTCTGGGAGCCATCATTTTAGTCTTGGATATGATGATGTCAGGATGTGACGTTTGGACCTGATCGGTGGATCGGGAGGTTGTTAGATCCACAGTGACAGGATAACTAGTGGGAACTAGTTCAAGAGAAAGATTTCGTTCAGAAGCCGTGGGTGCGACTAAGTGAGGAGTCCTTGGACTCCACGGTTGAATTGGAACTCGGTGTTGCAGATAACCGACGAATGATTGGAGACCAGGAAGGTCTTGAAAAATTTTTAGGAAGCAGCCATATAGGCAGTTTGGTGCTTCAGTCAGTTCAGTGTTTTAGGAAGTTCAGTGTTTCAGGCAGATCAGTGATTCATGCAGTTTAATGTTTCAGGCAGTTCAGTGTTTCAGGCAGTTCAGTGTCATAGGCAATGCAGTGTTTCAGATAGATTCAGTGTTATGGACAATATTAGTATTTGTGTCGGAATGCAAGTGCTGATGGTATGGTTCGTTGATTTGGAAATGGCAAGTCCCTCTCAGCAGGATCAGTTAAGTCATCTGCCAAGTATAACTGATCTGCAAGGATAATTACGCAGGTAGCCTTTCTTTCAGGATGGAAGACTCGAGTTATTGGAAGTTGAGTAGTCAGATGAGAGATAACCAGGTTGGTTCCAGCAGCATCGATTCAGTATGGGTGGCAGAGTGGATGGAACAGTTATAGATAGTCAAAATATCTTCATAAGTCGCTGGAAGCGACTATGAGGTTGCGATGGGGTGTAGTGACCGGTGGGAGTCCGGTAACCCAGATATCGGCAGATTATTTGGACAAGGGTGGTCTCAGTGCATCCGGTAGGCGGATGAGGGGCAACACAATTTTCAGTCAGAGGCAGTAACGATAAGGGAAGTATGGTAAGAGGCAGCAAGTTGTCAGAGGGTGCTACGCCTCTCACAGCAGGGTCGGATAATCTCAGAGGGGAGGGTTTGACCTTGTTGCGTAGCTCTCGTATGAGTCCTAACCGTTGCAAGGATGAATCTTTCACTTGAAGGATTGTCCGATCCATTCGCTGGGATGGGTGCTCAGCACTAAGTTATAGAAATAAGAAGCATTCAATATGTTCCAGCAGTAGTGACCAGCACTGAGAGTGGCTGGAGTAATGGACATCGTGAAGGGTATGATCTTCACAGTGACAAAGGAGGTGACTAGCTATAGAAGGCAGCCATGGGAAGGCCACAAAATGCACGAGGAAAATAGAGTATACCCCAAGAATGTTTAGCCTAAGTACTCAGGAAGTACCGGAAGGATTGTCAAGTGAACAGGAGGTGTTCTTAGGAAGGTTGAGGAGTAGATTGCACTCGGGGATTTAACTGCAAGGATTAGATCATCCAGAATGACCGGGCAGAAGGTCAAAAAGGGTTAGAGTCACCAAGCAGAGTATGGGAGGCGGATTGCAGGTCAGTTGACCATAGCGAACTTCGAGGACGAAGTTTAGTTTAAGTGGGGGAGAATTGTAACACCCGAAATCAAAAAGGTCAAGAAAGGAAAGGAAAACCATAAGTTTAAGAAGGTCAACTCGTCGAGTCCAGGAAGGAACTCGGCGAGTGGGAGCGGGATCCGGGTGTAAAGTAAGTGACTGACTCGGCGAGTCGGCAAGTGGACTCCGCGAGTCTGGTCTGGGTTGGGAAACCCTAATTCCGGGACTTGGTACCCTATTTAAGCACCTTATTCTCTTCCCCAGGCCTCATTTGTGGCCCTATAGTGCAGAACACCAAACCCTAGCCACCATATCCTTTTCTTGGAGCAAGGTCTAGCCTTGGAGAAGTAACTTGCAAGCTTTGAAGAAGAAGAAGAAGGAGAAGGAGTTGGGAGGTCCAAGGAGAAGCTTGTTGGTCCAGGATTAGCTTCTCAACCTCATCACTTTCTGGTAATAAACCTCTCACCTTGGCTATTGTACTTGTAGATGAAGACATCTTTTGAGCTAAATAACCATAATTTCGTAATGATGAAGCAGTTATATCGGTTCATATTGTAGATCTAGACATCCTTGAGCTCCAGGAGCTCAAGAAAGACATCTTTTGGTAGCCATGACCTTGTTCTAGCCCAATTAGCCTCCTTAATAGTTAATTTGTAGTGTTTTCGCTTCATTGCATCAAAGACACACGTAAAGTTAGCAACTTTATGTGTTCAGATAGTCTTAGAAGACCAGATCTATTGTTTGGAGCAAAGGAGAAGCTCTGTGACTCAAAATTATGGGAATGCACGTATGGACTCAGCGAGTCTGGGAGATGACTCGGCGAGTCAGGCAAGATTTCAGACTTGAGTCACGTAGTAAATCGGAGAGTCACTTGGGTAGACTCGGCGAGTTGGATGAAGATAGGCAGGAACTCGAGGAGTTGGAAGAACAACTCGGCGAGTCTGTTGAAGATTGCCTTGGACTCGGCGAGTCTGTTCTTGGACTCGGCGAGTCAAGTCACGAAACCCCAAACCCTTTGAGTTAATACTCGGATCAGTGAGTTGAGTGGGGACTCAATGAGTTGGACAGGACAGGACTCGGAAATCGGTAGACTCGGCGAGTCAGGGGCTGACTCAGTGAGTCGGGTTACGAATAAAAGGATTCTGAGCGTATGAACTCGGCGAGTCAGTAGGTAGACTTGGCGAGTAGGGTTGACCTGGAAGGTTGAATTTGGCCAAGACTTTGACTTTGTCAAGAGTTGACTTAGTTGACTTTTGGAGGACTAAGTGTTATATTGATATTGGTAGCTCGGAGAGCTAGAGGAGCAGCGCCTCATAGGGTTGTCGGTTAGCAACCAGAGGGTTATCAGCAAAGCTCAGCAGTCCAGGTGAGTTTCATTCCACTAGGAACGAGTCTAAGGCCATAATGTCGGCCCGTTTAACTAGCAGTAGTTTCCAGACTTCGGTCCGATGCAGGAGTTAGTATGTTTGATGCCTTCGTGACTTAGACAGGATTTATGTGTTATGTGTTCCGAGCTACGGCCCGATGCAGTATATGTGTTCATGCTAGTTGATATGTTTATGCCATGCTATGTTATGCTCAGTCAGTTCTGGACTTTGGTCCAACGCAGTTTCCAGACTTCGGTCTGATGCAGAGGGCAAGGCCCTAGTCAGTTCCGGATTACGGTCTTATGCAGTTAGTTCCGGACATCGGTCTGATGCAGGGGACAAGGTCCCATTCAGTTCCGGACTTCGGTCCGATGCAGTTTCTGGACATCGATCTGATGCAGAGGGCAAGGCCCTAGTTAGTTCCGGACTTCAGTCCGATGCAGTTTCCGGACTTCGGTCCGATGCAGTGGGCAAGGCCCAGTATGTGTTATATGTTATTATATGGTATGTGTTAGCTTGAGGGAGCTCACTAAGCTTCGTGCTTACGGTTTCAGTTTTTCGTTTCATGTACTCACTTTTCAGAGGAGGAGCTCGGAGAGGTTGTAGTGCACACACCATAGTCAGTTAGCCTGGGAGTGTTTTACTCTGATAATAAGATTATGTTTTGAATTAATACATGGAAATTTTTTATGACTTATGACATGGTTTTTATAAATATGGTTTTAGTAATGTTTTAAAAGAAATTTTTAGTCGTGATTTTTGGGTCGTTACAAGTATAGCCAGCCACCTGTCGAGTCCTTGCATAACTTGCTAACTCGCCGAGTCACTAGAGTTACTCGTCGAGTTCCCTAATGTTTGCGGCCGCAAACTCTAAACCATAAACTCCTAACCGAAAACTCATGACACCTGCAAACCCTGGACTGTAAACGAGTAAACCTTACTCGACTCGTCGAGTCAGCCAAGGGACTCGACGAGTTTCTTCATTCATCCGAAAGTTTGGCCTTTCCAGAGGGATCTAAGGTCCCAAACTTTAGATCAAACATCTCTTAGTGAAGAAACCACATAAAGTTGCAAAACTTTACATGCATACATGGTCCTCAAAAACTAAAACTCCAAAATAAGACTTCAAATAAGGTTCTTGTGCATGGGAAGGGATGAACTACATAAAGGGAGCAACTTTATGCCATTGGGGACCTAAGGAGGTCCCGATCTGGGACCATAAGTTCAGATCCAAGCTTGACTCCGTTTTTCTTTCCAACAATGGTCTTTCACTTCCAAGAAGGAGATCTAGACAACTAGAGGTCAAGGTCATGACTTTTTACCTTAAAATGATGACCAATATGATGTAGATGTTGGATCTACTGCTCCTCTCCTGTTTCCTTCTCCTTCAACCTCGACAAATAGTCCAAAAATGCTCACAAAGGCTCTTGCTCTCACTGAATGATGTTTACAGTCGCAAACCACTTTCTGTAGGGAGCTAAGTGTTGGATTAGATGTCTAATCCCATAACTATTATTGGTATGTACTCAACCCAAGAGTAGCATGGTACATTTCGGTTGCATGGCATCGGAACAATTGGATAGACAAGTGACAAAAGGTTATTTATGATTTATATTAATATATTATCAGTTCTAATATATTAATACGAAATCATATTATTTAATTAGTATTGATCATGAATTAATTTGGAATTAATTTTGTGATCAAAAGAGACTAATTAAATATATGGGGGTTGATTATGTAAATCATTCATTCTTGTATATGTAGGCTTGTGATCTATTGTCCTTCATGTTGGGCTTAACCCATGTAGTAACCAATAGATACTCCATGGAGGTTAAAACCCATGGATCATGAAGGAAATGGAAAGTCATGCACATTAGGGTTTACATGGTGTAACCCTAATGAGCCACACTATATAAAGGATCCCATGGTTCATGAAATGGTACAAATGGATACACAAAGTGAGGGCAAGGCCGATTTTCATAAGGCGAACCAAAATAACCTTTTTCTCAAGTTATTCCATTTGTTGGTGGTGTTGTGTGATTCCATTTTAGGCTACTACACTATTAGGGCTAAGCTCTTGAAGGTTTAAGACTTCAAGCTCCATCAAAAGGTATGTCATCTAACTAGTCTTTTGTAGTATAGTGGCTACATAATATGCTATTTAGGATAATGCGTTGGAATTTTCTATATTTGCATGTATAATAGTGAAACATAGATCCAAGGCACATAGGGTTTCATGCACACCATAGGAGTGTTAGAATGCTCAAAACTTATCAGTGGTATCAGAGCCTAGGCTTGGTTCTCAATTATACTTGATAAAATTGTTGAAAAATTGAAAAACTGACTTTCTAGACTGTAGACTCACCGAGTCCACTGGGGGACTCGCTGAGTCCATGAGTAAATCATCCTACTCGTTCGAGTTGGTTCATACACTCGGCGAGTAGGAGGCCCTAGGTGCATATTTTCGACTTTTTAGGCTGGAATTGGACTAGAATAATTACCCTAAGCTGCTTTTGAACTTATAAACTTGTTTTTGATGTGGTAATGATCATTCTAATCCAATTCAAAAGATAATTGTCAAAAGATTCATGTTTTGTATTAGTTTAATGGTTAGGCTAGTTACAGGAAAATTGTTTGATTTGAATTGTCTTGTTCATAGGAGTTTAATCTAGATCATAGTTTTTCTTCACGTGCTTGTTTGTTTATTAGATGATCAAAATGGCCTTTAATGGATTCCATAACTTGTCCTCAAGTTATGGAAAACCAAAAGTCTTTCTTGTTAAAGAGTCTTAAAAAACTCATGACTTATGGTTTTGAAGAGTTTTTCCCATAAATTTCTTGTTAAAGAGTCTTCGAAAACTCAAGTTATGGATTTCCAAGGGTCTTGCCATTAAATGCCATACTAAATTCATATGTTATAGATTCCAAAAGTTTTTTGAATTGTTTAAAACTCGCCCTCAACTTTTGAAATTTGTAAAGTTGCACTTTGGAATACTTTAGTTCCAAACCCTAGAATTTTAAATAGTTTAAAGTTCAACCCTTATACTATTATAATATTATAGCTTTAATATTTATATATATGTATAAGAATAAAAGTCAGTCTTACCATTAGTAGGCCTCATTCACGAAGCCAGTCTATAAGGGGGGTATAAGGTTACGCCCTATAAAATGATAGTTTAATGGGTGTCCACTCTCACCCACCGCTTCCTTGACAGGTGGAGGGCCGTTAGCCGAACGGGTAGGATATGACTCTAATTCTCCCTTCATCAAAAGTATAATGATAATTATAAAGTAACAAAACACTTATAAATTCCCAATCTTAGTTACTTTAGGAAAATGTGAATATGATGCTAACCCATGAAAATACACTTTGTACCTTACCAAGTCGTTAGTGGAGCGTGTGTGGTTAACCGGCACACTAACATGGACTAGTAATAGTGGCAAAGGGTAACTTAATGTTTATCATACATTGGTGGAGCATGTGTGGTTAACCGGTACATCTATTAGGTGATAGAGTTAAGGGTACCAAGTTGATTTGCATGGTTATTCACACCTTGTTTATGATCCTCGACATCACAACCACAAACTTGAGAGGTCACAATCGAGATTTAAACATGCCATTGAAGAGTTCAATGAATCTTAAAGGATCTAGGAGTTTCAATTCACTTAATTCATTTTTGTTTTTCGTGGTGGAAATTGGTAAATTTTTATTTACCTACCTTCAAATAATTTATAGTTTGGATTACGGCATCCCTTTTCCAAGTTATAAAATATTGTGTTGGTTCCTATCTTTAATATTTCACATTGGGTGTTATATTAAGGACTTAAATCAACTAACTTGAAATTTCTCCCATTGTAGATGTCTAGATCAGACAACTATGATCTTCCCAAATCTCTTGGAACAAGCTTTCCTAATAAAGATGATGTCCCACGATTGGATCGTGGAAATCATAATTCTCTTCCTCCACCTGCTCCAATTATTCTCCCTGACCCACAAGCTCAAAAACATGAAAAGTTCATGATCACTCATGTCCTATTAGATAGCAAACACAAAGATGGAAGGCCAGTGTGTGCACATGTCTTAGAGATGAAGGCACACATTGATAGGTTGAGAATGTTGTGTGTCATTTTCCCAAGGAAGTTGGCAATTGATTGGGTTCTTCAGTCACTTCCCGAGTCATATAGTGTGTTCATTAATGACTACTATGTGACAGATCACGACATGAACCTAATCGATCTTAACTATTTGATAATTGCTACTGAATCAACAGCGATTTGGTACAATGGTCAAGCAAATTTGATTGGAATGTCGGCCTCTCAAGCAAACATGGACATCCCAGAAATGATTCCTTCTCCTAAAGGAATGGAATTGGTCATGATCAAAGGTGTTGATCATAAGAGAAAGGACAGTGCTGAGATTGCACCAAATGAGCCTGTGTGTTTCTATTGCCAAAGAAAGGGACATTGGAATTGAAACTACCCTGACTACCTGTGAACTTTAATTAGAATATATGGTTGTGCTTCAGGTAAGTCAAGTATCTAACTCTGTTAAGTTCTGAATTGTTGATTCTTAATACATAATGTGACTAGGTTGCATTCTGATGATTTGCAGAATCAAGCAAAGGGAAGGAAGCTTAAAAGAAGAGTATGTTGAATCTGATCGCGAAGATGGATTTCAATCGCATGGTTCGAAGATCGATTTTTTTAGCTACTACTTGGGAGTTATGATAGATTGCTAGGAAATATGTAATAGCGTAGTTTTCACTTGTAAATTCATTGTAAGGAAAAAAAATTCCGCATTTTATAAATAAATAAAATTTTGTTTTGTTTTATTTTATTTCTCCTTGCAATGCCATTTATGAAAAACTGATGTTTGTATGTTTCTAGCAATATTGGTAATATGAATTTGATTGTTCCATTTGTGGTAGTGTCTAAATTTACCAAATAAATAAGATTATCATCATCCAAGTTTTAATTGGACAAAAACTTGGAATCATGCTAGTTGTATTGTATGATGAATGAGAATTTTCATCTTTGGAAAATTAAGACTAATTCCTTGTTCACATGTATATGTTAGTCAAGTGAAAGACTAAGGGATCGAATACACATTGTTGTGCACTGGTCAAGTCCACTACAATTATCAATAAGGGTATTCATCATGATTTACTAAAGTTTAGTAAATATGGTTATAGTTACAAGTTTAAGTATAATTCTGAAGCATTGGAAAAGTTTCAGTATATGGCAAAACGAACGAGAAGAATCAAATTAGGCAGAAAGATAAAAGTTTCTCAAATATGAAAAGATTGGAGAGTACTTTAGTATCATGTTTTATGATCATCTTAATGATTATTAAAACATATCACCATTGATCCTCTATGGACATCTTAGTGCATTCTTATGGCTAAGAAGAGGACTCATGAATTGTTGAAGTGGTTAAATCAAGAAGATGAGTCATACTTCATTCCAAAACAATTCTTAGAGTCATAATCTAAGATTGTAACTTGAGTGACATAGCTTAAAGAAGGTTTATAAGACTTGTCAAATGTAGAGTAAAATGTTTTCTATTCTGGTACATTTGAAATTGGTAAGTTGTGATGTTTTGGGATAAAACAAAGACCAACTAAGGCCAATTGTGTAAAGTGTATGTCTTGATAAGAAGCCGTACTAACTCTTGAATATTTGTTGTAAAGTAATCATATTTGACTAAGAGAAACTTATATGTCAAGAGGTCATTGGGAGTCTTAAAGATCCTGAAAGAGTTTCAAGAACTAATCAAGAATAAAACCTGTAGTTTATCACTTGCACATGATTTGAGGTTTGTAACCTATCGTGCTGACATAATTCTTGTTTCTGTGCCTATTCCGGTAAAATTGACTATATATGTGAGTTCAATGAGTTCTCAATTGTGTGCATAACAACTTGGAAGCAATGGTAGACCCTTGTGCTGCCTGGTGGCAAGAAATTAAGATTGAACAAGTTCAGTCCATATGAGTTTGAATTTTTCACTAACTTTGTCTTGTGATTTTGGTTTTGACGAATTCACATGGATAGGAACACATACACCATAAAATCTAAGTGTCATAAGGTTTCCCTTCAATTCATGAAAATGATGGTGAGGAAACGCTTTAACTAAGAAGATTTTAAGGAAATAGCAATTGTGATGTTTGCATTCTCAAATTCGATTATGATTACGGCATCCCTCTTAATGGTTTGAATTGTGCGAATGGCAAAAGGTCTAAACATTATGATTACGACATCCCTCTTCATAATTTTTTAGACATACATGTGAGCTATCTAAGGAAAGGTGTATGATTTTAAGAAGCCTAGATAAAGTTTTATCGAAGCATTTCGTATCAGAAATCTGAACTTTGGTAACGAAATTCAATAAAGCATCGATTTCTAGAAGTCCAACTGATTTCTGAGTACATGTCAGAGCTAGTGGGAGTAGGGTGTAAATGAGTCGAGCTACTCGGGATCGACTCGTTAAAAGCTCAACTCGAGATCGAATTAAACGAGCCCGAGCCGAGCTCGAGCCTAAATATGAGGCTTGTTTATTAAACGAGCTCGAGCTGAGCTTCAAGTAACGGGCTCGCGAGCCTAAAGGAGCTTAAACGAGCCTATATACATACATACATACATACATAAATACATACACAGACACATAGACACACACATACACACACACATGTATATATATATATATATATATATATATATATATATAGAGAGAGAGAGAGACTCGTTTAGGCTCGATTAGGCTTGCGGGCCCACTAAATTGTTCGTGAGCCGAGCTTGAGCTTCCTGAAAATTAAACTAGTTGAACTCGAGCTTGGTCAGGCTCAGGCTCGGCTGGGCTCGTTTACACCCCTAAGTGGGAGCATAAGCGTTATGCTGGTAAGATAATAATTATTATGCTAGTGGGAGCTTAATTAATTATGGTAAATATTGCAAGTTACCAATGTTAATTATAGAAAACAAAAGTTTCAATTCGTGAAGTTGCAGGCGTTGAAAAGTTGTTTTGCTATAATTAATGGAGAGGAAATTACACTTCATTTCAAACCTAAAAGCTTACATTGTGCGATTTTAATCAAATTTAGTCATGATTACATCATTTGCATTTTAAAATTTGATTATGATTACGGCATCCCTTTTCATAATCTGAATTTTGAGAACATGGCAAATTGTAAGAAATATTGTAGTAAAAGACTGGTTAAGTATCATGTCTTTATGTGAGAAATCATGAATCTTGTCTTCTATGCTTTAGATATCGATTGCATGTGCTATAATACTTGTATGTTCTAAATTTTCCAAATGCCTAGGGCATTAAGAGGGAAAAAGGAAGAGAACCAGATATGACTGAATTGATTAAGTAATTGTCGAGGACAATCTGAGGTTTACCTAAGATTGATTTTTCATGGAGAGTTGGAAGTATGATGTAAAATTTTGGGGAGGGACCATATTGACATATTTTAAAAAGAGGAAAATCTTGTTCAGAAGTAAGAGTCAAAATGGGAATATGGAAGGAAGAATTTATTCTTCAAATTTGTGAAAGATTACAAAAAATTAATGCAAGAAGGATGTTCAAAGGAATATACTTTGAATGTGAGACTTCGTTTCCATGGAATTGATTTCCATTGGAATACTTTGTAATGTCTATTGTCAAGTCTTTGTGACTTCTGTGGATAGTCGTTAAAAGAGGACCAATGCATATGAGTTTAAAATCTAATAGATTACAGTAAATAACAATAATTTGATATTGTTACATTTACGGTAAGGATTTGGGATTGTGAAATGAGCATCATTGGAATCATGTTCAATTGATCTATTTCACAAAGTAAGAATTATAGACAAACATAGTGTGCATACTTGGACTATGACATAACTTTTTTTTAGAAAACATAGTGTGCATACTTCAAGTATTAAGTTGATTAATTGAAACATTATGCAATTAATAATGTGTAATCAATATGGTGATTAAATAAAAGGCGTTTTATTTATATTCATAAGTTTTGAGACCATATTAGATTTGATTATTCTTGTGTTTCACTTTGTATGTTTTGACTTCCCGAATAACTAATTTATTCAAACCATCCACAGCCGATCATACTTTGGAAGTAGATATTGAGGCAAGACTATCAAGAATGGGTCTATAGTTTGTCTGGAACAAAGTGGCTGCAGTGTTCATGAGTGCTCCTAGAATAAGATTCGAGTATTGGATTCAACCCACGCTCAATTGAATAACTAAATGGATTTTATCACGAGTGATCATGAGACGATAATATCTTATATTCTTCAAATGGAGACGTGTGAGTTGTAGTTATGATTTGGTTGCACATTGACATATGTAAACACAACCAGTAACTTGTTTGTTATAAAACATATCGTTGTGTGCGATATGTGTTGGCCCCTCGAGGATTTAGTGATGACACCCCTAAGTGCTTGGCCAAGCCTGGACTGATTTGATTGTTCAATTAGTCAGTCATCATAAATCAAAAATCAGGAAACAACAAATGGTAGAGAGAATGATTATAATCCATGCCTGAGTCTATACGATATCTATAATGGAGGAATATATGACCCCTTATCTAATGCACATGTCATTTGACTAGGTCAGAGTTCGAATGCGACTTTAAGAGCTATGATTGCTATTTGTGATCTTGGAGTCATACTTGAATAACAGCTTTAGACTTATCTAAGTGGGAGACTGTTGGATTAGATGTCTAACCCCATAACTATTATTGGTATGTAGTCAACCCGAGAGTATCATGGTCCATTTGGGTTGCATGGCATCGGGAGAATTTGATAGACAAGTGAGAAAAAGTTATTTATCATTAATATTAATATATTATAAGTTCTAATATATTAATATGAAATCATATTATTTAATTAGTATTGATCAAGAATAAATTTGGAATTAATTTTGTGATCAAAAGAGACTAATTAAATATATGGGGATTGATTATGTAAATCATTCATTCTTATATATGTGCGCTTGTGATCTAGTGTCCTTCATGTTGGGCTTAACCTATGTGGTAACCCATGGATACTCCACGGAGGTTAAAACCCATGGATCATGAAGGAAATGGAAAGTCATGCACATTAGGATTTACACGGTGTAACCCTAATGACCCACTCTATATAAAGGATCCCATGGTTCATGAAATGGTACTAGTGGATACGTAAAGTGAGGGCAAGGCCGGTTTTCATAGTGAGAACCAAAGTAACCTTCTTGTCAAGTTATTCCATTTGTTGGTGGTGTTGTGTGATTCAATTTGAGGCTTCCACACTATTGGGGCTAAGCTATTAAAGATTCAAGACTTCAAGCTCCTTCAAAAGGAATCTCATCTAACTAGATTTTTGTAGTATAGTTGCTCCATAATATGCTAGTTAGGATGATGCTTTGGAATTTTGTATATTTGCATGTATAATAGTGAAAACATAGATCCAAGGCACATAGGGTTGCATACACACCATATGAGTGTTAGAATTCTCAAAACCTTTCACTAAGGTGCTAGGGGAGGCCACAAGAGCAGTTAATGATCTTTATATAGGGGGAAAACCCCGAAATTAGGGTTTTCGCTTTACAGCTCTAACTCTCCGATTCGGGCCTTCCGACTTTCCAAGTTGGTCCCGATCTGTGCCCATGTTTAATGCCCCTACTCGACAAGTTGGGCTCTCAACTCGCCGAGTCCATGCACTAAAAACCCTAAAATTAACTAAATCAGATAATACCTGCAATAGGTGTTACAAGTCTCCCCCACTTGAACTAGACTTCATCCTCAAAGTCTGTTGACCTAATTAAATTCGGGTAGTGCTCTCGCATTTCTTCTTCCGGCTCCCAAGCCATTGGAGGCACATCGATGCTGCCATTGCACGTTTATCAGCCTTACCTCCTTGTTCTGACGAATCTTGGTCTTCCTATCAAGGATCGAAAATGGGCTTCTTCATATAGTTCAGGCTCTCGTCCACCTGAATATCGCCCAAAGAAATGAATGCTGACTCGTTAGTGACACACTTCCGATGTTGTGACACGCGGAAGGTGTTATAAATCTGTCTAAGGTCCTTCAGCAAATCCAGACGATATGTCACCCGGGTCGTGATCCTGTGTGGGCCAATCAATCGAGGCCCTAGCTTTCCCTTCTTTCAAAACCTGATAATTCCTTTCCATGGTGACACCTTCAGCAACATAAAATCCCTCACCTAGAATTCGAGATTCGATCGTCGTCAGACTGCATAACTTTTTTGGCGGCTCTGCACGACCCAAAGCCAGTCGCGTACTTGTTGAATCAATTTGGTTCTCTTGAGCACTACCTTAGTGCTCCCCATCACCTAGTACCCAACCTCTTCCCAACACACCGGGTCCTGCACCTCTGACCATATAACATCTCAAATGGAGCTCAGTCGATACTGGCATGATAACTGTTGTTGTACTAAAACTCCCCCAGTGGGAGGTACGTATCCTGACTTCCCCCAAAATCCAGTACACATGTGTGTAGCATGTCTTCTAGTGTTTGGATCGTCCTCTCTGTCTGACCGTTGGTCTGGGGGTGGTATGCCATACTAAAATGCAGTTGAGTACCCAGTTCCTTGTGAAACTTCTTTCAGAACCTGGATGTAAACCAGACATCTCTGTCAGAGACTACCGGCACCGGCATCCCATGCCTATCCACCACCTCTCGTACATAAATATCGATTAATTTCTCTGCAGATATAGTCTCAGCAATCAAAATGAAGCGAGCACTCTTCGTCAGTCTATCTACGATCACCCATATAGCGTCCACACCCCTCGCTATCCTGGGTAGCTTCATGATGAATTCCATAGTGATCTCTTCCCACTTCCACATGGGAATGGGTAATGGCTGAACCTTGCCATGACTCTGATGCTCAGCCTTGACCTTCCTGCAGGTCAATCACCACTCTACGAACAAAGCAATCTACCGCTTCATGCAAGGCCACCAATAACCCAGTCTTAATTCCCTATACATTTTTGTAGCCCTTGGGTGCATAGAGAACTTGGACTTATGCACTTCCTCTAATGGCCTCTGTCTCACTCCCCCTGTCACGGATGCCTATACCCGGCCACACCACGTCAAGAGGCCATGGCTATCCATGATAAACAAAGGATATTGTCCCCGTATTTTCTCTATCTTCCAATTCTCTTTCTTTTCTCTGTCGACCTGGGCATCCTTGATCATATTCAACAGAGGATAAATCACCGTCATCCTCATACAAATGTTCTCAATCAAGGATCTTGCCATCTTGCGGTTCAACGCATCGGCCACTACGTCGTCCTTCCCTGGATGGTACATGGTCTCACAATTATAATCCTTCAATACATCCGACCACCTCCTCTGTCGCGTGTTGAGGTTTTGCTGGTCCATCAAATACCTCAAACTCTTGTGCTCAATATAAATCGTGCACCTCACTCCATAAAAATATTGCCTCCAAATTTTGAGGGCAAACACCACTACTCCTAGCCTAATTCATGAGTTGGGTAATTTGCCTCATGAGGCCGCAACTGCCTTGAGGCGTAAGCTATCACGTGCCTCTCTGCATCAGAACAACACCTAACCCTGAAATCGATACGTCGCAATATACCACTAAATCGTCTAACCCCTCGGGTAATAGTAGGATCAGAGCCTCGCACAACCTCCATCTCAGGATCTCAAAAGCCATCTCCTGATCCGTGCCACACCGAAAGGTCACATTCTTCTTAGTCAGGCGGTTCAATGGCACAACAATATTGGAGAAATCCTAAATAAATCTTTGATAATAGCCCGTTAGACTCAGGAAGCTATGAATCTATGATGCGTTCTTCGGTACCTCCCATTGCATCATAGCCTCAACCTTGGTAGGATCAACCAAAATTCCCTCCTGATTGATGATATTCCCTAAAAAATATACTTCTCGTAGGTAGAAATCACACTTAAAGAACTTTGCATAATGTTTCTCCGCCCTCAGGTTCTTCAGTACCTCCCTCAAATGTTGCTCATGCTGCACCCTGTACTTAGAATAGACCAGGATATCATCCATAAAAACAATCACTAACCGATCCAGCATCGGCCTATATACCCTGTTCATGAGATCCATGAACGTTGCTGGAGCATTGGTAAGCCCAAAAGGCATCACTACAAACTCATAATGCCCATACCAAGTCCTGAAAGCCATCTTCGGCATATCGTTATCCCGAATCCTCATCTGATGGTATCCTAATTGAAGGTCAATCTTGGAAAACCAAGATGCACCCTGCAACTGATCAAATAAATGGTCGATCCTTGTCAACAAATATCGGTTCTTCACTGTTAGTTTGTTCAGCTCCAAATAATCGATGCAAATCCTACGTGAGCCATCCTTATTTTTCACAAAAAGGATTGGTGATCCCCACAGGGAACTACTCGGACGTATGTGTGACACCCCTGAACAAAGGATGGCAGAATTGTCTGGCGGTGGTGGACTTCATATATAGTATCACAACAACGAGTATACTAGTGCTCAAAGTAATACAAACATTATAAATATAATTAAGAAAGTTACATGAATTTACAAGTTTACATGTTTCAAAATCCATTACAATATAATGACAAAATGTTTTTCTTGACGTCGAAACGTCCCATCCTCAAAAGCTGGTAGTTACCTGTTTTACTAATTACTTGAGAATACAATTCGTTTTGAAAAAATGTCAACAATTAAGTAGGTGAGTTCATAAGCTTTTGGATGTATAATTTGAAATCATTTTTTTGCACATGATATGAATAACCAAGAAAAATCCAATATTTTCCTTTTTAAAATGTTATGCAGTCTTAAATCCTAAGACAATATGTTCCTTTGTTTGCACATGATCAGCCGATCGGGCAGTTGCAAGCATCATGGGTGTGGGTTGTCAATCCCAATATAGATCTATACACAATTATCAGGCTCTCCCTACAAGAGACTCTGGTTATAACTATTTCAAAAAAATTTAACCCGTACTCTAAGAGTACAATGAAGACGTGTCTCACAATTTACGATAACGAGTATATGTGTAGTGTGAGTGTAAAGCCTTTTCGATGGCGGAATTAAATCCCCTTTTTATGTAGTATGATTGAAATGTGAAATCCAAAAACTATGCCTAACATAGTTTATCATGTAGTAATTGAGACCCGTTTGTATCGATAGAAAAAACCCTTTTTGGTATACGTAGTAGTTTAGCAAAAATATAACTATTCTTATTATGTTTCGTCTTGTATTATTTGTAATGACAAAGAACCTTTACATTACAGTGAATATTTTCTATTATCTAAACATAACTCAACAGAAAAACACATATAAAATATGAAGTTGTCAAAGATAAACACTTTGCTCAACATGTTACAAAGTGTTATAGAAGTTGTAATATGTTAACTAGTTTTCAACTTTTCTGCACTATTTTAGAAAAATCATATAAAATTCATACGAAGTCGAAAACTAAATATTCAAACTCTGAGAGTTTAGAAAGTGAGTGTAGTTTGTTCATAAATTTTATTATGAATTTTATAAGTCTCTAACTAGTGTGAAAATGCTCATATTCATAAACTGGTCCGAATTCGTAGCTACAGTGATAGACAGTTTTGTAAAAAACACCATAAATTTTAGAAAAATCGTATGAACATGTGCAAGTAGTCATTTTAAAGGTATAAACCTGAAATATTTGCATATTAAACAGTTTTGAAAGATTTTAAGTTTAATTTGGTCAAAACAGTTTGTGATTGAACATTAACTTTTCTATTGAAAGCTGATGTTTGAGTTTAGTTAAGTTTTTGGAGTTTTATCTTGTATTTCCCCCATAAAACTAGTTAAAAACATGAAAATAAGGGGGTATGAACTCACCTTGAGTGGTTTCTTAGGATGGATGTTGAAGAGAAGAAGTTTCCAAGTCAAGAACAGTTGGGCGATGCTTGAAGATTTGAAGATTCTATGAACAATTATGATGATATTTGTGTAAGGGAGCAATTATTTGAGTGAAAGAGTGTAGGATACTCAAGTAAAGGATGAATTTACATACCAAAAGAGGATGGAAAGCTCAAAAGTCCCTGGAGAATCACGAATTCTTGGAGAAAAAAAGAGAGAGAAAAGTGTATTTGCTTTTTAGTGAAAGAGTGAGTAAGGTGGGAGGAGAGATAAGAACTTCCAGCCTTTGATCAAGATTATGTGCTGGAGAAAAAGGGTGAGAGGACAAATAGTTGATTAGGTATGCATGAATAGTGACTGAGGGTGGTCATATAGTGTGTATGGGAGGTACTTTGTGTCCTTTCTTTATTGGAATGTCAACACTCCACCTTAAAATCTTACCCAATAGATTTTATTATTGGGCAAAGATTTCCCTCCAAATGTGATTAAATTATGAATATATATGGTCTTATATGTCAAAATATAAGTTTGGGTGAAAATCCCACGTTAAAATCATGACAAACGAGCTCAAAACGCGAAACTACTCAAAAACCTGGAAAAAGAGAAGGGATCTACGAGCTCGGTAGCGAAGGTTCTGTCCTTGTGCTTAGAACCGAAGGTTGGATCGGTCCATGGGCTGGGAACCAAAAGTGGCTGATCCGAGAAATTTCGCATGCGAGAAGGGAAGGGAAGGGAAGGTGAAGGTGGTGGTTTCAGGCCGATGGCTTTTCTAGGTTCGCTTAGGGTTCACTTCTTAGGGTTTGATTCTTAGGGTTCGCTCCTAAGGTGACTTCGGTCCTTAGAGGGTTCGCCTATGGCTGTTTTTCAAGTAAACTTCCTGTTTTGAGGGAGATTATGAGAGAGATTTGGGAGAGATTTAAGAGAGATTTGAGATAGAGAGAGATAGAGCGAGAGAGATTGAGAGAGGCTTTGTTTGTGACTTATGCGAGTGCTTAGCTTTGAAATGTGTGGTTCATAATTGTCACACCCCCGAACCAGACGGCGGAAACGTCTGAGGGCTTGCGTGAGTTAAATTGAAATATCATCACATTGAATATACATGTAAAAAAAACATAACATCACCATGCATCAATACATTACAACTGACTTTGTTCACATCAAGTACATTGTCTAAATGTTTCATATCCATAGTATAAATTGTTCGAAAGTTTTCAAAACGAAACATCCTAACACACTTGGTATTGTTCCCCATCTTATCTGTTACCTGAGAATACAAGTTACTTTGAAAACATCAACATATATAGTGTTGGTGAGTTCATAAGCATGTTTGACATAAAATGGTTTTTATTGTTTTTAAAACCCAGAAAATCCGATATTTTCTGAAACTGCAACTGTTAACAAAATAGGTGTGAGGGTCCATAAGTATATGCGTGAATGAATTCAAACGTGTAAAAGTGATATGTTTCCCATAATAAATTCTTGTATTATCGTTGTTGTAAGTAAAAGTCAATAATGTTGTTTCCCAGGAAAACCCGATGTTTTCCGACTTAAATAGTATGATCTTCTTGTATTATTGTATCATCACAATCGAATGAATATGATTCCCATGATTACTTTGATGGTGTTGGATCTCTATGTGAGTCTCTATAACCATGCATAATAATGAATAATTTGTCTATCTTGGCATTCTTGCGAATGCCGGTATTGAATTAAGATTTTGTCACCCTAGACTGGCCGAGTCTAATTGTAACGAACAGCTCATGTGTGGGGGAGTCACCCCATATAGATCTATACACAAACTCTCGCTCTCCCTCCAGGAGACTCTGGTTATAACTATAGACTACAACCGACACTTGTTGGTGTCACCCGTTATTTCCCATGAAATCCAACTGAATTTGATTAACCTTGTTAACAACCTGATTTTATGTTTACTTGAATAACAAAGCTAAGCCTAACAGACGAAGAGAAGAGGGCAACAGAGGCCCACTAATCATGTATGTTATTATAGGTTGTCGAGTATGAGATGGGCACATTGGCTCAACATGCATATGTTTGTTTTGGACCTTACTAGCAATGCCAATAGGCTACTGAGGCCCAATAGCATGTAAAAGTCATTGAGGGTCCCTTAGGCATGTAATTGGGTAACAGAAGGCCCAATAAACATGTGTGAATATATCGGGCCCAATAAACATGATATTAGGCCACAAAGGCCCAATAGCACATATAGAAGGTATTTGAGCCCAATTTTGAATCGATTATGTTGTATCGAGTTTAAGTTCACATTGTTGGCATTCGTGGTATTTTAAATGTTTATTCGCAATAACGAAACATTTTAATGTTTGATTTATAACAAAGTTTTTATTATATGAATACATATATTTTCAAAACTATGCGTTATAAACTTGATAGTTTTAACCCGAAAAATTAAAATCATTTATTTGGCCCAAAAACATTTAGATTCACCATTATGGCACCTTTTTCTATAAAAATGACAGTCTTAGACCCTATTTATGAAAAATTTACATTTTTGGTCCTTAAACCCTTTTTATTGACATTTTCCACCCAAAATTTATTTGAATAGAAATTTCAGTCCAAAAGAATTGCATTTGTCATTTCCAGCCTTTATTTTCAAAAAGTTACACTTCGGGCCTAAATTCCGTAAGTTTTACAATTTTGACCCTAAAAATTCAGAGAGTTTGGAGAGAAGATTGAAGAGGGTGGTGGGGGTTTGTGGTCTCGGCCGAGGATAGAAAGGAGAAGGGTGAGAGAGATGAGTTCACTTGCATGGAGATCTAAGAATGGTGCATTGATATCCTATGTACATTTATGAGGTGGCACTACTAAAGTCAACCCCCATTTCATCCTTTTTTTTTGTTTTATGCTTGGGCTTAAAACATGGGCTAGAAAAAAAGAGTTGCTTAGTTTGGGTCATTATATGCCTCATTTCGAAATTTTAAGGCCCAAAGAGTCTTTCTCGGCCCATTGGGTCCTTGTGAATGTTCACGGCCCAATGTGATATTAAGGGGATGGATTTATGGCTCATTAGGGCTAATTTTATTAGTTATGTCCCAATAAGGCCCAAAAGAGGTACACCATTCCATTTTAGGCCCATGATGGCCCAAAAGGTTAGGTCTCATGAGTGTTGGTCCAATTATTGCCATTTGAAGGTTCTAATCCCAACAAAGTCAAATTGGAGGCTTATTGGCCCATTAGGCCCAATAAGAAAATTCTAGTCCATATTGGACTTAAACCAGGATTTCTAGGGTTTCCAATCTTTCGCTAACTATTTGAGTGTTTGTATAGAGTGTTTGATGAAATTTTGTTGTCATTGAATACGCATCATACATGCTTTCAGGTTATAGTTACAATGTTATCCTTGTTTAATGTTACAAAGCTTTAGAATTCCTAGTTGTGAAATCATCCCCCCGTTAGAGGGAAATTCGTCCAGAAATTCTTTTTGAAGCTAGATTTGAGAATACAAGAATAGGTGAGGGTACTTCTGCTTGGTCTTCACGTTCCCATGTGAAATCCGGTCCACGTTTCGCGTTCCACCGAACTTTCACAATTGAAATGTGACTTTGCTTAGTACGCTTCACTTCCCTGTCCATGATTTCAACTGGATCTTCGACGAACAGGAGATGCTCATTGATTTCGATTTCTTCTGTTGGGATGACGAGAGTTTTTTTGGATAAGAACTTCTTCAAATTGGAAACATGGACCACATGGTGTACACTGCTGAGCTCGGTGGGTAGCTGCAGTCTATAAGCCATTACACCGATTCGGGCAAGAATCTCGAATGGTCCAATGTATCGTGTGTTTAGTTTTCCCCGTTTCCCAAAATGAATCACCCCTTTCCAGGGAGAGACTTTCAACAACACTCGATCCCTGACTCGAAATTCCAAGGGCTTTCGCCGTTTATCAGCGTAACTCTTCTGTCCGTCTCGTGATGCTTGAAGTAGAGCTTTGATTTGAACTATCTTCTCTGTCGTTTCGCGTATGATTTTTGGTCCTGTTAACGAATTGCTTGGTGTTTGTTCTCTTGCTAGCTAAGTGTCACCAACTCAGCCCAACACAACGGTGATCTACACTTACGCCCATATAAGGCTTCAAAAGGAGCGACTTTGATGCTTGAGTGATAATCGTTGTTGCACAAAATCTCAATTAAAGGCAAGTGGGTATCCCACGACCTTCCAAAGTCTATCAAACATGCGCGAAGCATATCTTCAAGCGTTTGAATGGTTCGCTCACTTTGACCATCCGTTTGTGGTTGGTAGGCAGTGCTCATGTCAGGGTGTGTTCCCATTGCTTTCTGAAGCGATTGCCAAAAGCTTGAAGTAAATCTACTATCTCGATTTGAGATGATAGATATTGGTACTCCATGAAGACTCACAATTTCCTTGATGTAGATTCTTGTCAGTCGTTCCATCTTGTATGACTCTTTTATTGGCAGGAAATGAGTGGATTTTGTCAACCTGTCAACTATTACCCATATGGTATCCAAACCATCTGTTGTCTTGGGTAATTTGGTCACAAAGTGCATAGTAATCCTATTTCCATTCGGGTATTATCGGTTATTGTAATAGTCCCAAGGGCTTCTGATATTCTACATTCACTTTAGCACAAATGAGGCACTTTCTAACATAACTGGCAATTTCTGCCTTCATGTTAGGCCATCAATACTGCTGCTTGATTTCTAAGTACATTTTATCTGAACCCGGATGGATGGAGTATCGTGTCTTATGGGCTTCATTCATGACTACCTCTCTGAATCCCCCAAGTTTAGGGATCCAAATTCGGTTCATGAAATAATGTCCTCCGTCCTCCTTGACTTCGAAGTTCTTTTCCATTCCATGTAATGCTTCGCTGGTTTTGTTTTCTGTCTTCATGGCATCGAACTGGGCTGTTTTGATTTGCAAGGACCGATGGGATTTAATGGTTATTGAAAGAGTCTTAACACGATGATTTGAGTATTCTTTTCGACTCAAGGCATCAGCAACCACTTTAACCTTTCCTAGGTGATACTTGATTTCGCACTCATAATCGTTCAGCAGCTCAACCCATCTTCGTTGCCTCATATTTAACTCCTTTTGATTTAAAATGTGTTGGAGACTCTTGTGGTTAGTGAAACTGGTGCACTTTGTACCATAAAGTTAGTGCCTCCAAATCTTCAAGGCAAAAACCACAGCTCCCAATTCAAGATCATGAGTGGTATAATTCACCTCATGTGTCTTTAGTTGTCGGGACGCATAAGCTATCACCTTCCCACGCTGCATGTGTACACAATCTAATCCCTGATTTGAAACATCGCGGTGAACTACAAAGTCCTCTGTTCCCTCTGGTCATGATAGTACCGGTGCACTACAAAGAGCTCGCTTTAGAGTTCGGAAGGCAACTTCTTGCTTCTCTGTACAATCAAAGGGTACGCCCTTCAATGTAAGCATGGTAAGTGGCTTGGCTGTTTTGGAGAAGTTATGAATGAATCTCCTATAATAGCCTGGTAGACCTAAAAAACTGACAAATTTTAGCGGGCATCCTCGGGATTGCCCATCCTTTGATTGCTTTGACCTTAGAAGGGTTCACATGTATCCCTTCTTGACTGACAACATGACCTAAAAATTTCACCTTACGGAGCCAGAACTCACACTTATAGAGTTTTGCGTATAACTTTTTGTTTAGTAGGGTTTCCAAGATTTGCTGGAGATGTCGGTCATCCTCCTTTTCGCTTCAAGAATAGACTAGGATATCGTCGATGAAATCAATAACAATATTGTCGAGGAATGGTCGGTAGATTCGATTCATCAGGTCCATGAATGCGGCAGGGGCATTCATTAGACCGAAGGGCATTACAACAAATTCATAATGTCCATAACGAGTTCAGAAAGCAGTTTTGGGGATATCCTCTTCCCGGACTTTGAGTTGGTGGTATCCGGATCGTAGATCTATCTTAGAGAAGTAACTTGCTCCTTGGAGTTGGTCGAATAGATCGTCGATTTGTGGAAGTGGGTAGCGATTTTTGATAGTAAACTTATTTTGTTCTCTGTAATCGATACACATCCTAAAGGATCCGTCCTTTTTCTTAACAAAGAGGACCGGAGCTCCCCATGGTGAGAAACTAGGTCGGATGAATCCTTTGCTCAAGAGTTCACTAAGTTGGCTTGACAGTTCTTGCATCTCTGTAGGAGCCAACCTATAGGGTGATTTGACAATGGATGAAGCTCCTGGCACAATATCAATTCGGAACTCGACTTGCTTTTCTAGGGGTATTCTTGGGAGATCTTCAGGAAAAACATCCAGGAAATCGCAAGCACCGGAATGTCTCGAGTGTTGACCTCTTCGTTGGACTTATCCACAATGTGAGCCAGAAACGCCATGTCCTTCTTTTGTAGACACTTATGTGCCTTAATACACGAGATCAGATGAAGGTTCGTACTAGGCTTGTGTCTGTATATAATTAGGGTTTCGTGATTAGCGAGATGAAGGCGAACGGCCTTCTCGTGACACATAATTTCGGCATGATGGGGGCTCAACCAGTCTATGCCGATAATCATATCAAAACTCCTAATAGTTACAGGCATCAAGTTTATTTGAAAGACATGGTGATTTAAGGTTAGGGTACATCCCACATAGATTTCCATAGTTGATTCTGTTTTCCCATTAGCCATTTCCACCGTGAAGTTTTCATTAAGCTTGTAGGATTGTAGTTTTAGCAAGTGTTTGAATTTATTACTCACAAAACTTCGCTCTGCCCCGATATCAAACATGATGCATGCATATGAGTGGTTAAGGATAAACGTACCAGTGACAATAGCGGGATCTTGAACCGCTTCTCCTTGACCCATGGTTAGCACTCTCCCTGCTCCCCGATTCCCTTGGTGGTTGACATTGGGGCAGTTTCGAAGGAAATGCCCAGTCTTTCCATGTCCATAGCAGGTGTGGCTTGCCCCAGCGTTGTTGCCGCCATTGTTGGTGTTGTTGTTGTTGTAGTTGCGGTTGTTGTTGTTGTGGTTTCCCTACTACTGGTTCTAGGGAGGATAGGTCCTATAGTATTTTGTCGTGTGACCCTTTCGAATGCAACAAGCACAATGCATCTCCCTGGCATTCGCCATTGTGATGGAGATTACACTTGTTGCACTTTGGGAGACTCCCAGAGTACTGCTTAGGGGAACTTGGAGTGGATGAGACTGGAGCATTTGGTGTGGAGGGAACTTGGGTGCTTGCAGCGTTAACTATCACTGTTTGTTGTTTCTTTGATGACTCTGAGCCTTGTTGTCCCTTCATCTTGTTATTCCTTCCTTTCTTGTTGTCACTCTCCTTTTTTTAGTTTCTACTGACTACTCTCCCTTCTTGGTGTTGTGGTCGTATAACTTCTTGGCCAACCTCTTGGCACTGTCAAAAGTTTCGGGATTCGCAACAATCATGTTTCCTTGAATTTGGGAGGTTAATTCCCAGATGAATCTTTCGATTTTCTTCCCTTCAACAATAATCATGCCAGGACACAAAAAAGACAGTTGGCTAAACCTTGATATGTATGCATCGATGTCGGAGTTTCGGACGGTGAGATTGCATAACTCTTGCTCCATTTCTTGAATTTCGCCACGCGGGCAGTACTCGGCCATCAAGATTTCTTTCAATTCCTCTCATGGCATGGCATTGGCTACAAGAAGAGTCATGGCCTCCACATGTCCATTCCACCAGCTGAGAGCTTGATCAACAAATGTGCATGCTGCAAACTTCACTTTCACCTCTTCGGGGCATTCTCATATCTCGAACACCGATTCCACCTTTTCAATCCATCTCCTTAGGGTTATCATTCCCAGTGTTACATAAAAGGTTCGTGGATTGGCGTTGGTGAAATCTTTGTAGGAGCATGTCTTGGTAGGCCCCTGGTTCATTCCTTTGTTTGAGCTTCCAGCTCCTTGCCCATTGCCTCCACCATTTTTCCCATTGTGGATCTACGCCAGTGCCATTATGACTGCCGCAGATATAGCTACTTGAAATGCAACCGAGTTGATTTCTGGTGATATCGGCTCAGGGTTTCCACGGGTTGGTCGTTGAGGCATCCTTCTGTCATGGAACGGGAAGATGTTGAGTGCCTAAAATTTTTGTGAGTTTGTGGTCCTATAAACTAGGTGTACAACATATACTTAAGTAGTTTCACATATTGACATACAACATAAAAATATAGCACATAGCAGATAGTAGATAACAACGTTACGATAGAGCACATATTCTTTTCCACTAATAATATCTGTACTTTGATACATAAAAATTTGCTCAAAAGAGCTTACATAAAGAGTACAAAGTTCGGCAGCATAACAACTCTATGAGTAGTGTAATCACTTAAACATAGATTCGATGGTACATAGCGTAGATCATATAACACAGACTTAATACCAATCTACATACTATTGTTCCCGATCCTGCTGTAATTTCCTAATGGTGGCAACGATATCATATCCCAAAATTATGTGCCAGTAGCTGAGCCATCTTGGTCATCTCTTCGATGACTTCATCCCGTTCTTGCTCAACTTGCACGACTCGTGCTTCCATAGCAAACAATTGCTATCGAAGTATGGCGACCTCTTCTTTCAGCGAACGATCCACTCCCACGGGCTTTCCTGGTGGGGCAGGATGGTCCTGGTCCGTTTCGTTGGTAGGGGATACGACGGGGGCTTTGTCCGCGTCTCCTTCCCCCTCCGTTTCATCATCGGTCCCCTCAAACTCGTAATCCGTATCGGTGTACTCGTCAGGTCCAACGTCATGAGCTGCTCCTTGTCCTTCCCCGGGGTCATCTTCAATCATTCCGTGGGCCACCAAGGCCTGGTGAAACCGAATGCCTTGATGTTCCTTTTCCATAGTGACTGTGATGAGAACCACACAAGGAGGCTATGTAAATAAACCACTATTACTCCTAAGATGTTAGTCGTTATAAAAATTTGGGTTGATGTTCTCTTCTTATTTAACAAAAGGGTATGTTTTAAGCTTACCGACCATCACGATTTCCCCAGGGCATGTGGTAGTTGTATTTCAACGGAAATGTAGTTGATCAAGCTACATTTGCCCCTAATAAAACTGTGAACCATCCTGGCTTAACCGAGATGTCAGGATCTTCCAATCATCATATTTGAATGGTTATTATGTTCATTTTCCTAAGTCGCATAAGTAAGAGTGTTTATTAGTATATTTTATTTGTTTTGTTCAAGGTTATTTAGTCCCTTGCTGGGCTTATAGTTGCATATCAATGTGTGGTTAGATATGTCAATTCACTATAAATAGTGCTCTGATACCAACCTGTCACACCCCCGAACCAGACGGCGGAAACATCCGAGGGCTTGCGTGACTTAAATTGAATTATCATCACAATGAATATACATGAAACAAAACATAACATCACCATGCATCAATACATTACAACTGACTTTGTTCGTATCAAGTACATTGTCTAAATGTTACATATCCATAGTATAAATTGTTCGAAAGTTTTCAAAACGAAACATCCTAACACACTTGGCATTGTTCCCCAGCTTATCTGTTACCTTAGAATACAAGTTATTTTGAAAATGTCAATATATATAATGTTGGTGAGTTCATAAGCATGTTTGACATAAAATGGTTTGTATTGTTTTTAAAACCCAGAAAATCCGATATTTTTTGAAACTGCAACTGTTTACAAAATAGGTACGATGATCCATAAGTATATGCGTGAATGAATTCAAACGTGTAAAAGTGATATGTTTCCCATAATAAATTCTTGTATTATCGTTGTTGTAAGTAAAAGTGAATAATGTTGTTTCCCAGGAAAACTCGATGTTTTCCGACTTAAATAGTATGATCTTATTGTATTATTGTATCGTCACAATCGAATGAATATGATTCCCCATGATTACTTCGATAGTGTTGGATCTCTATGTGAGTCGCTATAACCATGCATAATAATGAATAATTCATCTGTCTTGGCATTCTTGCGAATGCCGGTATTGAATTAAGATTTTTTCACCCTAGACTGGCCGAGTCTAACTGTAGCGAACAGCTCAGGTGTGGGGGAGTCACCCCCGTATAGATCTATACACAAACTCTTGCTCTCCCTCGAGGAGACTCTGATTATAACTACAGACTACGACCGACACTAGTTGGTGTCACCCGTTATTTCCCACTAGATCCAACTGAATTTGATTACCTTGTTTAAGAACCTGATTTTATGTTTACTTGAATAACAGAGCTAAGCCTAACAGACGAAGAAAAGAGGGCAACAAAGGCCCACTAATCATGTATGTTATTATAGTGTGTCGAGTATGAGACAGACGAAGAGAAGAGGCCCAATTTAAAGCCCAATATGCCAAATTTTATGTTTTTGACCCTTTGAAAAGTATGGTTGTCATAAAAATCATCTTTTCCACTAATAAACAACTTATAACCTCCATAAAACCGAAAATTTTCAATTTAAACCCAATCTTTGTTATTTTTTGCAAAAATGGCACTTATAAGGTGCTTTGGTTTTGTTTTTCACCTCTTTAACTTAAGAACCCTTATATATATGATATATGTTTGTTTATCAAGTTTTTGATCATGATTATTTCACCCTTTTTGTTATAGATTTCAAAATATACAAATAGTTCATATTATCACAACTAAAAGCTAAAGAATTCACATATAACATGCAAACACACATAGATCATCACATAACACTTGTATTCTCCCCCCAAAAACAAGTAAAAATCGAAAACAAGGGTATGAACTTACCTTGGGTTTGTGGGTTAGGTTTTGAAGAAGATGTGGAAAGATGAAGTGATTTTCGGCCCTAGCAACTCCCTTGAGTAGATCTCGAACTCAAGAAGATTTCTAGGAGTATGATCACCAAACACTTTGTGTAAAATAGTGATCTATCAAGAAGATGGAGTTATCAAACTTGAATGTGTAAAGGCTTACCAAGAATGATGATTATCTTGTGAAGATCCTCTTGAAACCTAAGCAAATCTCAAAAGTGTGATGAAAGTGAGGAAATCTTCTTGTAAGATTTGAGAGAGTTTGGAGAGATGATTGAAGAGGGTGGTGGGGTTTGTGGTCTCGGTCGAGGATAGAAAGGAGAGGGGAGAGAGAGAGATGAGTTGACTTGCATGGAGATATGAGAATGGTGCATTGATATCCTATGTACATTTATGAGGTGGCACTACTAAAGTCAACCCTCATTTCATCCTTTTTTTTGTATTATGCTTGGACTGAAAACATGGGCTAGAAAAAAAAGAGTTGCTTAATTTGGGTCATTATTTGCCTCATTTAGAAATTTTAAGGCCCAAAGAATATTTCTTGGCCCATTGGGTCCTTGTGAATGTTCACGGCCCAATGTGATATTAAGGGGATGGATTTATGGCTCATTAGGGCTAATTTGATTAGTTATGGCCCAATAAGGCCCAAACGAGGTACACCATTCCATTTTAGGCCCATGATGGCCCAAAAGGTTAGGTCTCATGAGTGTTGGTCCAATTATGGCGATTTGAAGGTTCTAAGCCCAACAAAGTCAAATTGGAGGCTTATTGGCCCATTAGGCCCAATAAGAAAATTCTAGTCCATATTGGACTTAAACGAGGATTTCTAGGGTTTCCAATCTTTCGCTAACTATTTGAGTGTTTGTATAGAGTGTTTGATGAAATTTTGTTGTCATTGAATAAGCATCATACATACTTTCAAGTTATATTAACAATGTTCTCCTTGTTTAATGTTTACAAAGCATTAGAATTCCTAGTTGTGACAGTAAACCCCATTAAGCCTCGTTATGAGTGTTATACGCCCCCGGAGGGTATGTAATAATGTTTTATCGAGTTGTTCCATCACTTACCCTAATTAGGGCTTAGATTTTCTGAACATGTGAAGACTCAAAGTGGTTCTTTACATTAAGATAGGGTGTTGTACAATAGTAAACAGAATGAAATCCCTAATATACATGGGTTAATTGAGTTGATCGGTTTGACTTGTTGAGTTCTGTTGACTTTGACTTGACCAGAAATTAATGGTTGTCACATCATCCCCCCGTTAGAAGGAATTTTGTCCCAAAATTTAGCACTTTGACCAGGACTTCAAGAGTCGGGGAAAAGATGTGGGTATATTTGTTTCTTCTAATCTTCGTGTTTCCAGGTGAATTCGGGTCCTCACTTGGCGTTCCATCAGACATTCACAATGGGAATACGAGTTTGTTTCATTCTTTTGATTTCTCGGTCCATTATTTCTATCAGGTCTTCCACGAAGTGAAGGCTCTCATTGATTTCAATCTCGTCAAGAGGAATAATAAGAGTCTCATTAGACAAGTCCTTCTTCATGTTGGACACATGAAAGGTGGGATGTACGTTTCCGAGTTCTTGTGGTAGTCGAAGCTTGTATGCTACCGGGCCAATCCTACCGAGGATCTCGAATGGACCGTTCTATCTTGGGTTTAGCTTTCCTCGTTTACCGAAACGTATTAAGCCCTTCCAGGGCGAGACCTTTAACTACACTCGATCTCCAACCTGGAATTCCAAGCGTTTCCGTCTATTATCTGTGTAACTCTTCTCTCTGTCTCTAGAAGCCTTTAACGTTTCCCGGATTTTGACAATCTTTTCAGTGGTTTCTCTTATGATTTTCGGGCCAATGAGGGAAATATTAGGGACTTGCCCCTTTGCTAGGTTTGGGTTTTAAAAAATATTAACAATTTAGTACATAAAAATATATTGTAATTGTATATCTAACTATTACAACATTGGATAAATTAGTAGGCAAAATGTAACAATATAAAAGAAAGAATGTATAAAATATAAAAGGAAAATAAAAAATACCTTCCAATATTTCAAGTAATACGCCCATGAGACTTTGTGTAGAATCTACGGGTGTATCGAGCAACTGCACCAATTGAACTTGTTCCAATCTATAAAATTTAAGACATTAAATAAATATCAAACATTCATAATTATAAAGAATTGTGAAAAGTGAAAAGTAGCATATACTATTGGTTGTTTTATATGTTAATTTAATCAATGATCTTTCTTCAATCAATTTTTAGCATAAACTTTACAAACATTCAGGCTGCATTTTGAAAGATTCTCTCCCTTTTTTCTTTAATTCATGTCTCTAGATATCAAATTTAACGAATGATTTCAAATAATGAATACAAAACTAATTTTTAAAACAAAAAATTACCCTAATCTCTCCTGATGCAGCCAGTTTTTGGTCTTTCTTTCTCCATCCAACAGCACGACTCTAAGGAGTCCAACCATCATCACTCAAGTTTTTATAATTATCATAGAGATACTTCGCCATGTCACGTTAACAAAATAAAGCAACAATATAAAGAGGCATCATTTCTTGACTACCAGGGATTGAAAGCAACTTCTTGTTCTTATTCACCATAATCCTAACCATTTTAACATTTCTTGTTGCAGCTGCTAAATAAAGGGCAGTATTGGAACTGTTGTTTTGAATTTCTAAGTCCTTTTCATCCATCTTATTTGCTAAATTTTCCACAAACTCTTGCAACTGTTTTGTTTGTTTTGCTGATGCTGCAACATGAAGGGTTGTTCCATGATTTTTAGTGATGCTAAAGCGTACCAGCTTTGGATCTTTATCAAGAATCGCTTCAGCAGTTTTCCAATCGCCTTTAATGGCTACTTCATATAGGGGAACACCAACTTTGATGTAATATTCTCTACTTCCTTTGTAGAAGTTAAATAGAAAAATTAACAGTTTATACATCAATCCATAACTGAAATTAGCTTTCACTAAGATTACGCACATTTTGATGTAAAGTTTGTGAAAATTGAATGAAACGGACCCACGTAATGATGATTGACTATAGTCTATAGGAGTGTAGTCCCATTGAAGTAAAAACTTTTCCAATTTTTTTTGCTTTAACAATTTTGGTTGGAGATCAACAGAATTAAATATAAATGAAAAATTAAGAAGCTTCGTTTAACGACTTTGTGTTTATTGATCAGTGTAAAGCATCTTCAAAGTGATTATTAGGAATTGAATGAGAGAATTAACTGATTAAAGCAGTTAATTCGACATTTACATCCATACTTTTATCTTCAAATAAAAAGTATAACAGAATTTCTTGCCAAACCTTAAAAAAGATCATTTTATACGAACATCAAATCGACTAGAACTGTATAGAGGAAAGGTACCTGTAAGTAGATCTGAAATAGGTAAAGTCGGTTGTAATGGTCTTGATTGAGCAGCAACGATGATTTCGTACTGTTGTTGTCTAAATTTTTCGGGGATACATTACCTAGAGCATAGAGCTCTCTGTTTGAGGCTCCGTCGAATCAATACTACTACCTCTGTAGCAAACATGTTTTCTAGGTTGGTATGATAAAGGGGTGATTGTAAATGATTCAATGATGAAAGAAAAACAAAATAAAATTTCAAACCTGTGCAAGTGAAAGTGAACGAAGAAATCGTAGGTACCTGAATCTGAACAAAATAGAAGAACCACTTAATAAATCAGATTTTGGAAAAAACACAAGATTTGTGTTGACTCAAGAAGTGACCCTCTAGAACCACACATCTGAAGTCCCCCTCAGCATTGCGAATTCAGCTACCGCAACATGAATTGATGTCATCCGTAGTCTACTACAACCGGAATGAAGACTTAGTTTTATCTTATTTCTTTAGATTGTAATGTCCAGTGTACCTTGCATGGACACTTATTTTGTTAGTCTTTGTTCAGACCCTGTATTGTTCTCGGACCTCTATAAATAGAGTGTTCTACTTCTATGTCAATACACATATCTCTTGAATCTCATATCATATATTCTTCCTTCTTTACACTAAAAAGATCTTACTAAACTCAAACTCTTATATTAAGATCGTAATCACTCCTTCGGAGCAAGGCATTCTTGACTTAATCACTTTGAGTTGATCACACTTATTAACTTGGTTTGATTGCAATCCATGTTACAAATCAGCTTAAATGTTTACTTGATATAATACTTGTTTTCATTTATATTTCCACACTAAACTATCTAAATATCTAACTCTAACTTATTATTTTTGAGCATTAAGATCCTTTGAGTTAAACTTTATTCCGCAATATTACTTGTACTAACGTTTGTTCAAGGGTGTTACTCAAGGTTTTCTCTCAACAATTGGTATCAGACAAAAAGTGGTTGCTTTTTGAACAAAAACTCTGATTTTAAAAAGCCTTCTATACCACTGAAGCTCATTTCTTTCAAAAAAACATCAAAATCTTTTCAAAAACAAGGAAATATGGCACAACCATTATCACTCAATGTTTCCAATAGTGTTGGAGGTTCGAATAGAGCTCCAATATTGGTGGTAAATGAGTATAATCAATGGTCCCAAAGGATGGAGAGATATCTAAGAAGACTTGGCTGAGATGTGTCGAGATCTGTAGAAGAAGGACCTGATGTCCCTGTTCTTACTCCAGTTCAAGCTGACGGTGCCCAAGCCAGACTTGGAGGAGGTCAAGCTGCCTTGAATCATCCCACAAAGGATGATCTCGACAAAATGGAAAATGATGCAATTTACTTTTATGAAATATCCTGCAGAGTTGCTCCTAACGACTTCGACATCATCAGAAATTGCAAATTTGAAAAAGAGATCTGGGATGTTCTCAAGAATTTGTATGAAGGTTCTGAGCAGGAACAAGATAAGAAGCTCACTACCGTACTCAACGAATTCAATAATTTCAAAGCTCATGCGGGAGAAAGCCTCGAGGATTCTTTCAAAAGATTCAACCTCATTGTCACCAAGTTGTCAAATGTTGGCACTGTCCGTAGCAACCATGAAACTAATCTCCAATTTCTCAATGGTTTAGGGAAACACTGGACTACCACAAAGATTATAGTCCAAGGTGACAGGAAGATTCACTCACTTTCTCTTTCCAAACTAACTTCAGAGGACCACTCGCTCTCATGGCCCAATCTCCAAAAAACTTAACTTCTCAATCTTACTCTCTCTCCTATAAAAACCCACTACAGTCATACGAAGCTGACACAGAATATGACGATGAAGAAGAATTCCAGAATGCTATTGCTCTTGTTAGTCAGCAGTTCAATCGTTTACCTCCAACTTCCTTTCGCAAAAATCAACAGTACACAAAACCTCCCAGTAACCAAAACTTCAACCCTCAAAACAATCACCCTCGATACCCCAAACACCCTAACCTATCTCTGCAACCTATGAACTCTCCTCAAGCCAAAGAGATACCATAACCTGCTAAACCAACTGACTTCGGTCCCTCGACTAAAGTTAAAGAAGATGTTTTCATTTGTCATAAGTGTGACAAAGAGAATCATTTTGCCAAGGACTATAAGGAAAATATAGTCAAGCATAAATCCTTTTATCTCCGAATGGCACAGGAGATGGATGAAAAATAAATGGGAGGGGCATATGTGGCCCAGGTGAAAATTGATCATCAACTGTGGTCTTCGGGTGATGAGGATGAAGACTTCAACATCAAAAGCAAAGGAAACATTTGTATGCTAGCCGCTGCGGATGAAGATGTGTCGACGAAGCTTGAAAAAAACTATTGCTTTATGGCCAAGGACGGAACTCTAAGCATAGTCGAATAGGTAAAGACTCAAAGTAGCCATGCTTGAAAGAGATTAAGGATTAGAGAAAGATGCAAAAAATGTTATGTGAAACCCAGTTAGGCATAGGATTAGATCAGATGGATTAGCACAAAAAGAAATTGTATGTTTGAATCTTTTAATTGAAAATTTGTTTAATGAAAGCGCGACCACAAAGCACTCATCACCCCGGTTTAACAAAGCCCGTCTTTATGTCCCTCCTGAATGAGAGTTTCACTTTCTTCTTAATGGCAAGACTTTTCCTGAAGATATTAGAGCTCACTTCAGTAGACTTCACAACCTGAGTAATAATTGTATCATTGAAGAAATTCTTCCCGAAACCTCGAATCACACATGTGATCAAATCCCAATTATTGACACAATTTATCCCAACTCTCAGGCTTCATCAGTTGTTGATGAGGAAATTCTTGTGGAAGGACCATAAGTTCCTATGCATTGTCCAAATTTGTCTGCAGACCACAGTTCATCTAACTATAGTTTCGAACCAAAATTACCATCCATAAATTGTCCCAGTAATGAATCAACTCTGACTTACTCTACGGTAGTTTAATCTACTCTACCACAGACCGAAGTCAAGAATACTGTGACCATTCAGCCAATTCTTCATGAATTGCCCATCGACAATTTTGAATTTAGTCAACGTTCTCAAAGTCCTGTTTCTTCTAGTTCAAATGACTCAAGTCATCATTTTCAAAAAGAATCAAAATTTTCAAGGAAACCGCAGTTAAACCTCACTGACTGCGGTTCTCCAAAATCATAGGAAAAACAAGCTTTTAAAGAGCTCAAAAATCATGGAAAAAAAAGAATTTTTTTCAAAAAACAAAACCAAAATCTCCAAACAAAAGGGTCTTGAAAAACATGATCAGATTTCAAAACACACTTCAATCGAGAAAATAGACAAAAAGGAATGTACAGTTCCAAAAACTTTTTGAAAGTCCTCTGACAAATTCCAAAAAGGTGTCAAATCTTTTCACATATATCACTTTCAAAACTATTCTTCAGATGACCCAAAGTGGATAGGAATTCTGCCAACACCCACAATTCAAAAGTCATGTCAATTTGACAAACAAACAAAACTTAGGAGGAAATCAAAAGCAAACAAGAAACCTAAACCTAGGAAGAATTCCACTGCCCAAACTTTTTCAAAACCCAAGGGCAACTCTGTTAAATCTCGGACTGGTCACAAGCCTCGCACTACACCCTCTGGACCGCTGACCAAGTGTAGTGTCTGGCCAAATGAGAAAAATCTCACCTTTGGATTTTATTATCAGAGACGACCAAATCAAATCCAACCTCATAATCCTCCAAAACCTTTTACTCATCCCAAAATCATTAGAAACATCATAACTTTCAGAAACATTGTCATTCTCAAAAGACCTCAAAACATCTATGTCTAGGTTTAAAAGTTAATACGCAACCTGTCCCCACCGTCTCCTCTTATGCATCTAAGAAAAATTCTTTTCTAACCTCGGGATCCAAGCTTGTTTGGGTGCCCACACTAACCATGTAATTTTCAGTATTTGTGCAACGGGGAACAAGAATAGGAGTGGTTGATCGATCGTGCTTGCTCCTTGCACATGACAATAAGGTTAGAGTACCTTCGAGATTTCAGGCCAATCAGAAATGGTGGACATGTAACGTTTGGTAACAAATCCAATTGTATCATCTGAGGTTATGGTGTTCTAACAACCGGGAACTTCTCAATACAGAAGTTTGCTTACGTTGAAGGCCTCCAACATAATCTCATAAGTGTAGGCCTACTATGCAAAGATGTTCATTAGGTTGAGTTTGATAATGAATTCTGCTATATCATGACAAGTGATAGGAGCATCTGCTTGATCAAATCCAAATCCGAAGGGACCATGTACCCTTTGGATGTCTCATTGATCATTAGAAAACCGCAACTATGCTTTCTATCCAAAGTTGTATCCGAAGTTAGCTGGTTGTGGCATCGCAAGCTAGCTCATCTGAACTATTGGTTTATCAATAATCTTGTCACTGAAGAACTCGTCCGAGGCCTCCCAATCCAGAAGTACAACAATGAAACACTCGGCCCTGCTTGTGAGTGTGGAAAACTATCAAAGGGAAGTCACCCTCTAGTTATTGATTCATCAATTTCTGAACCTCTAGAGTTGATGCACATTAACCTCTATGGTCCATCTACCGTAGCCATTCTCCATCACAAGAAGTACATATCGGTTAAGTTGATGAATTCAATCGTTTCACATGGGTCTTCTTTTTGAGACTCAAGTCAAAACACCGCAGGTTCTTATAAACTTCATTCAAGATATTGAACTCCAAATCAAGCTACCAGTTCGCAGAATCCGAAGTGACAATGGAATCATGATCACTAACCATCTCTTGGATAATTTCTTGGTTTCCAAAGGTATTAGCCACAACTTCTCTGCTCCTCACACACCACAGCATAATGGAGTAGTAGAGCGAAGGAACCGTGCTCTGGTAGAAGTAGCCAGATCTATGTTAAACTTTGCAAACCTTCCCCTATACTTCTAGGCCAAAGTAGTGGCAACATCATGCTTTGTCCAAAACCGAAGCATTATCTGCAAGCGTCTTAACAAAACACCTTATGAGGGCCTCAACAATCGAAAACTGAATGTCCGATTCTTCCACATATTCAGGTGTAGATGTTTTATGATCAACAACATGGATCATCTTAACAAATTTACACCGAAATCAGATGAAGGCATATTCCTTGGATACTCAACAAACAAGGTGGCATACAGAGTTCTTACCAGACACGCACGGAAAATAGTTGAAAGTTTCGATGACTATTACGTCCGCAACATTGTTCCTTCGAGTGAAACAAAATCAATCTTGGTAAGTGATATCCCAGCCTCTTCGGGTCCACTCAACATCGTTCAAATCAACTATGACAACCTCTTCGATTCCGTAGAGACTACTCAACTGTCCGAAATTATTGTGTCCCAGGAAGCTCAACAACAACATGCAGAAGTATTTGGACCTTCCATCTCTGATAACTTGTCTCATGGAACTTCCACCTCGCCGGTTGATAGGGAAAGCAATACTTCGATTCGTATGAAAACCATCGAGGTTCCAATGATTTAAGATGCAGCTCCCGTTTCCATTCCCTAAAGGCTCTAATCCATCAAATGCTTCCTATGACTCGGATGAAAAAGAAAATATTGACACAAGAACTGATCCGAGGGTTATCAGACATTCTCTATCCTAGGGGAACCATCTTCTATTCATGAGGAAGTCCCATCCGTAATCCAAGGGGAACCTCATTTTGATCCTACTCCTTCGGTTCAAATTCAAGATGCTTCTGCCGGCTACTCACAAGTCGAGGGGGAACTACCCTCTCGCACCACAGAATCCTCTGACGTTGTTAACATCCCTTCCACCACAACTACTGATCAGCAACAATCATGTTTACATATCTGGATAAAAGAACACCCTTCGGGTCAAATCATTAGAAACCCATCTGCTGGCATATAGACTCGATCTTCTCACGATCTTATCGACCACTACCACTATGCAACATTTATGTCTGTAGTCGAGCCTTGATCCATCAAGGAAGCTCTCCTAGAGCCTAACTGGATCTCTACCATGCAAGAAGAGTTAGCTAAATTTGAAAGAAACAAATTGTGGAAACTCGTTCTGAAGCCTAAAGGCTACATTGTTGTTGGAACAAGATGTGTATACAAGAACAAGCTCGATGAATCCGGTGCGTTCGTTTGTAACAAAGTAAGGTTAGTTGCAAAGGGTTATAGTCAATTAAAAGTTGTTGACTACGATGAAACATATGCCCTCGTAGCCAGGATGGAAGCAATACGTATCTTCTTAGCGTATACAGCACACAAAAATATCAAAGTACATCAAATGGATGTAAAAAGCGCTTTCCTGAATGGTGAATTGAAAGAAGAAGTCTACTTGCAACAACCTTCAGGCTTTGAAAGTTTAGAGTTCCAAAAATATTTCTTCAATCTTGAGAAAGAAGTTTATGGTCTTAAGCAGGCACCGAGGGCATGGAATGAGACTCTCTCTGAGTTCCTTATCATGTCAGGATATAAAAGAGGAGTGATTGACCCCACATTGTTTCGAAAGGCAAATGATAATCAACTTATGCTTGTACAAATATATGTGGATGATATCATATTCGGTTGAACAGATCAAGGTATGGTGGATGAATTTGCGTTGCTAATGACCAAGAAGTTCCAAATAAGCATGAATAGAGAGATTAATTTCTTTCTAGGACTCCAAGTGAAACAAGTACCTCAATGGATATTCATTCATCAGGAAAAATATACCTCTAAACTATTGAAGAAATACTCGATGGATAATTGTTCCTCTTCCAAGGTTCCTATGGCCTTCGTATATAATATTTCTTCTCATCCTTCCGGAGAATCAGTAGATCACAAGACTTATAAATGAATGATTGGTTCATTGATGTACCTAACTGCAAGCAGAACAGATATTGTCTTCGCAACATGCTTATGCGCCAGGTACCAAGCCGACTCCAAAGTATCACACTTAACCGCAGTCAAACAGATCTTCAGATACTTAAAAGGAAGCAAAACTCTCAGACTATGGTATCCTACGGGGAACGAATCAGCCTTCAAGCCTTTATATTTGCAGATCATTTCGGATGCAGATTAGATAGAAAAAGCACTTCTGGTGGTTGCCCATTTCTAGGAGGAAGACTAGTTAGCTGGTCTTCATGAAAAAAAATTTGTGTTTCTTTGTCTACCGCAGAAGCCGAGTACGTGGCCGCAACAAGCTGCTGTTCTCAAGTTCTATGGATGAAAACCCAACTGATGGACGATGGATACAGAATGTTGCGAATACCGATTTATTTTGATTCAGAGAGTACTATAGCGATTTTTCATAATGCTATTCATCACTCAAAGACGAAGCATATTGAACTTCGGTACCATTTCATAAAGGACCATATACTCAAAGGTAACATTGAACTAATCTTTGTCCCATCTCATGAAAATATTGCGGATGTGTTTATAAAGGACCATATACTTAGGGAAGATGAATCTGGATCCACAATTCTTTTTGAATTGATAGGTACCGCAGACCACCTCTGGTCTCCGTTGCGGTCTTAGTCAAATATATCTATTATAGATGGTTTCAGTATACTCTATATACTGAAACCATATATCATACATATATCTCTTGGGTCCTTATTGCTTGTTATTTCTAATATTTTGTCAAGTGTTCCTTAGTTTGTACTATAGCAGTCACATAACCATCAATCCGCAATGATGAATCAATCTGCAATGGAGGATCAATCTGCAGTCACACTTAATGATTTCTCAAATACTTCATAAATTCCCGGAACATTGTGTGCTATTAAATGGTTCTCATTAAATAAAAAAAACATTCTAAAAAAACATTTTTTTGTAGCATACAATGTTCCAATCACTTTTCAAATAGTCTGTTGTTGTCAAACCTATTTTAGCTTTCATGACAAATAAAACAGTTTTCCATAAAGGAAATCGTTTTAGAAATCTTTTCCTTAAACTGTCAAATCCCTTTATCCCCAAGATGTCAAATCCATTCCAAATTACACCTTTATTCATCGGACTCTTGCCCCACACCATACATTCTCCAAACGTATGATAATGAGCCCAACATATCATTAAATGGCCCATATTTGAAAACTCAAAAAATAATAAATAATTTCTTTTATTTATTTTACTTGTGGCTAAAAGTGGTTAAAACCCAACGATTTTTATCATTAACAGTTGTAAATAGGATAAATCCAATAAACTTTTCAGATCCGGAGCTATATAAATCCTTTTTACCTCTCAAGAAAGCTTTACGCTTTCTGAAATCTTAAAGACAATCTTCATCTTCTTCATCTCCTTGCAATCAAAATTTTCTGCAAGTTCTTCAAACGTTTTCAACATTGGTGAAGTTTGGCGTATCATAGAAATAATCAAAAGCTTCTGGATCAGCCCAAGCCACTGGTTCTGAATCTATGACGAGAAACCAAACGCAATCGATTGCCTTAATCAATTTTAGGGCAATCTTTGAATATCATCAATCTTACAATGAGTCCATCCGTCTGGTAATCAATTTCATCTAAACTCATCCCCTGTTTGGAGCCTTTGACTCATTCATTGATGTTGTTCTGCTGTCTACTCTCTTCAAATGTATATTCTCGGCATTTCAACCCCTCAATAATCTTCAAGAAGTTCACCTAAACCTATTTGATGATTCATTTGTCATCTTGACCAAAGAGAAGTTTCTGAATGCGATCAACTTATGTCTTCTTCCTACTACGGAGTTCTTATCCTTAAGAGCAAATGACATCATCTCAACTCTTTACCAAATGGGATACCAAAAGAAACTCAGGGGTATCGGTGAGTTCAAGAAAAATCAGTTGCCTACGGTTTTTCAATTTATTTGACACTTTATCATCCGGAGTCTCTCTAGTAGACCCGGAGGCACATACAATATGGGCCTTAAACTACTAGACCTAACGTGGAGCATCTTCACTGGCCACGACGCCAACTATGGGAAAATCTTGTGGGATGACTTTCTCCATTACATACCCAAAGAGAATCCAAGGGCATCCCCAACAGAGCTCACATCCGCACGCTTTTGGTTCCTATGCATCTCAGACCTCCATCGTCATGCACAACTTAGTATGGGGAATCGCATCAACTTTTTCATCACTAGGGATCTCAAAAGGTATGCACCCTCTAAAGATCAATATTCTTTTGAACCATTAAGACGTCTTTCTATCCATATTTTGATATTTGTTGGACTTGAAACTCAAGAAGTCACGGATCATATTGAGTCTACTGAAGTTATTGATCCATACCTTCCTACCCCACCTCTACCAAGTCAGTCTATATTGGCCTCTACGGACCCCCACGGTCTGGTGAGTACCGTAGCCCCAACTTCTACTCAATCCCATCTTCCACTAGAAAGACATCTAAAGAAGCTAGTGTCATCAATAGAAGCCGCCCGTGGCATGGCAAAGAAAGATGAAACCTCCAAAAAGCACAAATGTTAAAGAGTCTGATAGTGATTCAGGTCCTGTTCTCACACGCAAGAAACAAAAGACCAATCCCAGTTCTAGCAAAATATGTATCCGGACAGATACGGTAGCCTCTCAAAAGGCTTCGGTAGTCCTTGGGGTCCCCGCAAACCTATTAGCATCAACCCTCTCTACCTACTCGGACAGAGCAAGTGTGTTCCTTTCAACTAACAGTGGAGACTAGACCCCAAAGGAATCCCAAAGGGATTCACTTGGTTCTACATGCCCTAAGGTATCCAAGGCTTCCCGCCTTCATTTCTCTGAGGAATAGGAGTTATGATCCATATTTGATTATGTTATCTAGACACTTAATACACAATCCCAACCACAAGGCACTTCTACAGCCCTAGCCAGAACTGAGACGGGGCCACACTTGACTACGGGTCAAGGAGACCAAGGAAGCTCTGGAAATCCTACATTGCTTACCTTAAAATTAGGTGGTTTAGGCATGGTGAGCACCATTATCCAAGGATCCATGAACCCAAAGGACACCCTGGTGCGCAATCAAGGATTTGACGGTTACGATTCAGATGATACTTGGACTCGAGATCATCCCACTACTGAGTCTGGTATTTGTAAATATGAGGCTTTCTGCAGGGCATTCTAGGCCCGCAAGGATCAACAGACAAAATAGCAACAACAAAAAGAACATTCAGACTGTAGCTAAATACTGGGCCGATGCAATTAACAATGCAAACACCATAGCCACCATCTCTAAAATTCTAGATTGGATGACCACCATGGCTGAAACGATATAAAAGGCTCAAGCTCTTCAGGATGGTGCAAGTCCCTCCAAGCTCCCTCCAACTACCAACATTCAGGGATCCGAAGAAGATGGTACATCGATTGAAGTCAGTTCCGGACCAACCTTTGGTCTGGATGACCTAGATATGACCGAAGTCAATCAACCAATGGGTTCGGATGAATTTATGATGATCGTTGATGAAGACTCCTCAAGTGGTTCTCAGCACTCCACTTCCAAACCAAAGGAGAAAAATAAAAAGAAGAAACTGGTTGTGACACGGAAGGAATTTCTCAGTCTCTAGGAGAAGGTTAACAAAATATTGGCCGCAATGACCGTACCGCAACAAACCGATGTTGTTGGGCCACAATCAATTGCAAAACGGGTTGAAAGACTAGAGACTAGAGAACGCCTGGCTGCTGAATGACTATCACTCAATGTCGAAATAGGTATTTGTGCCCTCGACAAGAACCAAACAGCAGACCACAAAGAGTTCGTTTACTATCGAAAAACTTATCAATGAGGTCACCGTAATCAAAACAAAATTTCAATCTTCGATTGCTAATCAAGCCATTTAGTCCAAAAATCTTGTTGAGGAAACTCACCACGCTTACGAATCTGCCATCTCTGTGCTCCAATACACAATCAACAATCTCATACGCTCCTTTACAACAAGCTTTCATGGGCAGGAGATCCTCGAGCTCACCAAAGACATCCACCAAGTGTTGTTCAAAACAAAGATCCCTAATAATCAACAACTTTCTAAACCCCTGAAGTCCCAATTCAACAATGTGTTCACAAAGATTGAAGGACTATGTCAATGGTTTGACGAACAACATGTTAGTTCTCCAAAAGGGGGAAGTGAGCACTCTGATCCATAGCTCCATCAATCTCGGGCCACTCCAGAATTCAATCCATCTCACTTTGCTGCAGAACAACCAGATCAACCAACTACGACTCCTGAAGCTCATCAATCTCCAATTTTATCTAAGGATCAAGATAAACCTTCCACGCACGTGCCTTCTCCTCCAAAATCTCCTCCGGAGATTCAAATTAAGCAACCTGAATTGCCTCCTCACCAAGAAACTCCTCCTCAATTCAAAAACATTGCACCAACCATGTATTCAGATCACTCATATGAATCCCTGCAACAAAACAAAGAAATATCGACTAGAAGGCAGCCAAGTTCGTAGAGCAGATATGGAGAGACCATGGGTTCGACACTACCACGGATGAAACTCTTAGTAACTCTTGGATCAATCCAACCCACAGGCTCCAGGATGATGACCACAGGCCGGTGATGACTTATGCTGAGCCTCCGGAAGACGGCCACTCGGACATTCCAATCTCCCCGAATGCCATGTTCTTCACTGTTTTTGAACCATTTGACCTAAGTCTCCCTGATGACCAAAGGTTGCCTCTAGAGTTTGAACGACTTAACAAATTACATGGAAATCATGGATTCAAATTTGAAGATATATGGTCAAGTGACAGGCCCTCCGGAGTCAAGAACTACAAGTTCTAGAAATTCATGAAGGCTGAGTTCAACCAATACACATTGACTAGAAGAGGATGTGATTACATCCAGACCCAGGCCGATTTTCCGTGTATGAATCTGGAAGAGGTGTTTCTCATTGCAAGGGTGTTTCAACTCAAATCCAAAAAATACTCTAAAATGAAGATTGCTTTTGAAAAGGCATGCGAGTACCTGCGGAGCACCGTATGTGATTTTGCAAAAATAGATGTGGATATTCACCCAACCTTGGCTCAAAAGTTTAATCCTCCTGCACTCGAGCCTGCACCCGTCTTTACTGAAATATATGAAGAACGATCCTTGGATGCAACCAACTTTCCAGAATTGGGAGTTGTATTCAAAAGGGCGAACAACAATGTCAAATACTTTGTCCCTATCGCTGCCACTAGCGTTTTCCTCCTACATCTCGCATCTCGATATCTGTTGATTTTTCCTGCTAACAACCACTAACGACCATGACTGCAAAACCACCAATGACATGTGAGGCCAGATCATGAGCTTCGACGAGCACTATAGATAGATCTACAAGCGTCGGTGAGTGGTGAGGCCGGATCTACAAGATTTGTTCGTCTCCGACCACCATTCCCGCCGCTCACCACTTACTGGTCGTTGGAGAAGAATCAGCTTCATGTGTTCGTGCTACAGGAGAGGGAGGTATTTCATGGTGGTTTACTGTGTTTTTGTTGGTAAGAGACAAAACTACAACTTTTATTTGAGAGAGAGAGAGAGAGAGAGAGAGAGAGAGAGAGAGAGAGAGAAAGAGAAAGAAAGAGAGAGAGACAGAGAGAGAGAGAGGCAATATTTTAATGCTTACTTTTAATTTGTCAGAGGTATTTTGCGTACATATTATGAAACTTACATATTGATACTTGTTTGATTTCTATTGATACAACTAGAACCTAATCAAGTACAATATTAAAAGCATCGTTCATTAATTAAGAACATGGCTAACTTAACTATTTTTGTTTATATATGTGTCCAACATTTGAACATGACTAACTTAACTATTTTTGTTTATATACGTGTCTAATATTTTATTTACTTAATATTTATATATTTTTTAGTTTTATTATTTTCTTGTTTCAATTTAACTATTTTAAATCTGAAAATGAACTATTAATTATATAAATTTTGTGTTTTATTTTCCAAGAATATATTATTATTATAGTATAAACTTATTTTATTTTAAAAATTTTGCTACGTGATAAAAATTAGTTTTATTTTAATATTTTTTTCCTTTTGTTAACATGTAAATTTAATGTTAAAATCTTTATTTGTTGTTTGTTTTTGTTAATCTAAATTTTAATTGCTATTAACTAAGTAAATTCAAGTTTGTTTTCTTATTTTTTTTATAATATTTATATAAAATATTAAATTGTGAATTTATGTTTGTTTTTTTATTTTTTATAATATTTGCATCAAACTATTATTAATGGTTTATGTTTTATGATTGTTATGATGTAAATTGAATTTAGAATGTGTGTTACTATGTTAGAGTATTTTCAAATAACAAGAATTATTTGTTTTTACTTGTGGATTATGATGTTTTAATGTTTCAACTATTATTTAGTTATGTTAAAGTAAGTTTTTACAGTGAATGCATTAATTAATATGTTTTTAAGATGTAAATATTATAAATGAGAGTTGTGAACTCTTGTAATAAATGTGAATGAGAGTTCTAAAAATGATCTATTAAATTGTGAATTTTTGTGTTGTTGTAATACCCCGTTTATTTAATAAATAAATAGACGAAATTAATGACTGAATCGTTGCCCTAAAATTTATAGTTATATAGCAAGGTGTTGGTTTTGGGAAGCAAAATGCCATAAGTTGGATTACTCGGGGGTCAAAGTATAAATTCTAGATTTATTTTGTAAAGATTTTAGAAGACAAGGGGATGTTTGGTAAGTATTAGATCTAATATGGAAGGATTTATGAAAAACAAGGGCTAAAGAGTTAATTATGGACCTCATTTGAAAATAATTGTAGAGGAGGGGCTGCATGGTAATCATGAGGACTTAAGTTGAAGGGTTTTTGGTTGGCTGGGGTTAAAAAGGTAAAATTCAAACTTCAATTGTTATGGATTCAGAAGGCAAGGTTCAAATGGTAAGTTTTGGATCATAGTTGAAAAGAATTGTATAGAGAGGGACTGTTTCTACCATTATGGCAATAAGACTTTATGGCACCGGGTATATAAGCTTAGCACTACTGGTTACCAAAACCCTAACCCTAACTCTCCCAACAGCCACCACCTTATACCTCCCTCACCGGCGCCACCATCTCCGGATCCTTCCTACAGCCGTTCGTCAAGCTCCAGCCACACCACCCTTCCTGCTCGTTTACGATCGAGCAAGACCGCCAGACGCCGCCATCCTAAACCAATGCCTTGCCACCGAGTCGAGTCCTTATCATTGTCGGTGAGAACCACGTTATCACTGTTCCTGCCGTGGCCAAGGGCGAGGGCCAACCTCATGTCGTCGTTCAGTCAGACCACTGCCATTGCTACCGATGTGAGCTGAAGTCGAGGAGTCGACGTCGTGGCAGTAAGAAGTTGGTTGAGCAGGGTTTGTAGCCGTTGTTTTCGCGTTCCATTGGAGGCGTAACCTCCGTTCCCCTACTATAGTCGCTCTTTCTTCCTCTTCTGTCTCATCGTTAGCCGTTGTTGCCGCCGTGATGCCACTCATAGTGCAGCTTCTGTCACCACCTACCACAGGTGGGTGTTGGGTTTATTTTTCCAAGAAAAAAGGATGTGTGTGTGTTTATGTGTTTCTGCCACCACGTGCCACCGCCGGCCACCACTAGGGTTGTTGTGTGTGTGTGTGTGTGTGTTTATGATAGTTAGTGTGTGTGTTACTTTTGGTATTTACATTGTAAATTGTAACAAAAAATGGAATAATGAAAGAAACTCAAAACCACCATTGTGATGTGGTGGCTGTCGCCAACGACCGTTGTGTCGTGTGGCGGTGTGCCTTGTTTGGATTGTTACTCGTTTGGAATGTTTGGACAAAGGAACTAAAACCCTAGTGGGCCCAATGAAACCCTAATGGTCCCAATGAAGCCCTAATTGACCTAAAAGCCTAAACATGTGACTAATGGTTCTAATGAACCCTAATTGATCAAAAGACCTAGCTTTTGGGCCTATTGGACTAAGATGGGGTTGGGAACCCTAATTAGGGTTAAGAAAACCTAAATATTGGATTTATGGGCTTGGAATTATCGGAAACCACATTTGGATCATTGGAATGGAATTGTGTATTAATCCCAATCACACCATATGATTTATTTAGAAGAGTGATGGACTTAACGAATTAATTCCTTAATAGGTTATGTGAGAAACACTTAATCCTAATCGTCTTTTTATGTGAAACCCAAATTTCACTTGGGTTTATTGTGGGGCCTTTCTATTGGGCCTTGATGATTGGGTTATTAATTGGCCATCCAAGATCAAGCAAATGGACTAGAATAGTTAATGGGCTTTAAGGTAAGGCCCATATGAGGAGTTGGGCCCAATTTGGAAAATTGGGCCATAGTTTGGTCCTTTATGATTATGTGATATCGGGCCATTAGAATGTTGAATGTTGGACTGGACTAAATGGTTGGGGTATTATGGTAAGACCTTATAAAGTGTCACACCCTGAAAATCAAAGGCGGAAACATTTCCGGGGTTGACTCCAAGTTGTGTATCAAATCCAATGTACATAGTAATCACAATAAACAACCATTACATTACATATATCTGAAAGTTTACATTTGGTTCAAAAGTAAATTGTACAAAAGTTATACATATATCATATGAACAAAACGAGACGAGTCTTCCATGTACTCCGTCTTCACCAAAAGATATCACCGGGTACCTGTCTAACTTGGACCTGAGAATACAAGCAGTTTGAAAATCAGGATAAAGCTGGTGAGTTCATAAGCGGTTTTGTTTTATGAAAATGTATCGGTTCCTTTAGTTTTCCGAAAAGGTTTGTTATCCAAGAAAATCCCATATTTTCTTATGTAAAGTTAGTTTGATTATCTTTCATTACAGATAAGTTACGCGTTATAAGTTAACCCCAGGAAAATCCCATATTTTCCTAAATGCAAGATTTATTGAATAACACAAAGTATAGTTTAATACACAAAACTATATATTGAAAATCATAGGATTACTATCCCGAATAAGATATGAAATACCATAATATACATGAACTGTAAATAGAAAGTAGTTTGAAAACCTTAAGACTAACATCCCGAAATAGTTACAAGATAGTTTGATAAAACCATGGGATCACTATCCCGAAACTAGATATAAGATAGATGGATAATGCCATGGGATTATCATCCCGTACAAGATATAGTTCAAAACCATGGGATTACTATCCCGAACAAGATATAGATTCAAAACCATGGGATTACCATCCCGAACAAGATATAGATTCAAAACCATGGGATTACCATCCCGAACAATATATAGATTCAAAACCATGGGATTACCATCCCGAACAAGATATAGATTCAAAACCATGGGATTACCATCCCGAACAAGATATAGATTCAAAACCATGGGATTACCATCCCGAACAAGATATAGATTCAAAAACCAAAGCTGTGAATAAACTTATATTAATACATATTTGTGAGTCGGGTAACCATGCTGATACGACAACGAGACCTCCTTGACGTTTGTCAGACGTCGGACGATATACAAAATTTGTCATCCTAGGCATGCCCGCCTAACTGTAGCTAGCAGTTAAGATGTGGGATTGTCAGTCCCGAATAGATCTATTCACAAATTCCTCGCTCTCCCTCCAGTAGACTCTGGTTACACTTCCGGGGAGGATTTACTGATCATCCATAAAGGGTAGTGACTACTCACAAACTAGTACTAAACTATTCACAGGATTCTCATACGAAATCAAACATACAAAGATTATGAAACATGATGAAGTGAAAATAGATACATACAAAGAAACAATCTGGCAATACATTCAAATGATACGGAGATAAACTGAATCAGACATAGTTTATCTAATAACTTTATACAGATATCAGTACGTGATATAAAGAGAACTACAGAACCCCAAATTATTCCCATAATAATTTGATTAGTTTGGTTATTTTCTTAACTAAAATCCATTTAGTTGTAATTGATAAATCATTCCTTATGCTCAGCATAATACATAAGGAGTAAAAGTGTTAATAATTTTCCAGATATTATTTGAAACATATCAATATTATGATTTGAAAAGAGTTATAGTTTGCTTGTATTCCCCCCTGAAAACATTGAAAATCACGGAAAAGTCGTAGGGGTATGAACTCACTGGACGAGAAATGTGACGATTTGGATGCTAAGTGTTGGTCCGGGGCTTGCAAACGCACGAGCTTCCTAAGTATAATTTAAAGATACACATTTGTATCTAATTAGGATTTAGATTGATTATTTGATAGGGACAATTGCTTCTAGTCGCGAAAACACCCCGATACAAGTGTTTGGAGGGACCCGAGTGACATTTAGGGACACATATAGTTAGGATGTTGAATTGGGACTTCAAAGAAACACTCCTTAGGGAGTTTATGGCCATAATGACCCTCTCCCCATGAGTTTACGGCCGTAAACTCATGGTGGGGTGAGTTATGGCACAACTTGGCTTGAAACACTTAAGGGAATTTTTCTAGGTTTGGATTAAAGTCTTGGAATGGATTTTTAACATCAAAATGACTTATTTATGGGAGTTTACGGCCCAGCATGGACTCCTGGCCGTAAACTCCTTAATACCCATGAAAATTGTGTTAAATGATGCTAAAAAAAATCACATGTGATTACTAAATTTATTCCTAGGCCTTTCATGCATTTTCTTGAAATTTTGGAGGGGTTTTTGGAGTTTACGGCCTATGAGACCCCCCTCATGGCTGTAAACTCTCTTAAAGAGTTATTCCATGTGTTTTAAATCCAAAAACTTGTTTGTAAGGACTTCTAAAATTCATTCCAAGGCTTTAGGGGTGTTATAGGGGTTAAACAACACTTTAATATGAATTTTCACCCTATTTTAAGGAGTTTACGGCCCAAGCACTTGCCTTGGCCGTAAAATCACAATAATCCTTCAAAAATTATGTTTCAAGTGTCCAAAGGCTAAACCAAATGTTCTAAAATTCATATCTAAGCCTTATTAGTTTTTTGGAAGGGTTTAAGGTCACAAAAACCTCATAAATATGAGTTTACGGCCCAAGCATGAGGCTTGGCCGTAAACTCCTTCAAATCCTTCAAAATTCATGTTTAAATTGTTATAAGTCCTTTTCATGAAGTCATTAAGTCATATCTAGAGTCCAATTGTGTTTAGGAAGGGTTTTAGGGCTTAAAAACCCCTTAACTATGAGTTTACGGCCTAAGCTTCAACCATGGCCGTAAACTCACATTCAAGGATTTAAATCATGATTAAATCCCTAATTTGGAAGCCAAATATGCTATACATTAAGGTTAGGAAGGTACCTTAGGGATTTGAGGCCTTAAAATTGAGTTTTGGACCCTTAAGCTTTGGATTTAGGAGAGAGGTTAGAGAGAGAGTAAAGAGAGAGGGAAAAAGCTTCAAATGAAAGGTTTAACATGTTTATATAGTTCCCAAAACTTGGACACGGTGGAATTCTACCCGATACCGGCCTTAAACGAGGCTTTAGGTCGCACCCGATTAAGTTTCCGTCACCCGGCGGGGACGTTTCTAAAACTTATGAAATAAATGTTTTGGGCTAATTTCATGAGTTCCTAACGGGTTTGGACACTCATTGGATCATAATAAACATATAACTTTAATTAACTAAACCCAAAAATGACATCGGGACGTTTCGATATACGACGAGTTATACGGGTAGAATGGGTTTTCGGCGATGGAAAACTTCGGGTTGTTACATAAATGTTTGGGCCCAATTTGGAAAATTGGGCCATGTGTTAGGCTTTGACTCATATTTGACTTTTGGGCCTTTAAATTGGGCCTTGGGCTTGTATCAAGCCAAGATAGGGGTAAAGCAGTCTTTTACCACAATATGGACTTACAGACCTATCATCCAGCAGTCGGGATTGTGTCTACGGAACTTCAGTAGTATGAGGTGAGTTAGCTTCCAGTAGAGGTGGGTTTAAGGCACCAATGCCAGCCCACTAGTAGGTGACTATTTATGAGATGATTGTCTTTGTGATAATTATCTGGGTTGCAACTATCTGATATTCTCTATGTGCTAGGATGATTTGTTATATGTTAGTAGTATCAGGGGTGAAATAGTCCCTGGATACCAGTTGAAAGATACCAAAGGGGCCGTCAAAACCTATGCATGCGTAGCAGTACGTTTTGTTCTCTTATTATGTGGTAGTGTTAGGGTGAACTATTCCCCGGTTACTGGTTGAAAGATACCAATGGGGAGATTAGCTACCAGTTACCGGTTGAAAGATACCGAAGGGGTAGGTCAGGCACCCAGATATTCCTGAATGTATATTTATATAAGTTATGTTATGTTATTATGTGCTAGGGATAGGGGTGAAACAGTCCCCGGATACCGGTTGAAAGATACCGAAGGGGTAGGCCAACACCTGAATATGCTTGGCAGTATGTGCGTTGTATGGTATGTGGTATGATGGAGGAACTCACTAAGCTTTGTGCTTATAGTTTTCAGTTTTGGTTTCAGGTACTTCGTTTTCAAAGGAAAGGAGCCAACTTGATCGTAATGCATCACACCATGTTTTCCACACACGAGATCTTTGGGATTAAACTCTGATATGGTTTTATGATGCTAAGTTTTTATTATTGCCACTTTTGTTTTGACATGAGATATTATTATGAATGTTTTTATACTGATGGTTTTATGTAATAACTTAATTAAAATGAAATTTTTTGCATGTATTTTTGGGATGTTACAAGTTGGTATCAGAGCCTTGGTTTGAGGGATTCGGGCACACTCTCTAGTGTGTCTAGACTCAAACTAAGGACTTGGTATGAAAATTTCCAAAAGTGAAATCATTTTACAAAAAGAAGTTTGAAAAGGATTTGAAAATGAGAAATGGACTTTGAAAAGAACAAGGTGCGTGATGCGTGTAATCAGTCGAGCTCAAGTAAGTTTTCCCCAAGTTACCCATACATGTTATGATACGTAATGATATGATATTATTATGAGAACTGCATGCTAGATTAGGGCTAAGGATCTAGGAAGATGCCTTATATGCCTGTTGTTTGTGCTTGATGAGCTGCATGATAGTACTGATCAGTTAGTGATAGGATAGCCTGTTTAGGTTATGCCTGATTATATGAGCCTTTAAATTGCATGTACAGATTCCTGATTAGAGGATAAAATGATTTGATTGGAATATGATGGTTAGATTTTCCATTTTCTAAATGTTGCATGCTTTGTGCTTTGTAGGACTTTTAGTGATGTGAGTTGGCTATTAAGTGAATATGCTAAGTCACATGTGGCGTAGGCTGGATAATCTTAGGGTGATAGATTTGGCCCTATTACGCAGCTCTTGTTTGAGTCCAACTGTTCTAGGGATAGGTCTTTTACTCGAAGGATTATGTGATCTCTATTACATGTGGCTATATTTATTAAGTAGCTAGTTGACATTACTGGGAATCTTTCAGCAGCTGAGGAATGGGTGGATACGGGAATCTAGGAAAGCCTAGGATATGTTTTAATGGGTTAGTAGTGAGGTTTAGTGAGACTGGGTATATCATTTTGAGGAAGTGACTTGGAGGATTCGGGAGGATTGCTAAGGAAAGTATGGATAGGTGTGGAAGGTAGTATTGGGCCCCTACTACTGAAAGCACAGGATCCATACTCGAATCGGTGAGAGTCTTGGAGAATCTGAGAAGCTTCAGGGAGAAGTTTGTGATCCAGTTTGGGGACAGAGGATGTTCCAGTTGTCGCAGCTTAGCCTTTGGCAAGCGCGCTAGTGAGCGTGTCAGGGTGTCAGACCCTAAAGTATATGATTTCCAAGAGTTGCATATGTGAGATCGATTTAGAGCACCCTGGGAAGAGAGGGTCGTTCCAGATGCATATAGTAGAAGGTCCCGAGAAGAGACCCATGACCTCCGATCATCGGGTGAAAGGCCAACAGGGTCGTAGTCAGTGCAGCATGCATGAGAAAGTGCACAAGGGAGTTTTTCATTCCAAGGGTTTAGGCTGCTACAAGTACGCCAGGGTTGATCACGTCAGCTGAAGGTGATCAATATTCCTCTAGATGTTGTGGGTATGTCATCTTCTACTGCTACTAGATGGATATTCGGAATATGTATCGCTTTAGAATTGTGAGTGAGTTTAGATAATTCAGATCTCGGGTCGGTTTTCTGCTAGTGGTTGGGTTATCAAGGATCATATTTGCCATCCTGCATGTTGAAAAGTCATTGATGAACCCACAAGGGGACGTATCTTGCGGAGTAGGTTCCGTGTGTACCGTTATCATTCCGGATCTCTGTCGGGATGTATGCAGGAGTATTATTTAGAAGATACTCGGTCAGGGTTAGAGCGATTGTTCTTTAGTGAAGTCAACATTTAGTGGTTCTATCATGGTTTAGGTGTGATCGAAAATTGTTTATGGATGAACTTTGGAGTTCAAGGAAATACCGTTGCTAGGACAGGACATGTAACATGAATAGGGTAGTGTCAGCTGCGGGTGTTAGGTGCCTAAGTGGTTGGTCATTGGATGTTTAAGAGAATTGTATTTTCGCATGGGTTGTGTTCGGTTAGAGTGTAGTGGTGCGGCAAGATTGGGAATGGGAACGAGGACTCGTCAGCCAGAGTGAAGATTAAGGCCTATAGTTGTCAGCATGGGAGGTGCATTGAGGTGTCAGACTAGACCAAATTTCAAGAGTACTCATCAAGATTTTCTAAGATAGGGGATCTTAAGGTTTAATCGGTGATTAATCGCTAGCATTCGTAAGCACAGGTTGTTATCACTGGGATACTAGAAAGCGAGAAGGATTGGGAATCCTTCAATTCTCGTGTGCCGTGAAGACTTAGTTGAATCTAAGTGGAGGAGAAAATTTTCATAAAGTTATCCAAATGTGAGTTATGGTTGCGTGAGGTGCAATTGTTTGGGCACCTTGTCCACCAGAAGGGTATTCTGGTCGATCCGGCCAAGATAGAGGTCATGATGCAGTGAGAGATTCCGAGGTCTCCTACTGAGATTCGGAGTTTCCTAGGTCTAGTGGGTTATTACCAGAGATGTATACGAGACTTCTCTGAGATTGCAGTTCCTTTGACCCGACTGACCAAGAAGTCAGTGGCCTTTCGTTGGGAGCCTGAGCAGCAGGCGGCCTTCGAGACTCTCAGACAACAGCTTTCGGGAACCAGGTTAGTACTCCAGTTAGGACTCAAGTTCAGTTGCGTGTTAGGTCGAGTGTATGTTTGACAAGTATGGAAAGTGTTGTAAGACTGCGGGGTTAGCCGTAGCATTCACTAGTGATCAGGTAGTATGCAATGTGTTGTAAGAAATTGACGATGTTAAGTTGTGATTTGATTGTATTAAATTATGAATTGGTTGTATTAAACTGTGAAGTGACTGTATTAAGCTGTGATATGACTGTATTAAACTGTGAATTTTTTATAAATTTTTTGCTTGGTTCTGAAATATGAGAAGAAAGAATCATTATACACATATATAATTTTTTTCAAATTTTAAATAAATTATATGAAATTTAAAGTGTGGATGTTATGTAAATTAAAATTTGAAAGAAGCTATCAAGATCTGAAAATATAAATGTAAGTTTTATGTTAAGAATAGGACATTTCAGTGTATCAGATTGTTAATTTATTATATAGTTGTGAATTTTATGTACTAAACAGTAATTGACTATATTAAATTGTGAATACACTGTTAAAATATAAATTATTTATGTATGAATTTCTACATTAATGTTCTTGTAAATATATATATATATATATATATATATATATATATATATATATATATATATATTGTGTGTGTGTTCTAGAAGTACATAAGAATGAATTAGTATTTATAATTGTTTTGTATTAAATTCAAAGTGAGTGAATTAATAGGTTTATTAAACTATGAATGTAGTATTTAACCTTTCATTGCATGACGTTATATACAGATCTGATTTACAAGGAATGATGGTTGCGAAATAGTGGTTGGGGCGGCATGTGGTATTCGTGGTAGAGTTTGGATTTGAGTTCTTTCAATTTCTGAATTACTGTAAAATAGATTGCATTAAGTGATGAATTTTATGTATTAAATTGTAAATGGACTGTATAAAGTTGTATTTTATATAAGTTTTGATATAAATGAATGTATAAATGAAAATATTAGACTAAAAAAATTTTAATTTGGCATTTTGTTGCCAAATAGACAAAAAAAAAGGATTTTAACATATATGGTAATATTCATACTATATATTTTACTTATGAAACAGAGGTTTTTAGGGTTCTTAATCTTTTGTGGTTCTCATTTTAACCACTCCCTTATATATATATATATATATATATATATATATATATATATATATAGGTAAAGGTAAAGGTTCGAATGAGAGCCATAAAAGAATAGGAAACCTAAGACCTTAAATTTTTACTTTTTGAAATAAAATTGTGGAATTATCGTAAATAACAACACATATTAGTTTTGTTTCACAAAAAAATTATCAGATCTTGCAAACTAGATCTGATTTTTTTCTTTCATAGTTCTCAAAAAATCAACCCATCAATTCTCTCCTTCATTCCACAGGTGGCAAGAATCTCCAGCCGTCATCGCCGCCGCTGCCGATGTCCACCTCGCCGGAATCCTAGTTTGCACCGTCGTCATCATCCAGATGTGTGATTTTTACCCGAGATCCACCTGCTCTAACCACAAGATACATCGCTAGCTCCGTCCTCCTCCACCTTTAGAGCTATGATTTTTGCCGGTAGCCGCCACCACCGACGACATACCTTCTCCGACGACATCATCTTCTTCATCCTCCACCGTCACTCCACCAGATCTACAACTATATCCATCATTTTCTCTTTGTTTCTTGTGAACCAATAGATCTACATCAGATCTCTCTAGATCTGGATCAGATCTCATTAGATCTGTATCGGATATCACCAGATCTAATGTGTTTGTGCATTTTCAATTCAGATCAGATCTGGTCGGCATACCAGATCTCGAGATTAACGAAGTTCCAAACGCCCGATCTACTACCTAACACCAAATTTTCATAAAAGCCAATGTGTGTGATGCATTTCATGTATGGATCAAGTGTATCTGGTGAATTTCATGTTGGCTTGCATCATATCTGATTTTTGAAGACAAATCTTCAAAAAAATCAGGTACGTCGATTTTTATAGATAAGTCTCATTTAAGCTTTGTTTTCTACTTGTTTTTCTACTTACATCTGTTGTAGATCTCTATGATATAGTTTTTTTTCTTTTGTTTTTTCTGTTAAAGTGTGAATTTGATGTTTTAATCTCTAATCTGTCAGATAATTGTGTTAATCTTAGTTTTAACTGCTATTAAGTTGTGAATGTATAATTTTTTTTAATTAAACTTTGAACTTATTATACTAATTTGTGGATTTTCTATATTAAATTGTGTATTAACTGTAATAAGTGTTTTAAGTTAATAATATGGATGTGAATACTATTTTTGTGTATTAAATTTGTGAATTTAGTGTACAAAGCTGTGATTTTGTGTTTTCAACTGTGAATTGATTGCATTAAGCTTTGAATTTTCTATTTAAGTTACGAATTGACTGCATTAACATGTGAATTTTTTGTTTGAACTGTAAATTGATTAGATTAAGCTGTGAATTATGTGTATGAAGCAATGAAGTTACTTGTATTAAGTTAAACTATGAATGTTGTGTATAAACTTTGAATTGAATACATAAAGAGTGTTTAGTTGAAAATATAGTTGTGGATGCTTACTTTTTGTGTATTAAACTTGGGTAAATAGCAAAAAAAAAAAATACACTCTGTTTTCACCAAAATTCTAATTTGACACTGTGTTTTTTTGTCTTAAATTTGACATTGTGTTTTTGTTGAGTCATTTTGTTGTAAAAGTCGAAGCTTTGTCTATTCTATTTCACATGTTTTATTTACTAAGTCATTTTATGTCGAAGCCTAATGTCTAGACTTAGTATTTTTTGTACACTCATGTTTCCTATAAATAGGGGCTGAGGATAGAAGTAAAGACACGAGTCTTTCTGCTTATTTTGTAATCAGTATTGTATTCGAATTCTCTGTTCAATACAAACTTGCTAATTAATATTTACATTTGGTGTTCATATCATTCATTACTCATTCATCTAGATCATGATTGCTTTCTAAATCTCGATTAGAGTTCTCATCAATTGGTATCAGAGCAGGATTCAAACTACATTGATCTGATTTTCATTCTAGAATCATTTGCATTTTGAGTTATGAGTTTATTCAAAATATTTCCACGCTTTTGGTTCTGAAAATCTCTCTTGATCTTCAGATTTGAATCGATTCTACATCTGAATTGTTTAGTCGAGTAATCGATTAGCAATTTGTGGTCAATTTATTTGATCAATTCACAAACTCATCAAGTTTTTCAAGTTTTTCATCAAAATCCTTGTGTTCAACAATGGCGAACTTTAACATGAACACTATGACCTCATACTCTCATTTGCTTGGTTCATCTACTAAAATTCCGATGTTGATTCCGGAATAATATGATCAATGGGCTGACAGAATGGAAGATTATCTTAATGGGATTGATGAGGAGCTCTGGAACTGTATCAATGGACCAGTTCTACCTCCTGCGAATGTTCAAACATTAGGAGCCTCTGGAACTTCAGATCAATTCAGTAATCAAGGTGATCATATGAAAAAGAATGAGAAGAGATGTATGTGAGAGCTGAGAGGTGCATTGCCACCTGTGGTTTACAACTACATTCGTGGTTGTAAAACAACAAAAGACATCTGGATCACATTGAAAGAAAAATACCAAGGTAGTGAAAAGACAAAGATCAATTCTGTTAAACAATGTCTTGTTGAGCTTAAGGAGTTCAGACAGAAGGATGCTGAGACGATTGAAAATTACTATGATCGTCTGAATGAACTCATTTATCGATGCATCAGATATGGAATCACAAGGTCTTATGGAATTCAATCTTACATTCATCATGGGACTTCGCAAAGAATGGCGAAGTGTGAGCATGATGATAAAGAATCAGTAGAGCTTTGATAGTTTGAGTCTGAATGATCTATACAATCAGCTGAAAACACACGAAAACGAAGTGGCTGAAATGTTAGAAGAGTCAGAACAAAGTTTGGGTGGACCACTGGCGTTGGTGTCGAAAATGAATGAAGTTGAGTCTGTTGAAAAGGAAGGCTCGGATGATGAGGGGTTCCTGATGAATTCTGATAATGAGGCAGTTGCATTTTACTCAAACAACAGAGTAAAGAAATTTTTTAAGAAGCCATTCACACCAAAGGGTATGCAAGGAGATGTGAAGCGTGGTTTTGTGAAAGCTAGAGAAAAGGCTGGAGGTGAGGAAAAGAAGAAGTATGAGAAGTACGAAAAGGTGGATGAAAATGTGAAGGAATCAAAGGCAGAGAAAAAGCTGAAAGGTGACTTAGGAGTCAATTGTCATTACTGTAATGGAGCTAACCACTTCGCAGCTGACTGCATGTTAAGGAAGAAGGATGAAAATAAATCCAAAGTCAAAGACGAAGCCTACTATGCTGAAAATCTTGAGGAAGTTCGTGCAAAAGCAAAAGGGTTATCTTTGGTTGCTAAGGGAGAGATGGATGAAGATGAAAGTGGAACCTACCAAATCTGGTCTTTGGGTTCAGATGATGAAGAACTGAGGCACCCTACACACGGTGCGATGTTCGCTAGTTTTGAGAAGAATAGCGAAGAAGAAGAAGAAATCTTTGGACATTGCTTCGTGTCTAAATCCACTGATAAGTCTCCTATGACCACCAAGGTACGTGCTATTCTTGAATCTTTTAATATTCCTCTAATTGCTTATGATGCTGAAATAACTGCTTTCGATGATACTGTTGCTTATTTTGATGTTGTTATTGTGTCTGCTAGTACTGAGGCTCAAAATCTATAAACACAACTAGGTGAGACACAAAGACAGTTAGACATAAAATGAAGCAGGGTAGATAATCTTGAACTACAGATGAAAAATGTCAATTATGATAGGGATAGTCTAGATAGAGATGTTAGATTGTTGTTAGCTCGACGAAACATCTACTGTAATTCAGCTAAGAGACTATATGCGAAGTTAACTACTTTACATCATTCAACCGAAATAAGCAAAGAACAACATAGAAAATTACTACCTATTCTTCTTTATGAACATGAAAAAGTTGATGTTATATCGTATGATTGTGAAGATACTATTGCTCAGTTTGACAAAATACCTGATGATAGATTTGCAGATGGTATTGTCAAAATTGATGAATTTCTGAATGCTGATGAATTGGTAGATATTGTAAATGATAGTTTAACAAAAAATGAAAAAATTAAGATTTTAAAGAAAACTGAGACTTCGACTCTTGATTCTCAACTCAATTATGCTGATGTCGATGATAATTCAGATAATGTGAGTGAAATTATTGAAATCGAGGAGGAAGAAGAGATTGATTGTTCTAAACTGTCTGTAATTAATATAACGTCTAAGGTCAAAGTTAAAGAAATTTTAGTTGATTCGATAGTGAAGGTTGACACTGACAAACCCTCAACTTCACAACTTTTTGACTTTGATGATGTGGAAGTTCGAAGTAGCCAAACAGATGACACTATGATGACGAAGAGAAAGTGAAAACTTCGTGTTAATCTAAGAAAGAGAAGAATGTTTCAACTGAAACATCACCTAAACGCGTTGTTGTTAAACAAGTGTATGGTGACACGAAGGAATTCAACCAAGTTCATATGACAAAGGTGCACACTACTTGGAAACTAACACGGTTGTATATCCGAATTTTACATGTACTGATAAAACGCTTTTTCCAAACCAAGTCTTTGTCACTACTGGAAATGTTGACAAAATCAAGCCTGAATTTAACAAAATGGTTGAAAATGATAACAAACGATCAACTACCAAAGGTTTCTTTGCAAATCAAAAAACGGTAGAAAATAATTTAACTCAAAATTCTTATGTTTTTCAACATCAAAAAACACCACAAAAATGGGTGGTTAAACATGTAAAAGAAAAGAAAGTGTTTCAAAAAGATGGTAAATCAAAATCAGAGTGAAATTGAATTCTCACGAATTTAAAATGATGGTTGGAAAATTTTCAAGTGAAAACAATGTTTCGAAACGAAAGGCACGAAAGGCAATTTTTTGGCAAATAGTGTTTAACGAAAAGCTTAATGATGTTAAAACACAAAATTCGATAAATAAAAAGGTTGGATCTATTCGAAAATATGATAACATTAGAAAATATGAGACTTCACATAACATTGTGAATGACCGTAAGTTTCAAAATGTTATAAAATCAACGAATAATTCACCAATTTTGAATGTCAAAACCCAAACAAAAACAGAATTTTCACCTAAACAACCAAATTTTCCAAATCATTCGATCACAAAACCAACCAAAGTTTCTTACAGAAAAGGAAAATCTGATGTAAATTCGATCAACAGTTGGCTGGAAGGAAAAGGAAAACAATTTCAAAATGGCAAATTTTCACAACAACAAATAAAGACTGTGTTCGAAAAATATGTGAATGAATCTTTTGTTGATAGTTCATCTTCTCATGGTTCGAATGTTCCAGTACAAACATGGAAACCAGTTGTGGAAGCTAAGCAGGTTGCGAAGGCTAAGGTGAAAATCAAGGAAAATCCAAAACTATCGAACAACTTTATTTCAATATCTAGATCTGATGATGTTGATTTAATTCAAAGTGTAAAGGAAAAAGTAAAAATCTTGGTTTTAAATTCTAAGAATCTGTTTAATGCTACTAATGAAGGACCCAAAAAGACTTGGGTACCTAAAATTTTTCATTAAATGCAGGAGATGTGCGATGAGCAATACGATTCGAAATGGTATATTGACAGTGGTTGCTCTCGTAACATGACTGGAAGAAAGGAGAACTTGCGAGATTATAGAAGCTTGGAAAAAGTTGGAGTAGTCAAATTCAGTAACAATCATAAGTGTCAAGTGAAAGGCTATGAAAAAGTCACGAATGGGCAATTCACAGTAAATAGAGTTGCTTATGTCGAAGGCCTTCAACATAACTTGATTAGTGTTTCGCAAATTGTTGTGGGCACTGGAAATCAGGTGGCGTTTAACGAAGAAGGCAACATCATATTGAAAGTGAACACAAATGAAGTGCTTCTCAAGTCAAAAAGATATGGAGAGATGTTCACACTCAACATCAAACCAATTGTAGGCAAACCAGCAGTGTGTCTCTTGTCGAAGGCTTCTGTCACACCCCGAAAACCAAAGGCGGAAACATTTACGGGGTTGACTCCACATTGAGTATCAAATCCAATGCACATAGTAAGTAAAGTAAAACAACCATTACATTACATAAAGAAAAGTTTTACATTTGTTTCAAAAGATATAGGTTATACACTTGTGATACATTGTATATATATATACGAACAAAATGAAAATGGGTCTTCTGAGCACTCCATCTTCGAACAAAAGGATCTTCAGTACCTGTTCTAACATTGACCTGAGAACACAAGCGATTTGAGGATCAGCATAACGCTGGTGTGTTCATAAGCGGTTTTCGTTTTGTGAAATGTTCATGTTCCTTTCTGTTTCTGAAAATGTTACGCACGCCAAGAAAATCCCATATTTTCTTAAAATGGTTGGTTGTTGTTTCACAATATGTAAAGTAAAGTTGTACACTGAAAACATGTTTACCCTTGTGAAAATGTACATTTAGGTTATCTGTCTTGTTATACTGTTCTGGTTATGTACCAATGGATCCCCAGGAAAGTCCCATACTTTCCTGATTGTATATGACCAATTGTAAAAGACATAAGGTTATCCAGTTTGTTACACTTTTCTAGTTATGTAAATGTTTTCCCCAGAAAAGCCCCATGCTTTCCTGAATGTTGCTTACTGGTTATAAAAGATGTAAAAGATGTATTCTGATTAGATCTGGTTATGTACAAGATTTCCCGTGAAAGTCCCATACTTTCCTGAATGTTGGTTACCAATGTAAAAGATGTATAATGCAACCTGGTTATCTTGTGAAGTGTATAAAGTTGTTCATTATTACTATAAGTAAATCTCTGTTATCCTAATTGCGAGTTCCATAACCATACGATAGACTAAACCTGTGGCAATAAGTAGTCCACATCCTTATGACTTTCGTCACCCTTGAACCATTTTGGTTCGGCTGTAGCTAGCAGCCAGGTGTGGGGTAGTCAGCCCCGTATAGATTTATACACTTAATTCACGCTCTCTAAATTCCAGAGATTCTGGTTACAGGTGTAGTCCTCCACTCGCGTATCTCTGTGGAGTGTTCGCCGAGGACGTGTCTCCAATTATACAGGAATAACAAATTTACTAGTAAAAATATGACAGTCCTCCACTCGCGTATCTCTGTGGAGTGTTACCGAGGACAAGACATTGTACAATTTTTATGTTCATTTGTTCTAATGTCATGCTTTTAACTGATAAAATGTGGAAAACCATTTGTGAAATATATAAAACATAACAGTTTATAAACCCATTTCACAAATAATATGTTTATGTTAGCTGCATGTTCAAACGATTATCAATTGTACCAATCAGTTTTACAAGCATATAATATGTAAAACACACACATGAAAACAAGTTTTGAGTACAAGTAATCCCTTGAACTTTGCTTGTGTTCCCCCCTGAAAACAGTGAAAACAGTGAAAAAGGGTAGGGGTATGAACTCACCAGACTCGGAATTGTGACGATTTCGGACACTAGACGTTGGTTCGGGACTTGATTACTCGCGATGTCCCTATGTAAAATGTAATAATTCCATATATATCTAATTAGATTTACAATAACTAATTGTATGGAACATTACACTCCAACGAGGTTAAACACCTCAAAACGAGCGTTTGGAGTGATCCGGGTGACATCTTCGGACGTGTAATGGTACTAGGGACTTGGGATTTGAGTTTACTCCCCAAGAGTAAACATTTTATGGAGTTTACGGCCATATAATACACACATACATGAGTTTACGTCCATATAACACACACGTACATGAGTTTACGGCCGTAAACTCATGTAGGTGTGATTTTGAGTGTTTAATGGTTTGTTTGGACATGGGGATTGTTGGAATGGATTTCTAAAATTCCTTGGATTAATTTGTTTGGATTTATACCATTTAAAAGGGGGTTCATGGCTGTAAACTTGGAGTTTACGGCCATAAACTCACCCATTGTCAAGAATGATTAATTTGAGGTATAAGGAACAATCACATGTGATTCTAGTTAATTTTCCAAGCCTTGTTATGAATTTAGGGCACCATTTAGAGTATTTTTAGGAGTATACGGCCTAGGAGCATGTTCTATGGCCGTAAACTCTCATATGTAGGGTATTTGATGTGTTTAAGGCCCCTAGACTAATTTTAGATGGTTCTATGATTTATTCCAAGGCTATTGGTTAAGTTTCAAGGCATTCTAACATGTATAAAGGTGTTTACTCCCCATGTTTGAGGAGTTTGCGGCCCAAGCACATGCCTTGGCCGTAAACTCTCTTTTGTCCTTCAAAATTCCTGTTTTAAATGTTTCAAGTCCCGATTTGTAAGTCTCAAAGTCGTATCTAAGTCCCAACAATGATTTGGAAGGGTTAAATGGCTCTAAAACCCCATTTTTAGGTGTTTACGGCCCAAGCATGTGCCTTGGCCGTAAACACTTGTTCTTGGTCCTAAATCCTTGTTTAAACATAAATTTGAAGGCTAAAGAGGTTAGATAACAAGTTAGGGATGTTACCTCTTTGATTTGGAGCCTTAAATCTTTGTTTTTGGACCTTAATCTAGAGTGAGGAGAGAGGTTAGAGAGAGAGTAGTGAGATGAAGCCAAAAGCTTCAAATGAAGGATTAGAACACTTTATATAGTGTCTAAGTTTTGGACACGGTGGAATTCTACCCGATACCGGCGTTAGGCGAGGCTTTTGGTCGTACCCGATTAAGTTGTCGTAACCCGATATGGTCGATTCTAGAAATATTCCGATCACTAATATGGGGTGTTAAAACGATTTCTAATTGTATTAAGACATCCATTAAGTCATTTTAGATACGTACAAGTTAATGACTTAATTAAGTAACAAAATCGGAATCGAATTTGAAAACGACGATTGGTTGCTCGAATTGAACTACGAAAAGAGTTACAAGTATTGGTATGGAATTTCGGGTTGTTACAACTTCTAATGATATTAGCTGGCTATGGCATCGCAGATTGTCTCACTTGAACTTTCGCAATATTAATAACCTTGTCATTGAAGATTTGGTTCGAGGTTTGCCTGTACTTAAATTTGATAATGATACTTTATGTGCAGCTTGCGAACAAGGAAAACAAAACAGAAAAGGACATCCAATCATTATAGATTCGAATATCGTAGAATCGTTGGAACTTCTTCACATCGACTTATGTGGACCGTCAACTGTTGAGACACTCAATAAAAAGCAGTACATTTTAGTTTTTGTTGATGATTTTTCTCGATTTACATGGGTATTTTTTCTCAGGTTAAAATCTGAGGTTGCTCAAACGATGATCGACTTTATCAAGAAGATTGAGATGAGTTTTAAAAAAAGTGTTTGCAAGATCAAAAGCGATAATGGTTCTGAGTTTAAAAATCAAAAGCTGGATTCATTTCTCACACCTAAGGGAATTTCGCATAATTTTTCATCACCATATACACCACAACAAAATGGTGTGGTCGAAAGGAGGAATAGGTCTCTATGTGAAGCGGCTAGGACTATGCTGACATATGCGAACTTACCTCAATATCTTTGGGCTGAAGCTGTGTCAACTGCGTGTTTTACTCAGAATCGTTCATTCATTCATCGAAGATTCAATATTACTCCATATGAAATACTTAACAATCGAAAACCTAATGTAAAATTTTTACATGTTTTTGGTTGCAGGTGTTTTATAATGAACTTAAAAGATAATCTTTCCAAGTTCGACGCGAAGGTAGATGAAGGCATATTCTTAGGATATTCGCATAATTCTGTTGCATACAGAGTGTTAAACAACCGAACACGAAAAGTTGAATAGACTTTCAACTTAACCTATGATGACTATTTTCTTAAACAAATAGATCGCACATTTGAACAGAAACCAATAATAGCTGATTCAAATAATCAAGTCGAAAATGAAAATACTATTCATTTTAATTACGAATTAATATTTGGTATTCCTGATAGGGTGATCGATGCTGAAATTCATGCTGCTGATAATCAAACACCAGAATCCTCAAAACACAATGATGACTCTACTCGTACATCTGACTCAATTAGTAGCGAAAGCATGCATGAAGTTCGTATGGAGGGGAGCATACGACTAATGAAATCAGTGTTCAAGGTGGCCATACTTTCGAGGGGGATACAACACATGTAGATCAACATGTTGAGGGGGAGCATCAAGATAATAATCAAGTTGAAGGGAAACTTGATCAACATGTTGAGGGGGAGCATCAAGATAATAATCAAGTTGAGGGGGAGCTTGAAGGTTCAGTTGAGGGGGAATATGAATTTGATGACAATATTTCAGTTGCTGAAACTGAAAACGAAGAGGTGTATGAGGATGCACCATTAGACTTCGATCCGGCATATCCACCAATGGAAAAATGGACAAAAAGTCATCCCAAAGAACAGGTCATAGGGAACCTCAAGACGGTGTGTTGACAAGAGCTCAGATTCGTGCCAAAAACAAGGTACTTAATGCGAATCAAGAATTGTGTATGTTTAATGTTTTTATTTCGAAAATAGAGCCAACGACAGTAAAGAATGCAATGGAACACTCAGATTGGGTTGTTGCCATGCAATCCGAACTGGTTAAATTCGAATGAAACAAGGTTTGGAGACTTATTCCTAAACCTTCTGATGTTTCGATTGTCGGGTTAAAATGGATTTTCTAAAATAAAACTGACAAAGATGGAAATATTATTCGAAACAAGGCTAGGCTTGTAGTAAAAGGATATTCGCAACAAGAAGGAATTGGCTATGAAGAAACCTTCGCCCCTGTCGCAAGACTCGAGGCTGTTCGCATATTTTTAGCCTATGCAGCTCACAAAAATTTTGGTGTTTATCAAATGGACGTTAACTGTGCATTCTTGAATGGAGAGCTCGAAGAAACGGTCTATGTCGAACAACCATCAGGCTTCGTAAGTGAGGAACATCCTGATCATGTCTACATTCTAGACAAAGCAGTTTATGGGTTAAAACAAGCACCAAGAGCATGATACGCAACTCTTACCAATTTTTGAAACAATCAAAATTTAAGCAAGGATCAGTTGATCCCACACTATTTCAAAAGAAAGTGGGTAATCATCTAATGCTTGTTCAAATCTATGTTGACGATATTATTTTTGGCTCAACTGACCCTGAATTGTCTACTGAATTTGAAAATCTTATGAAAAGTCAATTCGAAATGAGCATGATGGGAAAAATAAATAATTTTCTTGGTTTGAATATAAGACAGAACAAGGATGGAATTTTTATCAATCAAGAAAAATACACGAAGAATCTGCTCGAGAAGTTTGGAATGACGAATAGTACAAAGCTTAGAATGCCAATGGCAGTGGGAACAAGACTAACTCCTTCGTTAGATGCTCCTGCTGTTGATTTAACACTTTATCGAAGCATGATAGGGTCTTTATTGTACTTAACTGCAAGTAGGCCTGATATTATGTTTTCAGTTTGTAATTGTGCCAGGTATCAAGCAAATCCCAGAGAGCCCTACTTAATTGCACTGAAAAACATTTTTCGCTATCTCAAGGGGAAAATTTCGTTAGGACTCTGGTATCCTTCGAATTCGGGATTTTTCATTCAAGCTTTTTCAGATGCTGACCTAGGGGGATGTACATTGGATCGAAAAAGTACGAGTGGTGGATGTCAACTTTTGGATGGGAAGCTGGTGAGTTGGCAATCGAAGAAGCAAACTTGTGTTGCTATCTCCACTGCTGAAGTTGAATATATTTCGGCTGCTTCCTATACTTCTCAAATAATTTGGATCCAAAGTCAACTTCATGATTATGCAATAAATATGAAAAAGATTCCCTTGTACTGTGATTCTCAAAGTGCGATTCGCATTTGTCACAATCCTGTACAACACTCAAAGACAAAACACATTGCTCTTCGATATCACTTTATCAAAGATCATGTAGAGGAAGGGAATATTGAAGTACATTTTGTTAAGACCATTGAACAACTTACTGATATTTTTACTAAAGCTCTTGATGAAAAATCATTTGTGAGAATTTTAGCAGGTTTAGGAATGCTCGATCCGAATTCAGTACCAAATAATATCACTCAAGGATGAAAGAAGTTTGTCAAGTAAAGAAATGTTCATTCAGCGGATCTGAGTTAGAATCATTCAGAAGTTACTGTGCGTTAAGAGGCTTCGCTATGATTCGCATTCGCATTTTGGGTAACTTGAGTTAATTTTTCTTCTTTAAAGCATTGAGAAAACATGAAAAACCAAAAATATTTTCATTTGTTTGTAGTCTTTTCGAAAAATACAAAAACAACAAAAAGATTTTCTTTTGCTTTGTCTTTCATTTTCTAAAAATATAAAATTCCAAAAAGATTTTCTTAAATTTGTATTATTTTCTGAAATTTGTTTTGCTTTTTTTTGAAAAATATAAAATCACAAAAATATTTTTGTTTCTTTTCAAAAATATAAAAACACAAAAAGATTTTCGTTCTTTTAATTTTGTTTTTTTTAGATTTGTGTTTTTCAGTACTAGTGGGGGAAAAATTCGAAGAGGCCATGCTTAGGTTTCTATGGGAAGGTATCATTTCATTGAACTATATACTAGTTAGGATGTCCCTAGAAGTATGTTGTTGCATGTCGACCTAAGCGTCAAATGACTCTATGTGTATCAAACGAAAGCCTTAATGAAATTTTCATACGAAAGTTTCTTCCCAATTAGGCTTATATTCGCATAAGTCCAACGAGCTACCTTACTCTTCTCACATGAGTTAAGAGTATTCTATTTGGTCCAAAAATAACAGAGGTACATTCGATCTTACAACTAATCTTTTTCATCACAAAATTTCTTAACACGATGCACACACGAAGACACGTGTCCTTGAGGTCACTTGATCAAACCAATCGTGATTTAGACATGTCATAAATCTGTGTTAATGATCTTATTTCATGATTCCATGAAGTAAGTAAAACCCAAAATCCTCACACATTAAGGAATTGACGGGGAACCATGTTCCAGAATTATACGAAACATTTGTTTCTGTACCTGGTATTTCATATACTCCAAATCATATCCATTCGTATGAGTGGTCCTGATCAAATGTTTGAAGCCCACAATGTTTGTTTCCCAATAGGATCCAGCACTTAATTTTTTTTATGAATATGATTTCCGTGTGAGTATATATCTGAATCCATTGTCACTTTTCAATATAATCCAAAGCAATCTTGTCCCTGATCAAAACGATCAAACAAGTAATTTTGGTTACAATTACTCACTTTATGTTTAGGTTGATATGTAACGAAATCCGCATAACCACCAAATTAAGCCTATAAAAGAAGCCCTTCGATAGTTCTCTACAAGTAGTCGATTGTATATCACGGGAACACATGAAAGCAGTTGCTTACCTCTCTTGGTAATTAACGAAGTAACCTTTGCCCGAGGGTTCACTGCTTCATGTCAATAAAATTTGACATCACAGAATCCCAAATTTTTCTTAAAATTTCTTCTTATCTCATTCGTTTGAATCACATGCACTCACGAAATCCTTGAGGTTCTAGGTACTACCAACTTAGGCTGACGATTTCACAAGTCTGGCATATGACTTCGTTTAACATCCCATAAACGAAAGATCCTAACCTCAAAAACGAAGGGTTCTTTTTTTGACAACTGAGATTGCGAAGGGTTTAAAGTAACCATTGGCCCTAGTTTCAAGGCATTTAATAGGGCATGATCATTACAACGGCGCGTAATTACGATTTTTCAGGAACACGTAACCTAGTCTATAAATCTTCAACGGTTCAATTTTGCGGCAATATATAAAAAGGGAATTTTTCAATGCAATTTTTACGCGATTCATAACTCTCAGACGAACAAAACCCTAGAATTCTTCTCTCAAGATATTCCCAAGTTTTCAAAAATGGCAGCCAATCAATCCAACACTGAAGAAATTGTCTCACAACCTCTGATGAAAATCCAAAGTACAAATTATCAGGTTGACACTGCTGTGTCGACGTATCCAGAGGACTTGAAGATGTTAATTGTTGCTCTGAAACGATCACCTTTAGCCACGGTCATGTTTAACTCTTTTTCTGTTCCGATGACCTGGTTATCAATGGCAGCTTCCACAACTTCATACAACAAAGCAACAGACATCATCACTTTCAACTTGGTGGACGATACAAGGATTCGATTGACAAAGTCGATGTTCATTAGTTTCTTGGAGATTCCTAACTCAACACCATTCTTCAAACCTCACAATGCACAGAATGTTCATATGTTCAATAAGATGGGGCATCAACCGTCGTTGGACAAAATAAGTGATTTCAGAAAGTCAGGCTTACCATGTATATGGAATTTTCTCTTTGGAATTTTCCTCAGGTGTTTAACAGGTCGAAGTGTACGTCTTGACAGAGGCAGGATGGAAGTCTATGCTATGGTCATGGGGATATACTACAATCTAAGTGTGGATTATGGGACTCAATTATGGATGGAATTTATTAAGAGCCTTGAAAATACGATTGTTGAAAAGGGTATTTCATGTGCTCGTTATTGGAGCTTGATTCTTCAAAAAGTTTATCAAAAAGCAGGCATTCAAGTTCCTGAAGGTGCAGAGGTTGCAGAATTTACCAAGTACCAATGCCCTAAGGTAGTGGAGGATGATGAAAATATTTTTACGAACATTGCGAGAATTCCTGATACAATGCTTCGCAAAGTACATTCTTCTCATAAAGTGCTCATCAGATATATAAAGACTATCAATCCAGATGTTCAAACTGGAGTTTTGTTAAATGTTGAAGGTGAGTCTTCCAAGCAAGCAAAGAATTCAAAGAATGAGGAGAAAACAAAGACTAAATTACCTAAGTCTTCAGTAGGGGAAGACATTCAGAAGGTGGTTGGATCTAATAAGCCTACGAAGGAGATTATACCTTCAAAATTAGGAGTTTTAAAGAAGCTTCGCAAAATGTCTCACAAGCGGACTTCATCTGATGATTCTCCAACCATTCGTAAAACACAAGTGAGTAGTAAGGGAATTGTTATCAGGGAAATTCATGCACCTACTTTTCCAATGTCCAAGAAAAAGCAAGCCCACGATGTTGCGAAGTGTCACACCCCAAAACCGGAACGGCGGAAACGTTCTGGGGTGGATGACGTCATGTCAAGTATCACAACATATGCAGTCTAGTAATCAAAGTACAACAATCATTGCATTAATAGTAATAGTTTTACATCGGTGTACATTACATAGAACATCAAAGTTATACAAGTAATAATATAGGTACAGCTTGGTACTAAAGTATCTTCATCCAAAGGCTCCTGGAATGTACCTGTCTAAAACTGACCTGAGAATACAAGTTACTTTAAAAGCGAGTATCAGCATTTTTATGAATGCTGGTGAGTTCATAAGTATTTAGTGTCATTTTATCCAAATAACTTTATCCAAGTAGTAGTTTTAAAGTATATAGTGAATTAGAGTCCTTTTCAGAAAATCCTATATTTTCTAAATAAAAGCAGTCTTCTACCAAGACTGGACAGAGTTGTGTGGTAAAAGTAATTTTTCCTTAACACTATCATTATCAAAATGTGGTATTGATTTTTAAATAAAGTAGGAGAATATCAGGGAAAATAACATATGCCTCAGCAGTGAAGACTGCTGACTAAGGCAAAAGAAATCATAGACTCCAGGGGAGTATCGAATGAACGGTATGCATGGCTCAGTCTAACAAAAAGGAAGACATAGACCCCAGACAGTATCAAACGAAAGATACGTCTAGCAAGGTCTAAAAACAGTGGGCACAGACCCCAGACAGTATCAAATGAATGATACGTCTAGTAAGGTCTAAAAACAGTGAGCACAGAACCCAGACAGTATCAAATGAATGATACGTCTAGTAAGGTCTAAAAACAGTGAATACGGTAAATACAGTGTATACAGTGTTAAAACACGTTACCTTAAGGCCATGAATTATAAGGTAACCCCGAGATACTCGTAACCATACTGATAGACACTAGAGAACTTAATACCCTGCAAGCGTCGGTATGAATATGACATTTGTCACCCCTTGGCTTGGTAGGCCGTGGACAGTAGCTATTAGTCAGAGTGCGGGGGTGTCAATCCCGTATAGCTATACACACAATGTCCGCTCTCCCTACAAGAGACTCTGGTTACCAACTTGACAACGGAGAAGGCCGTGTACTGAAGATGTATCTCGTGTAGTGAGATCTCGAGTAAAATACTGGACTAATGATAGAGACTCACAAACTGAACTGACTAATGTAAACCTATATGTCTATGCTTGTATACATAATATATAACTAATGATCAAACGACCTTCGGACGGACATCCGATCCCACCAGACCACATCTCAACGAAGAAAAGGAAATAGGGCGAACAAGCCTTCCTAAGTCCTTTAAACATTATTTATATATATCTATACAAGCACATACATACATTTAACAAAGTAGAAGCATTTAACGAAGTTTAAGTGTTTAACGAAGTAGAAGTGTTTCACACAGTATAAATGTTAACAAGCAGAAGCGTATCGTGAAGTAGAAGCGTATCGTGAAGTATAAGCGTATCGTGAAGTATAAGCGTATCATGAAGTATAAGCGTTAACAAGTATAAGTGAAGTAGAAGCGATAACAAGTATAAGTGAAGTAGAAGCGATAACAAGTATAAGTGAAGTAGAAGCCATAACAATTATAAGCGCATCACGAAGTGAAAACGTTATCAAGTAGGAGTTTAAACTAAGTAGAAGTGAAGCAGTAGTATCTAACAAGTAAGAGTATAAAAACATGGAAGAAAATCTTGATGAAAACTTTGGAAAAACCTTTATACTTAAGAAAATCACAGTTGGGTATTCTTTTGTAAAATGAGTTTGAAAACCTTTAGAAATCCTTTGGGAACCTTTCATAAACAAGTTTTAAATGAAACTTCGATAAAACAATATAAGTAAAAGTTGAACAAGTAACGACGTTTTGGAAAACCATTTACAGTATCATTCTCGGTAAAATAGTTAACAGTGTAGTAAATCCTTGTACATGCGGGTTATAAATCACATGTGATTGATATGATAACTGACATGTTTAACTTGTATTCCCCCCCCCCCCATAAAAACATGTAAAAACATTTAAAAGGTTAATTCAAGGGTATGAACTCACCTGATGTAAGTGGATCCGACGAAGGTGTCGGTTGGGTGCTCGGTGTCAAGTAAAGACTTGAACACGCTTAGTGACCTATTAACATATGATAATATATGTTTACATACAATTAGTAAATATAATACTAATTAAACATGTATACGCATCCTAAAGTGCGGAAAACACTTTGGTTAAGTGTTTGGGGTGTCCCGGGTAACATTTATGGACATGTATGGCTTGGGTAAGGAGTTTACTCTTCAAGAGTAAACTCTTAAGAGAGATTTTGGCCCTAAACACCTCATACCCATGAGTTTACGGCCGTAAACTCATGGATGAGGTTCTTGAGTGCTAAATGGCCTTGAAACACTTGGGGATTAAATCTAGGTTTGAGTCTAATGCATTGGAAAGGGTTTTAACTCACAAATGGACCATTTATTGGAGTTTACGGCAGTAAAATAGGAGTTTACGGCCGTAAACTCCCTCACACATATTCCTTTGGTGTTTTAAGGTCTTAAGTAGTAGGGAATAAAGTTCCATGCATTTTCTAAGTCAAATGAAGGAGTTTAGGCATCATTTGGGCACTTAATGGGAGTTTACGGCCCATGGACCATATCTATGGGAGTTCACGGCCGTAAACTCCTATTCCCTTGGTTTTATTGAAGTTTTAAGCCTTTACAACAATGGAGTTGCTTCTAGACATTTTTCCAAGGCCATAGGAGGTGTTTGTGGGTATTTCTAACACTTAAAATTGAGTTTACTCCCCAGGAAGAGGAGTTTACGGCCCAAGCATGTTCTTGGGCAGTAAACCCATGTTTACTCTCCAAAAACTCGTTTCAAGGTGTTCTAAGTCCGAGTGTGTAAGCCTACAAGTCATATCTAAGCCTTAGGGGCAATTTGGAGGGCTTTTGGGGCTTAAAAATCCCATTAAATGGTGTTCACGGTCCAAGAGTGCTCTTGGGTCGTAAACACATAATCTTGTCCCTATTTTATTTCATAAACTCGAATTTGCATGCTAGATAAGCTATACAACAAGTTACGATAGATTGCTTACTCGTTTGGGGCACAAAAAGGACGATTTTTGGCTCGAAAAATAAGTTGTAGAGAGACAATGTAGAGAGAGAGTAAAAAGGGTGGAATGAAGTTTACTCTCCCTTATATAGGGGTTGGAGTTGGGGCTCAGTGGAAATCTACCCGATACTGCCGTTAAACGGGGCTTTTTGGTCGCACCCGATTAAACGGTCAAATTTTGACTTGGTTGAAACTAAACATTTTTAAGGGCATTTTGTGGGTGTTTCTAATTTGTTTCAACCCTTAACAAGTCATTATGAAAGTCCCACATTAATTAACCAGTCCAAAAGTTAATGGACAGTTAAATAAAACGAGGCTTATTAACGGAAAAACGGGTTAAAAATGACTGAATAAATTTCGGGTTGTCACATCATCCCCCCTTTTAGAGGGAATTTCGTCCCTAAATTCAGATTTAGGCAAGGAAGTAGGTATGAATGACCGAGTAGAGGCAGGTGGGTACTTCCTATTCGGTTTGTCCTCGCACTCCCAAGTGAACTCTGTCCTGTGTTCGTCATATTAACAAACCTTCACCTATGGGATGCAGATTCCGTCTCGTGCAGTTAGCGATTTCCTACAGGTATGCCTACGAAGTTAGGGTTCTCAATGGTTTCTATCAAGATGAGTGGGATACCAAGAGTGACGTCGGGCAAACACTTATCACGTCTAAGAAATGGATTGACCTGGTGTGAAACTTCTGGAATATCCGAAAATAGTGGTGGTCTGACGAGTGGTTGGACCGATTTCTAAAAGGAATCTCGGATGGTCCTAAGCTCTTGGAAGGGTAGAGCTTTTTAGTACTCAGAACATAGTGTACTTCTATGGCGAGATCATTACTGACATGATTGCCATTCCGAAGTTCCAAACGCCCTTTCATACTGGGAGTGTAGTCCTTCAGGTTGGTTCTTAGAAAGCTCGGGTTGTCCTTGGATTCGCATTTCCTGTCAATTGGCTTTTAGAGACTTTCTAGTTCATCGGATGGATTGCATGTCTACGGGTACTTGTTTGTTGCAGAGTGTCTATCTCAATCTTGTGCAAAATGAACCTGCACTTCTGATTCTTGAGATATTTCCAACGGAAACCCTCAGGGTCGGGGAGATAGGGTTTCACCAGACGAGTGTTGGACTATCTCGGGAGGTGGTTCTACTATTTCTGCGCGAGATAGTATTCGTGGAACACCTAGTAGTCCAATGAATCTCTAAGACATGCCCTATTCTCTAAGGTGTTGGTTTATTATAGAAGCAGAAAGTGCGTGTTCTTGTATAACCCATTGACTAACACCTAGACTGCTGTCAAGTCTATAATCTCTTCGAGATCTGGGTTATAAGGCTTAACACTACCTATTTTTTCACTTTATTCATGTATTCCTGACTGCGGAGGTCTTCCTGAGGTTCTCGGCATTCTAGTGTTCGCTTTGGAGAATGCAGTCTATCATTTATAGGGCGACGGTGACTTCTTCCAAGCGAGAGGGCGGAGGATCCTAAGCACTACTCGTCTATAACGAGGTGGATGAAGTGCCTGAGTAGTGCGAACATATTTAGCAACTACTCTCCCGAAGGTTTTGAGTTTTCTCGGCCTAGGTTAAATCTAGTGAGTATAGGGTTCCGTCACTCGGAACTTTCATCTTCTCATCCACTCTTCTCAGAGCTTAACTCCTCGTAGCTTTCGGGTCTCCGAGCTATCCGCTGAGATACTTAATTTGTGGGATTAAGCGTGAGTGGATGGTCGTAGTCAATGTCCTTGACTCTTACGACTTAGATTTCTTTACCAACCGAGGGTGTTAGCTACTATGTTGGCTTAACCGGGATGACGACAAATCTCAGATTTATGGTAATTATAGTACCTCAACTCGCTGTGGTTCTTTTGACTCTAGCTCCTGTTCTATGGAATAGGATGAACGGTCTTACTATGAGGTTTTTGGTAGAGCTCATACTCGGCTTAACCACTAATACTTGGTGTATGCAAGTCGTATATAATTGAGGTCGGCAGGATGTTCAGTTGTGCGACTCCACCCCAGACCCACAACCCAACGAGGAACAGGGAGTAGGGAGGAAGCACACATCTTAAATCTTTTTGATCTCAATTATATACCACCCTTATGCATATACTCAGTTATAGTGGTCAGTCCCATGAGTTCTATCCTCTTGATTCACGAACCTGATTGCGAGGTGCGAAGGGTCCTTCTAGGTTTCTACGGAGTTTGCTTCGGGTGGTTATCGTCTTCTGGGATGCCTGGAGTGTCTTTCGCTTCGGTTTCTATCTGTTTAAGGAGGGTTGGTTAACAGCGTGTGGTACCCCTCTCCTGGGTATTTTGGAAGGTTTGAAATAAGAGTGACGACTGACGGATCGCATTAGTTTTTATTATTCTTATTTTGTTTAGGTGTGGAAGAACCTTTATTTGCGGAAAGGCTATGGAGAAAGTTCTTTTTACATAGAACTAAGGACTTACACATGGATGTACGAAGGCGAACCATGATTAATAGAGGCGTTGAAGTTGGCATACTTTGACATGATATAGAATGAGGGTCAATAGAGTCATGTGCCGAACAGGCACACAAGTTCTAGGCGTCTCGGGTTTCGTCCTGTGTATCACTGTCGTAGATACTTGGACCGATAGAGTCGATGCGGAACTATAGAGAGTCCTAAGTGTTTCTGAGTAGAGTACCTTTTCATGAGTGGATTCTCACGAGGCATTTCTATAATCGTCTCACATATACTAGTCATGTATAATTATACATAGTCGTAACGTATATATCTGGCCATTATAGTTTTACCTGATGAAATTTTAAATTTTATAACAGTCCTGCAACTTTCGCCTTAACGGGGAAGTAATTACATTTAGAATTAACCTTTTAATATTTTCGGTTAGTTATCTGAGATCGAGAGACGTACCAAAATCTACCAGGTTCCTTGATGCTTCTCCCCAAGCATTAGAGTTAGGCTCCTCTTGGGTCCTTGTTGTTTCCTTCGGTTGGACAGTCCTTCTTGAAGTGTCCAATCTCACCACATAGGTGACAAATTGTATTAGTCGCCACGTTGGTGGTTGATGTAATAAACTCAACCGGGGTTCTGCAGACACGAGTAGTATTCCCCTTCATGTGGCACCTATCACAATAGAGTTCCCGACAGACACCATGACGATGGTAGCTACACTTGTTGCAGTGGGGACGGTTTCCTAGGTATGGTCTTCTTGAAGTAGGGATGGAAGAGCGGGCAGGGGTATTGACTGTCTTAGCTCGTTGCCCTTCGGAAGGTCCTTGAGCCGAGGTACTTCCCTCCTCGATCTTGATCTTTATCTTCAGTGGATTTGAGTGAGGTTCTTGGGTGGCTGGGTATGCAGAGGTTGGTTGCTGTTGTCCACTACTAGGATCGGAATTTCTGATAGGGCTCTTGCTAACATTGGCATTGTTAGCATTCAGCTGAGCCATGATAGCTGCTACGGCTGCCGAAACTGCAGCTTGGAACGTAGCTTCATCGAATAGGAGGGTCGGTTTCTTGCCAGCGGATGGGTCACGCTTCTTCGG